>NC_051234.1:18979980-19684980 GCF_015220715.1 Pygocentrus nattereri | reverse complement strand
ATATATGCTACCCATAAGCATTATTATGCAAACTGCATGCCTAAATCATCACTTCCCTCCAAACGTGTTGAGTTGTAAACAATCTCTGTGGCGAATCATGGCTATCAGAGCTAGGCCTTCAGTTTGAGTCATAAATGTCAAAACTCACAATACAATAATGTTAATTTCTATTATCTATCACTGTTGTACATATTTTTGGCTGTTCTATATAAAACACATGTTTGAAACTTAAATGACATTTCTGTAACAGACATTAACATATATTAGAGCTTGAATGTATCAGAATTACACTAATTCTTACAGTAAAGTGTCCTGCATAGAACTTCTGCTGCTGTTTTCAATTCCTAACAACTAAATGAGACCTGGATAGAGTCATTCACAGTCAGTGACATATCTAGAACTTCCAGAAGGCCTAGAATAAAGTTTTTCTCATGAAATTGGTCCCACTGTAAATCAAACTGTGATCCTCTGTCATTTCCTAATGATGTTGGTATCATTAGGCCTTCTCTGAAGGTTTAGAAGGCTGTGAGGGTTCCCCACTGAGTAATTCCTAATGAGCTTGCTCATGTAACAAAAATGTAATCTATGAACATGGACAAAAATTAAATTGTTTAGTTACAAATAGGAGTACAGACATCTTATAACCTGAACATTGTGCATATTTTTGTCCAAGCCTGTTATTGCTGAAATCTTTTTTGAAGAAAAAAAATTTTGTAGCCAAATGAAGATCTGGTTGATGTTGCAGTCCCTTTTAACACATTCTCTGTAACTCTACCCTATTTTGCCCTCCTTAGATGAGGTCGGCAGTTCAATAATATTGAGAAACAGGCTCCAAATTCAGACTTTACCAGAACAATCATGCTAAAACTGCATCTAGAGTAAAGAATATGTTACTTGTATGCCTATTACAAGCTTATGTCTGTGTTTAAGCTAGAAACGGCATCAAATGTCATTTTACAACACCATTACAACAACACTACAAACTTCCACAGGGATGCTAGTGGGAATTAGCTTTATGCTAGTGGCCAACCAGACAATGAAAGGACACTTATGAAGTCAATTACATGGTTTATGTACTAACCAATGCAATGCTATTTAACAACCCACAACTGAAAAATCTTCATAATTTTAAAACATAAATAACCAAGAAGTTCATAAAATAACTGTAAAATTCATTTTGTTTCTGACAGATAATTAGACTAAGTGCAGTGACTGGCTTCCTGTGCGCATCTTTATAATTCAGTTCTATCTATATCCATTAATAACAGGTTGAATTAGTGCTGGATAATTTTAAGGGTTTTTGGTTCTGGTAAGGACACTGGTGTTCATTCAACGTGTTCCAGCCAAGCTGAATCTGCCAGACACAATGTTATAAAGCCAGTCTGGAAAAGCCTGCATCTCACACGGCCATGTGTCTGGCTCTTCACACCTCATTTTCAGGCAGATGGACAATAATACAGCAGCCAGCACTATAAACGCATGCTAATGACAAAGCACCTGATACTGTAGCTCTTTCATATTTTAATTTTCTCCACCAAGCTGAGAACCGCAGAACCTGGAGTCATATAACAGAGTGAGGGAAATGGCTTAGGTAGGATGAAAAATGTGGAAAATAAACAGATTAATTGTTGTTGCCAAAGAAAGTTTTGCAAATCATGAAGCCTTAGGAGAGTATTACATTTGACATCAAAAAATGACAAAAAAACAGTAAAACATTTAAACAATGCTTTTCTCTTTCTGGAAAATAAGACAATAAGTATCAAATTCAAAAATAATAAAATATCTCTTCTTCTACTTACAAACACAAGTGTAGATATATTGAAAGTTTACTCTTGAGCCCACTTATTAGACTTACTGAGCTATGAGTCAATAATAAAAATCGCCAGCAATACTTGCAGCTTCTGAAACTTCACAGTGATATTTTTGCTAAAAGCAAATTCCAAACAATGGAAGATACCTCGAGCACTTGTAAAAACAACTGTATGCAAACAGAAATATCTTGGGACCACACAGACAGTGCATGATTCAGGAAGGAGGCTTAAATTAACAACCAGGGCTGAGCAAACTTTGGTCTGAAAGGTTCAACTGAACCCCATGGCAATAAAAAAGGAACTGTTGGAGTTGGAGGCAAAGAACCTAGTGTTCTCAGGTCAGATGAAACAAAAATGTAACTATTTGCCCCTAATGATCAGCAAAGTGTACAGAGGATAAATGGCTGAGGCTTTTATTCCAAAAGACATCATCCAAACTTTGAAGCATGGCGGTGGCAGCATCATGTTGTGAGAGGTGTTTCACTGGAAAAGCAAGTAAAATAGAAAATAGAGCATTATGAGGAAGGAGGATTATCGGAAAAACTGAACCAAAACCTGGAGACAGGACAACAATCCTAATCACTCCTTCAAAGTTGTGACAAAATGGCTCAAAGACAACAAAGTGGGGTTCCAGAGTGGTGCGGCATCCAAGCATTGGCTCTATCATCAGGACACTGTAACTTCCCGGTGATGCAAAAGCCATTTGGGGCCAGGAGTCCCAGAGAGCACAACTAGCCTCACCCTCTACCCAATCACTAAGCACCATCCTAGCTATCTGTTAGCTGGATCTAACAGAACGGGCAGTTAGCATTCTCCCCCAAGCATGTTGAATTGTCCAATAATGTTACAACAGCAGCAGTCTGAATGGCTGTCTTTATATGTCTCAAAGGAAGCATGTGCCAGCCTTCACCTTTGTAGTACTGGTAATATTGTGTGATTGAGGGAGGCCTGGCTAATGGGTGGAACTGGGCATGACTAAATTGGGGGTGGAGGGTGAAAGTATTGGAGTGGCCTTCACAAAGCCCTTAGAATCTTGTAGAAAATTTGTGAACTAAATGGAACTAAATGAAAACTTGTTTGTGAGCAAAGAGGCCACAGTAATTGTCTTCATTTATTTGTATCCCGATGACTTCTGGGATAGGCTCCAGCACCCTCCCGTGACCCTGAGGGAGAAGCAGCTTAGTAAATGTGTGTATTACAAGAATTGTGAAATGCCTGTAGTACTACTATAGATTTGAAGGGTTAGATGTTTGCTTTGCATGGGCTAGGCTCAATATGGAGACAATTTAAACAGGCTGAGCTTCCAAACTTTAATGCCTGCCCATGGTCAGTTACCCTTGAGATTTGCTGGATATCGAATGCTCTTACCTGGACATCAGTGGGCTGTACTTACTCAGTTTTAGAGTGGGATGAAATATCTGGTGTGCTTCAGCTGAGGCGATACAGAAGCTTTACATTTCTTGCCTTATGTGTTTGCCCTTTTATCTGGGTGTAAATCCACTTTAAAAAAATTACAGAGGGAGGAGTGCCTGAGGCAGGCCAATAAATCAGCCACTCCAAAGCCATAAACAAGTGTACAATAAAAGAACAAACGTTAAAGGGAATTTAAATAGAGTAAGTACTTGTTTTCATTGAAGAAAAAAAAAGCTGACTTAATAGCTTGTTTTTAGTCTAAAAAGGCTAAAACACTGCATATTGTCTTGAAGACCAGCAGTCAAAACACAAGCACACTCCATATTCTGGTTCAGTTGGCATGTGCTGGGTATAAAATACATGTCGACACAAATAGACTATGACAAACACTTAGGATTACATGTAGCCGCAGTGTATTTAAAGAAGCCATAAAAGCTTTACCCAGAGGGCCAATTAAAGTGCCGGGCTTTTCACAGATGCCAATGTTACTGATAGCTGCAGTGAATCTGATATGGCAATTTGCTTCCTCTTCGGTTCACTACATGTCTTTCTAATGAACAGAGCAGTCATCACTGACAACAGCAACAGTCTGCCTTCTTTATTAGCTTTCAACAAACAAGTCTGACACTGAAATACCACCACTTTTGCCATGGCAGTGATCATTCTTGTAAAAACACAATGGACTTCAGTGGACTTTAATGGAGGCAATGCAATGCTCATAAGGCTACAGGAAACCTATATAAGCTTGTTGTAACCACTGACGTAAACCTACATAAACATCTATAAAGACTTATTCCTATAGTTGTCTGTCATAGAAGCTGCTTTTGTCAACTCTAATGTCAGATGAATGACATTACCTAAAAAAGCAGTATCAAGGCACTTTTTTGGGTGAAATGACAGCATTTACTCTTAGGAATGTTAAAATTAAACCCACTTTACCACAGAAAATGTCCACTTTTGTTTTATATATATACTGTATATAAATATATATATATATATATATATATATATATATATATAGAGAGAGAGAGAGAGAGAGAGAACAGCATATGCACATTATGGACAAAAGTATGTGGAAACCTATACATCACAACTATATGTGCTTGTTGGACATCTCATTTCATGGGCATTAATATAAAACCGGCCACCCTTTGCGGCTATAACAGCCTCCACTTTTCTGAAAAGGCTTTTCACAACAGTTTGGAGTGGGTCTGTGTGACCATTCAGCCCAAAGAGCATTTGTAAGATCACACACTGACATTGGCCAAGAAAGCCTGGCCCACAGTCAACGTTCCAATTCGTCCTAAATGTTTTCAGTGGGGATGAGATCAGGCCACTGGAGTTCCTCCACATCAAACAAATGAAGTCATGCTTCAACGGAGCTCAGTTTGTGCACAGAGGCACAGCCATGCTGGAACAAGTAAGAGTTTCCCCAAACTGTTACGCAGTTGCCGCTACTGTTACTGTAGCATTAGCTTTATCTCTCCTCAACAAAAATTTACCATTTGCACTTTGCATTCCGATAGGTGCTGCTCTCCTGCTCTACTCAGTCATGGAAACGCATTTCATAAAGCTCCTGATATGCAGTTCTTCCAGTTCATGAGTGATGCAACAAAGGACAGGCCCTACCCATTTCAGTACTTGGCAGCCCCCCACTCTATGGTTTACTACTTTATAGTTCAACTGAGTTGTTGCTCCAAGACACTTCCATTTCA
Organism: Pygocentrus nattereri; assembly: GCF_015220715.1. Taxonomy (NCBI): domain Eukaryota; kingdom Metazoa; phylum Chordata; class Actinopteri; order Characiformes; family Serrasalmidae; genus Pygocentrus; species Pygocentrus nattereri. Next base: position 19,680,041 of record NC_051234.1, on the reverse strand, counting down.
CAATAATAGCACTTACAGTTGTCTGGGGCAGATCTAGCAGGATAGAAATTCAACTGACTTGTGGCATCCATTCACAGTGCCACATTTAAAGTCACTGAGCTCTTCAGTTTAAGCAATTCTACGGTCAGTGTTTGTCCATAGAGATTGCATGGTTATGTGCTTGATTTCATCCACCTGTCAGCAATGGGTGTGGGTGAAACACCTGAACACAATAAATAGGAGGGATGTCCACATGCTTTTCACTATACAGCGTATTTTCGAATAAAACCATCTTAGTTAAGTAGAAGCTTAAGCTTATTACTCTGGCATGTCCTTTATGTTTTAATGAGGACCATTATCAACAACCAAAGTAAAACAAATATTTTTACTAAGCAAAATAGTAACAAAATTGTAAAATAAATATATAGATTTTTTTAGCTAGTTTAAATGCTTTTGTCTGTGTTTATAGAGAACACAGTGTTATGCAGTGCCAGAAAGCACATAACCAAGTCTATTAGACATTACTAAACAACTCCACACCATTTGAGACAGGTTTGTGATGATTCAGACAGGTAGCACCATGCTAATTATGTGAGTATTAGAAATGAATTTAATTCCATTACTCATTCCATTACTGGCAGCTACATTAGCCTTAAGGCTCTGAAAAAAGTAAACTTCAGACAAACGTGTCTTGGCTGATTGGCTAGATTTGGGGTTGGTTTGATTTTTTTGGTTGAACTATCACTTTTTCACATTTAAAGTAAAACAGTCATGGCCATGAAATGCAGTGAAGGCTTTTCTCAGAGTTTATTCTTCAGTTCAAGCTTCACAGAAATATGACTTTGAGAGACAAGTCTGAGCAGGCTCGTCCTGAAGGTCAGAGGGTGTGTGGAGTAAAGAAGGAAGGGACCATCTGGTTTCTAACCTTGTCATCTACAACAAAAGAAGAGTCTCTCTTTTTATTCTTCTCCACACACACCTAAAAAAGTACGGATATTAATATAACCACCACGAAACATCGAGAGACTCCAGTGTCAATCAAAAATCACTGCTAGTTTTATTTTTTGCAGGTAGTCCTGTCAAAAGCAGTACAAGGTGACTCTGTGATGAAAGTTAACCGTATTGCTGAAACTGCATAGACTAGCTATAAAAACAGTAGAGATTTAAAGGGGAATTCCATCAATTTTTCAAAATGTCTAATTAAATGATTAAGATAAAAGTCATCCAGAGTGGTTTGGTGTGAAATGCTCTGTTCTAGAGAAACTTAAGTCAGAATTGTTCACAGTGGTGGTGATAGGAACCAGACATCCACCTCTAAAAGTCATCACATGACGTGGTTACAAATGCAGGGCATTGTAACACAAAATAGTCACTAAAGAAAAGATTTTTCAGATTTCCTACAATTTTACCATCATCAACATTACATATAAAAACTCAGTACAGCTTCACTGGTGGTTTTGGATAGTAAATAAAATGGCCATATTTGTAATGTAGACACAAATGCTCCAATTTACAATCAATGTAAACGCACCCTCTAAACATGGTTTAAGGTCTTGAAATGAGTTTTTAAAAGTATACTACATGTACTTTTACAGTGGAAAGGGGCATTTTTGTACCTTTTCTCCAAACATGTTCAACTGGCTTTGCACCACGCAACTTACATGCAACCATGCAACTACTGTGCTGTGACTCGCTTGCAACTTCTGTGCAACCTGTGTTGTGTTTTCAACCTCCCAATAAACCACCTTCTGTTTTACTTTCTTGTCCACTGATTTGGTGAATCGGCCGTTTTTAAGTATGTTGATTGACGTGATCATGTGATGCATTTCAACATTTTAATCTTTCAAGTTGACACAGTTACAACTGTGTTGGCTGAGTTTCATTATACCATTCAAGTGCATTTTAGTTTTATGGTAGGTTTCACACAACTAAAGTTGCATTACAGTTGTACCAAGCCAGCCTAAAACAAGAACTGCAATGGCATAAGGGACAATTATGTTCCCTAACTACTGAAACCCAAGTGACCTCGTTTGTAGCCAAAAAAAGAGCCATTTAGGACTTTTGTTTTTCCTAAGAGTGGACTGAAATGTAACATGAAATAATTCCCTGAAAACATATAAAGACGGAAAGGTGTCCTCAAACTTCTGACATACAGTTTGTATCTTTCTCTGTAGAGAATAAACTGTGGTTAGTGTCCTTCCAACCTTTCAGTCCTGTGCAGATACGGATTATGTGGCCCATTGAGAAATGTGCCAGTCTATCACTTGAAGCAGAAGAAAAAAGGAGCGCCTCTCAGGGACAGACATTGTGTGTGTGTGTGTGTGTGTGTGTGTGTGTGTGTGTGTGTGTGTGTGCGCGCATTGTGTGCGTGTGCGAGGCTAACACAGGCATCCCAATGACTCATATTCTCTTTATTGATTTTTCACACAGGCTGGTTCAAATTCTGCACAACAGAGACTACAGCCTCCGCTCTACAAGCCAATTTAAAGGAGGAGCAAAGTGTTTCTATCAGGCCTCAGGCCAAGCAAAGCAGCTTTCTAGACTAGTCTGAGTGGAGCAGGTTTTGCACTGAGGTCAAAAAACAAAAAAAACAAAACTTCCCATAGAAACAAGCATTAATACGAGCACACTTAGCAAAACCAACTGAAATGAACAACTTCTGTGAAACTGCAGTTTAAGCCCTTCATTGGTCACTCGAAGGCCACGTTTACACAGCAGGTAAAAGTGGCCCAAATCCGATTTTCTCACCAAATCCGATTTTTTTTTGTTTGGCTGTCCACATTGAATTTTAAATGTGATCTGTATGCGACATCAGTCTGAACAGATCAGCTCCTAAACCGGCCTGCATGTGCAAAAGAACAATGCTTCACGTGGCTCATCCAGAGGTAAACAGTCATGATAGCCAGCGAACACCAGTTGCTCCCAAAGCAGTTTTGTCTTTGCCGGCATCACAGGAGTCATCATGAAGTTCCAAGGGGTGACAGCTGGGCTCATCTTCCAGAATGTGTTCAAGTTCACCGCGAAAAAGGCACATTATTCGGCCACGGCCACCTCTTTAAACATGGAGCGGTTTTATAAGTTTCTTCTAATTTTTTGGCACAGAAACATCAGCCTAAATGATTATGAGCCTCAGCAGCGTGGAATTATGACGCATGTTGAGTTACACTGGCGTAAAAGTCGCATGAATTCTGATCTGGCTGTTCAGACTGAGTCGCATTGCTGCAGATACAGATCAGATGTCAGTACCACATATGAATGCGTCTCAAATCGGAATTGAAAAAGTCAGATTCAGTGCGTTTTTTGGTATTCATGCTGCCATTGGATTGGATTTGGGCCACTTTTACTTGCTGTGTAAACGTAGCCAAAGTGATAGTTCATTGAGAAATCTAATTTACAGCAAGCATGTCTTGGCTGATCTTGATTGAAGGCTGTGAAAAAGTGAAAGTGAAGAGGATACAGAGTGAAGGCTAGCTCATGCTTCCTCTGTGATGCACAAATCTTCACTAACACAACATCCTTTAGCCTTATCACACTGGGAGAATAACACTGATTGCTAATTCTCTTATAGCAGCTAACAGATGCCCACATTCCCTAGCATCACACTGAGAAATAGGGGGATGCTTATCTGGACTCCTGCTAACAGATGGCTGTGGCATGAGTTTTAACACAGTCTAAAATTTCTGTCTTAACGCTCAGCATCACATTTCGAGTCTGAACCTGAAAAAATCTGTCTGAATTTGACTAGTTCTTAACCATATCATGATGTCAACAAAAAAAACAGAAAAAGTTCAGAATAAAACCTGACAGGTTAGCAGTAGTGACAATAAGTGTGAACAAACAAAATCTGAAATAGTATACCATAATAAGAAGAAGAATGATTAGCTGTCTGAAATTTAAATCCTGCTTTAACCAATTTATTCATGAAATAATGCTTTTGAACAACATCTCAAACTCTGGATAAGCTTTGCATACTGTGCTGTTTTCACACTGTGCTGATGTAAGATGTAAGCTTTAAGTATTTAATACTTGTCACGATTGGCCCCTCCCAGTCCTGTCCAAGTGCTCGTGTTGTGTTTACTTCATTGTCCTGCCCCCTTGTTTCGTGACTCCGCACCTGATTGTTTCCACATGTTTTCTGTCTGTCCGTCATCATCCCTGTGATATATAAGCCCCTTGTTTGCCCTGGTCTGTGGGTCTGTGCTGGTCTTTGTATGTATGAATTGTGTTGATTGAAGTGTTTGGTGTTTTTGTTCTTCTTGCCACTGTTGTTTGTTTTCCCTGTATTCTTTTGTCATGTCTGACTCTCTATCTCTCCGTGCTGGCTATTTGAACCTGGACCGTTTCAACCATGACCCTGGATTTGCCCTGAATAAATCTTGCTTTTCTCAGCACATGCGTCCGCTTCCTCGTCGCTCCACGTTACAATACTAAAACTCCATTTCTAAACACAGAAGAGGTTGAATATACAATGTTTGGCCAAATGTTCTTTTGGCTGCACTAAACCATACTTTCCTGAATGGAGTCACTGTTTCAATGATCAAGGTCTGATCAAGTCTGATGTTCTCTTAAGTGTGGACCTTGTGGTTGCTGAGTAAGTAACTCCAATGTCCCAGATATGAAAAAACCGTTTAAGGTAATGAAAGTAAGGAGAAAGAAAAAAGTAAGGACTAAAGCTAAAGCTAGAGGAAATGCAAAGAAAGCCTGTTACAATTGGAGGTGGGCTTGAGCAGTCAGGTCCTGTTGAGTTCAAACAAACATTTCAATCTCTAGGGATTGAAATTCATGATTGCCCTATGATATATTCATAATACTTTACTATTAGATTAATTACAGTGTCATTACCAATTTAAAGATGATCATAATGCAAAGGGAACAAAGCCTTAGGCAGTGGTGCCAACTGAGATGGCTACCTGATTCTAAATGAACAGATTCCTGTGCGAATGATTCTTCTGACACAATGTGATATTAGCACTCAATGTGTTTGTGTGAGACGTGTTGACAGACCTTCAGCGGTTTCTAGCAGTGGCTGTTATTAACACTGTATTCTCTCTGCATTTCTGATGAATGAACTGCTCATTAACAGGTTGCTGTGTTTCAGTGCGCAATGCACAGTGTCCTTCTCACCTCAAAATTAGTTGATCAATCAAGACCTGATTGGTGTCTGTTTATGTGGTTTCTGAGTCTGCGTTCAAGTTACCAAATGCCACCCAACAAGACAGAAACTGCCTTGTAAGAGGTGCTTTCAAGATTTTCTTTTTATCCTTCTAATTAAGCCATCACCAAAAATGTTACAGATTACAGTAATCCAGTTGTAAACAATTGGAACTGTGACAAGTTAAATTTATTTGCTAAAAAAAAAAAGAGAGGCAATTGTCCCTTACAGGGTTTTGTTATCATATTTCTATGAGGTCATTTCAAACAGCACTACTACTGAGGACTGATTATTAAATGCAATTTGCTACAGAATTATTACTTAGAATTGTAAATATTGTACAAAAGGCAGATTCATACTGGATTAAAATCACTCCACATTTATTACTGTCAGACTGTAAAAACTACACACACTGAATATTCGTACTGGATTAAAATCTCTCCACAATTATTACTGTCAGACTGTAAAAACTACACACACTGAATATTCATACTGGATTAAAATCCCTCCACAATTATTACTGTCAGACTGTGAAAACTACACACACTGAATATTCATACTGGATTACAATCCCTCCACAATTATTACCGTCAGACTGTAAAAAATACACACACCGCAGATTCAGGTTTAAAATAATTCATTCATTCATCTTCTAAGCCACTTATCCTCCTTGGGGCTGCGAACATCATCATTGGGTGGAATGCAGGAAATATGCCGACAGAGGCACTTTTCTCAGTTTGATGAGAGATCTTCAGAGAAATTAAAAGATCGACTAAATTAACCAGTGTCTTCAAAAAAATTGCTCAGACTGATTTCATATATTGTAAAGAAAATTCTAATTCAACAAACAATTAAAGCTTAAAATGTTCTCATTTAAGCCTTACGTTTTAGCCAGTATGCCAAACTGGTGTTTTACCATAGCACAATAATGGCAGGAGTCTAATGTGCACAGAACAGCATTGCTTGGCTGTAGCTGTCCCTGCCACTGTTTCTGCTTTACATTCCTATTAACTGCCAGAGGGTCGCAGAAAACTGACCTTGTCCAGTTCCTGAAGTCCCTGCCCTCAGAAAGAGCTGTGCTATTGCACCCTAAGGCAAAACTAAGCCATGTCCCTTTCCTTCTGTTCAATCTAAAGACAAACAAGCCCACAGTGGCTCTACCTATACATACTGTTCAAGCTCCACAATACATACTGGTTAAAACAAATTAAAGCCTCCACTCGTTTAGAGCTGTAGCTCCTTGAAAGTGACCTTGTAGTGCATTAGCTACACTGGATGCCCTCAGGATAACACTTTCTGTAGAGTTGCTCAATTACTTATTGAGTCTGCCTTTTAAATTTACATTGATTACACAATCCATGTGTTCAGAGACAGAGAGAACGAGAGAGAGAAGGATGAAGAACTCAGCCTGTGGGGTAGGTGACAAAGTTTGTTAATATTGTTTGTCTCTGACTTGTGCTGAAAAGACACCCAGAAAACATACACTGGTTAAAAATGTATGTGCATGCTGCCTCTAAGCATGCCTGAGGTCAGTTATATTAGGCCTTGACCTAGAGCTGCAGCGCATATCACATAACAACTCTATGCTTATTGAACTTATACACTACCCAGTAACAGTTTGGGGACATTTAGCTCTTCAAACTTGCTTTTAACACAAATGGGTATATTTTCATTGTTGATTTACAATGTCATTGGTGATTTGCAATAACGTACCACAATACAAGGGGGATTTGACCCATTTTACAAAGTAATTTACAGTGATTTGATATAAAATGCTGTATTCTAGAGAAACGTCCCAAGTCAGACCTGATTTCTTTCTGATGGTGATAGAAAACAAGGCAGACATATACACGTTTATATTAAATGTTATTGGTAAAATTGTGATAAACCTTTAAAAATTAGGTTGTCTTTAGGCACTGTTTTACCTTAACACCTTGCACATACCCCTCAACCATGAAGATGTTTTTAATATGACTCTTTATGGCAGAAACCTTCTCAAAAAATTGGAAAACAATGTCTCAGACATCAGGTGGCAATTTCATATAGTAATTTTCTGAGAGTGACTTTTTAGAGGCATGTATGTTTAGTTGTTCACTGGAGATACAAGGCTAAGGTAGCTAACAAGTAATGAAAACTCATAGCCAACCAATTAGCATGGTGCTAACTGCATGACTAAATCATCAAACACTTGCCTCAAATCATGTGGACTTGTTCAGTAATCTCAGACAGAATTGATTTTGTGGTTTCTGATATTGCTGATTGACTGTATTTAGGGTAAAGGGCAAAACCGTGTTGATGTGATTTTTCTATAAACCATTACTTTAAACTTACCTGGCTAACTGAGTAATCCAGCTCTCAGAATGTACTGACTGAGCAAATGAAGCACTCACCTGCGTGCGAGATGAGTGGATGCTCGGTTTTTTGGCAGGGCGACTCTGGAGACCCTGTGCCCGCCCCACAGTTCACTGCTGTGGGCAGCAGCAGCAGGAGGAGCAGGCGGTGGGCCGGGGGCAGAGCCATGAGCCTCCACTGGACTCAGCAAACTACTGACGGGGCCAGGGAGAGAGAGCGGGGCGCTGGGCATCTGCCACCAACAGCTACATGGAGAGAGAGCAAGAGAGAGAGTTGGGCTTAAGCCTTAAAACTGAAAGAAGTAGCATTACTAAGTCAGGAGAATAAAACAGGCTAAAATATGGTGTGAGAGCGCTGCTGCCAATCACCCTGTAAAGCCTGAAATAATCATTTAAAAGTCAGAGAACATCATACACATTGGCTCAAAAAGAAGGTCCAGCTTGATGTTTAGGTCTCAAATGCAAAATGTTGACAAATTCTCAAACTGAACTAAAAGGTGTTCAGAATGTGAAAAGCAGATATGATAAAAAAATAAAAATGAGCAATGATATACATGTCATATAATATTGAATTTTACAGTCTACATATTGTCTGTCTGAACAAAACATTGTATCTCCATTTTTTCATTTTTCATTTTGTTCATACAGACTTGCTTTCTGAGAAACTGATAAAAAAATGACATTAGTGGGGGTGAAATTTATGTATATCCCCCACCTCACACTCCTAAACTGCAGACCAATAACAACCTAAAATATAACCGCAATTGCATATTATGGCAATTGCAAATATAAGTGGCAATCTGCAGGGTCCAAGCAACTAGACAGGAAGGATTTATGTGGTAGCCTTAGAAGGCAGCATGCTTGGACCCCTAATTTAAGACTAATAATAACCTAAATATCTCCCTTTATCTTTAGCTTTATCTTTCTCCCTTTTTCACGCAAAATAAAACAAACTCATTTATATTGTTGGTCAATCAGTTTGTCAATTCATTTTATTGCAATTTTACTGTATCACGGCACATTTGTAGATCACTTTGTGTTATAAAAATCGCAGGTCGTTGCCAAAAGCTGATGGATAAACACCCATTTAAACCATTTGGACAGAAAAACAGAAAAAACTGTACACTGAACATCAACAGGGCTAATCAGATTGAGATAGAGCAGCTGTCTGGGCCTTCACTCCAATGCCCTGACCCCTGCTCTCTTCACAATGACCTTTTGACCCCAGTGCCATGAATCAGTGGACAGGTCTGCAGTTTTATCCCCATAACACACATACCATCACATAGACACTAAAAAAGCATATGTTCACTCTTCAAAGACGCAACGTTTCCCATAGCTGAACCGCAAATTAACTGATTGTTGTCATCTTACTCAGGCTTACATTTCAGTAAAGCAGCCCTGCTGTGAAAGCGCCACATCATGGAAGATGAATACTATGATCAAAATTGGCTCAGAATGAATAAACATCAAAAGATGGTATCGTTTCAGCTGGAGAGGGGAACGGAAAAGATAATTTTATCTTCTGCTACTGCAAGGAAATCACAGTGATGTCTGACTTCTGGGTGAATTGATTCATTTGAAGAGTTTATTTTCAATCATCTGGTTAGACTGATTCACAATATACCTTTTGGTATCTGTGTTATATATCTGTATTATATAAAACTGCCTTTAACATTTAAAATGTTTACATACCCCTCTGTTTCTTTGTACTAGCTCACATTTGATTAATTGAAAAGGACAGCTGAAAACAATCAGTTCAGTAAACTGAATCAAACTCTTAATGAATCATCAGAAACATCCTGCTTGCAACTTCAAGGCCTTCTTTCAATTGCACACTTGCTGCCAATTTTTATCAGTAACCTCTGTTGTAACTCCTCCTTACTGGTGTATAAATAGAGATTGTAGCTGTCTTGATGCACAGTTTGTGTTAGCCATCCTCTTGCCCATTGGTTAGAGTTTAGTTCCAACCTGCATCTACAACATGCGGAACCCTTTTTATCTACCAGTAATACATCTAATCCAGTCCATTAAGGATTTAATTATCTGGAGTAGGTGTAACAGATCGTGGTTGAATCTAGACTCTGCTGGAAGGTAGATTAGAGCAGGGTCGGCACTCACTGTTCTAGCCCTCATTCAACGGTCAGTTTCTGATTACAGACAGCTGGATATTCCTGGGTGGTGGACCACTCTAAGCCTTGAAGTGACACTAGCCAGGAGAATAACTGAAATGCTGCAAACAATAATGCAAACTAAGCTGAGAAATACAGGGAAATATTTTATGTTGAGCTGCAACTCTTGATAAAATATAGATAAATAAGATAAAAGTTTAATGTAGTGTGTAGTATAAAGTATAGTGTTAATGTTTCAAAATGTACCGTACAGTTTGTATATGGAAACTAAGCTGTAAACAACACGTTTACATGTACAGTACATGGCCAGAGGATGCAAACACCTGATCTTCACAACAATATGAGCTTACTGGACATCACATTCCAAAACATTGACATTAATATGGAGTTGGCCTCTTTTGCATGGCTACAAGGCTCCCCATTGTGGCTATAATAGCTTCCTCTATTCTGTGAAGGCTTTCCATAACATTTCTGAGTGTGGCTGTGTGAATTTGTGACCGTTCCATCAAAATAGCATTTGTGAGGTCAGACACGAAGGACAAGAAGGCCTTGGCTAGGTTGAGTCTACTGGAGTTCTACCACATCAAACTCGTCAATGTATTTATGTAGCTTGCTTTGTGCACAGTCATGCTGGAACAGGATGAGGCCTTCCCCAAACTGTTACCAAAAAGTGGGAAACATATAACTGTCTAAAATATCTTTGCATGCTGTAGCATTAACACTACCCTTCACTCGTACTAAGGAGCCAAGCCCAAACTCGGAAAAACAGAAGCGTTATCCCTCCTCCACCAAACTTTACCGTTAGCACTATGCATCTCAAGAAGTTCTGCCAGTTCAGTCCTTAGGAGGGGTGTCCACATACTTTTGGCCATATAATGATTCTGCCAATTTGCCCATTGCAGTTTAGCCCTGCCCAGTAATGGTGAAGTTATAAGGGTGTTGGGCCTGGACCACTTTTTGAGTGTGGCATGATGCAGGGGAGCTAAAAAAAAAAGTCTTAATGCCACAATAACAAGAACAGTCAAAGTTGGAAGTTGGTCATGCAAAAATGGTGCATAAAACACAGCTAAGGTCTGAGGGACACAATCAGACTGAATTCCTGAAATAAGTAAGTTTGAATAAAATTGGTTAGAAGACCAGGCTTTACAAATTCAGAATCAGAGCTTTACTGGCCAGGTATGCATACAATGAATTTAGTTTTGGTTATGTGAGCTCACAGTGTACAGTAAAAGACAGACATTTACATGTAGTAAATAAAATAAATATTAAAATATAACAAAATAAAACATGATCAGTGAGGTGACAGTCAGATAAGTGGGGTAATATGGCAGGCAAGTAAGATGCTAGAATAAACACTGGTTTGAGACGGCAGTTCCAGAGGATGGAGTTGAGTGTGATACTATATACCAGTATTTTTGAAGTGCAGTTTGAAGCTGGAATATTGTTTATGTGTAATATTTTAAGTGTTAAAGAGAGTGATGGCTTGTGGAAAGAAGTTCCTTTGTAGCCTGGATGTCCTGATCCTCATCTGGCTGAAGCGCCTGCCTGAGGGAAGGAGCTGGAACAGGTGGTGTCTGGGGTGAGAGGGGTCTGTGGAGATCTTCTCTGCACACCTCCTGGTTCTGGAGGCATGCAGTTCCAGCAGTGTGGGCAACTTAACCCTAATAGTCCTCTCTGCAGATCTGATGATGCGCTGCAGTCTGTGGAGGTCATGCTTGGTGGCTACCCCACAATGTGATGGATGTGGTGATGACAGACTCTATGATGGCTGTGTAGAAGCGCACCATCAGCTCCTGGGGCAGGCTGAACTTCCACAGCTGACGCAGGTAGTACATCCTTTGCTGGGCTCTCTTGATGATGAAGCTGATGTTGCTGTCCCACTTCAAGTCCCTGGTGATTGTTGTGCCCAATAACTTGCAGGACTCCATTACCAGCACAGTTCTGTCCAGGATGGTGAGTGCTGGCCGGGCTGGAGGATTCCTCCTGAAGTCCACTGTCATCTACACTTTTTTCGCTGTGTTCAATGGCAGGTTGTTGTGGCTGCTCCAAAGGACCACCTGATCAACCACCCGCCTGTAAGCAGACTCACCAATATCTTGGATGAGACCAATGACTGTAGTGTCATCTGCATACTTCAAGATTTTGACTGAAGGGTCCGTGGAGGTACAGTCGTTTGTGTACAGTGAGAAGGTCACAGCCCTGTGGAGCACCTGTACTGATGATCTGGGCTTTGAGGTGAACTTTCTTAACCTCACCTGCTGCTCTCTGCCAGTGAGGAAGTTGGTGATCCACTGGCAGGTGGTGCTTGGCAAACTGAGTTGGAGTAGTTTGTTGTGTACCTCTCTTGATCGCATTAAATGCTGAGCTAAAGTCCAAGAACAGAATTCATGCATGTGTTCCTGGGTGTTCAAGCTGTTGGAGAATAAGCTGAAGTCCCATGTTTACTGCGTCGTCCACTGACCCGTTTGCTCAGTATGCAAACAGCAGGGGGTGTAGCAGAAAATCTGTGATGTTCTTCAGATGGGAGAGCACCAGTCTCTCAAATGATTTCATGACTACAGAGGTCAATGCAACAGGTCTATAGTCATTCAATCCTGTGAAGGTTGCTTTCTTGGGAACTGGTATTATGGTGAAGCATATGAAGCAGAAAGGTACGACACACTGCTCCAATGATTTATTAAAGAGCACTGTAAAGACTGGCGCAAGCTGCTCAGCGCAGACCCTCAAGAGACGAGGGTTATACACCATCTGGTCCTGGTGCTTTCCTTATTTTTTGTCTCCTGAAGAGTCTTGCACGTCCTTCTCGCAGATCTTCAGAGTAGGCAGAATAGATGGATGAATGACAAGAGGGTGTGAATCTGTGCCGAATGGGTATGAGGTGCTGGGCTTTTCAAACCCAGAAGAAGGCAGGAACATGCTAAATGTTATATTTGTATAGTGGTGCTCATAAGGTGGTCATAAAGTTGAGTTAATAAACTTCAGAAACAGATGAGCTACAGTCCGTAACCGTAAACCTACTATAAACTATATGGTAGGTGTTTCTGGTAAAGTAGCCAATGAGCGTAGCTACAAGGTAGGTGTTTCTAATAAAGTGGGTATTCTGTGGACATCTGTTCCCCCAAAATACAAACAACTGATTTATTTCCTTCATGTGCTCCTGTCCTAAATAGAAAGGCCTCTCCTGACATGAGGTCAAAGAGCTGGGAGGGGAACATGCAGTGCTATCTGTCTACGTTAATGTAAAGCATCTGTGCTGTGGGGTTGCCAAATCCTGTCACTCAAAAATCCCACCAGCTCTCTATTCATCAGAACTCTCATCCATACATGACAGCTCAGAAAAAAACTGATTCAGTCACACAGTGCAGCACAGCTTAAATCAATTACTTCAAAGGGAAATTCCACTGTTTTTTTAAAGTTCTACATATACGAAAAGTTGTGAAATGGTTCATCGTAGAAAAAACATACTACTTACTACTCTAGACTCTTTAAAGAGGTGGTGAGGGGAACCGGAGGTCACACTGTCTGAAATACAGCCATTTTATTTGCTATCCAAAACCACCAGTTAACCCATATGTGAGTCTGTTGATGGCAAAATAGTGATAAATCTTTTTTTTTACTATTTTTCCTCTCAACCATTTTGCCTCTGCATGCACCTCACCACAATAAATACTTTTCAGAAATGTGTTTTATACCAAACCAGTCTCAAATCTATCAAAAAAAGAAATGTCTCAGACATCTGGCAGTGTATTCATAGCCATTTCATGAAATAACTTTATGTGATGGAGCTTATAGAATTGGGTGTATGGTTCTTATCACCGCCACTATGAATAATTCTGACTTGGTAAGTTTTCCTTGAACGGAGCATTTGACACCAGACCATGCTGAATGACTTTGTTTACATATTCAGGGTTGAATTTCCCTGGTGGCAGTCTGGCATTTGGTGTCTATAGTTGGTGGCTTTACATTCCTGGAGACTCAACGTATGTGCTGTCGTCTATCAGCACAACCACTACAGGCCACCATGTTATTAACTCCTTAAACCCAGAAGGTCAATATAGGGGTTCGCACATCAAATAGCTAATCAAAGCTGAAACACTTTCCAAAGACATACATTTGACCCCTTAATTCGACTAATACAAGGACAGTATGAATGCAAAGCATATTTTCATTTCCCGCTCCTAAGCAAACCCACACAGTGCTGCTTTGAAATGGGGCTACTTGGAATCTAACTTTGAAAAAAGAGAGAAATGTCAGTTTCTCCTGGCAAGAATGTTTCTGATAAGGCTAGTGGTGTAAACAAAGCTGTAAAATGACATTTGATATAGAAAACTGTCAAACCTAGCAAGCAGTGTTTTGAGAGGGCCTATGTCCTACATTGTTCTTGTGTTTAAGGTCTTTGCATGACATTTATGTGGGTTTATGCACCAACAGCTACAATTTTTTAACCTATTTTTGTTCCACAGAACTAAACAGGCTGTGTATGTTTGTTCAGGTTTCCATTATATGGGCTCTTTAAACACCTGACTTTACTTCAAAATCAATAACATTCAGAGACTTATAGACTCTCCATCTGTGAGAGAGCGTTTATACTTGTTGCTAGTGAGCTATCAAAGCAATTCATTTGTGGTTTGTTTAACTAATTTCACTGATTTCTCAAATTTTCTTCATTTACATACATCAGTCTTCAAGGTGCAGTAACAGAAACAGCCTAAAGGATAATGAGAGGCTGGCAAATGATCATGCGAAAATGACTGTCTGTTTTTGGTGCAAAACTCCACACATGTGAAACAAAATGGGAAAAAATCCAAGCAAAATGTAGGATTTGGGCTCTTTACCTGAAAGGGTAATTCCATCGTTTTTTCAAAATTTCTACAAAATGTAAGATGTAAACATTTACTGTGAAATGCTGCATTCTGGAGAAATCCGTTCACAATGATGGTGATAAGAAAAGAGACATTCACCTCTAAAAGCTGCATCACAGAAAGTTATTATATGAAATGGTTATTAATACACAGCCTGATGTCTGAGGCATTGTTTTGTAATAGTTTTAAGAAGACTAAAAACATAAAAACCCTTAAAACACATTTAAGACATTAAGACAAAACAGCCTCTAAAGAAAACTTTTCATATTTTCTACTCTTGTACCAGCATAAACATTAATATAAAAACTCAGAAGACACTGTGACCCCTGGTTCCTATCACCACCACTTTGAAGAAATCTGAGCTAGTGAGTTTATGGATACTGTCATGTGACAGAATGCACTGCTTTTAAACTGAAGAAATCTTTCTTTGAAGTCAAATTTGAGCAAACCAGGTGTTTTAACTTGCGATTAACTGCACAAAATAATGCGGCTAATCACAATTAGTTATTTTGATTGTTTGACAGCCCCAAGTACAGTATAGTGTATATTCAGCTGTTTCATAAATGGGCTGACTCAAGAACCCTGCTTTAGGTCTACAACACAGTAATAATCATTTCCAGCTTTAGATCGTGAGTGAGAACAGAACCTGCTGAGAATAACTGCGCAAACAGCCGCACCCATCTGATTCATCTGATTCAACTCATTTCTGATGACCTGTACTGAATGCATGGCTGTAAGTGACCTAAAACAGACGCTGTGAGTGATTACAGTCATTATAAAGGTGTCTACGCTGCACATGGCTTTATTTTCATTCATTATCTTTAGCTCAAACACACAATTATACACCTCAAAGAGGAACAGTGAGAGGTCAGAGATGATTCACCTGAATGTACTGAGAGGTTCACTAAGAGCTTTTCTCTCAATTTTAGATTCACTTTAACATTCTACTCTTATAAAAGCTATTTATTTATTTATAAATTTGTTTTTATTTTTTTATAACTTGATTAACAAATTAAAACAAATGATATTTTACCCATCATTAATTTCATTTTTATTAGCATTATTAATTCATATTATTTACTATGAATTATTAATATTATGAATAAAATTGTACGTTGTTTTATTTCCTATTCTGTTCCCAACATAAATGTACTATTAGTAGTAGTATTATTATTAGTGTTATTATTATAACCGTCTCATAAGGTTAAAGGGCCCATATTGTATTTTTCTTGTTTTTTAGTTTTAGTTTTTAAATCTACTTACAATACTTATGTGGTTTTCTACACCAACAACAGAAACAATTCATTCTACATGACCATTTTATAACCTCTCTTTATCTCTTATAATTAAACAGGCTGTTTTTTTTATTACTGTGCCTTTAAGACTGATGTATGCAGTCACACTGCACAGCACAGCTAAAATCAATTTGTTCAAAGGGGAATTCCTCAGATTTGAACACTTCTACATATATAAAAGGTTGCGATGTAAAAACATCTTTTAGAGAAGGTTGATGTGAAGTGGTTCATCGTAGAGAAACTTACTGACTCTTTGCAGTGGTATTGAGGGGAACCAGAGGTCACACTGTCCAAAATTAGCTTTTCAAAACCAGCAGTGAGCCTACATGTGAGTCTAATGTTGATGGTAGAATGGTGGTAAATCTAGCAAAGAAGAAAAAAACTATATATATATATATATATATATATATATATATATATATATATAACTGTGAGTTTTAGACATCTAAGCAAATTTTTTAACAATTGACCTCAGCAGTGAGTTTATCACAATATACGTTAGAATAAGGTCATATTCATAATTCTAATAAACATAAAAACAATAAAAAGTGACAAGAATTTCTTGGGTCCATATTTTTCCTTGACACCTTCACAGCCACCACAGAGACTTGTTAATATCATCAATTACATCATGAGCACAACTTAATGAAGCACTGAATGGTCAAACACTTTTTTCAGCAAATAAACACATACTACACAAATAAATAGATTTTGAAAATGTGCCTTGGCTGCCTAAGACTTCTGCACAGTACTGTACATATATATATACACACACACACACACACACACACACATATATATACACACACACACACACACACACACACACACACACATATATATATATATATATATATATATATATATATATATATATATATATATATATATTCTGATTGCCTGTATTCTGTCTAATTCAGAAAGTAGCCCAACATGTGAATGGGTGGAGCAAAACTGCTAAAGGCTGAAAGGGTGGATATGTGTATTTGTTTATTTTTAGGATCCCCATTATTACCATCGCTATCACCATCGCCACTACTCTTCCTTGGTTCCAGTAAACATAATATACATTACACAACAGTGCAAATCAACGAACCAAGTCATACAAAACATACACACACACACACACACACACTTTCTAAGCTGCTTATCCTTCTGGGTTGCAGGGGGAGCTGGAGTCTATCCCAGCAGTCATTGGGCATAAGACAGGAAACACCTTGGACAGGATCCACTCTGCAAAGTCTACTCAGAAACGTCCTATTCTGGTAAGTATCTACATCCCTGCCTACCATGAAACTCCACCATATTATTTCTGTCAAATACCTATCTACATAACTGATCTTTAAATTTGTTAAGTAGTTTTTATTAGTTTTTTAAGTATTATTTTAGCCTTAATCTTAAGCAGTCAGACCAGTAAAGAATTCTACTATATAACTATATATAACTAAATTACTGTTCGACACTTGGTCTGGGTAATCATTTCTGTACCACAGAGGTGTGAAAGGGATTTCTGAATGCTATAATGTAATTTTGTATTATATGTTGTGATTCTGTCTGGTTGGTTCACTGTGGACTGTAAGCTCAGGTTGCTTTGGTGGACTTTAATGTCACATCTAAGTGCTCTTGTCTGTGTTTGTACAGGTGGGTTTCTACTGAAGAGTTCAAACACACTTGAGCTGAACTAACACATACAGAGCTGCGTTTTCAGTTCTCAAAGCAGACTAGTCTAAGCACCAGACTTTACACAGCGGCGAAGCCAATATAGGCAGGAAAGAAACTACTGTGTTCTCTTCAAAGCTGCTGTGGAGAATTGCAACAACACGCAGGACCACAAACATCATTCAGTGCTGACCACAATCGATTTCAGTCACCTCCATCTCCAACCACTGTTAAAGGGCCCATATTGTGGAAAACTGCAGCAACATGAACACAATGCAGACAACTTAGTGCAGAAGTCCCAGTATCAGCTAAACATTCTGCTCTCAATCATATGCAGAATTTGAACTCTTTGGGTCAAATTCCACATTTTGTTGATTTTCTAAGTGAAAATAAGTTAACACGTCCTCCACAGACGCAACACAAACATGGAATTTGTCTGCACATTTTTGTGCCAAATGTCTACTTATTTAACGTACTGGAAAAAATAACATATAAAATATAAAAGAAGGTTTTGCACAGGCCACATATTTTTTACTTTATTTTTTCCCCCAATATATTTAATTGAGCAAATAATTAGTCATTGTGCATTAAAATGAGCAAAATTATACTCTCTGTAGAGGATGTGTTAACTTATTTTCACTTAGAAAATCAACAAAACATTTGGCCAGGGCACCCAAACTTTTGCATACAACTGTATCTGCTAATATCAATGTGATTCGGATATCATTGCGCATCCCCACTTATTATGTTATATTAAATGCAATCAAATCATGTTAAGGAACCCAAGTTGAAGCGGAATACCACCACATCTTTTGCAGAATTCAATGGATGTAAATAAAATCATTCAGAGTGGTTTGATGTGAAATAGCTCAATGTAGAGAAAATCAGATTTGTTTACAGTAGCAGTGATAGGAACCAGAGGTTGCAACACAAATATAGCCATTTTGTTTGCTATCCAAAACAATGTCTCAGACATCAGGCAGCGCATTCATCAACATAATATCTAATAACTTTCTGTGAGGAAGTTTTAAGATTTGGATGTTTGGTTCCTATCACCACCACTGTGAACAATTCCGTGCTGGTAAGTTTATCTAAAATTGAGCACTTTACACCAATCTACTCTGAATGACACGGTTTACATCTTAATCACTTAATTATGCAGATACTACAGAACTACAGAAAAATGTATAAAATTCCCCTTTCAATTAAAAGACTCATATCTTTCCTTTTGACTGCACTTTGTTTTCTTAATGACATACACGTGGACAAAACTTATAATTCATTTTTATGTGACCACTTTCCTCTCTATCCCTATGTTTAATTAGAAGGAAACAGGCGTTTTCTTTTCTTACTGTACCTTTAAGACTGATATATGTATATGATCTCTCTTCTGACTGGCTGCACTGCATTGAGCCTTCTTTAGAAAGCAGCCCAGGCTGAACTCCTTCCAACTTCAGTGTGAAAGGGTGGAGCTAAACTGCTGTTGAATGTGGCCTATGTAAATGCACTGATTTTCATGACGATATTAAAACAATGACTTTAAAACAGGCTATTTTTTCAGCCAAGTCTATATGTGGACTGTATGGACTGGTGAGTGAACCATATGTTATACCAAATCTTTTCTATTTTAAAAAAAGTGAAGAAAATGAATTGAATTAGTCCCTTGATCTTTTTAAAGTTAAAAAATACTGCATAATTTTTTTTTTTCCATATTTACATTGATTTATGGCAAAACCATATCGTTCAGTCCTAGTGTAGGCCACAAAGCCTACCTTTGCCCATTTTAATAGATAAAAAATCCAAGCCTGGGATGAAATAGCTGTCTTCTGTCTGGTTGAGGATGCATTAGGAACATCTGGTCCAAAAACAGGAAAATACAGGCCATCTAGTTCACACTGCCTCCAGGCATTAGAACACAAAATGCATAATTAAAGAGGCATTTTCCTAAAGCCTCTGCTGCATTCAATAAGGCTCAGCTTTTGGATCTAGAAACGACAGAGCGAACAATGAGGTGACAGTTAAAAAAGAATTTCAGCTCATGCTGAACACCTGTAATACTAAATAATGAATTTTGGCATTAATAAC
The DNA here is from genome assembly GCF_015220715.1 of Pygocentrus nattereri. Taxonomy (NCBI): domain Eukaryota; kingdom Metazoa; phylum Chordata; class Actinopteri; order Characiformes; family Serrasalmidae; genus Pygocentrus; species Pygocentrus nattereri. The sequence goes on along the minus strand of NC_051234.1, from coordinate 19,660,526 downwards.
AGACTATTGTTTTCAAGACTCAAACCATCCTGCATTAATCTGAACAAAAAAATGCTATTTTAAGAGTTCTTACAGCAGTATTTTGTTCTGGAAAACAAAGCAGTCTGAATGATTCATTTAAAAGGACATTTTTGACTCAAGTTTACAAATAATTTATTTTCCAATCAGTGCAACTGAAATTTTGGACATTGTGTTCTGCAGTGTGTTAATCGATGATACATTAAAACAGGAGATTTGATTCTTATCCAGTGGATGCTCTAAAATGTAGGTTAAAAGTGAAAACATCTATATTGCTATCAACATAAAGCATATACTCACCAGGCAAATCCATACTCACAATAAAAAGGGTCAAAACAACACAAACTTAGGAGTATTTATATTAGAATTCATAGTTTTTTTAACTAGCTGTAGATTTATAGAATCATGAGTGGTAAAAAGCCAGTGCAGAATGCAGAACAGCTGAACAGAAACTTCTCGAGTCATCTGAAAAGTTCAATACCTCAAAGTTTCTTCACATAAAATTATTATATGAAATAGTTATGAATATGCTGCCTGATACCTGAGATAATTATTCATCACAGCTCTGAACCAAGGTTTATTTAAACCTATGTAAACATATGTATTTGTACATTTATAATGGCAGTGAGATACATGTAGCGAGTTGTGAGGCAAAATAGTCTCCAAAGAAAAAGAAGAGGGGTATGGGCTCCCTGGTAGTTTTGGATAGTAGATTAAAAACAACAACAACAACAAAAAATCACTCATCTTCTTGACCTAAATAGTGAATAAACATGATATATGAATCAGTGCACGTAATATAGCAAAAATAGTACAGTTCCAACACCAGTGCTATACTCAACTATTTGTTGATGTGTTTATTTTATTTTGGAACAGAATGTTGTGGTCATGCAGGGGTCGGCACAGGCCTACACATCTCATAGTGGTGCAAGGTTATAAGATTTTGTTTGAATCCCAAAGTTTGATCAAAGGTTCAAAAAAAGAGTAGAAAAATGTATCAAAATTCTAACAAACAATACAGTTCCGGTACTAGTGCTTGGATCCCTAATACTGCCCATAGTGAAAAAAGGTATTAGAAATACAATATTTAAAACATGTTAAAAATAGGTCAAGAAGTATAAGACAAAATACAACAAATATTGGCCTGATCTCCTCCCTGTCCATGGTGGTCCTGCTGTAAATCATAAGTGAAAGTGAGTGGCGTCTGCGAGTTGAAAAATCCACTACAGAGAGATTTCTGGCACTGAACAAACAGCTGTGGCAGCAATTTCCTGGGGTGCAGCGTGTACATGTCAGTTGGTAAACATTCACTGTTTTCCTACAGAAAAACACATTTTCCGCTAGCAGCCTTCTTATCCGCCTTATTCATATTTTTTCTCAGTCAGACAGAACCGTTCCCATCTAAAAGCTAATGCTGCATTACAGGACCGACCGCACGGCTCTAACAGAACGAATTCTGCTACAGACGACATCTGTCAACAACCAGCTCTTTACATTATGGCTTCAGATGTGTGTGGCTGCTTTAGTTTCTTGGTTGATAAGTGAAGGATAAACACACTTTCATTTTGTGATATATGGGCAGGGGGGGTTGGGCACTTTAAAGGGCACATCTCACAGAAGACTTTTTTTTTAGTATTAAAGCTTCAGGATGTACCATTCACTCTCCTGTTCACCCATTCCATATATATTGCTCATTTACATATAATCATTTATCAGTCTAAGAGGTACAGTAAGAGGCCAAGTGATTCCAATTCTACCCATACTAAGGGATAAAGAGAGTTTGAGAAATGGCCATGTGAAAATGAAATATGTTTCAGGGTATATAAACAAAATGTTTTAAGTGAAAATATGTTAACACATCCTGTAAAGGGAACATATTTAAATATGAATTCAATTTTAGTGCACGATTTATATCTGCTCCATGTATTTGCTGAATCTAATATACTGGGGGAAAACGTGTGTTAAAGGAGAACTCCTTTGCGCCTTTCTAGAGAAATTTACTGAGTCAAAATTGTTCAACGTTATAGTACCAGGAACCAGATGTCCGAAGCGTTTAATGGCTCTAAAAGCTACATCTTGTTGTTATTACATGAAATGGTTATGAATGTGTTGCTTGATACCTGAGACATTGTTTTGTGTCACCCGCCATCCTTCAAGGGCACAGAAGACAACCGTCGAGAATGTTCTCTGTACTGGCACCCAGGTGGTGGAATGAACTCCCACTGGCTGTCCGAACAGCAGAATCTCTTGCTGTCTTCAAACGTAGACTGTAGACTCATCTCTTTACATAGCACTTAAATGAGCACTGAATTATAAGCTGCACTTATTTTTATTGTACTTCACTGTGTATTGTAGTTTATTGTATTGTATTGTTTGTTATTGTATTGCATTGAATGGCACAGAGTTCTACGTTCAACTCTGTTTCTTTTTCTCTTGGTGTCTGCAGTGACATTCTGTTTCTAGCAGTATCTGAGCTCAGGACTGTCTTTTTCTCTAAGCTATTGGTAACTAGCAAAGATATTTTCTCTAGATTGACAAAGCAAGATTGTAAGTCGCTCTGGATAAGAGCGTCTGCTAAATGATGTAAATGTAAATGTAAAAATGTAAGGCGCAACTGTGATTCATCGCAGCTCCTCTGATGTTACATACATTAGCAATGAGTTTTGCTGACGCCGTGCGACGCAACACTGCCAACCCAAACATCATGAAACGCGGGCAGGGCAGAGAGGTCCATGCAGAGCATGGTAAGGAAAAAATAGCACCCAAAGAAAACCTATTTTTTCAAATTTAACACCTCTCACCATCATCAGTGTGACATATAAAAACTTATAAGACACATATGTTCACTGGTAATTTTGGACAGCAGATTAAATAGTGATATTTAACCAGGCATAAAGACGTCTGGTTCCTAGTAATACAATGGTGAACAATTTTGACTCAGTAAATTTATCTAGAAAGGCCTATTTCACACCAAACCACTCTGAATGTTGTTTACATCTAAACCACTAAATGATTAAGTAATGTTCCAAAATCAGTGGAGTTCCCCTTTAACTTCTTTTCACATATAAAAATCAACATGTCTTTTGCATTGAAATGTATAAAATAAAAAACAAATTTTAACACAAAAAAGTGCCTAACTTCACATTTAGTGTGTAACTTTAGATTTTTAGAAGCACTGAGTAATCCAAAATGTCTTTAATCACAATATACAGTGGACGGATGGGAAAGAAAAATAAGTGCATTATAATATGGAGATATTTTGGGTCAACATATAGTACAGATGAAACATAGTGTAAATTTCATTAGAAAAACAAAGGAGGAATAATTTGCTCCAAAAAAAAAAAAAAGAAGATAAAGCCTAATATGTCATATCACAATGCTTATAAATCTTTAATTATTGTAACAGCACCATACTGTGTATCATGATTCTGTATCATAGTGCCTGGACTGATTCCCACTCTTAATATACTGTACTTTTCCTCAAAGCAGAAATACATTCATAAAAGATGTGTGTGTGTGTGATTGGCCTCTTCACTCCTACATGTCCTTTTTTCTCTGGAGATGAATGTTTTTTTAACATGGTCTCTCCCCAAATAAAAGTGATAAACTAAACTAATTTCGCTTGTTGAGAGTCAGTTATGAGTCAGTTATGAGCAGGATTGATGGAGTGTCTTTGCAGAAACTGAAGTTGAATTAAACTTGCTGGGGACAAGTGACCACAATTGCAGGCTGGTTGAGAAAACAGCACTACTTAAAAGCTGACATATTGAGGGTTGTGTTAGGTGGTGTAGCAGAGGTTTAAGGCTGCTAAAGAGTAGCTTTAGGGCTGGCCAGCCACAGCCACAGTCCGATTTAAATGTGGAACAGCGCACCCGGCAATTTCAGCCCGTCACACCCTAACTCTCCCAAAGCTTCCCTGTCCACTGCTTTATTTTTAACTGTCTACTCCTCTCCACAAGCTTCAGGAGATGGAGGGTTGGCTCCCTGGCTCAACAAGCAGACTGACTGACACATAGCAGAAATTCAGCTTTTCTCCACGTTGTTGGCGAAAGCAGAAAGGCACCGGAGTTATTTGGCTTCCGTCTGAAGAAGCAGAACCGCCCAAAACCTTTCTCTCCTCTCTCAAGGTCACTCGACTGTTAGTGCTTTCTCAAATCCAGAGCTACAATTTAAGTGCCTGAAGCTCACCGCCTATGGAATTAAAGGGCAATTCCACCAAAATGTTAAAATTCCTGAGTAATACAACAGTTAAGATGTAAAAAAGTCATTCAGAGTTGTCTGGTGTGAAATGCTCTGCTCTAGAGAAACTTACTTAGTCACAATTGTTCACAGTGGTGGTGATAGAAACCAGACATGTGACTTCTTTAAAGCTTCCTCGCAGAAAGTTATTACACAAAATGGGTATGAATACAATGCCTGATGTGTAGAAATAGCTTTGTGATAGTTTACAAATGTTGGCCTTTTAAAATGCAGGCTGGAGTGGTATATGCAGGCAAAATAGTACCCAAACTTTCTACCATCATTACCCTTACATACAAAAATTCAGAATACATGTGTAGGTTAATTGGTAGTTTAAATGGTAAAAAAAGACAATATTTATGATTAAATTTGTGACATTTCCCATCAAACTACTCTAAATGACTGTTTACATCTCAACCACACTCATGCAAAACTTTTGAAGATTTTCCACTTCAAATGAAAAGTTTGAATCAATATACAGTTTCCACTTTAAGCCAAATGGAGTCTAGCTACAACTAGTTAACAAGTCATAGAACTGCACATGCTACCAATTAGCATGGCAGTAAATTGCATGCCTAAATTATCACACTTGCCAACTTGTGAGTTGTTCAATAGTCTGTAATAGGCTTGTGTGGTTTCTTTATTTACACTTTTATCTGGAGAAAGTATGTTAGTACTGCTAAAACTGCAAAAGCCTGAATTTAGTTTTTACTTTGGTCCATTTTTACAGATAACAGTGCATCATACAGTGTCAGAGACCACATAATCAAGTGTATTAGAGATTACTTAATGTCTCAACGCAATTTGAGGCACATGTTGGATGATTTAGGCATGCATTAGACACCAGGCATGTTTTGGCTGATCTACTATAAGAGATAAGATTGTTTTTTTTTTTTCCGCCAAACTATTCCATTCTCTTCAATGGACTAGCATCACCAACAGTGAACGTGTTAAGAGTTGTAGATATTCAGGCTATACAACTTCAGTTTCATATTCCGGCCAGGACTGGCTTCCCAACAGCAGCTTCACTCCGCAGTGTGAGTGGTTCTCCATCTGACCTGAAGGTAAATCACCAGTGTTCACTGGCCAAACAGAGCTGTCTCTAAAGACTAAAAGCTGGACAGGCCCTGAGGCCAAAGGATGGATGCCCTTTTCTCTTACAGCTGCTTTATTTCCTCATGAAAACATCACCGTCAGAGCTGGCCTGTCATACACTGCAGAAGAGAAGAAGGAATAGCAGGCTGTGAAACATGCCCATCAAAAGTTTGGGGATGCCTAGCTTTCAAAATGTTTTTCATTGAATTGTGCATGCCTCGTCAGTTTGCAACAATTTATCGTATTAAAAGATCTTGATAAACTAAAAAAAAAAAAAACAGCTGAAAAAAGCCTTGCTTTGGGACAAAGGCCTTGCATTCTGTCCCCTCGTTGTGATACTTTGGAACAGAAAACTGTCACATCATTTCTTAGGCAAAATCTCCTCTTCATTTCAAGGAAGACACTTAATAACATGAAGCTGAGGGTGGAAGCTAAATATACCTAAAGGATTAGCACAGTGTTGGTTTATGCTAACATTATTTGCAGGGATTGTTCCTACTTGATAAACAGTAACAGTGAAAATTGAATGTTACTGAGAAAATGAAGACATAAAATGGATATAAACAGAAATAGAAGAAGAAATACAAGTAAGTGGTACATGGGGGAGATCATGTGGTAACAGTTTTTATGTAGTAAAACAGATTCCAGTTCCATTTTTGGAACATGAAAGGAACTTTTCTTGATTACTGAATTGCACATATACAGAATTTACTTTGAGATTATTTCAATCTCTGTTTTATCGCACCATTTTGAAACATATAAACAACCCACAGTGAGAGCTAGCCAGGCTAAAGTACAGCTTCTACACGGTGTGGGTTAGCTTAACACACTGTTAAAACTAAGTGCCACTTAGTAAACAACAGTCCCTTTTCCACTGTACTGTAGCATTTCATTATCCTCTAAATGTATGTCCTCTGAGCTGGAACCAAGCCTGTACTATGCTGCGAAGAACGTTTAGCCTGCTAAGCTAGTGTTAGCTTAACTAATGAGGAGCTGGCAGCTCCAAAAGCCACAGAACAGGTACAATCTGGATTTTCTCACAGTTTTTATCGTTCACAATTGTGTCAGTTAGTTGGAACCTGTAATGGGGTGTTATCACTGTTTAGATCTGTAGACTTACTACAGTAACACTATTATCTAAACCATTGTTCATGGTGCTTCAGATAGTTAGAATTTAACCTGTTCTTTGGTGTTCGCAGTCTAGCTAAACTAATGCTAACCAGCTCTCTCCATAGGGTGACCAGACATCCCTGTTTTTCAGGTACAGTCCCTGTTTTTGGTGGCCTGTCCATGGCTGGAGCTGTCCTCAGAAATGTCTGTTTTTAACTGTGAATTAAAAACACTGGAAAGTCCTAAGAAAGACCTGGCAGCAGAGCAGACTTGTGTTGTGTTGTGCTTGTTTTAGCCAACAGATGGGGCTGGCTGCTACTACTAACTATTTCTACTGCTTGCACTCCTAGATTCAGAGAATACTGCTGTGTAAAACCAGAGCCGGTTTATGAGGAGAGCCTGGCCACTTCCTATTTCCCCCATTATATTCAAAACAAGACTGCAAAACAGTAGAGGGCTCCAGTGAGCAATTCCTCAATGAGTAAATGGAGGTCAATGGCTAAAAATTAAAAGTTAAAATAGTTTCTAATCACTTGCCCAGAATGTTAATTTAATTTTAGGAAGTAGAAAGATGTATTTCACTAAAAAAAGCAAAGAAAGCTTACAAATACATTTCCTTTTTTCTACGTCACACGGGTTTGGGCAACAGAATGCTTGCATTACTGCTAGTGGTTGCTGATTGGTTGGCGAGCGAGGAGCTCATTGGCCGTTTGCGCTCACTGACATCATGAACGTACCATGAGATGCCGTTTCAACTCAAATTTAAAAGCTTGCAGGAGCGCCCTCTAGCGTTTGAGAAACCCGGAGGACATTACAGAGTGCTAATTCTCCTCTCTACACATTCTCTGGTAGAACTTGCCCAGAAGTTAACAAGTGTCAAGTCCACATCATCACCACAAACATCTTTTCAAGACACAAGGTAAGTAAAAGCGGGATTACCAGGTGATTTGTTTAGGCATACAATCTACTTGAATGCAATCTACAAATAACTGTGTCACTTTTTCAGCTGTCCATATATGACATATGGTGTATGTTGATAGCAGCCATCTCTGTCGCCTGGGGGTGTGTTTATGGTCCAGCTATTGTGCTATAGTCATGAGTGTTTTTTTCCTGTGGTCATGAGTCTCTTTTTACTGATGAAATATTCAATATGAATATAAATTATGGGCTCACACAACCACTTCATCTTTTGTTAAATGTATCCTTGCCTCATCCCTTGTTTATCAGTCAGCTTTCACCATAGTTTTACAGTACAAAGTTACCATGGTCAGATAAAAAACATGTAATGATTGGTGATGTCCCCAGTGTTCATTTCAGAAATCTACTCATCTTATCTTTCCTCCCTCCTAACATTGAGTGGTGGACTGAAAACTGCATTTAATTCACTTATTTAGCATACTGAACATTTCATTTGATTGCTTTGGTTTTGAAATAACACAGGATGTGGTGTAAACGTCTAGCCAAAAAGCAAATAGCTACGCCTCAAAGAGAAAAGGTTTCTTTGACAAAGAGAAAGATTAGCATTTAGCTGTTTTATGCTAGTAAAAACTTGAGATTTTTTCAAACCTACCTAAAAAATAAGTGAAAAAAATAAAACCTCAGAAGAAACGGAGGTGTCTTTAAACTTTGAACCTCCTCTCCTCTTCCTCTGTGAAGAAGCCAGTGCTGTAACCCACACAAGCAAACACCAATATCAGTGCTTCTCCACCGTGATCTAGAGATGATGACATTTTAGTGCCATATTATGTCCTTCTGTGCAATAATAAACTATTTAAAGAGGCCATTCAATCTGCTTACACCTACAATGTCTTATAAAAGCATCCACCATAAGCTACAGGTAACTCTCTTAACTATAATGATTTTTTGTTAAGCACTTGAATAAATCATGTGTTTACAAGAACTGGACTGCTTCACAAACATAATAAAGAAGGCTGTCAATACCTGTATAATGTTCTGCCCTAGGATTCAAGACAGGTCCTTCCAGCTTCCTTGTTCGAGTTTCCTTGCTTATTGATCTGCCAATATAAACTGTTTTTGTCATTTGCAGGCAGCTCCATAAGATCTTTTGCTATTAGTCGGGTTCATCTTTTGAGCCCAAATAGCTAAGCTATGGCACATGAATCAATACAGGGAAGAATCCATGGAGGGATATTTAAGAGATTTATTTCTACAACTTTTCACATTACATGAAAGAAAAGATCCATTTTATGATTGGAAATGAGAATCTACCCTGAACAGTATGGTGGGAACATTTAGGATAAAGAAGCCCATGACAGATTTCTGTTCAATACTAAGCAGGATTTGTTATTGCCTTTCATCTTCTCTGTAAATCTGCTGTCACTGCATGAAGATACCAAGGCAGCATTTGTAATCATACCATCATGTTCATACTCTTGTTTTCTATTGGGATTTGTCCAAGCTAGAATTGTCACTTTCAAACTTCACATGATGTGAGACTTCACACTTTCCTACCTTTTCTAAAAATCTAAAGACTTTACTGTATCTAAAATATAACTTTTGTTATTAAACAGGCAAGCAAGTACAATATTGTTTGTATAATATGAAAAAAACCACCTGCCCTTTACAATATGTGAACATCATGACAAATGGACCAACAGAAATTTTGAAAATCAAAAGTCCAGGTTTTTAAGTTTTTGGGTTTATTTGTATCTTTCTTGTATTATTAAAAAGTTATATTTTGGAAAATAGAAATACATAAACAGTTTCTTTATGATTACAGTAAAGATAACAATGATCATTGTATTTCCCCACAGACATACAACACAGTGTTTCATTTTTATACAAAAAAAAACCTAAATGCAACTATTTATTATTATTATTGCTATTCTTACTGTTATTATTTGCAAGGTGGAAAAGGGTGAGGTCTCCAAAAATACACCACCATATCTGTGACAAAAACTTATTTATCTTCAAAAATTTGTAGAGTTTGTGGTTCATTTTCAAAATAAAATAGAACTTATAAGACGAAGCTCTTATAACCTTCCTGATAAGCCACCTACATCAGTGATGAAATCTTTCTCTGCTATCAAATATTAGGAGCTAACAAATCTTATAAACAAATTAAGTTCATCCACATGTGATTTTGACCATGTCTATATTTCTGTACTTAAGATGTTTTTTGAGCATGTTCAAAGTGATGTTTTAACTTATTGTAAACTGTTCTTTGTGAACAGGTGGTTTTCCGGATACTTTCCTTTTTTAACCATAGTACAGAGACAGGATTGGTTTGTATTGTGAATTACCTCAAGCTCAGCGCTGCCGCACAAAATCCTTATATTTTAGTCTTATTAGATCTTAGTGTAACTTTTTATACTGTTGATCACAAGATTCTAATACACCACCGTGAATATTGGGTCAGCCTCTCAGCCACAGTTTTACAATGGTTTAAATCATATTTAGTTAACAGACAGTTCATGGTGGGAAATCATTCATCAAAAAATATTTCCTGGGGAGTCCCACAAAGATCAATTTTAGGGCCTTTGTTTTTCTCTTTTTGCATGTGACCACGAGGAGATGTCATTATGAAACAACATCAATTTTCATAGCTATGCTGATATACAATTATAAAATTTCGATTTCTTCTGGTGATCAAAACTGTTGACAGGCTTACCAGCTGTGTCAGATATTTCTCAGTGGATGGCGCAAAATATTCTACAACTAAGTTATGAAAAAAAAAAAGAAATACTGATACTTGGTACTAAGACTCAGAGAAAGCTGCTTTATGAGAAACTGTTTAGCTTCATACACCAAATCTGATGAAACCTGGGTGTGATCTTAGACTCTGAGCTCTAAGTTTTATCCTGCATATAAACACAGCCACTAAAGTAGCTTTGTCATTTAAGAAGTAATGGAAAGTTTGGCATTTTCTATCTCAGAGCGACGCAGAAAAATTGTTCATCCATCTGCTACAAGCAGAGTTGTAATACTTTATTTTCAGGGCTTCTTCAGGAAACAACACAACTACAACTCGTACAAACTGTGGCTTCATTGATCCTTATGAAAACAAAACTGAGAGATCATATCACTCCTGTTTGAAAGAACTGCACTGGCTAACTATCATTCAGGGTTGATTTTAAAATTCTGCTACTAGTTTTTAAGGCTTTAAATGACCTTAAAGCACCTGCTTACATCACAGAGTGTCTGTCTGTTTATGTTTCAACATGTGATCTTAGATCTGCAGATATTGGCCTTCTGCAAATACCTTCTGTAAAACATAGAAAACATGAACAGGCAACTCAATTTCACCCTTTATTAGACAGTCAAGCTCAGTGCTCACTTTTAAGAAATATCTAAAACGTATTTATTTAACTTGATGTTAAATTAAATCTCTGCATCTCTATTTATCTTTTAATTTGATCTGTGTCACTTTCTTATATATTTATTTTAATTATACATTATCATGGCATGAAAAGTGCTATATACATACAGATTATTTATTTATTTCTTTAAAGATGTACTACGTAGGTTTTGGAGATTTTCACCAAGCTGACAAATGTGATTACATACTGTAATAATTACATACTGTAATCATTTTAGTAATTTCATATATTTAACATATATCATCATTTTATTTACTGTCAGCTTTAGCTGTTTTTTGGATTTAGTGTGTTTATTTCCCCCCAGTATTTTAATCTCAACGCATCACTTTAAAGATGTTGTGGTTTCCAGATGTGACTGAATGAGATTGCACACTTAGCAATAAAGTGTTGCACAGAGTGTTGCAAGTTTCATGGATAAACTCTGCAAGCAGAAAACAGTTAAAAACAGTAGTATCTGCAGCCAAGCATACAGTTAAAAGGTCAGGGAGGCTTCCTGATGTCAGATCACAAGCATGTAATCTGTACACACCAGAAGTCTAACTGAAAATGTGCTCCTCCCGTTTAAATCTACATACACCACCACTCCAACTGCCCCTCCCACCCACATGCACGTTCACCGCCACACGCATACACACCTGGAAATTCAGAGATTATACCCATAATGCCCGTCACAGAGAGCATTTGACATTTTTAGGAGTTTAATTACACGCTTGGCCAACATGAGCTGGGTGAAACTCTCAGTAAATTACACCGTCTCTGTCTGCAGCTGCACATCCGGATCACACGGCCCAACAAAAAACCTCCCACCGAGACCACAGCGCACACCCCTTTCTGAGAAAACTGGACACTGCTAAAGTTGAATGAAAGCTGCCACACAACTGACCCTCAACATTATTACACAGGATATGATGAACTGATAAAACAGATTTTGATCAAAAGTCCTCTGAGCTGAGACAGCAAAGTCGACTCTGCTTTGGTGTGTCTTTACCAGAACACTTTCATATCACTTCAATGTAAATGATGTTTTGTTGTCTATAAACAACTGTGTAAATAGTTGCTTTGTTAACAATTGTTAAGTGCTTTTTCCAAAAATATTCATAACAAAATAATTCCATGTATTTATAATTTATCATTAAATTTTGACATCTACTATGAATTATTCAGTAAATATTAAGATTTTTTGGTACTTACTATGAATTATTTACCTACAAACATACTTATGAATTACTATTTATATCTACTAGGCATCCTGTGATGGACTGGCCACCTGTCCAGGATGTATCCTGCCTTCTGCCCGATGACCGCTGGAATAGGCTCCAGCACCCCCCCCCCCCCCCCCCCCCCGTGACCCTGAGGGAGAAGCGGCTTAGAAAATAGATGGATGGATGGATCTACTAGGCATTATTTCACAACCACTGTGGATTATTTAGTAACTATTCAGAATTATTCAGTATGGTACTATAAATTATTCCACAAACATTACAAAGTATTCAGTAACTACTGTCTACTATATTCTGCAACTGCTATGGGTTATTCATAGTAGTATTTATTATGAATTATTCCGCAACCACTATAAAATTTATGCAGTGTCTACTTTTAATTACTCAGTATTTACTGTAAATGATTCAGTATTCTACTGAGTTATTCAGTAAATACTACAAATTATTCAGTAACTACTATAGATTTTTCAGTATCTACCACACATTATTCAGTATCTACTACAACGTACTGAGTATCCATCATTGAATTATTCAATATCTACGACAAAATTAGCGTGATTTCTGTAGTTATGAGAGAGTTGAATTAACTGTGAACCCACATACAGACCCTTGGAGTTTAAAAGGCTAAACATGATTCATTCTGGTTCAGTTCAGTATACAGAAAGGTGATGAAACAGAATAATGCTTACTGTACTTCCTCAGTCAATTTCCCATCAAGGCCATGACTAACAAGAATCCAGACAGCTGCGTGAGAGTAAATCAGATAAAAACGCACACAGTGTCAAAGCAAACAGATAATAACAAGAGAACTTTGTGAACCGCCATATAATTAAACTCCAGAAACAAGCCCACTGTAAAGGCTTGGGCGTCACTGATGGAGATGGCAGACTTTGAGTTTTAAGCTACGTGGAAGGCGGAGCCATAAATAATTACTAAGCTCCAGTGGAACCAATTAATCACACATCTGTGGGGGGTAATGCGGTCTATAAAAGACAGCGCAGAAGCTCATACGCTCTCAAAGCAGATGTGGTAAAAACAACACTTACTGTGCTATTAATTTTAACACATCTGTGTGTCCAGGAAGGTTGGGCAATGAGGCAAAAATATATAATTGCAACTTTATTTTCTTTATATCATATTTATGTTTCACAGTAGACTATGAAAAATGCAATATGTTCAAAATAATATTATGGAAACATTGAAGGTAATAAATACTTTCTGATTAAGTTATTTTGTCCACTTCTACAGCCAAAACAAAATGCACCGCTTTTCTTTTAAATGGAAACACTTGGTAGGTGATATGTACTAGGTGTTTCAGATAAATTGGCCATGCATATGATTTATTTCAGTGCATCATTAGGAAACATCATGTGCTCTACATGTGCATAATATACTATTAATTACATGCACATGTAAACGAAATCCTCAGATTTGATTAGATGTTTTTTCCCCTCATATATGGTGTTAAAGATAGGCTCTTCCTTTTGAATGTCGCCTAATGAGCTTATTTACATCTTAGAGGAAAAGAAAACAAATCAAATGATTTGGTGCTACATCATTGAAATTCAGCACATTAGGGACAAAAAAAAAAACAAACAGTGCAGAGCCAAACCAATTAAGGTATTATGGGAATGATATAACCGCACTCCATCAACATCAGATGCTTTTATTTCCCCTGATACAGCAATAGAACTTCATTCTCCAAACACTCTGTAATAAAGAGTAAACACAAAAACAAGACAGACGCTTCAAATCTCAGTGGATGTCTCCCTTAAGGTTCTAAAAGTAGTCCAAGTTCATACGCAAACCAATGTAGCTGTTACCCGAATATCCAAACAGCTATGATATCACTGGATTTAATTACGTCCTACGTGGCTTTCCATGATGATTTCTGTTTCAAAAATATGTGCCTCAGTGTGGACTAGTGGTTGACCAAGGTCAGCCATGGCCTGCAGCTGGGCTGTAAACTGGGCCTGCACAACAGTCAATTCCATATTGTGGTTATATTTCTGCATATTGTAGTTGTGATATAATGTATATCATAAATTCATTCATATATCCTTGATGTGACATGGTTACAGATCAGCCTGCCATAATTAGACCATAATTAGGCCTGTTCAATTTGATTCAGTTCAATGCAATGTGTGAAACACAGGAAAATCACTGTATTCATAGTTTTAGATGATTTTTAAATCCGACACATTACTTCAGCATTTTGTATGTGTCAAAATATTGTGATATGGATTGTGTACCATTAAAATCAACTTTGAGTATTGTGAGATCATATTTTTGCCATATCACCCACCCCTAGTTCTCAATAAAGCAGTCATTTACATAACGGATATGAGAGTGCAGACTTTCAGCTTTCATTTGAGAGGATTTACATCCAACATATCATTAGCAGCCCACCCATTTTAGAGGCTGAATTAGCTGCTAAGCTGTTCCATGGCCAAGTGTGTTATTCCCTCATTGTTTCACTTACAAGTAAGCAGATAAAATCTCAACAGTTTATTTATTTCAAGTGTGGCATTTGCATTTGGAATCCGTTGCTGTTAACTCTTAATATATTTCAAAGAGTTTCCACTTTCCAAGATTAAGTTGAAAAATGAAAACCAACCCATTAGGTGTGGCCAAATCAGTCACTGGTACATGCTTAAGAAAGAAAGAATGCACTGGTGTGCTCAGAAACACCAATTGGCCCAGAAGACCTCAGTGGATTACAGGAGAATTCTTTCACTGGTGAAGAAAAACCCATTTACAAAAGTTGGCAGAGTTGTGAACAGGTTCACTTATCTGTGTCAAAGTCAACAATCAAGAGCAGACTTCACCAGAGTGAATACAAAGAGTTTACCACAAGTTGGAAACCAGCATAAGCCTCAGAAACAGGTAGACCAGATTAGAGTTTGCTGAAAACATCTAAAAAAACTGTACAGTTCTGGAAATACATCTTATGGACAGATGAGACAAAGAATGACAGGAAAAGTATGGAGAAGGAAAGGAACCGCTTGTGATACAAAGCACACCACTTCAACTACAAAGCAGTTTTTTCTCTCCTAAGATAAAGATCTGTTTTCATTTCCTCATCTGTCCACTTCATCTGTTTCTTAGCTATGGTCACAAAAATAGAAACACTTGATCAGTCAAATGACCTTATTCTACTCATGTTTGCAGTATTTATCCAGTAAAAGCTTTTCCATAAGAAAAGTTTCTTTTTATCTGCAAAAAATTTGATCCACCTCAAACTTATGATTTATTCTACATTTGCAGTTTCCATCAACCTTGTTTTATTCAATATGTCAACATTCACCTGAGAATACATGGCTGGAAACCCAACTTTTGATGGTGCCATCAAGAGCCTGTCACTTTTCACTCACATGTCTGCAGTCTGAATCTCTAAATCACCCAAGAAAGAAATTAAACATGAAATCTATGCTTTGGGGTGCCATTCCTTCCTTCAGGTATTTTCCAAAAAACCAAACGGGATCATGTTTCAGTCAGTGTACCACCTCCACTCTGTCTAAGGCTCTTTTGTGTTATCACTTACACCACTCGTGAAAAGCTGAAAGGGTAAATGACTCGGAAACATGAAACTTTTACCCTACAGTACAGAGAAAATACACACAAACCTGTTATACTATCCTTTTAAGGGTTTTCTGTTGAATTATTACTGTAATTGTAGCTAAATATTGCTATATCTAACCCAATCCTGACCTTAAACTTAGTAACCTCAGTAAGAAAAGCTTTGTGTAATACAAATTTCCTTCTTTCTAGAGGCACAGGTCTGATACTGGGTATTGGTATCAGGTCAATATGCTGGATCAGATATCAGAGAAAAAGAATGAATTAATTAATTATGTAGCAAATGTATTCTGTAATTCTAAAGAATTGGTTGTACTGACAAATTGCAATACAAGTCAATGAGGTTGTACTATATTATCATTTACCACATAATATCATTAAATATATGATAGCAATACAAGTGGTGGAGCAGAGGGTTTGCAGAGTCGAGCATGGTATATAAATATTATATAAGTATTATATAAAATATTTAATGTTACATTTTAGCTTTATATACATATTGCATTATTATTGCTGGTAAAAAATGTTTTTTCATTTATTTTTTCAAGAATGCTTATATATAAGACACAAATGGTCTGACAACTTCAGAACATCACAATACATTGAAACGCCCATGACAAAAGACAGAACAGCAGCGTTGGCTCATCTTCCCTCAACATAGAGAACAGATGACGACTGCAAGGCCTTGGGGCAGGTTTTATTCTTGGTGGAAAAGTAAATGATGGAGGGCAATATGAGAGGCTGTCAAAACAACCATTAAAGCAGTTTTAAAAACATGATTCAACCTGAAGACGTCCAAGGAGCTACAATGCAAAAACCCCACAACATCTAAAGTAGCATATTTTCACAGTTATGAATGAAACACTAAACTCATGCTTAAATGTCCATGTTAATTTGCTTAGTCAAACAGCATCAGGACTTACAAAGCTTATTTATAGAGTTCTGTGCAAAAGTCAGAGATCCTTAATTTAATTTAATTTGCAGTCAAAACGGCAATTAAGTACAAGTTAAGCACAAGAACTATTTCTGAGGAGATTAGATACAAGGTAATCCACTTACAGAAGGAAGGAGGAAATCCAAGTGCAAAACAACAGAAGTTTCCAAAACTGGAGTTTAAAAAAATCATTAAAAGCTACAGAGAAAAGACTTCTAACAACCACCTGCAAGACCTGGTAGACCAACAAAACTCTCCCCTTCAGATAAACAGCACTCTACATTTTTATCTTTGAGAGACAGGAGAAAATCAAGCTCCACTGTTGCTTCAGATCTGAAAAAAACCACAGGTGTTTCTGTCCATTCCTCCACTGTGAGAAGACAACAACACTATGAGTCTGAAAGGATGTGGAGCTGTTTAGAAGCTGTTACTGAGAAAAGGAAATAGATCAATCAAAAGAATCAATCAAAGAAGCTGCTGCTGTTCTCAGAACAATGGACCATAGACCTCATCATCACTGAATGTGCTTGGAAGCAGAAAATGCTAAACTAACTTCTAAGACTGAGCTTTGGAGATGGGGAAAAACATCCCTGCAGATTTCTTTAAAACAAGTCTCTTATAAAGAATGCAAGCTGTAAAGGCAGAGGAAAGACTAAATACTGTCACATTTCGATATTGAGTTGTTGAGGCTTCTTCTTCTTCTAAGTACTTAATGGCTGTTTTCATGGCAAATGAAATTAATAATACCTTTCGTGTAATACAAATTTCCATCTGTCTAGAGGCAAAAGGACTGATACTGGGTATTGCTATCAGGTCAATATGCTGGATCAGATATCAGAGGATAAAATGAAAATCTTATTATGTAAGAAATCTATTCTGTAATTGTACAGAATTGGTTGAATGAATAGAGATCTGAAGGCCAAGTGTTAACAGCAGCTTTCTCTTTTAAGGCTTTGCTTCTATAGAGAGCTGAACTACATATACCTTGCACATGATCAGGTTCAAATAGCAAGCATGCATAGGAATGATCCATCAATCTACTGCCCTAAAGAAAGGTCTGTCTATAAATACACAAGGCAGCTGACCCCACTGAGTCACACTTTTATGTATTTTGACTTCAAAGGAATGGGAGATCTCAACTTTTTTTGTGGTTGTATAAGTTCTATTTTTGGCCTGTTTTGGTCTTTCACTTCTTCAAGGGTCGAAAAACATTAGGAAACAACAATTAGAGATAAATCTGTGCTCAGTGCTCCACAGCATGGACAAAACACCACATAGTGATTATAATAGTATCCATTTATTCATGTTTGTTGGATCATGTGCAGACTGCCTCATTTGCATAGTGTAACCTACTGTTAGCTTATGAGTGCAATGTCAGCATTTCAAAGGCCAAAATTCACCATAATTATTAACAAACATTACACAGAGTGGCCAGTTGATTTGAAACTTTACTCTGTATCTACAATGGCCATTTTATCAGAAACACCAACCACATAGGTGCACTGTGTAAGTATACAGATGTTGCTCAGGTCATCAGCACCCCTTTTCCCATCCATCAATGGGACAGGACTATCATAAGACCACCACTGACCAGATATGTGTTCTCCAGCCCTGGTTCTAGAGAACTACCTTCCAGCAGAGCCTTGTTCCAACCTCTGTTTGCCACGCCTGCTCCAGCTAAGCAATCTCTTCACAAGTCACTAATTGGCTAAATCGATTGTAATACAGTTAAGTAAGGGGGTGGGGCAGCTTACTGGACACAGGTTGGAACTATACTCTAAAGGAAGGTAGCTCTCCAGGACCAGGGTTGGAGACCACTGGGGTGGTTTTGGTTTTAGAGAGGCATATATATCTTTGTTAGTGCCAGACTTTATTGCAATCCAGCACCAAAAGTTTAAAATGTTTTCTCAACTATGTATTCTCATTATGAGAACACATCTGTGATA
This sequence comes from Pygocentrus nattereri, assembly GCF_015220715.1. Classification (NCBI taxonomy): domain Eukaryota; kingdom Metazoa; phylum Chordata; class Actinopteri; order Characiformes; family Serrasalmidae; genus Pygocentrus; species Pygocentrus nattereri. The sequence goes on along the minus strand of NC_051234.1, from coordinate 19,642,045 downwards.
CAGAGGCATTACAGCATTGCCATGGTGACTGAAAATAATGTGAGTTTCATCTTACAGTAGAGACATTTACACTTACATTTACAGCATTTAGAAGATGCTCTTATCCAGAGCGACTTACAAGAAACATACATGAAGACACTCTGTATTCCTTTATTGTTTTGTTGTAAATAATACATTCTGCCTTTATGATTGCCAAAAAAAATCAACATCTGGTTTATTCCAAACTTATTTATTACAACATGGTCAATGGCAAAAGTTAGGAAAATGTAACAAAGTTCCACGTTGCCATGACCACTGGTGAAATTATCAATTGAAAACAATGGAATATCACAGGCTTTTACTTTTCACTGCTGTGGAGTGTGCACAATTGCCTTACAGAACGCTAAGCTCTGGATTCAGCAGCTTTAACCAGTGAGAGATTTTTGAAGTTAATACAACTGAAAATTGGAGCTTCTTCCAAGGTCATTATTTTATATTTAATTAAATAAAAGGTACAAATAATATAAGGTGACAGCACTGCCTGCTGCAGCTGCAGAAAGAAAACTGTGTCAGTGTTGATAACACTACAGTTATGAGTGTTAGCCTGACTGATATTGTAAAATTTATTGGTAATTGCAAGGAAGAGGGAATAAAATGCTGATTAAAGAAGTAACAGATCGAGAGGTGGCAATAAATGATCTATTGTTCCACACAGTGAGCAGCACTGAGTAGCTTATCTCTTACTGTTTTCTTTAGGGTGGAAGATGCCTACGTTAGAGAGCTGAGCATTGTGGCAGAAACCATAAAATAATACAACTGACCCTGATGTTAAGTGACCCCAATCCTATTTGCATGCATTTTCAAATACACACAAAACAATAATAGTAAAAAGAAAAATGTTATGTAATAAAAGTGAAATAGATTATAGGTTCTTATACACGACACACTTTGTTCTATGTTTGTTGACCCCATCATCCCGCCTGAACTTGACCACTTATTGTTCCAACACCACCCACTAACACATATCAGGCTGAGTGCTATGCTGAGAATGGCACACCTAGTAAAATGGTCAATGAATGCCTTTAAGGTACCCAACAAACTGGCAATTCAATTATACCATGTAGCCCAAGTTCACACAGATGCTTTTCTTGTTTCTTACAACAAAATTGCGGCATAATTGGACATCTGTGCAGTAACATCAATATACACCTACACTGAACTGCAAATTGCTGTGCCATTCTGAATCCAATCATGTAATTGGCAGTCATTGACCTCTAGACTCAAACTTCATGCACGCAGAGCTTGTTTGATGTCCACCCTGTGACCCAAACTAATGGAGGGGTCCATTTGCACTCAGTCTCAAAGCTGTTACAGATGTTTTAGACCTTTTCCTAGTGTTTTCCTGTTTGTAAGCAGACTGGACTGTGCATCCGGCCTGCAGCAGGCACTCGCGGGCCACTGTTTTGTTTTGAGCAGCTGTGTTATTACTGCACTTCAGTCCTGTTACGGGGTCGTGCGTCCAGCTTCACGTGACAAACTTTGGATGCTCAGATGAAATTACGATGATCAAAAGACTCTAGACGGATGTTTTTCAAGCCATCTGTTTTTGGACTCAGCTAATTTGTCATCTACTTACATCTATGCACTTTTCACTGGCAATAATAATAGCATACTGTAATGTTACATTAATTATTCCTGACTTGTAGATCATTGAAACATAAAGAGACATTGGGTGGAGAGTATATCTTCACTTTTAATCAATACCACATTTGAATTTGCAGGTAGAACATTTTATTATGATTTGAATTTAATATGAAGTTGGCATGTGTACAGTCTTGTTTTGCATAAAGAAAATTGCCACATTTTTAACATTTTTTGACATCATAAACAGAAATGTTGATATAGAATCTGAATTGAATGTAATGCATTACATACCTGTGTAATGAAATATATTGAAATAATTATGTTTAAATAGTACAGCAGAACAAATTTGAATAGGGACAAGTTCATGAAAAAGTGGTCAAAGACACTGTCGTGAAATCCTGTTGTTGCTAAGATGTTGTTTGGCCATTGCTATGAAATCCCAAGCTGCTGAGGTGTTGCCAGGCTATCAATATGGCAACCCAAGTAGTTGCTATGGTATCTCAGGTAGGTACTAAGGTGTCGATAGGCCATTACTACAGTGTCCCAGGTAGGAAGTTGCAACACTGTTGCTAGGCCATTGCTACGGTGTCCTGGATAGGTGGTTGCTAAGGTGTTGCTAGGCCATTGCTACCATGTCCTGTATAGATGATTGCTAAGGTGTTGCTAGGCAATTGCTATGGTGTGCTAGATAGGTGGTTGCTAAGGGGTTGCTAGGCCATTGCTATGGTGTGCTAGATAGGTGGTTGCTAAGGTGTTGCTAGGACATTGCTATGGTGTCCCAAGTAGATAGTTGCTAAGGTGTTGCTAGGCCATTGATAACCTAGAAAGCAAGCATATATCAGTCTTGATAAGGTCAGCCCTGACTGCATCCCACCAATCTGCTACCAAGACTATTGTCTTGCATACAAGGTCTAACTAGTTTTTAAGCTTCTCAAACAGATTTTAAATGCACATAGACTTATACTTTGGAAAAGAAACCAAGACAGGTATAATAGTGGGGGGGAATTGAACAATATAAAATATTTTCTTGAAAATATTGGTGCTGACACTGCACTAGATTAAATTAACTTACAAAAACAATTTACAAAGAATAACAAAAGAAAGAAAGAAAGAAAAATAGGTCCATTGGACTGTTCATTGAAAAAAGCAATAAATAGTGGTATTTTGTCCAATACCCTGCTTCAAAATCTGTGGGCCACCTAGACAACACTGAGCAAAAAGTCAGTGGGCCAAAAGCTTTTCCATCATTGGAGTAACAATGGCCCACTGTTCTCTTGCTACCTTGTATAGTATCCCAGGTGGTTGCTAAGGTATGGCTTGGCTATTGTTATGTTGTTCCCAAGTGGTTTACAAGGTGCTGCCAGGCTGTGGCTAAAGTATCACAGGTAGTTACTAAGGTGTTGCCTAACCATTGCCTGAGTCTGTATGTAATGTCTATGTGGCACAGCGCTTGACATAATTTGTGGCTGTTAGATTTGAATTTTCGAAAAAATCGGCCATTCATTTCTATGGCAAAAAATGTGGTTCTAGCTCGAAAACTGTGACCCATGAAAATGGTACAGAGAAGTGCAGAAAAATAAAACAAAGAACATTGTCAAGCCAACTTAATGACTTGACATCCAAGGGTTAAGGCTTATACATGGAAAATGTGGAACCTGTGGAATCTGTTTTCAAGTAATAAAAATGTCCCACAACATCACATCACACTATTATAAACTGCATATTTTAATTCATTATATTGTAATGGCTGAAATAGAAATATGAATTATTAACTACTGCCCATATATTCTGCATCCATTTGACATGTCTGGTGATGACAGAAGGATAAATATCTGCAACCCAACTGTGCTGTATTCCTGGATGCTGTCATTGGGTCACGCTAGCATTGCCAGAGGCATGTAACCGTCAGACTGAAACCTGAGTGACTGCATGCTGCTGCATCTGAATGAGCCTGATCATCTGTCATACTATTGCACATCAATTTTATTTAGTAGGTGATATATTAGACACAAAGAATTCTGGCTTTTGATTAGCTGAGTACTGCAGAGGGTCTAATGGTCAGCCGAAAACTCCAAATTTTACCAATCTTTTCCAAATGGAATGCATGTAATATTTTAAGCCACTGGATATGTTTGGCTAAGACTTTCAGTGAATCCCTACTGCCAAAGATTAGGAAATGTTGGGCACAGTAAGAATAAAATGTAGAAAAATCTGACTTTATAGACCATTATAAAGGTAATGAGAATGAAAAAAGTTGGCGTTCCAAAAAAGTTTGGAATCACTTCTTTTATTATTAATTGGTATTCAAAAATAAATTACACAGAGTATATTAAAGTGTTATAAACTAGTCACAAAAATGTAAACCGATGGCTTATAAACAATAAAAAGTCATGGCATAGCAATAAAAAAGTGAATGTTAAACTGTAATTATCTGTTTATAAGAATTTACAGGAATACAAAGGAGAGAGAGAGAGAAAGACAGAGAGAGAATGAAAAGAGTGAAAATGAGAGAGGGGGAGAGAGAGCATGTGAACAGAGAGAAAGAGAGAGAGAGTGGGAGAGAGGAAGGGAGAAATACCTCACATGAAAGCAGAGAGTGTGAAAAAGAGAGCTTGAAAAGAGAGAAAAGGGGGGAGAGAGAAAGAAAAGAGAGAAAGGAGAGATCGAGAGATAGAGGAAGAGAAAGAAAGAGAAAGAGAGGGAAAATGAGTGTTAGAGACAGAGATAGAGAGAATGTAAACAGAGAGAAGAGAGAGGGAGAAAAAGGAAAATAGAGAGAGGAGTGGGAGAGAAAGAGTGACAAATAGCTCAAGTGAAAGGAGAGTTTGAGAGCGCAAGCATAAAAGCAGAGTGAGAGAGAGAGAGAGAGAGAGAGAGAGAGAGAGGGAGTGTGAGACACAGAGGGAGAGAGAGACAGAGAGAGAGACAGAGAGAGGGAGTGCAAGACACAGAGGGAGGGAGAGAGAGAGAGAGAGAGAGAGAGAGAGAGAGAGGGAGTGCGAGAGAGAGAGAGAGAGAGAGAGAGAGAGAGAGAGGGAGAGAGAGAGAGAGAGAGAGAGAGAGAGAGAGTGAGAAGGAATCTATAAGGAGCACCTGGAATCTCCATAAATAACACGCAGCACATGTTATAACAGTGGCCTCTCGCCGCTCAGCCTGCAGTAACTGAATCAGACAAATGAAAACAGGCCAGTGGAGCTGATGGGTGCAGCTGGATAAGCAGCTCAGCCCCACTAGCCACAGAGAGGAAATCCCACAGGATCCATCACACTCTGGACACAGAGCACCTAACCAAGGCAGAGTGTGACCCAAACTAACATTAACCCTTACATGGGTCTGGAGGTATGACTACCATTGTTTATTGCAAATATACACAATAAACAATATTTATGTCTCATTTACAGAGTCTGCACTTTAGATTTTTTTTCTATTTGATGTCAAAAAACAAAAACAAAAATGTAGACAGTTTAAAAGTTGGAAATTTGAGTTTTTAACCACAAAAAAACAATTTGATTGCAGATAAAGAAATGAAATGACTTTAATATTCTAGTCCTGTGTAGTTTTATTAGCTTTCAGATAATAAATAGGACACTAAATAAATAAATATGAAGGAATTTTAGATTAGTGTTCAGAATGGTGAACAGAGCTTAGTAAATCACTAAGAAAGCTGCAAAACATTGAGAATTAAGTTGCAATGAAATTAATTTGCAGAATTCAACATATTTCTAAAGTGGAGTCCAAATCTCAAGGCAGATAACTTCACAAAAATGAATCTAATGGACAGCTGATATATATCCCTGCTGTTGGAACAAAACTTCTCCATTTTTGTTGTTTTTCGGTATTTGACATCATTTGAAAATGCCTGTTTTTCATATTGTGTATAAATTTCATGATGAATGGACCAAAAGAAACAGCCCAGAATCACTTGAAAAAACTCTGGTTCCATTGACTTACATTATGAGTGGTTTTTCCTTCTTTTATAAAGTTATTATTTTGGAAAAACGAGTTTATTTCACTGTTGTCTGAAGACAATGTATCATTTTAATCACTTCTTTTTCACAGAATTCTTGTAATACAGAATAAAATCTCCACACACCTTTTGGTTAACGGTTTGGAAAAGTAGTGCATGCACAACAATAACTTTTCATCAAATTCAAATCATAATAAAATATCTCCTCTTCAACTTCCCAAACACAAATGTGGCTTGAATTGAACATTTAGAATTTGCACTTTCCAGCCCATTTCTTCACTTATTTTAATGTATAGTACTACAAGTCAGAAATGATTCCTATAAAAAAGCATGTTTTTGCTATCACTGATCATCAATGCATCAATGCCGGCTTTATGTGGTGAAGCTCTCAATTTTACTTGCTTGAAACCTACATGAAACCAAATTATACTTGAACTGCATAACGTAAAGTGTCCTGCAACTTATTTGAAACTCAGTTGCAACAGTTGCACATAGCTCAACTTTATGAAATAAGTTTCATGAAACAGCCAATCAAAATGCCAATAATACATCAGGTCACGTCAAACGACACATTTTAAAGGACATCTCCTAAAATCAATTGACAAGAAATTAAAACAGTCCCCACCCCTGACTGACTCAAGGTTTCTTTTTTTTTCCAGTCACGACAACAAACGGAAGCTTCTCTTAGCTGACATCTCAGTAACCAGCTGTGTTAACTAGCCAGCTAACCCTAACAGCTGTTTAAACAGCTGCCTGTGCAGCGGTTATTCTTTTTTACCTGCTGTTAGAGTGATTAAGGTAGCCAGATTCATTTTCTCTTCTCCTGACACCCCCTAATTTTACACAGAGCTTAGATTCATTTGGGATCCAAATGATGGAAGTTATTACAAAAGACGAGGCAGAGATGAGACAGAGATGTGCTCCTCATCAAGCTTGCGCTTCTTTATTTACATTTACGGCATTTGGCTGACGCTCTTATCCAGAGCGACTTACAATTTGATTATTTTTACACAGGTAGGCGGAGGTGGCAGCACGGTGGCGTGGTGGGTAGCGCTGTCGCCTCACAGCGAGGAGGGCCTGGGTTCGATTCCCCGGATGGGTGATCAGGGTCCTCTCTGTGTGGAGTTTGCATGTTCTCCCCGTGTCTGCGTGGGTTTCCTCCGGGTTCTCCGGTTTCCTCCCACAGTCCAAAGACATGCAGTCAGGCCAATTGGACATGCTAAACTGCCCCTAGGTGTGAGTGTGTGAGTGACTGTCTGTGTCTGTCTGTCTGCCCTGCAATGGACTGGCGACCTGTCCAGGGTGTATCCTGCCTTCCGCCCGAAGACTGCTGGGATAGGCTCCAGCATTCCCCCGCGACCCTGACGGAGAAGCGGCTTAGAAAATGGATGGATGGATGGATGGATGGAGGTAGGCGGAGGTAGTGTTAGGTGTCTTGCCCAAGGACTCTTATTGGTATCGTGTAGGGTGTTTGCCACGGTGGGGATTGAACCCCAGTCTACAGTGTAGAAGGCAGAGATGTTACCCACTACACTATCCAACCACCTTTATATGTCTTTATAGCTAGAATGATATGGTGTATCAAAAAACATGAGCTGCTAATTTGGCTAACATGAGCTGCTAATTTGGCTAACTATGTAGTAATCAAATGCATGCAACTTTGTTTTTTAATTGCTTCACGTGCACAGAAATGATTCAGCAGGAAACCCCCAAAATGCAACTAGCTGCATGAAAGTTTCAGCATGTAAAGCCAGCCAAAGAGTTTAAAATCTGAAGGGGAAAAAAGAAAAACCAAAAGGAATCTAAATTGCAGTGTTAATGGCACTAAACTATGCCATATTTGAAAGGTACAAAGATTTTTCACCTAGTCGTGCACCTCAAAGGCACATTCTTGCACATTTTGATTAAAAACAGTGCAACTACGTAAAAGTAAAACTTCCTAATAAGCTCATCAGGGCCCTCAACTCTCCAAAGCTGCTTGTTGAGCTCCTTCAAAAGTCACCCAAATTGAAAACCAGATGCATTCGCTCCCCAAACACTTAATCAATAAGCAAACACACAAACAGTATGGAGAATTTCACACATTCTTGAAGACTGGCAAACATTCAGCACACCCTCCTTCCCCCCAGTCATACTGCATTCAAACTGCAGTAGTCGAGTTTAAAAGTCCAAAACAATAACGTATTCTTCTCCTGCCTCAGGAACGTGGCCTGTGAGCGCTCTATGAAAGCGTACAGCAGCGATAAAACATCACAGTGCACATAAATAATCCCTTTAATGAGCCCCTCCACCCTCTAGTTTAATGATGACAGCGCTTTTCCATTCAGTCGCTCTATAGGACAGCCACATGTGGCCTCCAGGTGGGACTTTATTCCACTGGGACTGTGGGCATGGCACTATTTCTAACAGCCACAATCCTTAAATCATGAAGGACCACCATTTAACACGGCTTCACTGACTCACTGGAGTCAGCTGGCCCAAGACTCTTTCTGGTTTTACTTAAAAGATATTGAGCCCAAATAGGCCAGTTACAGTATAATCATAGCATTTTAAAGCTGACTAAAGGTATTGGCATTCACAATTATATGTTTAGATTGCAACAGATTGTGAATAGGGATGTAAGTGCACTAAAAAAAAGAAAGCAAGCAGAAAATGCATTTATTAAGACATCATGGGACTGACAAATACAAATGTACTGTCTGAATGGTGCACCTTTAGAGGGCAGCAGTGAGTAATGTTTATTTATTTGATGCTTGTAAGCACCTTTAGAGGGCAGCAGTGAGTAATGTTTGTTTACTTGATGTTTGTTAACACCTTTAGAGGGCAGCAGTGAGTAATGTTTGTTTATTTGATGTTTCTTAACACCTTTAGAGGACAGCAGTGAGTAATGTTTATTTACTTGATGTTTGTTAACACCTTTAGAGGGCAGCAGTGAGAAATGTTTGTTTATTTGATGTTTGTTAACACCTTTAGAGGGCAGCAGTGAGAAATGTGTATTTATTTGATGCTTGTAAGCACCTTTAGAGGGCAGCAGTGAGTAATGTTTGTTTATTTGATGTTTGTTAACACCTTTAGAGGGCAGCAGTGAGTAATGTTTGTTTATTTGATGTTTGTTAACACCTTTAGAGGGCAGCAGTGAGAAATGTTTGTTTATTTGATGTTTGTTAACACCTTTAGAGGGCAGCAGTGAGTAATGTTTGCTTATTTGATGTTTGTTAACACCTTTAGAGGGCAGCAGTGAGAAATGTTTGTTTATTTGATGTTTCTTAACACCTTTAGAGGACAGCAGTGAGTAATGTTTATTTACTTGATGTTTGTTAACACCTTTAGAGGGCAGCAGTGAGAAATGTTTGTTTATTTGATGTTTCTTAACACCTTTAGAGGGCAGCAGTGAGAAATGTTTGTTTATTTGATGTTTGTTAACACCTTTAGAGGGCAGCAGTGAGAAATGTTTGTTTATTTGATGTTTGTTAACACCTTTAGAGGGCAGCAGTGAGTAATGTTTGTTTATTTGATGTTTGTTAACACCTTTAGAGGACAGCAGTGAGTAATGTTTATTTACTTGATGTTTGTTAACACCTTTAGAGGGCAGCAGTGAGTAATGTTTATTTATTTGATGCTTGTAAGCACCTTTAGAGGGCAGCAGTGAGTAATGTTTGTTTACTTGATGTTTGTTAACACCTTTAGATGGCAGCAGTGAGTAATGTTTGTTTATTTGATGTTTCTTAACACCTTTAGAGGACAGCAGTGAGTAATGTTTATTTACTTGATGTTTGTTAACACCTTTAGAGGGCAGCAGTGAGAAATGTTTGTTTATTTGATGTTTGTTAACACCTTTAGAGGGCAGCAGTGAGAAATGTGTATTTATTTGATGCTTGTAAGCACCTTTAGAGGGCAGCAGTGAGAAATGTTTGTTTATTTGATGTTTCTTAACACCTTTAGAGGACAGCAGTGAGTAATGTTTATTTACTTGATGTTTGTTAACACCTTTAGAGGGCAGCAGTGAGAAATGTTTGTTTATTTGATGTTTCTTAACACCTTTAGAGGGCAGCAGTGAGAAATGTTTGTTTATTTGATGTTTGTTAACACCTTTAGAGGGCAGCAGTGAGAAATGTTTGTTTATTTGATGTTTCTTAACACCTTTAGAGGACAGCAGTGAGTAATGTTTATTTACTTGATGTTTGTTAACACCTTTAGAGGGCAGCAGTGAGAAATGTTTGTTTACTTGATGTTTCTTAACACCTTTAGAGGGCAGCAGTGAGAAATGTTTGTTTATTTGATGTTTGTTAACACCTTTAGAGGGCAGCAGTGAGAAATGTTTATTTACTTGATGTTTGTTAACACCTTTAGAGGGCAGCAGTGTGTAATGTTTATTTACTTGATGTTTGTTAACACCTTTAGATGGCAGCAGTGAGTAATGTTTGTTTATTTGATGTTTCTTAACACCTTTAGAGGACAGCAGTGAGTAATGTTTATTTACTTGATGTTTGTTAACACCTTTAGAGGGCAGCAGTGAGAAATGTTTGTTTATTTGATGTTTGTTAACACCTTTAGAGGGCAGCAGTGAGTAATGTTTGCTTATTTGATGTTTGTTAACACCTTTAGAGGGCAGCAGTGAGAAATGTTTGTTTATTTGATGTTTCTTAACACCTTTAGAGGACAGCAGTGAGTAATGTTTATTTACTTGATGTTTGTTAACACCTTTAGAGGGCAGCAGTGAGAAATGTTTGTTTATTTGATGTTTCTTAACGCCTTTAGAGGGCAGCAGTGAGAAATGTTTGTTTATTTGATGTTTGTTAACACCTTTAGAGGGCAGCAGTGAGAAATGTTTATTTACTTGATGTTTGTTAACACCTTTAGAGGGCAGCAGTGTGTAATGTTTATTTACTTGATGTTTGTTAACACCTTTAGAGGGCAGCAGTGAGTAATGTTTATTTACTTGAAGTTTGTTAACACCTTTAGAGGGCAGCAGTGAGTAATGTTTATATATTTGATGCTTGTAAGCACCTTTAGATGGCAGCAGTGAGTAATGTTTGTTTATTTGATGTTTGGTAACACCTTTAGATGGCAGCAGTGAGTAATGTTTATTTACTTAATGTTTGTTAACACCTTTAGATGGCAGCAGTGAGTAATGTTTATATATTTGATGCTTGTAAGCACCTTTAGAGGGCAGCAGTGAGTAATGTTTATTTACTTAATGTTTGTTAACACCTTTAGAGGGCAGCAGTGAGTAATGTTTGTTTATTTGATGTTTGTTAACACCTTTAGAGGGCAGCAGTGAGAAATGTTTGTTTATTTGATGTTTGTTAACACCTTTAGAGGGCAGCAGTGAGTAATGTTTGCTTATTTGATGTTTGTTAACACCTTTAGAGGGCAGCAGTGAGAAATGTTTGTTTATTTGATGTTTCTTAACACCTTTAGAGGACAGCAGTGAGTTATGTTTATTTACTTGATGTTTGTTAACACCTTTAGAGGGCAGCAGTGAGAAATGTTTGTTTATTTGATGTTTCTTAACACCTTTAGAGGGCAGCAGTGAGAAATGTTTGTTTATTTGATGTTTGTTAACACCTTTAGAGGGCAGCAGTGAGAAATGTTTATTTACTTGATGTTTGTTAACACCTTTAGAGGACAGCAGTGAGTAATGTTTATTTACTTGATGTTTGTTAACACCTTTAGAGGGCAGCAGTGAGTAATGTTTATTTATTTGATGCTTGTAAGCACCTTTAGAGGGCAGCAGTGAGTAATGTTTGTTTACTTGATGTTTGTTAACACCTTTAGATGGCAGCAGTGAGTAATGTTTGTTTATTTGATGTTTCTTAACACCTTTAGAGGACAGCAGTGAGTAATGTTTGTTTATTTGATGTTTCTTAACACCTTTAGAGGACAGCAGTGAGTAATGTTTATTTACTTGATGTTTGTTAACACCTTTAGAGGGCAGCAGTGAGAAATGTTTGTTTATTTGATGTTTCTTAACACCTTTAGAGGGCAGCAGTGAGAAATGTTTGTTTATTTGATGTTTGTTAACACCTTTAGAGGGCAGCAGTGAGAAATGTTTGTTTATTTGATGTTTCTTAACACCTTTAGAGGACAGCAGTGAGTAATGTTTATTTACTTGATGTTTGTTAACACCTTTAGAGGGCAGCAGTGAGAAATGTTTGTTTACTTGATGTTTCTTAACACCTTTAGAGGGCAGCAGTGAGAAATGTTTGTTTATTTGATGTTTGTTAACACCTTTAGAGGGCAGCAGTGAGAAATGTTTATTTACTTGATGTTTGTTAACACCTTTAGAGGGCAGCAGTGTGTAATGTTTATTTACTTGATGTTTGTTAACACCTTCAGATGGCAGCAGTGAGTAATGTTTGTTTATTTGATGTTTCTTAACACCTTTAGAGGACAGCAGTGAGTAATGTTTATTTACTTGATGTTTGTTAACACCTTTAGAGGGCAGCAGTGAGAAATGTTTGTTTATTTGATGTTTGTTAACACCTTTAGAGGGCAGCAGTGAGTAATGTTTGCTTATTTGATGTTTGTTAACACCTTTAGAGGGCAGCAGTGAGAAATGTTTGTTTATTTGATGTTTCTTAACACCTTTAGAGGACAGCAGTGAGTAATGTTTATTTACTTGATGTTTGTTAACACCTTTAGAGGGCAGCAGTGAGAAATGTTTGTTTATTTGATGTTTCTTAACACCTTTAGAGGGCAGCAGTGAGAAATGTTTGTTTATTTGATGTTTGTTAACACCTTTAGAGGGCAGCAGTGAGAAATGTTTATTTACTTGATGTTTATTAACACCTTTAGAGGGCAGCAGTGTGTAATGTTTATTTACTTGATGTTTGTTAACACCTTTAGAGGGCAGCAGTGAGTAATGTTTATTTACTTGAAGTTTGTTAACACCTTTAGAGGGCAGCAGTGAGTAATGTTTATATATTTGATGCTTGTAAGCACCTTTAGATGGCAGCAGTGAGTAATGTTTGTTTATTTGATGTTTGGTAACACCTTTAGATGGCAGCAGTGAGTAATGTTTATTTACTTAATGTTTGTTAACACCTTTAGATGGCAGCAGTGAGTAATGTTTATATATTTGATGCTTGTAAGCACCTTTAGAGGGCAGCAGTGAGTAATGTTTATTTACTTAATGTTTGTTAACACCTTTAGAGGGCAGCAGTGAGTAATGTTTGTTTATTTGATGTTTGTTAACACCTTTAGAGGGCAGCAGTGAGAAATGTTTGTTTATTTGATGTTTGTTAACAGCTTTAGAGGGCAGCAGTGAGTAATGTTTGCTTATTTGATGTTTGTTAACACCTTTAGAGGGCAGCAGTGAGAAATGTTTGTTTATTTGATGTTTCTTAACACCTTTAGAGGACAGCAGTGAGTTATGTTTATTTACTTGATGTTTGTTAACACCTTTAGAGGGCAGCAGTGAGAAATGTTTGTTTATTTGATGTTTCTTAACACCTTTAGAGGGCAGCAGTGAGAAATGTTTGTTTATTTGATGTTTGTTAACACCTTTAGAGGGCAGCAGTGAGAAATGTTTATTTACTTGATGTTTGTTAACACCTTTAGAGGGCAGCAGTGTGTAATGTTTATTTACTTGATGTTTGTTAACACCTTTAGAGGGCAGCAGTGAGTAATGTTTATTTACTTGAAGTTTGTTAACACCTTTAGAGGGCAGCAGTGAGTAATGTTTATATATTTGATGCTTGTAAGCACCTTTAGATGGCAGCAGTGAGTAATGTTTGTTTATTTGATGTTTGGTAACACCTTTAGATGGCAGCAGTGAGTAATGTTTATTTACTTAATGTTTGTTAACACCTTTAGATGGCAGCAGTGAGTATTGTTTATATATTTGATGCTTGTAAGCACCTTTAGATGGCAGCAGTGAGTAATGTTTGTTTATTTGATGTTTGGTAACACCTTTAGAGGGCAGCAGTGAGTAATGTTTATTTACTTAATGTTTGTTAACACCTTTAGATGGCAGCAGTGAGTAATGTTTATATATTTGATGCTTGTAAGCACCTTTAGATGGCAGCAGTGAGTAATGTTTGTTTATTTGATGCTTGTTAACACCTTTAGATGGCAGCAGTGAGTAATGTTTATTTATTTGATGCTTGTAAGCACCTTTAGAGGGCAGCAGTGAGTAATGTTTGTTTACTTGATGTTTGTTAACACCTTTAGATGGCAGCAGTGAGTAATGTTTGTTTATTTGATGTTTCTTAACACCTTTAGAGGACAGCAGTGAGTAATGTTTATTTACTTGATGTTTGTTAACACCTTTAGATGGCAGCAGTGAGTAATGTTTATATATTTGATGCTTGTAAGCACCTTTAGAGGGCAGCAGTGAGTAATGTTTATTTACTTAATGTTTGTTAACACCTTTAGAGGGCAGCAGTGAGTAATGTTTGTTTATTTGATGTTTGTTAACACCTTTAGAGGGCAGCAGTGAGAAATGTTTGTTTATTTGATGTTTGTTAACAGCTTTAGAGGGCAGCAGTGAGTAATGTTTGCTTATTTGATGTTTGTTAACACCTTTAGAGGGCAGCAGTGAGAAATGTTTGTTTATTTGATGTTTCTTAACACCTTTAGAGGACAGCAGTGAGTTATGTTTATTTACTTGATGTTTGTTAACACCTTTAGAGGGCAGCAGTGAGAAATGTTTGTTTATTTGATGTTTCTTAACACCTTTAGAGGGCAGCAGTGAGAAATGTTTGTTTATTTGATGTTTGTTAACACCTTTAGAGGGCAGCAGTGAGAAATGTTTATTTACTTGATGTTTGTTAACACCTTTAGAGGGCAGCAGTGTGTAATGTTTATTTACTTGATGTTTGTTAACACCTTTAGAGGGCAGCAGTGAGAAATGTTTGTTTATTTGATGTTTGTTAACAGCTTTAGAGGGCAGCAGTGAGTAATGTTTGCTTATTTGATGTTTGTTAACACCTTTAGAGGGCAGCAGTGAGAAATGTTTGTTTATTTGATGTTTCTTAACACCTTTAGAGGACAGCAGTGAGTTATGTTTATTTACTTGATGTTTGTTAACACCTTTAGAGGGCAGCAGTGAGAAATGTTTGTTTATTTGATGTTTGTTAACACCTTTAGAGGGCAGCAGTGAGAAATGTTTGTTTATTTGATGTTTGTTAACACCTTTAGAGGGCAGCAGTGAGAAATGTTTATTTACTTGATGTTTGTTAACACCTTTAGAGGGCAGCAGTGTGTAATGTTTATTTACTTGATGTTTGTTAACACCTTTAGAGGGCAGCAGTGAGTAATGTTTATTTACTTGAAGTTTGTTAACACCTTTAGAGGGCAGCAGTGAGTAATGTTTATATATTTGATGCTTGTAAGCACCTTTAGATGGCAGCAGTGAGTAATGTTTGTTTATTTGATGTTTGGTAACACCTTTAGATGGCAGCAGTGAGTAATGTTTATTTACTTAATGTTTGTTAACACCTTTAGATGGCAGCAGTGAGTATTGTTTATATATTTGATGCTTGTAAGCACCTTTAGATGGCAGCAGTGAGTAATGTTTGTTTATTTGATGTTTGGTAACACCTTTAGAGGGCAGCAGTGAGTAATGTTTATTTACTTAATGTTTGTTAACACCTTTAGATGGCAGCAGTGAGTAATGTTTATATATTTGATGCTTGTAAGCACCTTTAGATGGCAGCAGTGAGTAATGTTTGTTTATTTGATGCTTGTTAACACCTTTAGATGGCAGCAGTGAGTAATGTTTGTTTATTTGATGTTTGTTAACACCTTTAGAGGGCAGCAGTAAGTAATGTTTGTTTATTTGATGTTTGTTAACACCTTTAGAGGACAGCAGTGAGTAATGTTTGTAAAATTAATTCTGCATAATTAAATAGTTGAGATGTAAACAAAATCATTCAGAATGGTTTGGTGCAAAATATTTCATTCTAGAGAAAGTCAGAGTGAGAATTGTTCACAGTGGTGGTGACAGGAACCAGACGTCCACCTGAAGGGGTACATGGGTGTTGTGGGGCAAAAAAGTCCCCAAAGGAAACCATATTTTTTTTTTCAGATTTACTGCTATTTTACCATCATCAGCATTGCATATAGAAACTCAGAGGACATGTGTAGGTTGACTGGAGGCCTTGGATAGTATGTGTGTTGTACACATCGTGACCCGTTTCCTATCATCACCACTGTGAAGAAATCAATTAATTTTTCTGCAGTGAACTATTTCACATCAAACCACTCTGAATGACCGTTTATTTATTTCAGCCACTGAATTACGCAGTGACAGCAGATAACAAAAGCATGCTGTGATTTGACAGCAGGTATGTAATGCAAAGGTTCTATACTAATTAACATTTTCCCTAGAACTTTTTAACCTTTATTTTTACATGTGTACAAGAGAGAACTTGGTCTTTTTTTTGCTGAAGTGTTTCATTAATTGCTCCCAAAGACAGCAGAATTTCCTGCTTGTAAAACTGACGGAGAAGGAGCCGCAGTTTCCTCACACTTATTAACAGGTTTTGCCGTTCCTGAAAGCGGGCCATATGGACGGGGGTTATGCTGCACGGTTAATGAGAGTACAAGAAAGTAATTGTTCAAAAAAGCGTTCTGTCTGCAGTTAATTTAAAAACGAGACGCTTCCTTGGGTTTTGGTTTTCATTTAGGAGCTTTTAATGAAACGTGTGTGAGTAACACCACTGTAATTACAGTATAGCACAGCAAAGAGCAAAATCAACCACCTCACTGAAAAGAATAAGTGGTAATTACATGTTATGCACAATATTTTTTTGTTAATTAACAGTTGCTCTAAAATTAAATAGCAGCAACTCAAAAGAGAGTACACCTACACCAGTGTTCTCTGATAAGATTCAGTTCTCCAGCTCTTAATTAAGCACAAACATTAAGCAAGAGCCTGGCACAGTATTAAAAATAAAAGTTCCTAAATGGTTCATGGCTTGGATGTTCTGTTCTAGTTACATTATGTTCTGAGTCTACCAACTATACACAACATTTTTGAAAAAGGTTCTATATAGCACCAAAATAACATTCCCCATCAATCTGTAGAACAATATAAAGCACCCCTTAATCATACACACACACACATATATATATATGCATATATATATATATATATATATATATATATATATATATATATATATATACACATACACACACACACACACACACACACATATATATATATACATACACACACACACACACACACACATACATATATATATATATATGTGTTCAGTTTCGTCTGCCAAATGGGGTTGCTATACCTTACATACAGTAATTTGAATGGAAAATTGGATAAACAAGGCACACCTACACCTATTTTATAAGTATAAGGGTAAGTAATATTAAAACACAAAACAAGTATTATTATTAATGAGAATATCCTACATTTTCACAACAGGTTCTGTTTTGTTGCGTATTACAATGATTTTTGTTATGAAAATGGTTAGTCTCATCTGAAAGCTGTTACAAATATTTAGCAAAATCCCAGTAATAATAAATACGATGATAGCTAAAAAGGGGAAGGAAGGATTAGTAACTGTGAAGAATTGTCGAAGTGTTGAAAACAACACCCAAGACAGGTAGACAGGATCGTTTGACGACCATCCTACACTCCTACGTTTATCTTGCATAATGTCAGCCCCCCGACCCCCTGCCCCGTAATTTGCACCAGTAATTTCAAGCAAGAAAAGCTCAGGAAAGAGCAAAGTTTCTACCGTGCTGTGTTTTCAGGAATGTGACAGCATATTATATGCTTTCTAGTGAAGTGATGCTCACGATACGTTGTGAAAACCTACTATACTATACTCATCACACTCAGACTAACATTACACGTCCACTTGATTTTATTCCGTTATGGAAAAGAAGAAACTGTGTCTTGAACACCTGACTGTCACATGAGTGTGTTGGACATAACAGCCTCCACTCTTTTGTGAAGGCTCTCTTCATTGAGTGTGTCTGTGGGAATCTGTGCCTATTCTGTCACAAGAGCATTTGTGAGGTCAGACTCTGATGTTGGCCACTGACCACCCCAAACTCAGGGGCACAGTCATGCTAGAACAGGAATGGGCTTTCCCCAAACTGTTGCCACAAATTCGGAAGCATATATTGGTCTAAAATGTCTTTATATGCTGTAGTATTGAAAATACCCTTCACTGGAACTAAGAGGTTTAAGCCCAAGCTCAGAAAAACAAACCTGATCCTAATGCTTTATGCCACTTCAGCTGATGACATTGCACATAATGGTCATAGGCTTGTGTGCAGCCACTCAATCATGAAAACCCATTTCAGAAAGTTCCTGACACACAGATCATGTGCTGATGTTGCTTCCAAAGGCAGCTTAAAGCTCTATAGTGAGTGATGCAACAGAAGACAGGCAATTTTTACACACTTCAGCACTCTGCAGCCTTACTCTCAGAATTTGCGTCGTCTACCACTTTGTGGCAAGATGTTGCCTTTAAACACTTCCATTCCCCAATAATAGCATTTGCAGTTGCCTGGGGCAGATCTAGCAAGGCAAAAATTTCAAACTGACTCGTGGCAAAGGAGGCATCCTATGATACGTAACGTCAAAGAGTCCATCTGAATGACCCATTCTACTGTCTACAGAGATTGCATGGCTATGTGCTTGATTTTATACACCTCTTAGCAATGTGTGTGGCTGATACACCTGAGCTCAATAATTAGGAGTCCACATACTTTTGGCCATATAACATTCTGATATGATGTTTGTTGCTCCTCAGAGGCTTACAGTGAATCTGAAATAAAAAAAGCACACAAACTAAAGTTACCTCACTCAATCTCACTAGCAAGCCAGCTTAGCACGTAACCTACAAGCTCTGTATGGTTTAAATGTTGCCATCTTGAACCATGTAAACTAAATCTAAACAAACATCCCTCCCTCCAAATCTTCTCTGTCAACAGTTCTGTGTAAAAGCAGACATTTCCATTATTATAAAACTGTCACTGATTTAAAGAGCAGAACGTGATGAAGACCGGCCTACGCTTGCCTGACTGGCTACACAGAAAAACGCTCCTTTGTATAAAGGTGAAATTTTTCGCTGCATTGCAGCCCATCATGCACATCTCATTCCTCCACTGTAGTCAACAGGATACGGCAAGGTGAAGTTGTGAGTGGACGCATACCATAAGGCCTGTGATTTCGCTTTTAAAATGTGATTTTATTGTTAAATCTTGCCTATAGATTTGTTTGGCTCTTTCAGTCAAGCTGCTTCAGTGCAGTCAGGAACAAAGAGCAATAAATGAATAAATGTTATTTCTTATACATTGCTTTAAGTGATCGGTTACATAGACATTCAGATAGTATAAACATTTAGTATTTTATTTTGATGCCATAAAAAATGGCAAAAAAGTGGTTGGTATAGCGTAGTGGGTAACTCTCTGTATTCTATGCTGTAGACAGGGTTCAATACCTGTCCGGGTGATCACCCTACACTATACCAATAAGAGTCCTTGGGCAAGGCTCTTAACGCTACCTGTGCACCTGTGCAGGCCTGTGTAAAAAAGATTAAATCATAAATCGTTCTGGATAAGAGCATTTGCCAAATGCTGTAAATGTATATGTAAGTGGCAAAAATGTGAAGGATTTGTTTTCTCTCTGCAAATCAACACTATACACTCAACAATATCTGTTCATCGAATTCAAATCATAAAAAAAAAAACATCTCCTCCACTTACAAACACAAATGTGGTATGGACTGAAAGTTTAGAAACTACACTTTCCAGATGATTTCTCCACTTGATTCAATGAGCTACAAGTCAGAAATAGTTCAACAGCATGTTTTTGTTATCACCATGTGATTTCTATCATAATGACCCAATCAAAAGATCTATAGGTTACCAAAAGTGTCTCTCCTGCTCCTTATTTTCAAGAGTTTAGGCAGCTAAAGGTTGAGATCATGGCTGATGTCATGCAAAGGATGAATTAAAAAGTGTGGAAACAGCAGTCAAAAGGTCATCCATCAGACAGCAGAGGGAGACGACTCCAGCAGGGACAATGGAAAGTTTCATCCTCCGTCTCACGGGACGCTGCGAATGTCAGAAAACGCGTCGCTTGCTCACACGGCCCAGACTAATTGCTCAAGGGCACCATAGTTTCTCTCCCACTTAACAGCCAATAATATTTAGCTTTCATGACTCGCCGTGGGGAAACCATTAGAGCGATTCCCTGCAGGATGGAGCAGAGAGGAGCTCTGATTCATTAAAAGAAGCAACTCTGATCATTTAAAAGCCCAAACAAACCATCTTTCACTCAGATTGGGTTTAATCTGAATGTATTCCCATCACATTTAGCTTTAAATGTTCCACAGCCTATGTGTAGAATACTACTTATTTATATGTACATCTGTTTTACTTTTGTGCCACTATTTTTAAATAATGTTTGATTTTTTTTATTTCTGCACATACTGAAAGGTGAGTTAAACGCCTGAAAGAGGTGTTGACATCACAACAAGGGGAGAAATTGGGCGTGGTCCATGGCTTTATTTCCAAACTAGCACTAGCACAATATTCACACATGACTTATAGTCCTATTCATGTGTTTTCAAGTTCTTCACACATTAAAACAAATAAATCACATTATTAATGGAAAAAAGTAAAATAAGTTGCAGAAACAGCATGTCACGATTGGCCCCTCCCAGTCCTGTCCATGTGCGTTTGTTTTGGTATCTGTAGTCCTGCCCCTCGTTTCGTGACTCCGCCCCTGATTGTTTTCACCTGTCCCTTGTTTTCCCTTTGTTACTTAAGCCCTGTGTTTGCACTTTGTCTTTGCTGGTCTTTGTGTCTTTGTTTGATGTGTTGGTCTTTGTTCGAACTCTGGTTGTTTGTGTTGCTCGTCATGTCTGTACATCGTTCTGTACGTATTGGCTCTTTGACCCTGGACCATTATGACCCTGATTCTGGATTTGCCCTCAATAAAAGTCGCCTACCTCCTCACAGGCGTCCGCTCCCTCACTCCTTGTTACACAACAGCTTTTTGCACTGAGCTTAAAGGGTTATGATGAAGTTACTGCAGACCAACCAGTGAAGAATACTCACTCAGTCAGTTCTTGTAAAAACGTCTCAAAAAGCTTTGACTTTAAGAAATTGAGCTGTTAAACAGGGCTCAAAAAAAAGTCTTAAATTAAAGGTGCAAAAAATGTTTCTTTGGAACAAAACAGTAGAAGAACCACTTTTGGTCCCCTAAAGAACCTTTCAATGGTTTTCAGTGTTGGAATATGATATATGCGGGTATTAAGAACATTTATAAATATCTCTATATGATTTAAAGTTTCTATACTTAGAAGGTTAAAGTTTTTCTATGACTGTGCATCCAAGTCTCATCCAAGACAAGAACCTTTTAGAAATCGTTATTTTGTAAAGATTTCAAAGAATTGTCTTTGAATTGATTTTTTTCCCCACTCAGTATGAGAATTATTTGGTAAATAACTGAAAACACAACTTGTCCAAAGTATGTGAGACTCTACAGGTGGAGTCTTTCCTATTCTGCTGGATTCATGTGGAAAGCTGAGTCCAGCCGTGCTTCCAAAAAACACCAAGGAGTGAAAGACCAGCAGGGTAACAGAGTGACCGTTGTTGAATTGCTGCGCTGCAGATTATTTTTAAACACCTGAACCAGACTGCCACAAAACCACTTTTACTTTGGCAAGGGAAAATGCGCCTCAGGTCCACAGGAAATGTGTTGGCCGAGCTGCCCCCCACCCCCCAATGCCCCTATACGCTATTTAACCAAGAACAGCACAACAGTGAAGTACAAAAAGCTTTCGTCCAGCCTGTGGTAAAGTCACAAACAAGGTGAGGCTGCCAATGCCCTCAGCCTGGACACACAACTCAGGAACAGCACAACGTTATATCATTTTCATACAGCCACTCCAGTAGCTTTGCTAAATTGTGTGGGACTAAACTAAATGGACTGGGCTGAACTTTTGTAGGCTGAATGGGTGGGGCTACACTGCTGTAGGCTGAAAAGGAGGAGCTAAATTACCTTAGGCTAAATGGGTGGAGCTAAACTATGATAGGCTAAATGGGACTGGCTAAACTTTTGTAGGCTGAATGGGTGGGGCAAGACTGCTTTATGCTGAATGGGAGGGGCTAAACTGCTCTATGCTGGATATGCAATGCTAAACTACTGTAGGTTGAACGTGTGGGGCTCAAAAAATTTTACAGGCTGAATGAGCAGCATAAGACTGCTGTCTACAGAATAAGTGGGGCTAAATTGCTGCAAGTTAAATAGACGGGGCTAAACAATTGAAGGCTGAATGGGGGCTAAACTGCTGGATAGGTGGGGCTGAACTACTGTAGGCTGAGTCAGCATGGCTGAACAACTACAGGCCGAATGTATAGGGCTAAACTAATATAGGCTGAATGGGTGGGGCTACAGTACTACAGGCTGAATGGGTGGGGCTGTACTACTATAGGCTAAATAGGTGGCCATATGTAAACACATTCATGGTTCAGACATCACAAGCATGAGTAATTCAAAATGAGCTGCTTTGCAGCTTAGTTTACATATCTGAACCTAAATTTTGTTAAACTTAAAACGTACTCATTTATTTAAAAAAAAAAGCAAAGGAAATTCAGTTTTCCATCATACGGGCCCTTTAATTCTTGGAGTTTAATAAGCTAAGATTAAACAGAGCCCATTTCCAACTTTAAATGTGACTTTTTCTGAGCCTTTTCTTTCCCACAGAACTTGAATATTCAGAGTTAACCTGAAGCTGCAGGATTAGAACCAGAGAAAAAACTCATCCTGCACATTCACAGCCCAAAGCGCTCAGCCTGGAGAGTCAACACGGCCAGCCAAAACTCTACAGGGCATGAGAAATAAACATGGAAAACTAAAAATATTCTGATTTATTTGCTCTTGTTGTGGCTTCCTCATGGCGGGCAGGATGTGATCAGCACGAGGGTGAAGATCACCACTTCCTGTCCGATCCGAGTGACTCTTGAGCATTTTGTCCGCAGGCGTCGAGCTGAAACATGTTCCTGGAAGTGTAGTGCACTGGAAAATCATTTCAAGCCTTTAAATATAAATGGCACCCACCTCTGTTGGGAGCAAATCCCATCGATCTACTCTGCATAGCCTGGACGAGCAATCATCCATTTCTGAAGAGTCAATCAACACATTTTGAGCGCAT
Organism: Pygocentrus nattereri; assembly: GCF_015220715.1. Taxonomy (NCBI): domain Eukaryota; kingdom Metazoa; phylum Chordata; class Actinopteri; order Characiformes; family Serrasalmidae; genus Pygocentrus; species Pygocentrus nattereri. The sequence continues at coordinate 19,619,305 of NC_051234.1, read as the reverse complement.
CAGACAGAGATGCAAGGTCTGATTATTTGCTGCTGAGTTTTCAGCCTCAGAGCAGCTCCGCGCTTTAAGCAGAGAGACTGTAGAAGGTTTTGTATTGATTAGAGAGCTTTCTGTCTCCTCCAGATCTACACTGCTCACAGACCGGGTGGGGAAATTCACTGAGCCTCCTTAACAGCCTAATGGCTTAATGGCTGCTTCAGTTTAGCACTAGCAGGAACCTGAACACTAACCATAAAGTACAGGCCATATCATGGAAAACTGCATGTTTATTATTATTTCTGGAAATAATAGAGTTTGTTATAGTATGTAACATGTTTCAATGTGTATCATTCACTTCCTAATCCATACATTTCAAGTAAGCAGCACATTTTGAATTCAGTGAATGAAGCACAATAGCACAGACAGAGGTTTGGGCACTCCTGGTCAAATTGTTGGGTCTATCATTGCATATAAAAGAGATTTGAGCGTTTTTGGGACAAAACAACACAACTGTTTTAAGAGGACCTCAAGAGTCACTTAATTACTTAAAATCACACTGAAAATACACAATCTGCAATGCTAAATTAAAAGGAAACACAGGGCAGCTCATTATAAACAGATTAAATGATTATGGAAAGAATCTTTATTTAAACCCACGTAGGATTTAAGCTCTTTACAAAAGCACCTCAGTTCAATCTGCAGCTCTTTCAGTAATGTGGTTTTATATGGGAAAGGAGGAGGAGAAGGAAAAGGAATGAGTTTTCTTCTCCTCCGCTGTCACATCACTGTCAGCCTGCCCTGCCTCCGCCGGCCTCGAGCACGCTTCACCTGTCAGCCAAAACGCTGCCGATCCGGATGCTATCGCAAATCCGGATAGACTGGAGACGCACCCGCCACCCAAATATCAAATTGTTGTCAGAGCGGAGAAATGCGCAGTTTAACAGCCCGTCTTCACCACAAAGGAAAAAAAGAAGCAGGCGCTGGTCCTGCATCAGGAACGCAGTGACTGTTATGAATCACCTTCTGAGTCACTGACATTTTACACCGCAGACAACAGCCAGGGGTGGAAATCGCTATGGCATTTAATGGCAGAATAAAGCTGTCAGAATTATCATAATTCTCAGAAGGTAATAAAATACAGTAAATAATTTCCTAGTTTCAGATACAGTCCACAATGCCTCAGGGTGAAAGAAGAGAAGAATAGAGAATTGAGAAAAGAGAAGAATAACAGAGAAAAGAGAACAGAAGAGGAGAAAGGAGAATTGAGGAGAAGTGAAGAAGAAAGAAAGCAAAAAGAGAAAACAGTAGGAGACAAGAAGAATAGAGAAAAGAGGTGAAGAGGAAAGCGGACAAGAAAAATGAAAAAAAGAGAAGAAAACAAAGGAAAAAACTGCTTGAAGAACAGAAGAAAGGAAGAATGGACAAAAGAGAGGAGAGAAGAAAAGAAGAATGGAGAACAGAGAGGGAGAGAAGAAGAAAAGAGAAGAGAGGAATTGAGAAAAGGGCAGAGAAGAAGAAAGGAGAAAGCAGAAGAAAAGGAGACATAAAAAAAGAAAATAAACGGAGAAAAGGTGAGACGAGAAGAGGACAAGAAAAAGGAATAGAAAAAATCTCAAAGGAAGAAAGGAGAAAAGAGGATAAGTGGAGAGAATAAAAGAAGAAGAGAAGTGGAGAGAAGATAAAGAATCAAGAAAAGAGTAGAAAATCAAGACGAAAAGAGAAGAGAACATTCGATAACAAGGAAAAAGACAAGAACAAAATACAGACATAAAAAAAAGTTTAAAAGCAGTGGAGAAAGAAGAAAAAAGAAAAGAGAAGAATAGAATTAAAGAAGAGAAGTAGGAGAAGATCAGAGCAGAGAAGAGAAATTATGACTCTATACGAAATTATTCAGTGCATCATGAATCTCAAATTTGATCCTGATTCAATACGACTTGATTCCATTACTTTGGTGCAATCCAGAACAATCGGCTCTAGTAAATGCAGCCATTTGAATCACCCCTTTTACACCACTAGTAAAGAAAGTGGCATTTTTGCCTCCATTACTGGAGAAAGGAGAAGAGAATAAAGCTGTGTGGAATAAGCTGTGTGGTTAGACTTTCTGTCCAGCTTGTTTATTAAAGCTCTGCTTTATAGTACACAGTCTAGCTTCTCCTGAGAGGACACACATGGCTTTAAGAATCAATCTGTGCTCAGATTTACTTCAGGAGCACCACAGACAGGGGTGAGTACAGCTCCTGGCCCAATATGAGTTCCATAGTGCCATATGCATTTCAGACCTCATTATGATTCGATTCAATTATGATTCTTTAGGAAACTATTCAATATGATTCAATGAATCAAATCTCAAATTTCACAGTGATTCGACTGACCAAGATTTAAATACAGCAGTGTGACTGGAGGAACTACATACACAGCAGAGGAACAGCTTTTTTTTTGGATGTTACTGAATATTACTGAAGTTGACTGTAATTGAATTGAACACACCAAAATAATTCAATCTACAGCTCTAGATTGAAGTTTGGGGCAGTTGTGGGCTGGAGGTTAGGGATCTGGCCCTGTGACCGGAAGGTTGCCGGTTCAATCCCCATCGCCGACAGTCCATGACTGAGGTGTCCTTGAGCAAAGACACCTAACCCCCAATTGCTCCCCGGGCGCCGTGGATAGGGCTGCCCACCGCTCCGGGCAAGTGTGCTCACTGCCCCCTAGTGTGTGTGTTCACTAGTGTGTATGTGGTGTTTCACTTGGGTTAAATGGATGGGTTAAATGCAGAGATGGAATTTCCCCGGTTGTGGGATCAAAAACAGTATCACTTAATCTTAATCTTAATCTTAGAGTGAACTCCACAACGCCTCAGAGAAACTCCACTGTGCTCAAAAAGAATCACTTCTACATCTAGACCAGGCAGAAGATCCCACTGATGACAGAACTGTAGCTTTAAAGACACAAGCACGTTCACACAGAGGTTTGACAGCTGCATTCCGAGCTCACTAAAATGAATGAATGAACGAACGAATGAATGAATGGTGTTCTGTGGAGGTTTGGCAAACTTTATGGAATGCTAGCAAAAATGAAATTCAGGCTAATGAGAACTGGGATTCCAAAATCTTCCCCTCCCTCTCTTCTTCTGCCTGCTTTCTTTTTCATCATACTCTCTCTCTCCACCTTCTCCCTCATCATCTCTTATCTTTCTCTGGCCTCTTTCTTTTTCATCACTCTCTCCTTTCACCTCTCACTTACTTCCCCTTCCCTTCGTTCTCTCTTTCATTTTCATCGCTGCCTTTCTTTACCCCTTTATCTCTCTCTCTCTCTTTTTGTTTTTCCTCTCTCACTCCCCCTTTCTCTGTCCCTTTTCCCTCCTCACTCCCTATTTTCATTCCTTACTCTTCTTTCTCTCACATACATCCCCTTTTTTCCTCTCGGTCCTCTAACTCTCTCTCCTCCTCTAACTCGTTTCTCTCTCCCTCACTCATCCATTCTGTCGCTCTCTCCTTTAATCTCTCTCTTCTCTTACTCTCCTCTGACCTATCACTTCGTCTCTCTATCTCTTACCATTTCCCTTGTCTCTGTCTCTCATACAGTATATTTTAAGTGTTTCCTGTATAAACAGGATGCCCATTAAATCAGTTGTGTAGAACAGCAGCAGTAGAGCTTTATTAGTGGAGGAAAAAAGTCAGTCTTTATTTAACTCTCTATCAGTCGACGCTCTTTGATAAGAGCGCTGTGGACACACACACACACTCACACACACCAGCCCGGGGGATTTATTAACAGTGTTTCACACACTCACACACACACACACACACACACAGAGTGAGTGGTGGTGGTTTACAGTTTGATGTTCAGATGCTGTGAGTTGTGAGGCTTTAGGGCTACAGCAAACACGTCAGTACAGAAAACTGAGGGAATGAAGACATGCTGCTAATTTTCTCTGACATGTAAATGAACATACATCAGCACACACCCCAGTCCATACAGTCTGTATATAAAAACTATGCAAAAAAGATACACAGAACTGGCAGATGTGTGTAAAAGCTCTGGATTTTATGACATCACTTTTATAAGTAATTAACAAGTAACAAGCTGTTTAGTACACATGTTTAAACTTTACATACTAAACAACACCACTTTAACGCCATGGAAATATAGAATGCAGTTCAGTTTTTGACCAGTAAGGTAGATTTTAAGGACATCCAAATATTTCAGCCATTACTGAAGCAAACATTCCACTTTGTTTGGAGTCTTGGGTCAGCTCATTTGCTTTAGCCTGACAGTTGTTGATACTGTGAGAACAGGCTTCAGTTCTCACATACATCTTAAGATTCCCACAGTGAAGAGTGCTATAGCACGGATTCAGAATGTCTGCATTTCAGAAAAGCAAGCCAAAAGTCTGTAATGAATCTAATTATATTAAGTTAAATATTGTCTCCATTTAGTTATTACAGTTCATTCATAAATTTAGGAATCAAAATGATAGAATCACATGTAAAACATTGATTTTGTGCTTTATGAATGAATTGTGTTCATGAATTTGTGGTTTTAAAAAGTGAGCTGCTTTCTTTGTTTTTGATACTCTAGCACTCACTGACCTTCATTAGAACAGTAGAACGCCAGATCAAGGAAGAACCGTTAGAGCAATAAAAAAAGAATACTTTAAGAATACTTTAGTACTTGTATGTAATAATTTGTCCCATAAATATTGTATATGCACTTACTTTATTGGAACACTTGTACATCTACTCATTCACGCAATTACATTTATGGCATTTTGGCTGACGCTCTTATGCAGAGCGACTTACAATTTGGTCATTTTACACAGGTAGGCCAAGGTGGTGTTAGGAGTCTTGCCCAAGGACTCTTATTGGTATAGTGTAGGGTACTTATCCAGGTGGGGGATTGAACCCCAGTCTGTGGTGCAGAAGGCAGAGGTGTTACCCACTACACTATACCCATACATTACTTAATCAGCCAATTGTCAGGCAGTGGTGCAGTGCATAAAGTCATGCAGATACAGGCCAGTAGCTTCAGGTAATGTTCACATCAACCATCAAAATGGGGGGGGAAATGTGATAGTGATTTTGACCATGGCATAAACGTTGGTTCCAGATGGGCAGGTTTGAGTATTTCTGTAACTGCTGATCTCCTGAGATTTTCACAACAGTCTCGAGAGTTCAATCAGACTAGTGCAATAAAGAAAAGACATCCAGTGAACGGAAGTTCTGCAAATGGAACAACCTTGTTTATGAGAGAGGTCAAAGGAGAATGGTCAGACTTGTCCGAGCTGACAAAGACTTCAGTAACTCAGATAATCACTCTATAGAACTGTCTTGAGCAGAAAAGCATCTCGAAATGCACAACACACCAAATCTTGGGGTGTATGGGCTACAATGGCAGAAGACCATGTCAGGTTCCACTTCTATCAGCCAACCTCATCGAAACTGGACAGTTGAATACTGCAAAAACATAACCAGGTCTGATGAATCTCGCTTTCTGCTGATGTATGTAGGGTCAGAATTTGATGCCAAAAGCATGAATTCATTAACTAAAAATGCCTTGTGTCAACAGTCCAGGCTGGTGGAGGTGGTGTAATGGTGTAAAAGTGGCACACTTTGGGCTTGTTAATACCTATTAATCATTGCTTGAATACCACAGCCTATTTTTTACATCGTAGCTGTGCATTGCTTCATGGTCATAATTTACCCATCTTCTAATGGCTACCTCCAGGATGATAATTCACAAAGTGTGTAAAAAAAAAGCCACATATGTATTATACATATGTATGCATCTACATGTAATAATGTCCCATATCATTGCAGACAAGTACAAGTATCTTTTCCACGTTTTGCTTGGAATAAAATCTCAAATTAATCTTAAAGAAATTTTTGCCTTCTCTTGCCAACTTACTTTTTTTTTTGGCTAGCACAGATATGTAGTATATATACAAACATCATTAAGATATGAGCGTATCTATACATAATGATAATTGTCTAAGCCTGATCCTGAACCTGATCTTAACTTTAAATGAATGAAATGGTTTTGCTCTTTCAGTTTTAAGAAATTAATCACTGGGCTTTTGTAAAAACACTTCATTTTCCCAGGTGATTTTGTAGGTTAGTCTTGTTTTTCTCTGCTTTTACTATGGTCAGGACACACATAATTGTCTCGTCTCCATTCCACACTATTCTTCTCCGCATGCACTTATCTAATCTTTCACAGTAGCTATGGCAACATTGTTGAACCTTTGCGAGCAGCATCGGTGACAATAAAAGCTTCACTCTGCAAATTCTCTCTCCACAGCAAACCTATTGTGTCTGATGGACACTTCACATTTCTCACAGAGGGTCTGGACCCAGTCATGGCAACGTCCTGCGCGCAAATGAATGTGACCCAGGGGCACATGCTGAAAGAATCGAGCTGCTGTATGATTAATATGGACTGGAGGTTAGTATTATATTGGATTGCAGACTGAAGGTTAGGGTACTGTATTGGACTGCAGCTCAGCGTGGATTTGCTTCAAGGTAAGATGCTCAGGGTCTAAGTACTGAAGTGGCATCCTGTTTTCCTTTCCTACCTTACCTTTCCAATTTCTTATTAATCTAAAATCTGCTGTAACTGCTCCATGGCCAGTAAAGTCAGTCGCAAAATTGGCATAAAACTATATAGTTAAAGACCCTATCCACTCATTTTCACCGGCCCTTTAAAACATGACCTTATGGTGATGCAGCTTTGTTGTGACACTAGCACTTGACATATTTTTCACACTTTGAATGACAAAAAAAAGTTTTAGGTAAAAATTATTAGGTAAAGGGGAATTCCAGCATTTTTTTTCCAGATTTCAGTACAACTCAATGGTTATGATGTAAAAAAAAAGGAATTCAGAGTGGTTTGACTGACAAGGCTCTGTTCTAGCGAAACATACAGAGTCAGCTCTGTTCGAAAACAGATGAAATGATGTATACACTCACGCTTAATGTCAGAGACACTGTTTCATGATAGTTTGAGAAGGTTTTGACCTACAACATAATTTTAAAAAACTATTAATGGTAGAGAGGTACGTGCAAGGCACTGCTAGGCCATATAGTTCGCAAAGAAAACTATTTTTATACGTGTATAGAAGACATGGTTCCTATCACCACCACTGTAAAGAACTCTCTAGAATTAATCATTTCACATCAAACCACTCTGAATGCCTTTGTTCACTTCTCAGCAGTGGATGTCTTAAAGAATAGGGTAATCTTTATAATTGGCTTCATAGCAGAGTGGTTAACTCCTTACACTACATGTAAGAGATCATGTTATGGGAGACACAAGTGCTCTAATTTAGATGCAGCTCCAAGCACTACATCACTCTTGCTCTGCACATGTAATGCAATATGACTTATTCTGTCATCACAGCCCTTTGTCTTGTGTTTCTTGCAGAAACACAAATTGCGATAACAATAAAAATATGACTAATCACGCAGGTATTTGCTTGAATGCAATTTAACGACCAATTAAGCATCTTCCCTTGTGGTTCCATTGGATACCTACAAAGTGTACCTCTACAGTCAAATGCAAAAGTTTGAGCACCCCTTGTAAGAAGACGTTTCTCGGTATATGACAGATGGCGGTGGCTACTCAATTTTCATATCGTCTTTTCTGCAGAAATGAGCAGAAAACACTTACAACATTTACATTAGCTGCTATTCTGTTTTCCCTAACAATCTGTTTTGATGTCTTAAATGAAGTAAATGCAGTGTGCTTTATTACTAGCTTGGAAATTTAACATCGCTGCAAAAATTATCTTTTTAAAAATTAACTTAAAAATGTCATGAAATGTCCACTTGAGGTAGGAGAGTACATTTTGGCTTGATTTTCGGGACAGAGAGCACAAGTAAACATATCTTTGAGTTCCTCCACACTATAGAAACATCTTTTCCACAAATTATAAGTGTTATTTGGGGTTCTCTCTATAGCTTGTTTATGGAAGGTAAAAGGCATTGGAATCTTTACTGATGCTGGAGTTCCTGTCTGTAAAAATGACCAACATGCTGCATTCAGAAAGGACTAAAATCACTGAGAAGTGAAATATGTTAACACATCCTCTACAAAGAACACACTTCTGCACATTCAATGCACAGCTGCTGTTTACTTGTTCAATTTGATATATTTGGGGAAATGAAATCAAATGAACATGGGCTGTGCAGAAGTTATGGCATAATTTTTACATCTTGTCTTTTTTCAATATGTTCAATTCAGAAAGAAAATAAAAAATGGGCACTAAAAAGTGCCAAAAATCCCATATTTTGGTGTCTTCTCTGTAGAGGACGTGTTAACCAGTAGTGTTCTTTTGAATATGACTGTATGGCCAATGAGTGCAACTCCGTGTACAATGCCCTAGTCATGCCAAGCCAAGCGTTGCAAACATATGCACTAACATTTCCAAGAGCGCAAACAAAAAAAATGCCCATGTCCCTCATCAAAGTCAAAGGCTTTTATTTTAAATGATCTTACATCTCTTGGACGTTTGAAAGTGTCAGTGACAAAGCAGTGTCTTTGAACTGGCAGTCAGCTGTGCATCTGTCAACACTAAAGCAGACCGAAGTGCTGGATGTGTTTGATAGCACAGGCTTGGCAGACGCTGCATCCCAAACACAGCCAGACGTGAATGAACAGAGAAAGGTGCTGTCACAAAACAATGAGCCAGTGACCAGCAAACATCCTAAAATTAAAGTGACAGTTAGGGAAAAAAAAAAAATCTAATTTACATAACTTCCCCTTAAACCTTAATGTAGCTGATCAGCCAGGACATGTTTTACTTTTGCACTGGAGCTACAAAGCTAAAGTAGCTATGACAAGTCCTAGACGGTTTACCTGCATAGCGCTAACTGCATACCTAAATCATCACCACTTCCCTCCACATACAACTGTGGAGTTGTTCAATAAACTGTAATAGGCTGGATTATATGGTTTCTGACACTGTGTGTCAAACTATAAAGATGGATTAAAGTAAGTCACATCTTATCTATATGTTGTCCATGTCTTTAGATAATATGTTCTGCTGTTGTGGAACAAGGAGGTGGTATAAAACCAACATCAATAATATAACATGAATGATTTGTGCTAGCACACAGCACTGTGTAAAACACCGTCCTTCACTAATTTAATTACCAGTAAAAATGGCCATCTTCATGTTTCAGCATCAGGAAAAAAGCAAAAATAACATTTTCAATGTCTAGAATGTCCACTCTTGACCTTCATTACAGCTTCTGATATTTTCAGGAGACACACTTTCAGTTTCTCAAAGAAATCTGCAGCCACACCCCCAAAGTTCAGTCTTAGAAAATGGTTTTGCACTTTCTGCGTCTCACCATCCCCATAATCCCAAACACATTCAGTAATGTTGAGGTCTGGAGTTGTCATTCCAAAGTTCTGAGCAGCTTCTTTGTTTAACGTATTTCCTTTTCTCAGTGAGGGCTTCTTTACAGCTAGAATTCCTTTCAGACTCATAGCATGGAGTTGTTTTCTTACACGGAAAGGATGGACAGAAACACCTGTGGATATTTTCAGATCTGAAGCAGCCTGATGTTATCCTCTCTCTCAAAAATTAAAGTGCTGTTTATCTGAAGGAGACACTTTTGGTGGTCTACCAGGTCTTTCAGGTGATTGTTGAGAGGTCTTATTTTCTTAGTAGCATTTAATCACTTTTTGAGAAAAATCTACTTAAAGCTTGTTTTGAATGGAAATGAAATGAATGAAGAGTGTTTTCTGATTTGCACAGCACTGTAAGTAACATTATACCATAGACTGCCCAAAATCATCCAAAGGCATTTCTCTTCTTGTCCCAAGCACGTCCACATTCTGCATAGAAACTGTGCTGTAATTCTGTAATTTCATCCAGCCTCACTGCCTAAGGGAAACTCAACAGCTCATCTTAGAATTCAGCCCTTTTCAGCCTTTGTCCTCTGGGACCTCCACAACTGCAAGGCAACGGAGAATGACTCCGCTAAAGACGACCCAAAATAATATAACCATCTGGACAGGGGTCACTTTTCTACATTATTTCTCTGCACATGTGCTTTATAGGGAAGTCTGCAGGGTATGGCTGATTCTTTGAAAAACTCTTCTAAAAAGAGTTCAAATAAATAACATGGCATGTTCAATACACCGTAGTGTTATATTTCAGCTACTCTCTGAAGTTTCAGTATTCCACAGTGTTAAATTTCAATATCCAGTAGTGTTAAAGAATCTATCATGGGGAGGGGAAAGAACTTGCCACACTTTTTGAAATAAAAGTTTGATTTAACATGTAAGCACTGTTTCAAAATGTATGTCAATTCTCTCCCCATACAGTCCATACACAGTAACTAAACTCCATAAAAAGTCTGTTTTTGAACTTATTGTGTTTGTGATGTCACAAACATCAACACGTTTACATATATCCACCTATTCAGCCCACAGCAGTTTAGCTTTAGCCATTTCCATTGAACTTTTTTGTTGTTTTTTGCAAGGCACACTACATGATGATCAGAACAGAGCTCATTCACACATCAATCTTAAAGGCACAGTAATAAAAATGGCCTGATTAATTCCAAGGAATAAAGAGAGGTTGGAATACTGCCGTGTAAAAATGAATGACTTTTGTACACACAACAAAAACTATGGAAAAAAAATACAAGAAAAATCAACAACTCATTCTGATCTACAGTGCAGAAATGTGTATAGTATGTATATATAATGACGCCTCTGATGAATCCCCAAAAGCAACTATTAGATTTTTGTTATCATTTTCATACTTTTTATTCTCCATAAATTGTGGATTTTCTATTGTTCTATGACAAAAACATCATATGGTTTGATCAATTTGAATATTTCTTCCATGTTATGATCAAGCATCTGGACAAGCAGCTGAACATTTCAGATATGAACATTAACGGGATAAAATATCTTTAAAAAGCATTAATACATATTGAAATCATTTCACCAGGTATGTGTTATGTGAGCATTTCTTTATACCACCAAAACAGCTTCATTTTAATTGGCCCACATTCCACATTCTTCTTGTTTTTCAATTTTTCTCCCTGATGTCCATTTATAACATTTCTGTGGTTTCATGTACCAAAAAGTCCTAATTCATATGACTATGAGACTATTTTCCATCCTTTTTTATCTCTAAGCATCATCAACATACTAATGCCTCAGACATCAGACAGCATATTGATAACCATTTCATGTAATAACTTTCTTTGAGGGAGATCTTAGAGCTATTTTTGATATTGTGCCTTTAAGACCTACAGTCATGTGAAAAAATGTATACACCCCATTAAATAGTCAGCTCTTTATTAAGAAATGTTCACCTATCAACGTCCAAAAGAAAGTGATTTAATTGCAATTAAACAACAAAAATTTATGTTGTTTTACTCATGAAACAAAAGATATGAACAAAAATGCGTAAAAAGTTAGGACACCCTACCCTCTAATAACTAGTGTTGCAGGGTCCAGTTCCGCTCCAGCTTTAATTTTTTTACAGATGGTTTCACATGTTCCTCAAGCACCTTCTGATACACAGTAGAATTCATGGTGGATTCTATGATGGGAAGCTGGCCAGGTCCGGCTGCAGCAAAGCATCCCCAAACCATGACACTTCCACATCCATGCTTGACAGTTGGTATGAGGTTCTTTTCTTGGAATGCTGTATTTGGTTTACGCCAAACATGTCTTCTGTTCTGGTGTCCAAATAATTCAATTTTAGACTCATCTGTCCAAAGAACATCATTCCAGAAGTCATGGTCTTTGTCTGCGTTCTCTCTGGCAAGCTTCAGTCTGGCCTTAATGTTTTTCTTAGAGAGCAAAGGTTTCCTCCTTGCACACCTCCCATGAAAATTAAACTTGTGTAGTCTCTTTCTGATAGTTGAGTCATGCACTTTCACATCGACAGTAGCAAGAGCCTGCTGTAGGGCCTGTGATGAAATTTTAGGATTTTTCATGACTTCTTTTAGCATCTTACGGTCTGCTCTGGGGGTGAACTTGCTTTGACGGCCAGACCTGGGCATGGTCGCAGTTGTTTTGTATGTCCTCCATTTGTAAACAACCCAGGCAGGGAACTGAACCCCAGTCTACAGTGCAGAAGGCAGAGGTGTTACCTACTACACTATACCAACCACTACCAACTTTTACAAAAGAAGCTAATTTTACGTGGTTATTGAAACTTTTAATACTTGAAATGGTATTGTTACTATTGGGTTTTATATTGCAGTGTATTGTAAATAGGGGAATTTCACTTTTTTTTATTTCCACAAAACTCAGTGGTTGAGATGTAAACAAAGTCATTCAGAGTGGTTTGATGTGAAATGGTTCTTTGTACAGACTCTGAATTCTTCACAGTAGTGCTGATGGGAACCGGGCGTTGCAAATTCTACAACACAAATATAGCCATTTTATTTACTGTCCAAAACACCAGTGAACCTACACGTGTCTTCTGAGTTTTTGTATGTAATGCTGATGATGGTAAAATAGTGATGAATGAATAAATATATTTTCAGGCGGTATTATTTTTTTCTCACAACGCCCTGCATGTATCCCTCCACCATGAACGGACATATTCACAGAATATATTTTAGGCTCGAAACCTTCTCAAAACTGTTGCCTCAGACATCAGGCAGCATTTTGCAAACTTATGCAATAACTTTCTGTATAGGAGCCTTCAGAGGTGGACGCCTGGTTCTTATCCCCACCACTGTAAACAATTCTGACTCTCGTAAGTTTCTCTAGAGTAGGCCATTTCATATTAAACCATTTTGAATGACTTTGTTTACATCTTAAATATTTAATTATACAAAAATTTGGAAAATTCAGTGGAATTTATCTCTAAATTGGACACATTGCTGCTGAGGCATTTAACTGACCAATAGAATGGGATGCTCTGGAGGGCCGTACACAGGCCTAAGTTCACCGTGCCCAATGCTTGGGCTTGAGGTGTATAAAGCCCCCTAGCATTGGGCTTTGTGCAGACTTTTGTTAAAAGTCAGAGAAATTCCTTTTTAAAATTACTCCCATCCCTACAAACATCTTAAACATATATTATGCGTTACATTGAAGAGAACTGGGATACTTTACAGAGTCTAGACAGAACTGTATATCCTGCTGACGTATGTTCGTTCACAAGTGTGCGTTGTGTGCATGCATAAAATAAAAGATGCTGCAATCTGCTGTAAACTCAAACACATCCTCCAGAGAGTGAAATTCTTACAGGTAAAGTTATTGTTCATGTTCAGAGCCATAAACAACTGCATTTGCTGGCTGTTTAAAGAGTCACTTCCCATTTTTCGGCCAGCTGCCCCAGCACACTGCAGGAAAACAAACACATTAAATCTGACCAGCCCCGCACACGCGTGTGGGTGAGAATGTTCTCTCTCCGCGCAAGGTTGATGCCATTATGCCTAATGACCTGACAAGTCCTATTGTGTTAAATGAGATTGGATATGTCAGCGGCTAACAGCAGCGTGCTGACACAAAGCTGCTTCCATGCTGCACAAGCCACAATGCAAGAAAAAACCCCAAAAAAGTTAATTGTGGTAATGGTGTGGAAAGTAACAACATTTTAAACATAAAAGAGTTCTACACTGCAAAGTTACATACTTGCAAGATAAATTATTTACAATTTAGCCAAAATACTCAACATACCATGTAATATATATAATATATACATATAACATTTTAAGCATTTAATTATACAGAAATCTAAAAATTGGGTGGAAATTTGCTTTTCGTGTCACTCGTTGTCGACACAGGTATACAAAAACACAACTTGTATAATCCCCATAGAAAAGCACTGGCCAATACAATTGGATGCTATAAAGGAAGTGCGCATGAGCCTAAGGTCACTATGCCCAATACCAAGTGTGGGCTAAACAGGCACAAAGCCCTCCCCCAACTCTGGGCTGTGGATCAGTGGAACTGCGTTCTCTGGAGTGATAGAGCTCCTTCCAATACCTTTGGGATGAGTTGGAGTGATCCAGATCACAGATCTGAGAAACACAAATCACAAGATGTGTTCAACATCTAGTGTAAAGCCTTCACTGAAAAGTAGAGGCTGATACTGCAGGAAAACACCTTTGATTTCAGAAGAAAAAAATGGAGGAACAAGTGTCTACAAACTTTTGGACATCTAAAATAACTGGTGATTTATATTTGCTTGCATTTAACCTGACCATCGTATCCTACTGCATAATTCTTGAATTTATTTTCTTATTGGCAGATAATTTACATTTCAAGGATTATTGACAAACAGGAAATTATCTGACAATAAGAAAATATCACCAGATAAAATGACTTGAATATTCTTACACCAGTCTGATAATGAGAAGTATCAACTATACACGACTGGCCACAATAACAATGCTTCCACTTGCCAAGACATCAGTTCTTGCACTCTATAGAGAGCCAATAGAGGAGGAAGGTTATCTGACCCATAACAATATTAAAACCCCATTTGTTGCAATATGGAATCATTGTATTGAAAAGGTGCTTTGAAAAAAAAAATACAACCGTTTCTCCATTAAGACAAAGCAAGCAAAGAACCAGAGGCATTTTGATAGTTCTTGGAATTCTCACGGTTCTACATAACCACTGAAGAACTGCCTTATTTTTAGAGAACGCCTCTTTTTTTAAAGGGTGCAGCCACATTAAACCATACAGTGTTTATGAGGACTTTACTACTTTAATACTACTTTTAGAAGTCTAACACACTGTAATTGTGGCAGGGGTCACATTCAAAAATAACCCAAAACCATCTCATGCTCACACGCTTATATCTACAGTAATACTACAGGAATTTCTGGAGTATTTTGAAAAAAATAAAACCAAGGTAAATTTGGTACTATAGAGTATAAATATATAGAGAGGTGAAGACAGCAGATTTTTATTAGAAGTGAGATATTACACAGCATTAATCATAAAGAAATCTGATATGTAGTCATATATGCACATAAAGCAGGTCAGGTATATATTTTAACGTTTATAAACATGTGTTATTAGATATTAGATATATAGATATAAATATTAGACATATATGCATAATACATGCATATATCCATGATGATACATACATCCTACAGTTATAACTGCTATCTGTTTAAATATTTCAATATGTCAGGGAATGCTATTTTCATTTATTTAATATTTGAATTGCCTAGCTTACAGTTTTCAGGTTTTAGAGTAAATTTATGTAGCTATTATATTCATTTTCTCTTAATTAGAATGTGGGCGAAACAAAGAAGATGCATATATTCTATAACACAAAGCTAGTATATATGAGTACTATAAGGCTGTTGTCAGATCAAAACCTCGTATCTCCAAAATGGTAACTTTACAGGAGAAGGAAAAAACAAACATGTAAGTCAATGGAACCAGAATTTTTGCCAAGTCATTTTGGGTCATTTCTTTTGGTCCGTTCATCGTGAAATTTACAAACAATGTAAAGGACTGTAGGTATTTTCAAATGATGTGAAAAACTGAAAAAATGGTCAAAAATGGAGATTCAAGGTTTGTCCTACAGCAGTGATATATATGAACATTTTCTATCACATATTGTTAAATATATGTGTTTTACATATCGCTGCTGTCGGAAGAAAACCTTGTATCTCCAAAATAGTAACTTTACAGGAGAAGGAAAAAACATACTTTACTTTCAATGTAAGTCAATGGAACCAGAATGTTTTCCATGTCATTTTGGGTCATTTCTTTTAGGCCATTCATCATCAAATTTACAAACAATGTAAAGAGTAACAGATACTTTCAAATTATGTCAAAAACTGAAAAATGCCAAAAATGGAGATACAAGGTTTTCTTCCGACAGCAACGATGTGTTTGTATATGCTGATGGCTGAGCTATAAGTCTCATATTTGAACATTTCAAATAAGCTGGCATATACGTCACACAGAAGACTAACATAAGTTAAATATAAGAGAAATCCATATATGCAAATATATATCATTTGTTTGAAATGCATAGCCACATAGCAAATTTCTTATAATATTACTTATAGATAATTTTGTTAATTATGCTGATTATTAATCAAATTCCTCTGCACACGTACAAAGGCAGACATTTGAAGTTCAGTGAAGCACTTCAGCACAATTAGACCAGCAAATCAATCACAGTCCAGCCAACGTAAAGTTATTCTAAGCATTATTCAAGGCTGAATCAGTCTGTCAGGCTGTATGACATAAACTCTGCGATAGCGCCACCCTGTGGTGGATTAAATCACGACCAAACAAACTTGCCCTGGACGGTGGGTCACTCACACCGTGTACGGGCTGCATTCTGGACAACAAAACTGACTTGGAAAAGATTCTAAAAGCCTTTAACATCGCCATAGTGGACCGTCGCCTCATTTTGTGAATGAACTGCGCATGCGCGCCCCCCAAAAAATGAAACACCACAACTGCAGGTACCTTCAGAAACGCACCCCACGCGCAGGACGCGGCGGAAAAGTGATTTCTCTCCCCAAAACTTGGCCCGGAGGCTGAGCAGCACGCGCAGCTCCCAGGCCTTTATGAAAAAGTGTCGATTTCAGGAAGCAAAACGTTTCAGCGGCTCGCGGGTCCACTTCAGTCCAGCCAGAGCGGAGTCGCACGAGACGAAACGCGAAACCCGCAGCGGATCAAAGACATGAAACGGCGCGAGACAAAGGGAGGAATGAAAAGGGGTCCCTTACCGGAGAAAGTGTGCGAGTATTCCTGTTCATCAGGAGAGAGAGAGAGCGAGACAGAGAGAGGGACAGAGATAGAGAGAGTAAAATCCCACTGAGCGCGTGCGATCCCACTGAGAGCGCGAGAGGAGTGAGTGAGTGCGCGTGAGTGTGGACGCAGATGTGGAGGAAGAGCTTCAGAGAGAGAGAGAGAGAGAGAGAGAGAGAGAGAGAGAGAGAGAGAGAGAGACGCACGCACACACGGGAAGAAGAGAGAGAGAAGGATAAAAGAGACGGAATAAAGGAGGAGGGGAAAGAGAAGCGTGAGAAGGAGGAGAAAGAGTGAGAGAAGAGAGAGAGAGAGAGGAACGAGTGAAAGAAAAATGGAAAAAGGTGGAAAGACAATGAGAGAAATAGAGGGTGAAAGAGCGCAAGATTGGGAAAAGGAAAGGAGAAAAGAGAAAAGGAGAGAGATAAAATAAAGTGAACCAGGGAAAGAGAGAGAGAGAGAGAGAGAGAGAGAGAGAGAGAGACACAGACAGAACAGAGGAGAGAATGATGAGATAGAATAAAGGAGGAGAAACGATAGTATGAGAGTATGTGAATATAGACGAGAAAGACAGAGTGTGAGTAGGAGAGGAACAGAGAGAGAGGGAGTAATAGAGAAAGCAGGATAGATTGTGAAAGAGGAGAGAGCTGGAGAGAGTCAAAAGACAAAGAGAGTGAGTGAGAGAGGGGGATTGTGAAAGAGAAACAAAGGTAAAGAACAAGAGGAAGACAAGACGGAGAGAAAGAGGGTGAGAGGGGGAGGGAGGGAGAAGGGGAGAGAGAGAGAGGAGAAAAGGTGAGAGTGTGATGATGAGAGTAAATAAAGGAGGGGAAAGAGTGAGGAGAAATGTGTATAAACAAACAAAAGAAGGAGAGTGAGAGAGAAATAGAAAGGTAAAGAACAAGAGAAAGTGAGACAAAGAGAAAAGTAAAGTGCAAGAGAGCTAAAATAAACTGGAGAGTGAAAAAGAAGAGAGAGAGAGAGAGAGAGAGAGAGAGAGAGAGAGAGAGAGAGAGAGAGAGAGAGAGAGAGAGAGAGCGCATGTGCTCTGTGAGTTTTGGGGGATCTAATAATGTCTCAGACTGTTCTGTTTAAGAGGCAACCAAGTGTTAAGTGTGCATTACAGTTAATGAGAAAAAAATAACAGCTGTTAATGATTATCTAAAACATTTACTTAACAGAAAATCTGTTAATTTCTACTTTTTAATTCCATTCACTGGCCACTTTGTTAGAAACACCAACCTTGTACTTCTATGCACTGGCCACTTTAGTACAAACACCTACCTTGTCTTTCCACTCATTAGCCCCTTTATTAAAAACACCGGTACATCAACAGATGAGCTACAGTTTCTAACTGTACACCTGCAAGGTGGATCTACAAGGTAGGGTTTTCTGAGAAAGTGGAAGAAAATAGTATGTGTTTCTTGTTTCTGGCAGTGTATTAAATTCTCTTCCAACAAGCATTTTTTTGTTAGAAAACACCTTTCTGTGGCCTAGAGTAAATATACCCTATTACATGTATATTATATATATATTTTTAGTGTGTTATATTCTATGCTAATACACTTGATCCCCACTGTTTACAAGTGAAAAACACTGTTTGAGTTTGAACTTACCTTGTGTTAGACTAAACATCTGAGTCTCTTTGTTATTCGCCCACATCGGAATTCAAAAGTCGAACGTGCCACAGTGGAGGAGTGAAAACTGAGGTTTACATTTCAAGTGGCTTTTCTTCTGTG
This sequence comes from Pygocentrus nattereri, assembly GCF_015220715.1. Lineage (NCBI taxonomy): Eukaryota > Metazoa > Chordata > Actinopteri > Characiformes > Serrasalmidae > Pygocentrus > Pygocentrus nattereri. The sequence goes on along the minus strand of NC_051234.1, from coordinate 19,600,868 downwards.
GGTTCAGCGTTTACCTTTGAAATGAGATGGTGAATTTACTCAGACGGAAAGCCACTCGAAAAAAAGCAGAGCACCTCCAGAAACGTTGTGTACTGCAGTAGAAATCTACCAACCTGTCTGTCGCTGTCTCTCTCTCTTTCCTGGTGACAGCAAAACCATAAGTATACAATACCTCACATGTCAGGGAGAGTTAATAACTACTTGTCTGGGTCTGGAATTTTTCAAATGTAATTTCTTCTGGGCTAACAGTAGCCTAGTTCTTCATGTGTATTAAATTTCTCTAGCTGTAAAGCTGCGCCTCAACTTACCTTTTTCACAGCAGATCAAAAGTGAGATAAAGACCCTTCTGAGGTATAAACGCAGCCAAAACTTTCATATTTGCAGACACTGCATTTGCTGCCTGTTTTGGCCTCAGGCACAATCCAAAAGAAATCAAACGGTCATCAGCTAAATAGCCTTTGCGATTTATTGTCATTGGTATGGCCATAAAAAAGGTGGTTGGGGGAAAAAGTTTGTGGCGGGGAGAGTGGTTGTAGTGCTGTCTGTCCTTCTTGACTGTAGTGTTTTTCTGTTCTCAGAAATCAAGTGCAAAAAAATTAATCTAAATTTATGTTTCACCTAAAGAGATCTCATGCAACAAAAAGGCCTCAAAACAAGACATCAGGTCTAACAGGGGTCCGTCTCATGAAGCATGCTCATCCAAGGTTCAGCTTCACCTAACAAATGCAACCACAGTTAAGCTGTTTTATGACACTTCAAGAAGATCTTGCCAATCTTGCAAGTCTTGCTCATGTTTTGCACAAATGGCAAATTACAGTTTGGTAGCTCACATCATTAAACTGCACCTAGGTTAGCATTTAGCTCACACTAGCAAGGGAAAGTTAGCTATAACATAAAATGACTAGTACCTTTTTTTACATTTTCAAACGTCCTGCAACATATGGGAGAATACTGAACAAAAATGCATTATATTTGTCATGAAGAACGATTTTAAATGTAAAAGTATCAAGATTCTAATACAAAAAAAAAAAACATTGTCCACTATTGCCAAGTTTGGCTATAATAACAGAATAGGTCAGTTATTGCTAAATAGATTTGTTCTATGCATTTTGATCAGTGCTGCACTGCATGTGATTGACAGTCAACTATGCAATGCAAGTGTGCTTTATGAAGGAAAATCTAAAAAACAGATCAAGAAATATTTCCAAAGTCGGAGATGGTGAGCTTTACCAACAGATGAACAAAGTGTCTGAAGCAGACAGGCAAATGCAAGTAAACCCATCGAACAAAGGGAGGCAAAAGTGAAAAAAAACAAACAAAAAAAAAACAACATCTACCAAGACTCACTTGGAAATGCATGAAAACTGGAAAGAGCAAATTAACATAACAAGAAACAGGTGTTGGGAATAATGAAGGGGTGGAGCCAGAATGTTCTATTTAAAAGAGCAGACTCAAACATGCTGACGGTTAACACTCACAGTTAACTTTTCAGCACCATTTGGGTTTTACTTCTACACCTACATCCTGCTTCATTTTCCAGTGTGAGCTTTATATTTGCTCTAAAAGTAGCTAATGCTAATGCTATGTAAGCAGTTGATTTGAGAGATGGGGTAGGTCTTAAATAATTCAGCTAAGCTGTGTGAGATGGAGCTTACATTGCAGTTTGTGTTTACAGGAGTGAAAAGAGTACTAAAAATGCCACCTTCAGTAGGAGTAGTGATAAATCAGTTGAGTAAGAGTAAATAACTTGGGCATTTCCTCAAGGTTTTGCTAGATTTAGATTACATAGCTGCCTGTATTAGACCATCTTCAACTTAAGCCTACATCAGCTAAATTAGCTAGCTAAAAGAGACTAAATATAGTATAAGCACTCTCATTATGTTTAATAAAAGGCTGTCATCCTTGTTGTGAATCATTGAAAAGAAAATGGTAAAAATAGCTATGTAACAGTAGCTGTTTAGCTAACATTAGCTTAGCAAAGATATAGCCAGCTAGCTTCATTTTTCTGGCCATAATCTAAAAAGCAGAGTTAAGCGGAGTGAATACTTCATTAGAAATCATGTAGTAGTAAAATCGGATTTAATCATAGATAGAAATGTATTATTAAAGAGAAAAATGTGCCCATGAACTCTAACTGTAAGCTACTACTTTCCATCTCTGGTGTTTTCTGATGAAATGCATTACAGTGCAGTCCTGGAAATGATGTAGCTGCCACACTGTTGGACATATATCCAAAACGCAGGACGTATTACAGGCTTAGTTTCCAGTTAATCCTCTCACATGCACTCAATACACTGAAAAACTGTCATCAATCTACTCCTTTAGAGAAGAAAAGAAGTCTATTATTTCCTTCTAATGAATCATGTGCAGAAAACGCAGGAGCACGACTCAAAATATGATAGACGACCGTTGGAGCGTAGCATTGTAAGCCAAAGGGTTTTCCATCCATCACTGCAGGCCGAAACCAATCATATTCCACTCCGCTTAGGTAACAGGATAAAAATACGCCAGATCCACACATTGTTTTGGAGCTTGTGGTGGCCAGAACTTATACAAGCATCTCCATAAGTGTGCTTGTTTAACAGAATCACCAATCAACTGTGTTGACAAAAAAACTGCATGGTGCAAAACACTACAACATTAACTCCACAATAACTCCACTTGAATGAAGTTAACTATGTATGTTTCCAAAAGAATCTGGCAAGCTAAGAACTTCAGTGATTAATCGGACTGAGTGTTCAGTGCACACTTATTTCTAAATGTACTGACTCACCAAATCACCATCAATAGACTTGAGCTTCATTAAATAGCTAGAAATCGCCTGGAGCAACTTCAGCACGGAGCCAAAAACAACCCTCTTTTCAAGACTGTTTCAGGACAGTTTGTTTGTATATATTGCTTAAAGGAAAAATGCTGTTTTTGTACTTGCACATTACACAGAGATGTGCAAAAGTCAGAGACCACCCTTAATTTTTTTAATTTCAAGTTAAAATAGAAAGTGTAAGTTACGAATTTTGCTGAAGCGTTTCGTCAAACATTTTTTCAGCATTTTTACAACCCCCCCACCATGTCAGTGTTATTGCAGTGCTGAGAATGATCCACCATCCAAAAAAATGCCTGCTCTGTGAAGGTCCATGGGGGTCCTGACCACTGAAGAGCAGGGTGAAAGAGGGATAAGAAAGTATGCAGAGAAACAGATGGACTAGATGGTCTGTAAATGTAGAACCAAAGTGTATCTATATATGAAGTGATGCTGATAAAATGGACAATGAGCGTAGAAACAAGGATCAGTGTATATGTGGAGTATAACACTGATTCTTCAGCTTTGCATCTTTCTTGACATCTAGACAGGCACCATTTATTTGGCAGTATGTGCCAAATCAAAAGTAATCAAATGTAATAAGTTACATTACTTTGATAAAGTAACTAAAATAGAAATAGTTTCATTAACATCGTTATAAACATGGAATTGTTTTACTGATGTTTATTGAAGTAAGGTAACGAATGATTTATAGAGTTTAATAATGGTAATGTTATAGAATGAGATTAGAAACAAAGAAGAGGAAGAGAGTGAAGACAGAACCAAATATTAGATGGTGGAAGCTGAAGGAGGAGGATGGTTGCAGGCAGTTCAGGGAAAAATTGCAGCAGGCCCTTGGGGGCAGTGAGGAGTTACCTGAGGACTTGGAAACTACAGCTAAGGTGGTGAGAGAAACTGGCAAGAATGTGTTGGGTGTTTTGTCTGGTCAGAGGAAAGAAGACAAGGAAAGTTGGTGGTGGAATGAGGAAGTCCAGGAGAGTATTCAGAAGAAGGCGGCAGCTAAGAAAAAGTGGGATAACCAGAGAGATGAAGGAAGTAGGCAGGAGTACTGTGAGGCTAGTCGCATTGCAAAAAGAATGGTGGCAAAGGCAAAGGCTCAGGCTTATGATGAGCTGTATGAGAGGCTGGACAGTAAAGAAGGAGTAAAGGACTTGTATCGCTTGGCTAAACAGAGAGATAGAGCTGGAAAGGATGTACAACAGGTTAGGCTGATAAAGGATAGAGAGGGAATCGTACTAGTGAGTGAACAGAGAGTGTTGAGTAGATGGAAGGAGTACTTTGAAGAACTAATGAATGAGGAAAATGAGAGAGAGAGGAGGACAACAGGGGGAGAGATAGTGAATCAGGAAGTGCAGAGAATTAGTAGGGTGGAAGTGAGGGAGGCTTTAAAAACGATGAAGGTAAAAACGATACCTGTGGAGGTATGGAGATGTTTAGGAGAGAAGGTAGTGGACTTTTTAACCAGGTTGTTTAACAAAATCCTGAAGAGTGAGAGGATGCCTGATGAGTGGAGAAGCAGTGTACTGGTCCCCATTTTTAAGAACAAGGGTGATGTGCAGAGCTGCAGTAACTACAGAGGTATAAATTTGATGAGCCACACCATGAAGGTATGGGAAAGAGTTGTTGAAGCATGGCTAAGGCGAGAGGTTCAGATCAGTGAGCAGCAGTTTGGTTTCATGCCCAGAAAGAGTACCACAGATGTAATTTTTGCATTGAGAGTGTTGGTAGAGAAGTACAGAGAAGGTCAGAAGGAGCTACATTGTGTCTTTGTGGATCTAGAGAAGGCATATGATAGGGTGCCAAGACAGGAACTGTGGTACTGTATGAGGAAGTCAGGTGTAGCTGAAAAGTATGTTAGGGTGGTGCAGGACATGTATGAGGATAGTGAGACAGTGGTGAGGTGTGCAGTTGGAGTGACAAATGGTTTGAAGGTAAACGTAGGGTTACATCAGGGATCAGCTTTGAGCCCCTTCTTGTTTGCAATGGTGATGGACAGGTTGACAGATGAGGTCAGGCAGGAGGCTCCATGGACCATGATGTTTGCAGATGACATTGTAATCTGTGGTGAGAGTAGAGAGCAGGTGGAAGAGAATCTGGAGAGGTGGAGGTTTGCACTGGAGAGGAGAGGAATGAAGGTCAGTAGAGATAAGACGGAATACATGTGTGTGAATGAGTGGGAGGCAGGCGGAAAGGTGAAGATGCAAGGAGTAGAGGTCGTAAAGGTGGATGACTTCAAATATCTTGGGTCAACCATCCAGAGCAATGGACAGTGTAGAAAAGAGGTGAAGAAGAGGGTGCAGGCAGGATGGAGTGGGTGGAGACGGGTGTCAGGGCTGATGTGTGACAGAAGGATAGCAGCAAGAGTGAAAGGGACGGTTTACAAGACAGTAGGGCGTCCTCCTATGATGTATGGTTTGGAGACTGTGGCTCTGTCTAAAACACAGGAGGATGAGCTGGAGGTGGCGGAGATGAAGATGCTGAGATTTTCGTTGGGAGTGACAAGGATGGACAAGATTTGAAATGAGCAGATCAGAGGGACAGTGAAGGTGGAGCAGTTTGGAGATAAAGCCAGAGAGGCCAGGTTGAGATGGTTTGGACATGTGTTGAGGAGGAATAGTGGATATATTGGTCAAAGAATGTTGGAGATGGAGCTGCCGGGTAGAAGGAGAAGAGGTAGACCTCAGAGAAGGTTTATAGATGTAGTGAAGGTGGACATGGAGATGGTTGGTGTAAAAGTAGAGGAGGCAGTACATAGCGCAAGATGGAGGCAGATGATCCGCTGTGGCGACCCCTAAATGGAGCAGCCGAAAGAAGAAGAAGAAGAAAAATGGTAAAATGTTAGATTAGCTGGAGCATTATTTCATGATGACAACATCAATAGAGGATAATGTTTCATTAAGAATGTTCTTTTAAACTGTAAAATTGATCCAACTTAATGTTAGCTTGTTAAATCCACCTTTTCCTTGTCTCTCATTACTGTCTTTCTTATTTCTCTCTTGGAAACATTGCAGGAAGTACTTCTGAGATTAGATGTAAGACATTCCACTTGCATAAGGAAGGATAAAGACAAAGGAAAATAAGTGAATGTTCCAAAACTGGAGCTTCCTCATAAAGTGACTAAAAGCTACATTGAAAATAGGACCCCTAACAACCACCTGCAAAACCCGGTAGACAGCCAAAACTGTCCCCATCAGATAAACAGTACTTAAAGCTTTCATCTTTGAGAGAGAGAGAAGAAAATCAAGCTCTACTCTTGATTCAGATCTGAAAAAAATTCACAGGTGTTTGTCCATCCTTCCATTCTGAGAAGACAATAACACTACGAGTCTGAAAGGATGTGTATCTGTCAAGAAGCTCTTACTGAGAAAAGGAAACAGGCAGACAAAGAAGCTGCTAGGGTTCTTAGAAGCTCTGACCACCCCAGAGTCCAGACCTTAACATGGCTGAATGATCAACCACCACTGAGCTTCTTGCCGTACAACTCTGTCCAATCCTCACCTTCTGCTGCTGCCGCTGCATAATCATAAACTAATCTAATTAACCGCTGCCCCACCTGTTCTTCCTGCTTTGTACTATAATACTTTATGCTAACAATGTTTGCTATCCAGCGTCTACCAGAGGAGGATGGGTTCCCCTTCTGAGTCTTGGTTCCTCTCAAGGTTTCTTCCTCCTGCTCTAAGGGAGTTTTTCCTTGCCACTGTCGCCACTGGCTTGCTCATGGGGGCTTGGACCTGGATTTTTCTTTTCTTTTTCTTTCTGTAATACTGATTTCTTTCTGTAAAGCTGCTTTGTGATAACACCTGTTGTAAAAAGCGCTATATAAATAAACTGCTTGCTTGCTTCTTGTTTGGGTTACTTGAATGCTGAGAGGCCAAAAATGCAAAACCAACTTCTAAGACTAAACTTTAGAGGTGTGGCTGCAGATTTCTTTGAAAAATGAAAGCTATAATAAAGGTAAAGAGTGGACACACTAAATACTGAAAAATGTCCTATTACATTTAGTTGCTGAGGCTCTTTTTCAGCCTCAAACTAAATGCTGACTATATGTAAAATGATTCTAATATTATACAAATTAAAATATGAAATGTAAGGAATGTTGGATGTTTCCAGAACAACAAACACAGCAGTAGATGACTCTATAATGACTGAGAAAGCTGTATCACATCAAAAATAAAATCATAATAAAATGAATATCCAGAAGATAGTGATTAAATCTTAAGGCAGGTAATGTGACACTTAGAAATAACTATAAATAGGTAATTACAGTATTTTATATCAGTTCTGTTCAAGATCTTCTTACCAAAAAAACTGAAAAACTGTGAAATACATCTAAAATGTGCTCTTGTTTATAATGTCTACACAAGTTATTAGTAAACCAAATAGCAAATGTATGACTAGTATTCCAAACTTTTGAGCAGTACCTTACAGAACTGGTGCAGAAAGTCTCTGCACACTTCCAACAGGCTGAATTATGCCTGAACTTTGCTTTGCTATAAGTCATAGCTCCTCTGGTAAGAGCTCTGCTAGTTATGGAGGAAATCTTTGAGGCAATATAACTAAGTGGAGCATGAACTCATATTTTATAGCAGTCGTTCGTGCATTTTTTTATATTTTTGCATGATGGTGGTGAAATCTATCAGGTTCTACAATAAAAATGCTTTTGTCCAGATATCATGGAAATGCAGTGCTAATAGACAAGTGTTTCCGTGAGGTCACTGCAATGCCTGAGGGTCTGTGATTGCAGCAGAAGACAATTAAAAATGCTTAAAATGAGCAAAGCTACACATACAGTAAATAATGTACTTAAAACAACAACACAGGAACAAAGTCATTTAGAGTGGTTTGATGTGAAATCAGATCACAGTGGTGGTGATGGGAACCAGAGGTCACAATGTCTACAACACAAAGCCATTTTTATATAAAATGTTGATTAGGGTTAGTTGAAAACCTGAAAAAATAAGTTTTCTTTGGAGTCTTTTTTGCCTCACAGTGCCTTGCATGTACTCCTCTGCAATAAATTGGTTTTGAAACCATGTTTTAGGCAAAAATCTACTCAAAACTATCGTAAAACAATGTCTCAGGCAAAATTTTCATAACATTTCATGTAGTAGCTTTCTGTGTGGGAGCTTTTAGCGGTGGACGTCACCACCACTATAAGCAATTCTGACTTGATAAGTTTCTCTGGAACAAAGCATTTCACACCAAACGACTCTGAATGACTTTGTTTACATCTCAATCACTGAATTATACAGGAGTTTCAAAAATCTGCCAAATTCCTTTTTAATCATAGTGCAAAACACCTGCATATTAAGCACTGTAGAGTCATATTTTCATGCAAGTCAACAGCAACAGGATCATAAATCGAAAACAGGACCTTCAAGAACAGGTTGTTGGAAATGTTTGTCTAGACCAATGATTTTTTTTTGTCATTTATTGTACACAGTTCTGTTTCCTCACAGTTTACTCATCTACAAGTTTCTTTAATTTTGACTTTGAATTTTGAATTTTTTTTTATTTTACAATTCAAAAAGACAATTCATGAATTAACTAAGTATATTTCTCTATGAAAGAGATGCAATTCTGTATTAACTCTGTAAATAGTATCTTAACAAAACATCCACTCAGCTTAACTGTACCTTTTTTCCCCACATTCAATTTTAATTTAATTTTTTTTGGTAATTATTTATATTTAAGGCTAAAGTGCTTTAATTGTAGTAGAACCTATATAATATTATATGCAGGTTCTTTAGATAAACTAAATATTTTATGGCACTGCTTTAAAGAAGCCAGTTTTGGCACCTTTATTTTGCGCACGTAGGAGAGTTATATAAACAAGAGTAAACCTGGCTCAGCAGTGACTCCATCATGGCTAACAGTGGTCCTTGGGGTTCTGGCTGTGGCCGCTCAGGCTCCATTAAACTGAGGAGGTTGAGCTGGCCAACTGTGAAGCACCTCGGTCATCCTTTACCACTCTATACATGGCCAGACAAAAGTCTGGGGACATCTAGCCTTCAAACTGTAATACAAGCATGTTTTCTTTATGGATTTTCAATTCAGTTAACAAATTAAAGCCTGAGCAAGTTCATTAATATTAATATTTATTTATTAAATATGAGTGCCAATATTAGTAACAACGAGTAAAGAAAATATTTAAAATTAGTAAATTAGTAATAATATCTAAACAATTCATTTTAAATGAAACAGTCAACCTTGGAATTAACAGAACTCTGCATTTTTTCTTTTAATAACAAAGGAAATAGCTAGAGGTTAGATGTTGATACGTAATTTCACTGGAATTTCAAGAGGCATCAAGTACAAGAGTGGCAGACTGGCAAAATGCAGGCAAGACCGACCCTTGATCAATAAACAAAAAACAAATTGAGGCATACAAAAACCACCAAGAACAAAACTAACACAAATAAGAAACAGGTGTTAGGACACTGAGTGAGTGGATCCAGAGTATTACAAGGAGATCCAGATAAGAGGTCCGTGTGATTTTCAAAAACAGCGCCATAAGATCCACACTTTTCTTTTTTGTTAATGAAAAAATAAATAAAACAAAACAAAGCCAAACATGCTCTTCAAACCAGCTCCGAGAGTTCACGTAAAAGAGCTGACGCGTCAAGACATGGCAAGTGACTTCTCTTCCTTGGGAATAAACCCAAAGGCCACACTTTGTATTCCCTTGTTGTGATGTCAGCAGTCAACAGAACTCAAAACACCTTTGTGCCTAAAAAACAGCTAAGCAAAAAAAAAAAAAACAAAACAAAAAAAAAACCCACCAGCCGCATGGTTTTACATTGAAAACATCCCTTCTTGCCTTCTGCATCTTACTCTGCTAGCATAATGCTAACTTCTGCTATCACCTATATGGAATTCACTATTATGAGCATCAAGCTAACAGTGCTGTGCGTTCATTTTACTGCCAATGATTTAATACTTCTTAGAACTTCTAAAATAAGTTTAAATAAGTTGTTTAAGCTTAAAGGCAAACACTTAGTCTTGAAACCCTGTTAGCATGTTAGCTTTCTGCTGAGATGATGAACAAAACAGTCTTCTAAGCTTGTTTAGTAGGTATGTTATCAAAACTTTTACATCTCAGATCAGTAGATATACTTTATCAGTAGATATATAACTTTACTGTTCGTGTAGCTTTTGGATAGTGTGATACTTGAAAGTAAACTACATTGTTATGTTTGACACAGTCTGTCAATCAAGTGGTGGTCATGAATATGCAATATATTGAGGACCATGCCTAACGTTAAAAAAAAATTTAAAAATCAATGAAGAATATGGAAAATATACTTGCTTTAAATGGTCCATGTCATGGAAAATAGAATTTTCTTCACTTTTGTGAATGAAAACATGTGATGTAGTATATAAATTTGATTGTATTAAATTGTATTGAAGTTTCCAAATGTGCTGTTCTTTGTCAGTCCATACAATCAATATATGGAAATTAAGCTGGAAAAGGAGCCCATTTTCTATTCACGGTTTCTGTGATGTTACACCTCATCTATTTTACATATTTCTGCAGATTCAGCCTACAGAGATTCAGCCCCATTCATTCACATTGAAATTATGACGAGTGTTTCAGCCTGGACTGCTTTTGAATGAGGCAAAATACAAGACTGTCATAAATATCATTTACATGCATCAATCTTAACAGGCCCTGTAAAAAAATCAGAATCATAAGTTGGAAAATGATCATAAAATCTGGAATATTCTGGAATATTTTGGAAGGTGACAAATGTATAAAATAGACTGAATCAATTTTTAATAAAAAAAAAAAATAAAGTTACTTTGACTGGAAGTAAAAGTGGAAAACTCAAGGCAAAAATGTCTCTTATGATCCTCCTCTGTGAAGAAGCAGTGCTGTAACCCGCACAGACAAACAGCAATATCACTGCTTCTCCACCGTGATCTAGAGATGATGAAATTTTCGTGCCATATCATGTCCTACTGTGCAATAATAAACTATTTAAAAAGCCATTCACTCCGCTCTAATGCCTCACAATGCATCCACCATGCTAATAAAACATAAAACACTGAATTTAGTCTTACATAATTGAGAAGTAACAGCAAAAATCGAACATCAATCTCAAACAAGTAGACAAGAGGTCCCCAAACTTTTGATACGCAGGGGTCTTGTTGGTGAGCATCTCCATGCTGACCATTTTCTAAGGGCTTAATGCACGGTTCTGGATCTAGTCGTGATGGAGTATCCTCTCATGAGGGCATCCACAGATTAAATGTTCAGAGTGATAATGAAATACGCTTTGGGGTCATCACTCTTTTTGTCTGTTGAAGATTTCTGTAGGCTGTATTTATCGCTGTCCACCATGACAGATACTAAAGCACTGTTTGTACTTCCCTTTCTTTAAAAAAAATAAAGACATTTGGGGAGTTACGGTTCTAGAGCAAATAAATTAATGTAAAAAATGAAACATACATACAAACAAACAAACCTTTTTAATATGAAATATGCAACATTCAAATCAATACTAGTTGTTTGGACTGTTTGCTATTAGAAATCATTTATTTTGAATAAGCTGAACACACAATTCAGCAGATATCCAAAAAAAAAAAAGTATGTTAATGTAAAGCGATTTTATTCCGAGCATTTTAGGAGGATTTCTGTTAGTGTTTTCATCTAGGAATTTTTACACAATGTATTTTTTGGCCAGTGACAATATGCTATAATATTATATGACACAGCAGCCACCCCAAAGCCTGATTTTGCTGGTACGCCAGTCCATGTTTATAGATATGGACATTAAATGCAATCTTAAATGATAGGGATATAAAATTTTACGAAGCTATTTGATACCACAACGATGAGAAGAGAAGCAATAAGTTGATGGTTAAAATTTTATTTAAGCAAATAAATAAAAAATTAGTGTTGCATAAACCTCCATTACATGTTAGCTACATTAGCCTTATAGCTCTAGTGATAAGAAAAAACTAAAGAAGCAATCTTTGGACATGTGATTGACTTCATTTGGGGTAAGGGAGTGAGGGGTTATTTAAATGAAATTTTTTTTGCCAAAACATTTCTTTAAATCCTATCACAGCACATATAACAAGTATTCAGTAGCTGCCACGAAAACGCTGCAGGGGACAGAGCAGTGAGACTGCAACGAGCTCCTGTTCGGCCCAGAAGCTCTTTATACCCATGTGGATTCCTTCTCGCATTTCAGGGGAACTTCCCTGCCCTCTATAACACACACAGGAGGATATGAAACCACATGCTACACTCTAAACAGCTTTGACGCAAACCAGAGCAGTTTGAGCTCTTCATTCATGGCAAATCAGGAGTGCAGACAATTCTTATGATAAGATAGCAAAATTAGAATAATTTAAGCAAAAAATTGCTGTCAAAACAGGCAGAACAAGCTATAAGCTGTGTGTAAGAATCACAAAGGTGCTAAAATGGAATTCCACTGATTTTTCAGAATGTCCTCATAATTTAAACAAATGTATGAGCTTATGATTTTATTATGATCAGCTCCACTAAGCATAAAGGAACACTTTGTAGTCCTACAATTACAGACTGTAGTCTGCCTGTTTCTCTGCATACTTTGCTAAGAATGGTCCACCAACCAAAAATATCCAGCCAACAGCTTCCTGTGGGCAGCCTTTTGAACTAGAGAATGACACAAACTAGTCATAACGTAAATAAGGTGGACCAACAAGGTAGGACAGTCTAATAGAGTGGACAGTGAGTGGACACACAATTGTTGTTATGGATAAGTAATTAAACAGTCTTGTTGTATACCAAATAAATAAATAAATAGACCAGCAGTAAAGCACTGTATTATATGCCTCTGCCTAACAGTGGTCATTACCATCCTTTCCAGTAGCAGTTTTAATGTTAGACCCCAGCAGCACTAACAGCACTAATCCGTACCAACAGAGCTGTGGTTACTATCATTACCATTTCAGCATGTTTGATCATTATTTCTAATCTGCCCTCCTCTTCAGTAATGGTGACACTGGAGTCAGGTTGGGCTGCTCATTAAGAGCGAGCCACCTCCGTAAAGTCGGCCATCCATCATCCGGCCGCTCGCAGGCCCGGTGCTGCTGCCGCAGCCTAACAAGCCAACACTACCTCCTCACATGAAAAGCACTTTGTTGACAAGCAAGTGTACACTGGGGTAATTGGTTTTTTGCTGCACACCAGACAAGTTAATTAATTTTAATTACTTGCTGGGCTCAGAGAGGGTCAGGCGGAAGGAGCGAGTGCAGGAGGAGGGAAGTACAGTTTATCACTGAGTTCCTATGTTATTGGAAAGAAGACAAACTTTGCTGAGATGGTGGGGTGTGGCCTGCTGAAACAGTCTGCTATCAGCTTCCATTTCACAAGACAACACACAAATGTCTGTGTATATTTACATCCACAGGTTATAATATTCACTGTCTGTTATTGTGTAATCTTTTGTATAGTTATGGATCTTTAGAGATCCACAATTATAAATGTTATTTAAAGAACTTTAGTCATATGCAATGAAAGTGAACATAAACCCTTTATTTAACCCTTAACTTCATTCCAGCAGCAAGATTCAAAAAAGTTTGGGACAGGGCAACAAAAGGCTGGTAAAGTTGTGTAAAGCTAAAAAAAAAACAAAAAAAACAAAAAAAAAACCACATCTCATAACTAATTAGGTTAATTGGCAACAGGTCAGTAAGATGACTGGGTATAATAAGAACATCACAGAGAGGCTCATTCTTTCAGAAGTAAAGCTGAGGAGGTTGCAAAACTTGTTAAGAGTTCTAAACTGCTTCTGGAAGCAACATCAGCACAAGCAGTGTACTGGGAGCCCCATGAAATGGGTTTCTGTGACTGAGCAGCTACTTACAAGCCTAGATCACTATGCACAATGCCAAGCATTGGCTGGAGTAGCATCAAACACGCTGCTAAAGGAATCTGGAACAGTGGAGATGTGTTCTCTGGAGTGATGAATCACGCTTCACTGTCTGGAAGTCTGATGGATGAGTCTAGGTTTGTTGGATCCCAGGATAACACTGCTTACCAGAATGTGTAGTGCCAACAGTAAAGTTTGGTGGAGGAGGGATAATGGACTGGGGCTGTTTTTCAGAGCTTGGGCTCAGCCTTTTATTTCCCATGAAGGATAATGCTAATGCTACAGCATACATTTTTTTCAATCATTTGACTCTCATATGCTACCATATTTGATAATATAAAAAAATTTGTAGCATGTGTGCATTATATCTGATATTTTAAAATACATGTGCTAAATTTATGTGTTTTAATATTTAGATACATCACTGTCAGAGCAAAACCTTTTGTCTGAAATTTGTAATTTTTTTGTAAATTTTTTTTACATAATTTGAAGGCGTATAATCACAATGTGACAATTCCATGATAAATAGAACTATACAAATGGTCAAAAATGACTTTAAACATTGCATTGACGTCCATTATAAGTTGAGAATGTGTTTTTCCTTTTTTGTATAAAGTTACAATTTTGGAGAGAAGGTTTTGTTCTGATAAAAAATAATATGCTAGTACATGCACATACCATCAGCAAATAAATAGAATTTATGCATTAAAACTTTCAGAAAATCTAAAAATTTAAGTTTGTTTCCTGAAAATCAACAAAACATTCAACATTTACTTTTAACACTTTTGCTTTTACTAGTTAGGTTAGATAAGAGGTACTCTATATCAGCAGATGCTTTCAGATCAGGTATTGGTATCGAAAGGGGGAAAACATGGAATTGGTGCATCCCTACAGTACATGTGTACATACAAGGTTTGTTGAGTCATTCATTTATTCATTCATTTACTCATTCAGTGATGGAGCCTCAGTATTCAGGTCTATACTATTTCAGTGGAAACTCTGAAGAACTTGAATAACATGAGAAAACTTTGTCTTATATCTCATTTTAGTCCACCGAACCTCTATAACAGTGTGTATAAATCTTTTATGCTGATCTGACGCCAGTCTTATTTCGTCTCTTATGGGTCGTATGAGAACAGGGTTATATAAGAGCTCATGAATGAACATTATTGCTTTTGGCCGGACAGCAACCCATGGCAACTATTGCACTGCAGTGGCCAACAAATACACATAATAAAGCACAGCAATCACTGGATCTTAATGGAACAAACACGCAAGAAGCAGAATAGATTTCTGAGCTGGGTGTGAATGAGAAATAAGCAGTGATATAGCACCCACTGTAAGGTATGAAAGCTAAGCGTAATTGTTTACATGGTCCACTTACTTTTAAAAAATTGGATTGTGTTGAAGATATGACGAGGCAATCTGGCCATAGGGTGCATTTCTGTGTACTGTAGTAGAACAGAAACTGAATAAGAACGGAGGGAGTAAAAGTGAGGTTGAGTTAAGACCGCACAGAGAGAGAGAGAGCAATTTTACATCACTGAAAAGGCAGAAAGTATAGCCGGAACCTACGGCCTGGGTTTACAGGGCCCATGTCATGCAAAACCACATTTTCCTAAATAAAAGAGTTTGATGTAGCACATAAACACCAGTAACATTTCTAAAAATGAGCCCAGTCTATTTAAGCTAAGCTGCAAAAACAGCCCATTTTGAATTCACTGTTTTTGTGTCAAATACCCACCTATTCAGCCTACAGCAGCTTAGCCCCACCCATTCATGGAGTTATAAGGAGTGTTTCAGCTCAGACTGCTTATTTTAATTGAGGCAAAAGACAGGGCATCTCATGAGAACCGAGCTCAGTTACGTACATCAGTCTTAAAATACTACAAACATGTAGGATGTGGGCCCATTGAGCCTATGCACTTGACCTCGTCATTCCCCCTTGGGAAGAATCCCCACAGCCATCTTAAGGGTGAAAGGACTTAATGCTGATGTTTAATATTTAAAAACTATAGCATTCCATTTTCTGGGCCTTAAGTTCCAAACTACTGCATCTGTCATACATGTCTGCTTATAACACTTTACTTTCCTCTGCTAACTGACTCATTAGCATGATAAAGGCTTCAAAGCTAATAATAACAAATAGAAAGGCACCAAAGTTTAAAGCCAGACAAAGCAATTACTCACACACGTTATGTATGTTACGCTCAAAATAGTGTAGCAGTCAAGGCTGCTAGAGGGGAGTCTGAGTCATTACCAGTACCTGGACACATTGAACCGAAGTCAATATATATTGTTGTGCCCGCCGGAAGGAGAGACATTTATTGTTCTTTAAGTTGTTGATGCCTATTTAACATGTATTTACATGTTGGTTGTGCTATTCTGTGCTGGGTTGTGGGGTAGTTAGCTGGCTTAAGTGTCTACCAGGAAGGAGAGAGTTGTATGGTTCCCTGCCTGCTTCCCGGCTGCGTCAGTTAGCGATGAGCGTCTTCTTGTCTTCTTTGCTGCGTGATGAATAAAAGAGCATTCCCCTTTTAAAATGCAATGTTTCTTATGTCTTTCTTCACTGATGTTACAATATATATGGTAGTTCATTTACAATCAAATACAAATCATAATCACTGCCTACAATCAACTGAACATAAACCACACAACGTCCTTTTTTATTATTTACGGAAAATAATAAGTAATGATAACATTCTGATCTGCCCTCAGGAAATGTTTGAAACTTGGAATGAACAGCAACAAATAAATAATACCCAGTTAAGCCATCCAGGAAAGGATCAATTAAATCCACAATCCACAGCAAACAGATATTAACCATGCAGAGCAGTTGTTAGGCTAAAGGGCTGCTAACTCTAAATTTTTTATAATTGCAAAAATTCAATACTAAATAGGCATTTGTCATATTTAATTTTTTGTTAAATTTTAATTATTGACAAAAATTGAACATCAGATTTATATCGCTCTGGCAAAATGCTAGCTAGTTATGTACATATTTTCAGGGAAAACATAACCGAAAAGAAAGAAATGCAGCATAGTGTATACTGGGCATGTGCATGGGAACCGAAGAACCACTCTGTGATCTTTTACTCCGTGCTGGTCCCTCAGAGGTCTTTTCAAATTAAGATTCAACAACTCAACAACAACAACTTTCACAGCAAAACAACTCTAAACCTGAGTCAAAACTCTTATTTGCAAGTTTCCTCTCTTTAGCCTGACATCCAGCACTCAGTACTCGACAAACAAGATCAGCTTTCACTGGGTAAGTCAGAAAAACAAACAAAACCATCTGATTGGTTATATCTTGTGGACCATAGATGCTTTTGTGGTCGTTTGTGTGGGCTATGAGTTGCAAACAGTTGGGAACCCTGGATGCAGATAAAAGATTTATTCTGTTTGAAGGTATTATTGATATTAAATAATAATAGGATAAAGTTTGGCTTTTAATGATTTCAGATGGAGGCACTGCACTCGGCTGGTCTAGAGAAAGATTTCCAAGCACACTTTACCCCGAGACCGAGACAAAACCAAGCCCAAATGATGTTGAGATGAGAAAGACCACTAATTTATGACCTTGAGAACAAGACTGGACTCGCATACAAAAATGCTAGCTCAAACCTCTCAAAAAAATAAATAAATAAATAAATAAAATAAAAAAACATTTGCACAGCTAGCCAATTAGCTCACTGGGGCTAAACTGCCGAGTATGGTCCTTTTGAATAATCTGCTCCTCGCTGCTGACTCCTCCCCTTCCATAGCGAATGGCCACTTTTGGAACATAAGTGTGATGGACATCCATTCAAGTGAGGAGTTGAAGAGGACAAGATCAAGTTAAAAAAAGGAAATGAATCAGGGTCTTAACCACTTAAATGGCCAAGGCCATCGGCAGGCCCAAAGTTTTATTATACACTTCTGTAACTTAAGAATAACTCAGCCAGTTTGCACTGAAGTCCCTATAGTTCCTAAATAATAAGATTATTATGTAAAAAGCCTGGGATTTTAAGCTGTTAATATGCAGCCAAATAATGCAAAATAATGGATCTATCACATATTTCATACCACCCAAACTGTGATTTTTATTCTTGCCTTTGCCAGAGAAATTTCACATATGAATTTGTATCAATTTGAATGGGATTCACTGCAGTGAATGATTTCGCAGACATCCAGGATGAATATATTTCATGTGCGAAACTTCATTTAGTTCAATTTTGGTGAACTTTGGAGGATCAAGGACATGATGAGCTGAGGGTCTCGCGAAAAATGAACCACACAGCTAAAAAATGAAGTTCCATTTTCCTTTAAAGGGAATTCCACACTTCTACAAAATGAAACGGTTATGATGTGATTCAGAGTAGTTGTTATTTGTTTCAACTCTACCATTTCTAATCTCTGCTCAAAACCATGACTGTGGCTAAAATCTTCTGACATGTGTTGTGAAAACACATACACAAAAGTACCAAGCTATATTGATGTAGACAACTGTTTAGGTGCTTTTAACTAAGACTAACATAATGCGGTCACAGAACTCAGATGCTTGAAAAGAAGCATGTGTTTAAATGTTATCCTCCTCAGGGGCAAACAATCCAACAGGGCAGTCCAAAGTCGTCGTTATAGTACAATCAGGGGGTTCATAACACACAGACAGAAATGTCCAAGCAAACAAAACCAAAAGGGGAAACCAAACTCGAAATCGTACGTAACAGGAACACAGATCACACACAGGGAAACAATCAGAAAAGTAGACATACACAAACAATACCTCACAAAGACTGAATCTAAAGCCCGGGCTTTTAAACTGACTAAAACATCACATGATTCTCACACAGGTGAAAATACTCAGTAGTCAGGTGAACGCGAATGCTGATAGGAGTGAGGAGGAGAATCCAAAGTCTGTATGAGTGTTCTGAGAAGAAGCAGGCAGTGCCGTGGACATGTGATTACCCTGGGAATTCTGGGAAATAGAGTTTGTGTCCTCCGTAGATGTGACAACTAACTTTAAAGGACCCACATTCTACATTTTTCTTGTTTTATTTTTGACTGAGAACGATTTATAAAGTTTGTCTGGTCTCAATTAATTTTACATGAGTATCTTCCAACCTCTCCTCATACTGCATCTTAAAATGAAACAGGCTGTTTTTGTTATTGTGCCTTTAAGACGGATGAATTTTGACACAAATGTGTCTAAAACTACTGCTTTGGGCGTATGAAGGAGCGTGGCTTCAAACAGGGGAAACACTAATTTAACCAGTGTCTGAGGCCTAATCCCAGTTTTACCCCATCCCTCATTTCTAAGGGTCATTTTGCCCCTTGTAACTGAAGTACAAGGGGTAGTTGTTGAAATCTTCCCCTACAAAATGGGACAATGCCCCAATTAAAAATAGCATTACATCATTAACCTCAATGCTGGTGTTTATTTGAATTAGGGAATCATTTGCTTCAAAGAGGGGGATACGACAATTTTTATTAATACCCACCCCAAATTCTTTGGCGATATGAAGCTGAAGTCAGCTATTCACTAGCTTCTCAATCAAATTTTCCCATTCCACCTTAAATGATGCAGCAGTTTTGAAGCCTGCAGCACCAAAAATTTAACTGCTCCATTTAAGGTGGAATGAGAATGCAGTTTTTCTTTTTATTGTCATAACACTCCGTATGGAATGTGCCTCTGAAAAAACACTGTTTTGAGGGCCATGTAGCCCCAACACTTCACCCTAAACCTGTATCTCAACAAAAATCTGGACACCCTATCCCTAGGTGTGAACGTGCAAAGTGGAGGGGTAAGGGCTAAGTGGTAGGGGCAAGAGGTGAAATGGCACTTGGGCCCCAAGTACAAACCGTTTACCATTTTTGTTCCTCACTGACTTTAAATAAACCCATGAAAGAAAGACTATGATATGCAGTCAGTCAAGAGACTTATTTTAATCAAGAGAGTAACTTATCTTTAGTGCTGTGATTCTGCAAGTTAGCCAGCTTGCTAATGGCTGTGGTGACTGCCAATGTCCTTGGTCTGCCGAAATCGACCCAAAACCTTACTGTTCCAGTGGGAATTTTCCTAATGGTCATGATCACCCACTCTAATGTAACATGTAAAGCTGTGCTGTGGTTAGGGTGGGTGTATTTACTCTTTTCATTTATGCAAGATGCACACTAGTTCAGACTGGGAAGAGATTCATTTTAAGCATGAAGAAAAGAGCGTTCATTATAAGTGTCCAAAGCTACAAAATCTAAAATTACAAACACCTTTCTGTTTCTGAAGTAGAGATTTCAATTAATTGCTCCTACGTCAAGTGCTAGGATCCCCACCGGAATCTACGAAGGCCCGTGGGGATCCTAGCACTAGACGTGGAGAGTTTTGTTTCTACATTAAAACACTGACCCGCTACCAGCCTGTCAGCCATGAAGCATGGCGTGCAGATTTAGCGCCTACTCTAATGGAATAATGCATATTGCTTCACTCCAGCGGGAGAGATACGAGTGCTAATGATGCTTTTTTCACACTTACTTGAACTATGCGTCTTCATCCACTTGGATTTGTTCTCATATTTGTTTCGACTGTTTAAGCAGCTTTGTTTGGAGATAATATTTTGGTGCTGTTTACCCCTGAAGCATAAATACACTCCCTGGCCACTTTATTAGAAACATCAACCTTGTACTTCCACTCACTGGATGCTTTATTAGAAACACTTACCTTGTACTTCCACGCACTGGACGCTTTATTAGAAACACTTACCTTGTACTTCCATGCACTGGACGCTTTATTAGAAACACTTACCTTGTACTTCCACTCACTGGCCACTTTATTAGAAACACCAACCTTGTACTTCCACTCACTGACCACTTTATTAGAAACACCAACCTTGTACTTCCACTCACTGGCCACTTTATTAGAAACACCAACCTTGTACTTCCACTCACTGGCCACTTTATTAGAAACACCAACCTTGTACTTCCACTCACTGGCCACTTTATTAGAAACACCAACCTTGTACTTCCACTCACTGGCCACTTTATTAGAAACACCAACCTTGTACTTCCACTCACTGGCCACTTTATTAGAAACACCAACCTTGTACTTCCACTCACTGGCTACTTTATTAGAAACACCAACCTTGTACTTCCACTCACTGGCCACTTTATTAGAAACACCAACCTTGTACTTCAACTCACTGGCCACTTTATTAGAAACACCAACCTTGTACTTCCACTCACTGGCCACTTTATTAGAAACACCAACCTTGTACTTCCACTCACTGGACGCTTTATTAGAAACACCTACCTTGTACTTCCACTCACTGACCACTTTAATAGAAACACCAACCTTGTACTTCTACTTACTGGCCACTTTATTAAACACCTACCTTATACTTTCACTCAGTGGCCACTTTATTAGAAAAAGCTACCTTATACTTTCACTAATTGGACATTTTATTAGAAACAACCATGTACGTCCACTCTCTGGCTACTTCATTAGAAATACCAACCTTGTGCTTTCACTGACTGGCCACTTTGTTGAGAGTGGTCCACCCCCAAAAGCACCCCAGCCAAGAGCAGCTCTGTGGTTAGTAACTGACCACCGATGAAGGACCTGAAGCTGGCTACCACAAACTGTGCATCAACAGATGAGCTACAGTTTCTAACTGTAACAGCACGAGAGCAGTTTCCAATAAAGTGGCCAGGGAGAGTACAGTTAGACAGATCGGGTCTAGGTTTCTGAAATTTAAAAGATAACTTTTCAAAAAACTTTTCTTTAATTAAACTGAAACAAAAAGTCAAATATTGACCCTGAAGAAGAGTGAGGGATGAATTTCCTGCAGTACTTTTAACGAGGTCCTACCTGACTTACTCCGCAGGACCTCTTACAATGTCCGACTACATCAAGGGTTTTAATTAAACGCCTCTCTAATCCCTGGTGTTCATTTTTCTTTTTCTGTACGACCACATTTTTGCTTCTATTGTCTGAGTGCTATCAGTGAATAGAGCCATTATCTCTTAATTAACTACTATCAGCCATGCCACAATGGTTACAAGACCAAAAACAGCATCTTTCAAAATGACAAAAGATTACTGTCTCTTTTGTTTTTATGCTGAGCTGATGTTGCATGAGCCTCGATCCATTTTCAGGTGCTCATTTGCAGCATTGCTCCTGCTCCTGTTGACATTAAGAAAATGAAGTCGTGACAGATACTGAGCTGAGGATCATCCAGAAAATGAACCACACTGCTAACAAAATTAAGTTCCATTTTTCTTTAAAGAGGAATTACACTCATTTTTCAGCATTTCTGCATAATTCAATGGTTAATATGTAAACAGTCATTCAGGGTTTATCATTTGTTTCATTTTCTGTACCATTCCTAATCTCTGCTGAGCACTGCGATTTTGGTTAAAATCTTTTAACTATGTTGTGCTAATGTAGAAAGCTGCTTCATGAAGCAGAATGAACAAGACTACAGTAGCTTTAAAAGGTCTCACATTCTGTATTCTTGTGTTTTATTTTTTCTCTGAGGGCCACTTATACACTCCATATTATACATTTTAGGCATATTTTCAAACTCCAAGCTGGATAAACTTGAATGCTTAATGGATTTAAGCATAGCAGGTGATCTATGATGTATCTGTGTAATGAGGGAGGGTGTGGCCTAAGGAGGTCAACACCCTATATCAAGGTGTGCATAATTATTAGGCAGCTTTTTTCTTTAGGCAAAATGGGCCAAAAAAGAGATTGAACTGACTCTGAAAAGTAAAAAATTACCAAAAGTCTCACAGAGGGATGCAGTACTCTTGAAATTGCTAAGATATTGGGGCGTGATCACAGAACCATCAAACGTTTTGTTGGAAATAGTCAGCAGGGTTGCAAGAAACGTGTTGAGAAAAAAAGACGCTAATTAACCGCCAAGGATTTGAGAAGAATCAAGCGTGAAGCTACCAGGAACCCATTATCTTCCAGTTCTGTCATATTCCAGAACTGCAGCCTAGCTGGAGTATCAAGAAGTACAAGATGTTCAGCGCTCAGAGACATGGCCAAGGTAAGGAAGGCTGAAACCCGACCACCACTGAACAAGACACATAAGCTGAAGCATCTAGACTGGTCCAAGAAATATCTGAAGACAGACTTCTAAGGGTTGGCTGGATCAGTAACGGGACAGAGCTCCACTTCGAGTCAGATGCCAGCAAGGTGGAGGTGGGGTACTGGTATGGGCTGGTATTATTAAAGATGAGCTGGTTGGACCTTTTCGGGTTGAAGATGGGCTCAAAATGAACTCCCAAGCCTACTGCCAGTTTTTAGAAGACACTTTCTTTAAGCAGTGGTCCAGGAAGACTCTGCATCTTTCAAAAAGACAATGATTTTTATGCAGGACAATGCTCTATCACATGCATCCAAGTACTCCTCTGCATGGCTCGCCAGAAAAGGTGTTAAAGATGAAAAACTTATGACATGGCCTCCTTCCTCACCTGACCTGAACCCAACTGAGAACTTGTGGGCAATTCTTAAACAGGAGATTTACAGTGAAGGAAAACAGGACACCTCTGTGAACAGGGTCTGGGAGGCTGTGGTTGCTGCTGCACAAAAAGTTGATCGTCAACAGATCAAGAAACTGACAGACTCCATGAATGGAAGGCTTATCACTGTTATTGAAAAGAAGGGTGGCTATATTGCTCACTGATTTTTTTTTTAATATGTCAAATGTTCATTGGAAAGCTTTGAGTTGTTTGTTCATAATTCTCACTTGAACAGATGAAAATAAAAACGTGAGATGGGAAAATGTGTGTTTTTCATTTAGCTGCGTAATAATTCTGCACAATAATAGTTGCCCAATAATTGTGCACATATAGATATTCTCCTAAGAAAGCCAAAACCTCACTTTTACTTTCTTAAACATTCATGTTTGAGGTTTATTAACATTTTGGATTAACCGAGAGCACTGTAGTTGGTCATTAATAAAAATAATCCTCAAAAATAAGACTTGAATAATAATTGTGCACACAGTGTAAGGTGTGACAATTTTACATGACCACTTTCCAACATCTCTTTATTCCTCAGAATGAAATGGGCTGCTTTTGTAACAGTATC
The DNA here is from genome assembly GCF_015220715.1 of Pygocentrus nattereri. Lineage (NCBI taxonomy): Eukaryota > Metazoa > Chordata > Actinopteri > Characiformes > Serrasalmidae > Pygocentrus > Pygocentrus nattereri. The sequence goes on along the minus strand of NC_051234.1, from coordinate 19,577,107 downwards.
TTTACAACTGATATATGTCCATGAGCTCTGTTCTGACTGGCTGCCCTATAATGGGCCTCTTTCAAAAAACAGCCCAGCCTGAAACACTCCTTATAACTTCAGCGTGAACAGGCAGAGCTAAACTGCTGAGTAGGCCGATATGCGTAAATGCATTGGTTTAAGTGACATCACAAGAACAGCAAATTCAAAACTGGCTGTTTTGAGGTGAGTTTGGGCCTCGTGCACATGTATCTGGATATCTTTGAAAACAGATTTTTTTTCTACATTTTGACCTCCTGTTCACAGGATAAGCAATTTTTGTTCACTGAAGTTAGAGTTTTTTTTTTTTTATTACGCTCTCCGTGGTGAAGAATTTTGAAAACTTTGGGGTGATTTGGGAGTTTTACTCCTGTTTAAAATTGAATGTTCTGCTGTGCGGAGGCATCAGAATGCACTGCACTCCATCTCATTAATGGAGCATCAACTCAACTGAAAGTATTAAAAATACCTCAGAGAGTCCTCAGATTAAAGGCAGACTGGAAAATTTCAGAGACAGTGGTGTAAGCCATGGCAACATAAACACCCTTATGGCAAGCGAGTTATGCTTTTTTTTCCCTTTTAAAATTTTTATTTTCCGGCAGAAATCTGACTTTGAATCTGTAGGAAATCTAGAATAATGGAGGTCAGGTATAATACGTCTCTGTCATGTCGTTAGAAAATCTCTGCTTTAATTTAGTGGTGCGCTCTTTATTTTGCACAGCATGCATGCTCACAGTTTTCTTCCTAAAGTGTATGACATCAAATTTTATTGAGTATCATCTCACCCTACTAGGCGGGCAAGCTTACGCGAGTGTTTTATAGTTGTTTTTGTGTTCTCATACGGAGTTTTGAAAAAAAATTATTTTTGAAAAATGGAGGGAAAAAACTTTGCTTTTAAAATGATCCAGGTATGTGAGGATTTCAAGTTTTTACCAGCGCTGTCTCGTAGTAGTCTTTCACAGCGAGATACACTGATTACGGAATGTAGTATCATTAAACTCTTATAACTGCACAGCCATTCACACAGTCTCTGGAGCCTGCTTTACTGACAATGCCTGACTGTCTGATGTTGCAAAACTGGGGTGACCAGAAGGACTGGAGCACTGGAGCTACGAGGGTAATGTAGCTAGCAAGTAATGGAAGCTTATGTTGTCTATAAAAACACTGCAAACTACAAAGCACAGAATTTTGTCTGTACTTTCGTCAATGTTTATAGATAAGTGTGCCATATAGTGTCAGACCCTACACAATCAAGCCTAGAGAATATTCCACATGGTTTGATTCAGGCATGCAGTAAGCACCATGCTAACTGGTGGAGCTCCCATTACTTCTTAGCTACATTTGTAGCTCCAGTGCTAAAACTAAAAAAGCAAAACTTCAGACACTTTGCTGAATTCACTTTAAAGCAATCTAGAGCGCATAACGGGTTTCTGTGAGCGCCATCATCAGAGATAAGAAGCCGATTGAGGTTGAGCGTTGTGCAGCGTGATTTATTCAGGCTAGTCCATTCAAAGCTTTCAATCAAACATGTTTAGTTGCAGATAAATGCATAAAAATGATTTTAAAATTCTCCAAATTACTTAAAATTAGCATCTACAATGCTCTAATGAAAATAATATTCAGAACACCTCAAATTCACATTTAACATGTTATTGCATGAAAAATAACAGGTTCTTTTGATACTGAACATTTATTATGGTATAGGTCCATTTATGTCTTGAATTATTATCATTATTATCATCATCATCATCATATTGTTTTAAATGTGCTTACAAATGTATGTACTAACTAAGTAGCACAGTATAATGAGCCTGGATGAGGATAAGGGTGGTGTACAAAGTCGCGATTAATGCCTCCTGGCTATTAATAATTAAACGCTCAAAAAACGCCTTTGAATATACTCAAAAAGTCTGATCTGGCCGAGTCAGCAGTGATAACCAAACAAAAGCAGTCCATCAACACCATCTCCCACACCAGCAGTCAACTCAATTACCGTCCAGACGAGAAGACGAGCTGACTCAGCCCATCTTCTCCACTCGTGTCATTTTTTATTACTCGTTTCTCTCATCGCCAAGAGCTACGAAGGTAGCAGATCAAAGAGGAAGATCCCTCAGACATATCGGCTTCAATCAAACACGAGGAGCAGATGATGAAATTCTGTGAGTGAGCGATAGTAAAGCATGGATGGATTTTTTTAAATGTTCTGTGTGTGCAGCGGTTTGGAGACAGACAATCCAAACAAGCAGGGAATCAAATTTACACATTGCATTTTCTGCTTCTGACCGTCCAAGTAAAAACACATTCAGTGTTTGTCCGTTTCCTTTTCTCAGTGAGAGCTTCGTGTCAGCTACACATCCTTTCAGACTCCGTGCCGAGTTGTCTTCTCACAGTGGAAGGATGGACAGAAACACTTATGGATTGTTTTAGATTTGAAACAGTTTTGGTGGCCTAGCAGGCCTTGCAGGTGTTAGTTGAGGTCCCATTTTCATTAGCTTTTAATCATTTTTTGAGGTACAGTTTGGGAAACTCCTGTTACTGTGCCTTTGAGTTTCTCTTTGCTTATGTAAGTTGATTATTTTACATCTAATCTCCAAAGGAATGTCTCCTGAAAAAATGAACAACATGTACTGACTGGCCATTTTGAACAAAATAGGAAAGTAAAGGAAGGGTGGTCTCTGACTGGCACAGTACTGTATGTGTAATGTAAATAACTATATGCAATTATAGTATGTTTCATATGTACTATGCATTCCTAACACCCCTGGCCAAATTACATATTTTGCAGATTTTCGAAGTGAAAATAGGTTAACACATCCTCTACAGAGAGCAAATATAAATATGGCATTTCTCTACAAATTTTATTGCAGTTTCTATTTATAGTATTTGCTGAATTCAACATAGTGGAACAAAATAAAAAGTAAAAATAAAATGTGCCATAACTTATACACAGTCCACATATGTTTTGTTTTCCTCCAATGTTATATTCGGCAAATAAACAGTAATTGTACATATTTTCTGTTAGTCATCCTCTAGTCCTTTGTCAGTGGTCACAAGACGCTGCCCACAGGGCGCTGTTGGCTGGATATTTTTGGTTGGTGCACTATTCTCAGTCCAACAGTTACACTGAGGTGTTTAAAAACTCCAGCAGCACTGCTGTGTCTGATCCACTCAGACCAGTGCAACACATATATATATCGCTGTTGTAACTCTGTTTTTGACGTTTTTCAGTTTTTTACATAATTTGAAAGTGCATGTTGTTCTTCACACTATGTGTAAATTTCCTGATGAATGGACTAAAAGAAATGACCTAAAATAACTTGGGGACAAAAGTCTGGCTCCACTGACTTACATTAAAAGTAATGTAGGTTTTTTCCTTCTCCTGTAAAGTTACCATTTTGGAGATATGAGGTTTTCTTCCAACAGTGATATGCAAGTATATGTATATGCAATGAGACCTAACCTCAAAAGCAAATAAATATTTTATGTATTTATATCTTTCCCTTTCAGAAAATGAAACTTGTTTTTGTAAAAAATAATAATAATAATAATAATAATACTTTGTCAAATGTATTTTAATTGTCCTGTAAGTTAGAACTGTCTTACTCAAAATTCCTTAAGATCAGACTGTTGGGCTGTGGTTATGTCTGGGTAGAGCAAGATATTCAGATGTGGGTAAAAGTGTATTTGTTTATTAAGTGAACAGGTCGCTGAGCTGAATCTGAACTAATCCACTGTAGATCAGCTACTTATCTCATTTAAAAAGGTGAGTATGACCGATATACTGGGTGCTGCACTGTACGTCTCATGGGTCCATCTTAAATGCACGTTTATTTCAAGTTCCTCTGAGCTCCCTCTTGTCCTAAAGGTCTGCATACTGTCTACATCAACCAAAGTGAGGACTTAGAGGAGGGCCAAGAGCCCCATTTGATACTTGGCTTTAAGAGATAGTTTACAGGAACAAATTAACTGACCTTTCACACAGACCTGTTCTACTCTACCCCCTCCAACCCCCAACACAGTATGTAGGTCCACTATGCTTTCTCAGTGCACAAGAAAGCTTTGTGAATGTGTCAATATTTGGCCTTTGAGAGGTCACACACTGGGGTGTTGGGCTGTGGGTCAGAACTCGTAACCCAAAAGTCAGTGTTTTCCTTATGGAATTAGCAAAAATGTCTTTAATCGAGCCATCGTGTCTCTCTTAAAGTGATAGATACGGCCATAACTCAAACTCGGTTTACTGTAGTCAACCAGCCAAGAAAAGTTTGGTGTCTGAAGTTTGCTTTTTTAGTTTAAGACCTGAAACTGTGAGGCTAATGTAGCCAACAAGTAACAGAAGCTTATATGCTACCAATTAGCATCACGCCAAACAACATGGCTAAATTATAACGTCTCAAACTGTGTAATGGTGCTAAAGAATCTCTGATAGACATGCTTATGCGCTTTCTAAAACTATGACAAACTGTTGGATAAACCTGATAAAACTTCAATACAGTATAATATCACAATGTTATATTAGAAATGGTATCTATTGTATCATAACAGCCAAGTATTGGTATTTTATTATCATTATTTTATCATTTTTACATTTGAACATATAGGAAGCCTGTTGTTATGCTTTCTTTTAGTCCTCCTTAGTTCCTACTTACAGAGGTTGTAAACATGACGTCATGTGTCATGTATTGTTTTGGTCTGAATGAAGGTGGAGCTCAAAAAATAATGCTTTTTTTTATTTACTTTTGTTTTTCTACCATCAAGGAGAGCATAATTTAGTGCTACTGCAAAATGTGCATTATGTGAATGATGTTCCACTTAAAAGATCACAGAGCGTAAGCTTGTATCCATTTTTGTGCACATAAATGAAAGGAAGATATTAATAGGAGATTTTAACTTGCAGCACTCACGTGTGGCTGCTGAATAAATAAAATACACCTAGTTTACAATACAACCATCAGTGGAACTTGCCACGGTTGCTCTTTCCTGAAGTGCAATCTAAATGTCAGGGCTCACTGAAAAATGGGTTTCTCACTAGTAATTACAGTATTGTGGTGGAGTTCATCTGCATTTATCTGATTTATAAGATATTTCTGACATGACTTGAAGGCAGCATTAGACGCATTAAATAGGTTACCAAAATACATTTCTATCTTCATCTATAAGAACAGGAATGATGAGACCTAGGTTTCAAACTTGGTCACAGTTATTATTAAAAATAGATAATATAGTGGGGGTGGGGGTGGTTTGATCCCACTATTCAGGCAGGAATTGAAACTACTTTAATCTGTATACTCCAATAAACAGCCTTGTGACATTACATTCACCTTCCATAAACTGCGCTAGATTAAAGCATTTGCTAAATATGTAATGATTTATTTCCATTGATTTGTCTGCTTCCGAAGTGAGACGAAGAGTAAACTTGGATCAGACAGGAACTTTTTCATACTTAGCAACCCACAAATCTTTAAAGCTACACTATATAAGATTTGGGGATTTTGACCTCTCTGGTGGAAATGTGTAGCTGCATGACGTTATGCTTCGGACCTCCTTTCTGAGTGCAAGCATGCTAAAAGAGCATTCAAAGAGAAATCAGTCAAAATTTGGTGAAGGACTTTCAAGGATATGAGTGAATTATAATTCACTCATATCCTCATATAATTGTTGTCATCACATCTCTATCAGTTTGATATGGATTCTGCATTTGAGACCTAAATATCGAGCCGGACCTTATTTTTGAGTATTTTGTTTGTGTGATGTTAATATCTAAAGACAAATGATTTGGCCTGAAAAACTCCCGACGCGAAACCTAAGACTTTTGAAATGACTATTTTAAATCATTTTTTAGCCCGCTTTTCTCCTTCTGACTCAGTAAGACAAAATAAAACATGCATTGTACAGCTTTGAATCACAGACGTGTGCTGTGGCTCAGCTATTGTGATAATATTGTGATATTGATTCCCACCCCTATTATACAGTGTCAGAAACCATATAAATAAGTCTATCTGAGATTTCTCAACCAAATTTAGGCATGCGGTGTGCACCATGCTAATTGGTGTAAGCTTCTATTAGCCTCATAGCTCCGGTACAAAACAAAAGTAGCAAACTTCGGACACCAAATATATTCTGGCTGATTGACTATATTTGGCCTAAGGAGGAAAAATCATGTAGGCTGAAGATGGTTTCCTGTAGTTTTACACAAGTTTGTCTTTCTGGAGATGAAGAATGATGGTAGCTTCAACACCTCTGCTCCCAGGCAAATCTAATTCAGGAAGCTATGATTTCTCCATAAGCCTCATCATGTGTCAGACGCCCTCCTGCTGCTGTGACAATTTTCCTTTCACATACAGCTCCAACTTCTGAATTTATGCAAAAAAGTCTCAGTAGAAGCTGAAATATTGCTGCAACTCTACACCACAGTTTGGAAATACTTGTTGAGAATTTATGAAGCACACAGGACCACCAATCAAAAGTTTGGGACATGTTGCTTTTCAAAAAATTTGTGAGAATGAGCATATTTTTACTTAAATGAATAAGTGAATTTCTACATAAATGTTGCATTAAATGAATATTTTAGGTCACAGTTGATAACCCAAAAAAACAGATTTCACTCGTTTTTTTCTGTCATTTTCTAAACTAACATTAAACATAAAACTAACGTTAAATGTCTGGCAAAAGTATGTTTGTATCCGCTTACAGGACCTCCTTGAACCCCTAGATCAGCAAGACTTCAACCAAACAGTTCTGTAACCGTTGATCAGCCCTGCACATTGACTGGGAGGAATCCTGACCAAACCTTACAGAACTGCTTCAACTCTGTTATGTGGGTGGATTTTCTTGCATGAACACTGACAAGTGTAAGAAAGGCCTGCAGATCCTTAAATGTTACCTTGGAGTTCTTTGTGATCTCCCAGGATTTTCTATGCCTCAGTCTTGGAGTCATTTTTGTTGGATGACCACTCCAGGGAAGGGTAATAATGTTGCTGAGTTTCCTCCACTTGTACACTGTCTGTGTGACAGTGGATCAGAGAAGTCCAAACTCAACAGAAGTAGTTTTGGAACTTGTTCCAGCCTAATGAGCATCCTCCTCTTCCAGCCTAATGAGAAGTCCCCAGAAATCTCATTGGACCCAAACATGGCATGCACTAACAAATGTGTGCAGTAAAGTCCAAACCTTGATGGCGACTAAGGTTGGCATTTTTTTTAAACACAGTATGGTCAGTCAAAATCACATTGGCATCCACTTGATTGAACTTCCTGACCCTAATCATCACCAACAGTTGGACGTGTGCATTCAAAAATTTAGAGCAGGTCACATTAAGTTCACATGTAAAAGGTTAGAGTGCATTTTAGGTTCATCCTGATATTTCACCCCAAAGCCAAATATCCCTGATTTTTTGTGAGTGGTATATGCTTTCAAAGAGGGGGTAACTTATAAGACAATTATTTATTATCGACCACCGCTAACTCATTGGTGATACGAAGCTGAAGTCAGCTATTCTTGTTTGAATTTTCCAGTTCCACCTTAAATCGTGCAGCATTTACATTCTGGCGCTTAAAGCGTCAGTACTGCTGGGACTATTTAAGGTGGAATGGGAAAATTAGCTGGCTAGCTACCTAGACATTAGCATACTTTTAGCGATTTTTTTTATGCTTGTTATGAACAAAACAACCATAATACATTGAAATGACATTACACTAAGATAATACAGTGGTTCTCGTATTTTCTCATTAACAGAGAAAATACATTTGTGGGTTTCTTTGGTCACCCATCTTGTCGGCTTTTCTTTTTTTCCCCCTCATAACACTCTGTGGAGTGTGCCTCTGAAAAAGCTCAGTTTGGAGGGCCATATATCCCTCACACCTCGCCCTACCCCTCTATCTCAACAAATATTGGGGCACCCCAACCCTAGACAAGAATGTGCAAAATAGAGGGCTAAGGGCTGAAATGGGCCTTTATCTATTATTATGAATTCAATGAACATCATATACTACCATATATACAAGTCACCACCCAATACCTAGTTGATATGATCAATAATTCAATAAACGATATCAGGTGCTGGTCATGGAAATGAACCAATCGATCCACTGAGTGCAGAGAAAAATCTGGAGCCAAACCTGTTCTTCTAACTGTATTCTTCAAACCTACATATTTAATGTTTTATTTACAGTGTTTTACTGACAAAAACACTCGCTGTCATATTTTGATACGTTTTTACTGTGAATTTGAGAAGTCTCTGTGTCACCTGAGTTCTGAGCCTGTTTCATGTGTTTGGTTCTCACAGGTTTTGACCCCTGCTACTCTCTTTGTTTTGTCTTGCCTGCCTGTATGTTGACCCCTGCCTGCTACAAAAATGAGTATCAGAATGCCCCTAATAAGGTGACTTCGCGCTGACAGCTGCCTCAGCCCCTATGTTACACTTGCTGTCAAGCTGAATAGTTTCCATGGCTTTTGTATAGTTCTGTTTTCACAATATTTCATTTGGACCTTTAGTGTTAAGCTGTATTCTTTGTGTCCCTGCATTTGAACCTAGCTTTGTTACCTGTGTTTTCCCCTATATGCCTCGGGCATGCCTGCCTGTTCTCTGACCCCTGACTGTGTTCACTATGAGTGTAATTAAGCTACTACACACATGCAGTCTGGCTATAGCTCCTGCTATTATAACCATATATACATATATGTATGTAAATATAGTAGCGTTTACTGTTATCAAAGACGGCACACAACTCGGCCACAAATAGCTGTGCTTAATTCAAGGCCCCACTGTATAGCTAGCCCTGACATTTGCACAGGCCTGCACTCTCTTGCTTCTTAGCTAAAAAGCTAAAAAAGAAGTGAAGTATGAGTGTTTTCTTGAAGGATAAAAGTCATATACAGCATTCAAATCAACTTACCTTTCCACTGATACATTACCTTCCACCACTGCAGAAGAAAACATATGGAAGAAACAGGCGAATAGGACGCTGACTTTTCAGGTTCATTCATCTCTGTGGCTAAAATCAGGCCGATATGTAATGAATTCCCGTGCTAATCGCCATGCTAATAACGCACTGTATTCACTAGCTAAATGGTTTGGATAAAACAATGTCTAAATTAGGTTTTAAACATTACAAATGTCCTGAGGTAAACTAGCTTGCATTAACATCACCATGAGAACTAATCCCGTCCGAATAGAGCATAAGGCTACTAGACTAACGTTAAGGGTAGAGAGTGAGGCTGCGTCCCAAACAACACACTCTGGAACTTTACATACGTCACTGCTGAAAGCACTTGTAATGGTGGTGGGTCATTATTATTTTTTACACGCTATCTAGTGTGGCAGTGTGCAATTTGGGACGCGGCCAGAGACTAATGTTACCTGAAGTTCTGGAGTGTTTTTGATGACTTGAGCATTGTTCATGTTAACGTTAGCAAACCCAAACCCTCTTAATACCGTAACAAGAGGTTATGCGAGTTTTCATAGCTGTAAGTAGCCGTCGTTGCTATTCGTTAATGACCTCAGACGCTCCAATGAGGTGAAAGCTGACGACAGTGAAGCTCGTGAGTGGAGGACTTTCAAACAAGCATGAGTTTTAGGCAGAAGCTCTTTATCTTTGAGCAGGCATCCCCAACACAAGCCTTAACAAAGGCTAAAGAAGGCCCAGCATCACACAACATGACATGAAATGGGAAGTTCGTCAGGCAAAATACATATTTTTCTCCTGCGCTGTAGAATTTTTGGGTGGGACAAATGCAGCCGATTCCAATGTCCCACCTGGTTTCAACACCAATGTGTCCACTTGTCCTGGAAACCTGCTTATCAATTAATTGATTACTAGACTAACGTTGCTCAATTCACATGAATAACTGTATCAGCTCTATGCACAATGTGTTTGTTCCGTTTACTTGTGGCAATAGCTGTGTTGACATTTTATACATTATTCATGTGTAAATTAGCTACACATTTGAATCAAGTAAATTAAATGCAGCACTTTCTCAGTATAGAAGCATGTACTGAATCACTAATGGTTATATGTAGTTTCATCATGCTGCCAGTGGAGTTCATGGTTAATGATGAACTCCGGTGGGTGGTCTGTGTTTCTTAGGCTTGTTCTCATATGACCACCACTTCCTATGTATAGTAATGGATATTTTTGCCCACAGGCCTTGACACCATCCCTCACAGTCTGGTTTAAAAACAGCAAGGCAAAGACAGAAAAGAAGAGTTTGGGGGAGGAATCAGCTTGGTTCTTACCCTCACCAATTTCCTTGTCTCTTTTTGAAATTTTCCTTAAACACCGACAGCATGTCTCCAAACAGAATGAGCCATACTTAAAAATTAACACACCCTCACAACAGCAAAAATAATAAGTCAAAACAGCCCTTTCCCCCTCCTGTGGGCTAATTGCAGTGGTGTGTGGGGTCTCTTTAGGGGAGGACATTTGTTTCTCTTTTCTGAAGATAAGATAAATCTAGACCCTACATTGCTGATAAGGCCTTATCTAATGAGGCTGTAATTTGCCTGTCATCGTAGCTCTTGATTACGAGATACTCGGGTTCTTGTTCTGAGTCATCAGACGGCTGTCAGATGCAGCGTGTGAATGCACGGGCACACAGTCTGACATCCTGAGACAGGCTATGTAATCAATTCATTTTCCCTTTCACCACTTTCCAATCTCGGCTATTCTCACATCAAAACCACAGCCATCATCACCACCATCATCATCAGTGGCAAACCACATGTTCATAAAGACTAATGTTGTGCCTCAGGCATGTCCATTTACACCACCTTCCTCTGTCTAGGCCCTCTGGTGAAGCATATTGTAAAATGGCCATTCATAGCCATTCATGGGTTTGTTTTAAAGGGCCCATATCATGGGAAACAATCACTTTTTTGAAAGATATAAATATTGTTAAACCTGCAAAACAAACCATTAACTCCATACAATCCATTTACATACATTAACCTGCAAAAACAATCCATTTTTAATTAATCATGGTTGTGAAGTCACAACAGTGAACACATTTACAGTATGCCAGACCAATTCAGCATACAATGGTTTAGCCATGACTGTTTCAGCCCGGTCTGCTTTTTGAATGATCAACAATCCAAAACAGCCCATCAGAATAGGGGTCGTTTACATATATCAATTTTAAAGTGACAGTAACAAAAACAGCTGATTTAATTCTAAGTGATAGATTGGTTGGAAATTTATGAATTATTTAAGATTGGAAAAGTGAATGTGGCATAACACAGGGCAGCCACTCAGGATGCAGCTCATTTACATAGATTAAAGGGTCTATATCATGGAAAACAAACTTCACTTGTTTTGAAAATAAAAGTTTAATGTAATACACTGCTCAAAAAAATAAAAGGAACACTTAAACAACACAATATAACTCCAAGTAAATCAAACTTCTGTGAAATCAAACTGTCCACTTAGGAAGCAACATTGATTGACAATCAATTTCACATGCTGTTGTGCAAATGGAATAGACAACAGGTGGAAATTATTGGCAATTAGCAAGACACACTCAATAAAGGAGTGGTTCTGCAGGTGGGGACCACAGACCACTTCTCAGTACCTATGCTTTCTGGCTGATGTCTACTACTCGTGGTAGTATGACACGGACAACCCACACAAGTGGCTCAGGTAGTGCAGCTCATCCAGGATGGCACATCAATGCGAGCTGTGGCAAGAAGGTTTGCTGTGTCAGTCACCGTAGTGTCCAGAGGCTGGAGGCGCTACCAGGAGACAAGCCAGTACACCAGCTGGGGGTTGTGCTCACAGCCCAACACCGTGCAGGATGCTTGGCATTTGCCAGAGAACACCAGGATTGGCAAATTTGCCACTGGCGCCCTGTGCTCTTCACAGATGAAAGCAGGTTCACACTGAGCATATGTGACAGACGTGACAGAGTCTGGAGACACCGTGGAGAGCAATCTGCTGCCTGCAACATCCTTCAGCATGACCGGTTTGACAGTAGGTCAGTAATGGTGTGGGGTGGTGTTTCTTTGGAGGGCTGCACAGCCCTCCATGTGCTCGCCAGAGGTAACCTGACTGCCATTAGGTACCGAGATGAGATCCTCAGGCCCTTTGTGAGACCATATGCTGGTATGGTTGGCCCTGGATTCCTCCTAATGCAGGACAATGCTAGACCTCATGTGGCTGGAGTGTGTCAGCAGTTCCTGCAAGATAAAGGCATTGAAGCTATGGACTGGCCCGCCCATTCCCCAGACCTGAATCCGATTGAGCACATCTGGGAAATCATGTCTCGCTCCATCCACCAACGCCACGTTGCACCACAGACTGTCCAGGAGTTGGCGGATGCTTTAGTCCAGGTCTGGGAGGAGATCCCTCAGGAGACCATCTGCCACCTCATCAGGAGCATGCCCAGGCGTTTTTAGGGAGGTCATACAGGCACATGGAGGCCACACACAATACTGAGCCTCATTTTGACTTGTTTTAAGGACATCACATCAAAGTTGGATCAGCCTGTAGTGTGTTTTTCCACTTTAATTGTGTGTGACTCCAAATCCAGGCCTCCATTGGTTAATAAATTTGATTTCCATTGATTTTTTTGTGTGATTTTGTTGTCAGCACATTCAACTTTGTACAGAACAAAGTATCCAATGAGAATATTTCATTCATTCAGATCTAGGATGTTATTTGAGTTCCCTTTATTTTTTTGAGCAGTGTATATTAGTTTCTAAATATGTCAGTCACTCAACAAAAGTCAACAGTAACAAAAACAGCTGGTTTAATTGTAAGTGATTGAGAGGTTGGAAATGGTCATGAAAAAAATTTGTAACTGTTTTGACTAAATAAATCCCACAAAAAAATCTAAAAAAATACAATGACAAAGTGTAGAATATGATTATCAGTACATGAAAACATACAAATGTTATAAGTGGACCTTACAAGAAAAACACACTGTTCCTAAACAAACAGTAAAAAGTGATCCATCCTCACAGAATCACTCCAAAACCAAGGATGGCACCAGCAAGCTAGCTGTGTAGCATTCAGTTCATAAAATGGGACCCATAACAACCCATAATAGCACTCAGACGTATGTAGATGCTACTCAAACATGGGGTTTTACAGTCATCTCAAACCCTCAGGTGGCATCACCTTGGCTGACACAAACATGACATTTTCTTTTAATGTGAATTCAAGTCATAATTAGCATTTGATAAATGTGGACTAACGCTTAGTTACACTCTTAAAAAGAGAGAAAACTAGGAAGCACTGGATCCTCAAGGGAGAAAGAAATGGAGCTGTGAAGAAAAAAAAAATCAGAAAAAGGCATTTATGAAGCAATGAGAGTAGACGGGCATTTTTCTGGTGGTCCACGGAGAACACATCTGCTTTAAATCAATCTCAGCTTAATTTAGGCTTTGAACTGAGGTCTTGTTCTTTTCATATTGCAAGCAAATAAAAAAAAAAAAAAATTATTTGTTATAATTCACTAATAATACAGTACACAAAATATTACAATTATATCAATAATTAGTTATCTTAACAACTGAATGAGTCTTAATTCTCTCTAATGTGCGAGTCTCAGTCGTTCCTCTGGAGTGTTCGTTGGAGTCAAGTCTCAAGTTTTTAGGAAAGGAACTTATCTTTTGGATAAGTTCTTTGAGAAGTGGGTTTGAGTTGGGCCTTGAGCCTTTGAGGAGTCCAAGTTAAGTCTCGGGCAGCAAGAGCGAGAGGGAGTGTAAGAGGTCAGCAGTTCTCTGAGGTAGGGGGGAGCAAGATTATGCAAAGCTTTGAAAGTGAGTAGTAAAATTTAAACTTTATATGGTATGGGACGGGTAGCCAGTATAGCTGAAAGAGAATGGAGGTGATATGAGCTGAATGCTTAGTATGGGTGAGAACTCTAGCCACAGAGTTCTGAATGTTCTGTAGCTTTTGGATAGATTTTACAGGGAGACCAACAAAGAGGGAGTTACAGTAGTCAATACGGGACATAATGAAGGCATTAACCAAAGTTTTGGCATCTTTATCGGTCAGGAACGGTCGATGTTACGTAAATGAAAGAATGCAGTCTTAGTGAGGAGCTTGAAATGCAAATCAAAATTAAGTGATGGGTCAATTAAAAACATCAAGATTTCTAACAACAGGTGCAGGCTTAATGAGCAGGCCATCAATACTAACTGAAAAATTGGATGACTTTGAAACTAAATGTTTAGGGCCAACCAATAAGACTTCAGTTTTATCAGTGTTTAGCATGAGAAAGTTATTGTGCATCCAGAGCTTTAAATCAGAAATACAATCAATTAGTGTACTAGCAGGGGAATCTGAGGGTGTGTGTGTACTGATATATAACTGAATATCATCATCAATGGAAGTTTAGGCCATGGCTATGAATGATCTGCCCAAGGGGTGAAATGTAAATTAAGAAAAGAAAAGGGGTCCAAGAACTGAGCCCTGCGGGACACCACATCTGAAAGGAGAGGAGGAGGACTTCTGTGGATCTAGTGTAATAAATTGGTGTCTGGCTGTAAAATATGACCTGAACCATTGTAAGGCTGTGTCAGTGATACCAATAGAGAAAAGATGAGAAATGAGAATATCATGATTAACAGTATCAAAAGCTGCACTTAAGTCGAGGAGAAGGAGAATATTGAGAGAACCACCATCAGCAGACTGGAGAAGATTAACAACTCACAGAAGAGCTGTCTCAGTGCTGTGTTGAGTACGGAATCCAGACTGAAATGGCTCATAGAGGGCATTATCACTCAGAAATGTCTGGAGTTGGGAAGCAACCACTCTTTCCATTACGTTAGCTAAAAATGGAAGGTGTGAGATGGGTCTGTAATTAGAAAGAGAATTCGGGTCCAATTCAGGTTCCTTAAGTATTGGAGTAACTGCAGAGGTTTTAAGGGCAGTAGGAATTATCCTGAATCCAACATCAGCTGGCCTCACTAATGCTCTTCTGGCTGACTGGAATCAAAATTCTCATAGCAATGTTTCAACTTCTAGTATAAAGCCTTCCCAAATGAGTAGAGGCTGTTACTGCAAATATAGTTAAATGTACCTTTGAGCCAGTATTAATCTGTACATTAATAGTCATTAAGCTGTTAGTTTGGTCTTCCACAGGGTTGGTTCCTAAACATTTTCAGTTTCAGGAATGAAATAAAAAAGCTCTACCCTACAGATGATCTGCATAGTGTGAGTCAGACATCATACATTCCTCACTAACGCCTTTCAACCATTTCTTACTCTAATATTCTGGCTAATTTACTGCTACTGCTGTTCTCAATGCAGGTTTGCAAGTTTCTCCTATGTTTGACAGTGGAAGGAATGTTTTGAGATGAGTCCTGGGGACCCACTGCCTTGCACACCCGCTTAATGAGCTAATGAAGAGCTTGATAATTACTGATGAGCTTGATCAGGTGTGTTGGGGTGGGAATAGTTTAAGGCGAACTCCACAGATTTTCCAACCTACATAATTAAATGGTGATGTAAACAAATGTCATTCAGAATGTTTTGCATGAAATGCTCCATTCTAGAGAAACCTAGTCAGAATTGCTTATGCCCCTAATCATAAAATTGATGTTATCAGCACTTATAGAACACTGACTGTAAAATTTTAACTAATTATAGAGAGCCTGTAAACAACAACAACAACCACCAATGTACACTAAATGCTTAAACAGCATAGTAACAAGCTGACTGGATGGCAGTCCATCATGATAAGGTTAAAAGTATGCAGACACCACTTTTAATTTTAAAGTTATAAAACTTTAAACATAGCACTGTGAGATTTCTGCCCTGCTAGATCTGGCCCAGTAAACTGTAAGTGCTATTACGGTAAAATCTAGGACGAACAGCTCAGCCACTAAGCTGTAGACCATGCAAACATACAGAACTGAGCAAGCACTGCATTAATATCTGTCCTCCGTTGCATCACTCACTACAAGGTTCCAAATTGCCCACATAAGAACTGTGTGTCAGAAGCTTCATGAAATGGGTCTCCATGGCTGAGCAGCTGCACATGAGGCTATAAGAACTATGCACAGTGCAAAGCGTCGACTGGAGTGGTGTAAAGCACGCTGACACTGGAATGTTGATAAACAGAAATGTGTTCTCTGGACTGATTAATCACATATTAGTATCTAGCAGTCTGATGGACTAATCTGGATTTGTCAGAGGCCAGAAGAGTGCTACCAACTGGAATGCATAGTGCCAGCAGTAAAGTTTGGTGGAGGAGGGATAATGATCTGGGACTGTTTTTCAGGCTTTGAGCCCCTTAGTTCTGGTGAAGCATAATGAAAATGCTATGGGATACAAAGACCTTTTAGACAATTATATGCCTCCAGATTTGTGGCATTCATTTGAGGAAGACTCTTTCCTGTTCCAGCATGACTGTGCCCCTGTGCACAAACTAAGCTCCAGTGGCCTGCACAGAGCTCTGACCTCAACTCCACTGAACACCTCTGGGATGAACTGGAATGTTGATTATTAGCCATCGGTGCCATCATCTGACCTCACAAATACTCTTTTGACTGAATGGACAATACAAATTCCAAAATAGTGCGGAATTCCCAAATGATTGTCCTTGGTTTTGGAATGAAATGAAACAAGAAAAAAATACAGATGTGAAGGTCAGGTGTCCACATACTTTTGGCCATATACTGCATCCCTGTACATGGAGGTCTTAATTAAATAGACCACTGTTGTTCAGGTGCATTTTGTTTATATCAACTTGATTGAAAACTTCAGAAAAATTATTTTCATATATAAAATGTATGATGAAGCTTGTTATGCATCGGTGAGGTAAGTTATATATTTTTGCTGAATCATCCAGCCTAAGGCTGTATAATATGCACAAAATACCCTATTGTGAGTATTTTGATATTTATTGTGATTGGTTCATGCTTTACGATACACTACAATAATTGGCAAATGACAGGACATGATTAAAGACCAGCCTGCATATATTTTATTTTATTTTACTTATTTTTTACACTCGATTCTTTAATTCACAACCATGCCTGCAAAAACACCTCAGAGGGGTCAGGATGCTCACACAGCACAATAAAAGAGTCATTTAAAGGACATATTTGCTTACTGATGTCTTTTGAGATATCACAATAACCGACATTGCTACAGCAATAATGAATAATAAACGATACATGCTACAGACCTGTAAGGTGGTGTGGAAGTGGTGGTTGGATAGTGTAGTGGTTAACACCTTTGCCTTCTACGCTGTAGACTGGGGTCAATCCCCCACCAGGGCAAGCACCCTACCCTATACCAATAAGGGTCCTTGGGTAAGACTCCTAACACCACCTTGGCCTACCTGTGTAAAAATGATCAAACTGTAAGTCGCTCTGGATAAGAGCGTCAGCCAAATGAAGTAAAGTGTACTTCAACTCTTAACTTGGACTTTAACAGTCATGCAAACACATAATTTAAAATGAATTTGTTTTCAGATAAACATCAACATGGATCAGACTTTATTCTGCAAAGCTGGATAAGAATAAAGTTTCAGTGCATTTGAATTCCACACTGCAGGTGCACTGAAAAAAAAAAATGCGCTGCTTTTACTTGGTTCAAATGTGTACAACGGAACCACATGAATAAAATATGTTGCATCGGCACGTTTTTTTCTTTTAGTTTAATCACTTTTGGCAAGAACTGAGTTGATGTATTTATTATTCATGTGGAACCAATGTCCACTTCTTACAGTATGGGCAGTATTTTTAAAAACAAATTTCCTGCCAGCTGATTTTCAGAGGCATAATTGCCAGGCAAGGGTTTGGGACCATCAACCTATAAAAAATGTTTTGAGTTTCTTTAACATATTAAAGCCTAAGCAGGGTTATTTAGGAGAAAACTGTACCACACACGTAACAATTTTTGTCAGTCATACTGACGGTGCCAGGTTGTGACCAAGGTGCATCCCAAACCACGGAGTCCTGATGGATCTGGGACCGCTTAATCAACCTCTTGGACCTGCTGAATGTCTCGATATCAAAGTTCTGAGGGTCGCTGAAAGTTAGATTCTGTTGCACATTTGGGGGAAGGTCATTGTTCAGCCTGCTTCACTAAGGAAATGGTGAATTTCCAAAAGAAAAATAAGCCTACATTTTGTTGCCACTGCAATGGAAAGCATTGGTATAACGAAGGAGTCAGCATCTAGTCCACACTGGAGTAGCCAGCCCACATGGGACCCCCCACTAAATACAAGTGGGCATTTCACACACTGGTTGAGAGTAAGGCCAAGTTTTGAGGTTAGCACTCAAACATTTTAGGTGTTTAAACCACCTTTGAGTTTCCATATGTGCCTCAAACATCAAAACCTGCTCTTCAGAACCTGCCAAAGAAGACACACTGATGAACATGGAGCTAAAAGGGGATAAATATACCTAAAGCATTAGCACACAGCTGTTCTGTCCCCAAACTTTTGACAGACAGCGTATATCACCACCGTGGGTGGGTCAGATGTAGCAGTTCAAAGCAAAAGTAAGGCTCACTTACTGTGGGAGCAAACACTATATCTGGACTCGCCCGCTGCAGGATCCACCCACTCCTGTTTCTGCCGAGATTTTAACAGCCTACACAGGACAACTCAGGGCAAGGACTCAGGAGAGTGATGCATATGATAATAGGCAAGTTTACAGAGCTGCTAAAACAAACTAACATCAGATGCAACTTGTGATAAGAGAAGAAAGTTAAAAGGAAACAGACACTGATGTTTCCATTTAACACTGAGCAAGGGAGCAGAGTCTAGTTCAAACATGATGTTTTACTGCCCTCTAGTGGCCCTAATGTGGCACAACAGGGAACAGTACTATCTTGCCCGGTCTTAAACGCTGCTTGTTGGTCCAAGAATTGTTGGACACCCACATTAAACTAAGATAATACAATGGTTACTGTCATTGTTTACCCAGAAAATCTTTTTTTTTTCCTTTTTCCCCGTAACACTCAGTTTGGAATGTCTCTGGAAAACCTCCATTTGGAAAACCTCCATTTGGAGGGTCAAGTAGTCCTTATAAACCCAGGTTTATTGATGCCAAACTAGAGTATTAAATAAAATACATTACATTTGCTGTTAATTTTACACATTTTAAAGCACTATTTGCTTTCTTTCTTTAACATAGTAATTCAGCAAAAAATCCCCCTTAGCCTGAAATCTAGTTGTTGATGAGACATGTAGGTCAGACTTAATATTTTGAAGTTTGGAGGAAATCAACGTGAAAATTATGTTTTCAATCTTTTCTTCTACTTTTAAATTACAGGTTAGCTTGTGGGCAGTCATGGGCTGGAGGTTAGGGAGCTGGACCTGTGACTGGAAGGTTGCCGGTTCGATCCCCAGCACCGACGAGTGATCAAGACACCAAACCCCCAGCTGCTCCCCAGGCGCTGTGGATAGGGCTGCCCTGGTGTGTATGTGGTTTCATTTCATGGATGGGTTAAATGCAGAGGTGAAATTTCCCCGTTGTGGGATGAATAAGTATCACTTAAAACTGTGTAGTACTGCCATTTCATTATAAACAATTCTTCTATCACCTAATGTAGTTCCTTTACAGTAGTTAATCATTGTACACCGAACACAACACTAATAAGATCCATTTTTTATAACATTATAACCATGTACAATTAAAGATGGAAGTCCATCTGTTAGCTCACTTTAACACTGTTCTTTAATGCTCAGGACCCTCACAGGGCCACCACAGAGCAGGTAAAGCCAATGCGTTCCAATGACTCCACCCTGAGTAAGGCGGTTTATTCTTCACATTGTGCCTAAGAACACACGACAAAGTCACAGTAATGCATAGCCTCTCCTGGTTTAATGCCTCTTTACTATACTGATGGCTTAAATACACAACTATCCTAATCTGTTAGTGCTTCTATAGAACTTTCAGCATTTTGTTAGCACCCAAAAATAGACATTTGAAGTTTGTAACAGACATTTAAGCGTCTTGTTGCAGTTTTAGAATGAATCCTTCAGTAAAGCCAAACCGAATATCATTGGAGTAGTGTTAGCTGCTGAGCTGTGCAGCCTAGGCCTAGTCAAATAAAGCCTTTTACTTCATAAGAGCATTTAATTAATATACATGCAATTTGCATAATCAAGCATTTCAATTTTACTTCCAATATATGCAACTTGTAACTACAAACTTGGTGTGGGTTTCCTCTCTTTCAGTGATGCACACAAAAGCGATTTGAGTGTTGAGGAGCTTGTGAAGAACCTTCAGTCTGCCAAACACAGTGAACACATCATTTAAATGTGAACTAATTGGTGAGCTGATTCATCAAGAACATGCATATTGTTTCATTTTTTTTTAATCAAATAATCTACACAGCCCTAATGTACAGTACTATTCAGTGAGTAATAACAATAAAGCAGTATTAAGACTTGCAAATAAATGATATCAAATTATACTGTGAGACAGGAGGGAGATATACAATGTCTACAAGTAGACGCGGATCAACTTCTTTTATCCTGATAGTTTAATAAAAAAAACGTATTGATCCCGTTACGTTAACCTGATATTTCACAACTGCACACAGCTGACCTCATACATTCTTTAAAACACAACATTAATACGAAAACGAAACGTTAGATCACATTTTTTTCATACATCATTACCACACACAGACAAAAAAAAAATGTTATTTAAAAGTAAGCCAAGTTCATTTATGTGGGTACTGCGGCCCAAATGCATAAAAATCATTACTGTCACCTGAAAAGCCAGAAGCTAAAGAGTGTAGGAGACAAACTCCCTGCATTTACACACAACTTCATTAGGCCAAGAGTCACACTGACTCCGATGATTATACTTGTCACTTACAAACAGACAAAAGTAAGGCAATTACAAGACATAAAAGTGCTGAGGGATAGTTTTTTTGAAATTGTCATCACATACAAACTGAGGTTATGTATAAAGGTGAGGTGAAACCTTTATTCATAATGCTCTCCCTTTGGGCCTTTAGACAAGAGAGAAAACATTACCACTACATGTCTACAACAATGTCTCTGAGGAATCTGTTTTTTTTTTTGTTTGTTTCTTTTTTTTGGACATGGCACTGATCAATCCACAAGCCTATGTACAGTTAATTCAAGCCACTACGACCGGAAGCTGTAGGCTGTTGAATCCATGGCATCAGTCTTTAGGATTACAGAGAATGAAAAAAAAGAAAAAGAAACTCCAACAAAGTCAGAAAAAAAAAATGAAATGCACTATAGGACTAGATTACTGCATGTGCACGTGTTACATAATTATGTGCTGTCATGATGCTGGTTATATAAGAGGAAACCACAATAAGGCATGGGTGAGCTAAAAGCACCCTTTACATCACTGGAGGTCACAATACCACATCTCACCACAGGAGGGCACCAGATCTGTTTGATTGTTCATACTACACCACAATTTTCCTATTTCAACACCCTTACCATCAACATTACCTCCTTGATTAGAAAACTAAGAGGGAAAAAAAAAAAAAAAAAAAAAAAAAAAAAATCAAGACTGTAACTCAAAGCTGGGGCTGAAAAGAAATGTCTGCATGGATAAATACAGCCCTTGCTATGTTCAGAAGTAGACAAAATTGAGAGCTGGCGGTGAAAAAGACTAGCTGGATCTGCCTTCAGTCTCCAGCTGGCCCTGAATGCTGGTGTCTGCTTGCTGGCTGGCTGGAGAGATGGCGCTGGGTGTGTATGGAGGTGGGTCGTCAGTGATGGTGCTGGAATCATTTCCCTCGGGGATGGCGATGCTCAGAGAGGCATCAGTGTCATCGTTCTGAGCGTATTCACTATATGGAGGAGGCTTCAAGTCATTCGCTATAAAGAGAAGAAAAAAAAGAAAGAAAAAGTTATAGAGGAAATATAATGACATGCTTAACCTTTAGATGTCTAGAGCTATTACTGCTGTATTTCTGTTATTTACATATAATTACATAATACATTAAGTCTTATGCTAAAGCCTCAACATCACTGATCAAATTTCATGTGTTGCTGATAACACATCATCTACAAGGAACACAAATATAGCATTTTCTGTCAAATATAGCACACAATTTCTAATTTTTCATATTTGATAAGTCCATTCCCACCATGGAGAAAAAATAAGCCAACACTTTTTTTAATATATCCCTTTGTGGCAGCAGTGAAAAAGAAATGACTTATTTTCTCAATGTGTTGACTTGCTGTCAATGTCAAGATGTAATTACTATTTTAACACTTTCGAAAAAGGAGTCATTATTTTTAAATACTAAGTCAACATTTTGAGAAAAAGTAATCATTTTTAGATAAAATCAGTAATTTGAGATGGTAAGTCATTATTTCAATATACTAATCACTATTTTGACTGCCAGAAGCACAGGCAATGTCTTCTCCTCCAAGTGGCAGCAAAGGTCTTCCAGATCATATATGTAACTGTATGTAGGACTAATATAGATTTGAAAATATTTCAGTTCAAAACTACAATTTTTTTGTTTCCTTTACCACAACATTTCATAAAGGTTAACTCTATATAAAGAGTGGAAAGCAGAGGCACCAGCCCACTCAACTCAAACATGTCAGAACCAGCACGGCCTGGAAACTACCCGGCACAGCTCTATGCCTTCTCTGAGCAGGTATAAACAAGCTGACCTGCATCACGGCACTCGTACTGCTGCTTTTACTGCTCAGTGACTCATCGAAAATATGAGATATTGTCAAGCTTCAGGAAATCTGCATGTGTTCTGCTAGCCACTGCACACCTACGCCTACAAGCCTGCTTGTGTTTAACAATGAAACCGGTTTGCTGTAGGTTTTCTAGCTTTGGGGCCCCAGTGGTTCCCCGGGGCTGTAATTCGTACCTCATAATGATTCAGTTTTACAATTTCTAGGGAAATGATTGAGTGCATGATTAAATCTCAAAATTAAGGCCAATTTTATCTGGTGAAAACCTCATTTCACTGGGAAACAAGCAAAACTTTCTGCCAATGCAATAAGACATTTCCCTACATAAAATGACTGAAACCAAGTTAAATAATCTAAATCTAATCTAAATGAGAATTATTAAATATTTTCTCTGGTTTGAAGATCATTTCACTTTCCAAGATTGCATGCAGTGTGTCCTCCCCCAAACATGTTCTTTCATAGCATGATACTGTCTAGTTTTTTAAAAAAAAAAAAAAATCGGTGTATTGATGACATCAAGCTGAGAGGAAAGCCTTCTTTAGTTGTGTTGATACTTAATTCAGGAAGACAGCATCAGTTTTTTAATTTGCAGCCAAGCAAGTTAGTGGTAAAGAGGCTGAGAGTGACAGAAGAAACATTTCATGTACGAGGCAAAGCTAGAACCAAATATTTGTGTGCAAACTGCTGTGTCCTCTTCTACATCATAAAACACTACAATATTTACAAGCTGTTTAAGTTAAGTGATACTTTTTTGATCCCACAACTGGGGAAATTCCACCTCCGCATTTAACCCATCCGTGAAGTGAAACACCACATACACACTAGTGAACACAGACACTAGAGGGCAGTGAGCACACACTTGCCCGGAGCGGTGGGCAGCCCTATCCACGGCACCCAGGGAGCAGTTGGGGGTTAGGTGTCTTGCTCAAGGACACCTCAGTCATGGACTGTGGGCCCTGGGGATTGAACCGGCAACCTTCCGGTCACAGGGCCAGTTCCCTAACCTCCAGCCCATGATTGCCCCAAGTACTAACCAGGCCCGACCCTGCTTAGCTTCCGAGATCAGACGAGATCGGGCGTTCTCAGGGCGGCATGGCCATTTCACAGTAAATTAGTCCTATCCAGCTCTCTCTCTGTTCTTTATTCAAAATGCAGATTACTTCCTTCTACATATTGCCATTGAATTACTTATCCATCAACAGCGATATCCAATAACACTACCCTATTGCCCAGGCTTAGTACACAGCTCATATAATACCTACATTTATGGCATTATTCATTCAACCTCATGAGAAACTGTAGAACATGACTCAATTTATATCATAATACCTACATGGAGTGTTAATTTCAATATTTACTTTATATGGCACTGTTAGGACAGATCTAGGATAGAACTGTTTATTTCTGTTGTTTAAGTAACTTCAAATTCAGTGTTTTCACATTTGGAAACAGCCCAAAAACTTAATTTCTTAAAAAAGGGTACTTAACTTAATTGGTTAAAAAAAAAGTGCTAACTTTACTGAACATTAAAAGTAATTTTAATTGATCTTAACATTCCAAAGTCACACCCTTTCGATTTATCTCCTTCAACTTCATCTCTCACTCTATAGTTACTCTAGCTCCTTTAGAGATATATGAAGCTGTGCTTCATGAGGTAAATTAGTAATGCGTTGATTATTGTTATTATGAATCATTTTTTTCAGGTGCAGCTGAAATACATGCTACAACTAGCCAGCTCTTGATATATTCCCTAACTTTCGTCCTCACTTCTCAGCAGCTACTGGCAAGCTACTCTTTTAAATGGGTGTTTTAGGAGTATGAAAAAACACAAAAGTGCCAGCACTATTCAGCCAAGCTTAGGCTGGGCAAAGCCTCAACTTGGGCAAAAGAAGTGACTGGATGTCTTCATAGCCTCATTTGTTATCTTTTTCAGTGCAAATTGTTCAAAATGAATTCGGTGCATTTGAATCCTCTAGTGCAGACGTCACTAACAGGCGGATGCGGACCTGGACCTATAACCAATAAACTATGGAGAGTTATTTAATTTCAATAGTATGGCCCTAATTGATTCAACTTTTCTAGTCCTTATGGCACCGCTATAGCAGCCCGGAAGACTCACAGACCAATCGCATGAGTTGTACATATCACTCATGATGCTACTCAGTCAATCAGATCTGTGCATTACGATAAGTACTGCAACTCGAATGAGTGAGGCACACACAGAGGAGAGACGAACCAACCAGTCGGAAAAGAGAGTGAGCCAGATTATTTTACATGGCGTTCTCTAAAAAGAGAAAACTGACAATAAAACGCTGAAATATTACTGAATTGTACATTATTTGATTTGACATTCAGATTTTGACTACATAAAATGGTGCTATAACTACTAGGCTACTTCAGTAAACAGTATATGGCACTGAATCATAATGCAAATTAGACATTATGATGTTCTGCACCTTTGCTTGAGGAAATTTTCTGTAACTGGTCAGTGATAACCTATTTCATGTAGCTGTCAGCAGCTGTTTTATATTGAATATGTCCTTTCGTCTTGTGTCATTTGAATTTTTGTCTTCAGTGTTTTTAGCTTGTAGGGGTGTTTGTTAGTTTTTTAATTCTGTCATTTTCCTTTTTTTTCCTTCTTCTCTTATACTAGACATCAAGTAAAGCAGCCAATAGCAACACACACACACACACACACACGTGATGTTACATGTTACTGCACTGCATTATTGCAGACCAGTATCAAACAGCCCACATCCCTGTACAGATCCATGGCCCAGTGGTTGCGAATCTCTACAGCATATGTCGTAGTTAATGTGAGCTTTCTCCCCAACACTTCAGCAAGCCAGTTCATTTAGATTAATATATAGCCAGTTGGCTGACTTCCATCCAAACCGTGGCTTCATGCGCCCAAGTCGAGGCTTTGTTCTGCTGTGCTGCAGCTAGATGTTACATGTGCAGGTCAAGGGTTCAAGAGTAGCAGGGTTGTAAAGTCCTGAACTGAGCTACAACAGTAAATTTTTTAAAATAAATAAATAATTAAATAAAAAGTATAATGTAGTCCTACTCCTGTAGAGCCAGTGTACTTGACATTTTTGTGGCTTTCCCCAGTGGTTACACAGTCAAATCACAATGCTGACTCCTATCAAAAGATCAAAACTAATCTTGTGACACACTTGAAACTTTAAAATAATCTAACAATGAACCAGCCAGCAAGTGACTACTATCTATGACCTCTAGCTTCCTGCTTCCATCTTATGAGAAAACTTAAATGACCTGCGGAAACCACAAATGCCATTGTTGCTAAGTCACTTCCTTGGCATAATGTCAATTCATACGTAGGTTTGGAAACAAGCAAGAGCTCATGAGTGCAATTATATCATCAAAACTTTTTTTTTTTGAATGAAAAATTTAAGTACATAAAGTACATTTATTAGAGTCAGCTGAAGTTATCTACTGATAATGCGGTAACCTGGTTTGCAGAAGCATGTACTACAGAATGTGAACTGTTAGCCAGAAGGGAAGGAAATGGTGATCAGGCAGTTCTTTTTAGTCCTTGTGTCGCTCTGAATGTAACATCATCACAGCCACATCCTGTCTGCTGATTCCATCTAGCATTCTGCGCTGTTTAAAAATAAAAACCTTGAGTCTCCCCCTGAAGTTTTAAACCACTAGTCTAGATTTATCACTAATTTGATAGAACATTTCAATGGAATTCCATAATAAACTACATTTACATTCTGCACTTGCAGGTTTAAGTCTGCACTTCTCTGCACAAGATGATGTCATAATGGGTTTATGCACTTACAATGGTAGTTGTTGTTTATAGGCTCTCTATAATTGGTCTTAATCTGTCTTTTAATGATCCACACAGTTACTCACTGTTCTAGAAGTGATGTTATCCACTTTGTACTCAGGAAAGACGTAATTTATCACAAAAACGATAACACTCATGACGCCCACACCTAGTCATAAGGAAGCCGGCCATTTCAAAATGTTCCAAAGCCACAGTATTACACAGTAGAGAAAGAGAATTTCCACCAGCTGTTCTCAAGTCCACTTAATGGCTCCAAAATTCCCCACACTGGTGAAAAAAAGTCTTGCAGAGTGTCATAATGAGAATGTCTGGGAACAGTGAGAAATGTTAGGCTAAATGTAGGAGGGAACAGAGACTTATTGGGGTGTAAACCAATTGAGTGTGAAATATCTCAACCAATCCAACATCTCGGGAAGACAGGGGTCAAAGTAGGGAGCACTGTGCTCATAAACAATGTCTGACAGACAACAAGCCTGTCCTTAGCTCATAAGTAACACAAGTTTGCTGAAAAGGTGTTAGGTGATGACAGTGCTCTGCTACCAAGGCTTGTGAACATATGTATGCACTCTCAAGGTGCTCTGATAACACACAAACATAAAATATACCATGATCACATATTTCATAGATTTCATGTACTGTCAATTATGCAAAAACGCATTGCATTTCACTGTTTAATGTACTCTTTCACTTAATGTTCACTTTTAAGTTGGCTTTTTACACACCTAGCACCGCTAACAGTGGTTCGTTTTCAATTTCTCACTCTAGATTTAGCTTAAACACAAAGACATTTGAAAAATACAATACATTTAAATAACAAATTATTTACTTTATACATTGTAGCTTTACACTTTTAGACTGCCACAAACTTGTTCTATAGAGAGTCCTTCCTAAACGTGGACTTAATGTATCCTAGGCGTAACATGTTGTCCCGAGACGTGTATACTCATTGCAAGATGATATCCAGCTACATAAGACTAGTGAATAAACATCAGTAAATCACTCTACTACCAACTAAACGTCACACAAGTTTTTGAAGACTTATTTTTCCAAGTCTGAGACTCATCTGCCCCTTGGACACATCTTCCACAATCTGGTGAGTGGCATGCTAAAATAGTCTTTGCAACATGTCCCTTCTGCAACCTGATAATTAAGAGACATCAGTCTAAATTTGGAGGATGTGCTGGTCTCAATTTGAGGCAATTGCAGGGATATTTTATCAACAAATGGGGGCACTTCGCAAAACATAACTTTGCAACTGAATATTAAGCTTAAAAATTAGGCATACAGATCTAATGTCTGTTTTACTGAAAATGGTATAGAAATGGTGTTGGTGATTTCTGCAAAATGATATTCATCCCACTGGTTTATTATATTTAGCAGTTTGTTCTGATTTATTACATTCACAGAGGCACTTTTTATCTCTGTCCTCATATTTTTAATGGCAAAAACATTTAATATGTGGGGCATTTATACCCTTTGCCTCTGTTTATTTGCCGCACTTAACCATGTGCACAGCTCAATATACAGCCAAAAATACTCTCTCAAGTAAAAATAGCAGAGATTTATGTTTATGTCTTCAACCTCTCAATGACCTAAGGCCATGTAAAGTGCTACAACTTACTGCAAACACTCCCCTCCAGCCAGCTGTCCCCACGCTTAGCAAAGAGTTTAGGGACTGACCTTTGTTATGAATTTCAATTACCTATAATTCCTCACAGATTTTCATGTTCAAAAGACTGTATATGACAGAACACAACTTCAGAAAGAGGTTATGATGTCAAAATGAGATGTTCTGCAAACATCAACATAAAACCAACCCATTCTTTTGGAAAAAGACAAATTAATATAAAATATACCGCCACATATTACAATATGTATTGCAATACATTAAAGACACATCGGTAAACCCTTCATGTAACACGTCTGCATTATTTTGATAAGAATCATTTTACATTGGCTGGATCATGTGAATACCTTGATTCAAACCAAACTTTCTGCAAACATTTCCCACCTGCTAGCTGTCCAGTCTTATCTGAGGGAATTTGTTACTGGATTTGCTTTGCCTAAAATAGGTTGCAAACACATGGTTCATAGGAACTGATGTGGAAAGCAGTTATGATTTCATAAAGTGAGGTCATTATTTAACAATTGTTGAATTATTTAGATTCCAATGTTCTGTTCTTTAACAAAAATGTTGATAGGCTGTGACCCAAATCACTTCATCGGCTGAACATCACAATGTACAGGGTGAGTCAAAAGTCACAGGACACCGTTTTATTTTATTTTTTTATGCTGTCACAAGCCTCCACAATGCGGTGCTGAAAGTGGTGTTTGTTGCGGATTTTCTCAGCATACACAATTTGTTTGAGATGACCCCAGAGACAAAATAAAACGATAATAAAATAAAAAAATGAAATAAAATAAAATGATGGCCTATGACTTTTGACTCGCCCTGTACACTGAGAGTCTCTAGTAAGTAAGCAACGAATAGAGGAATGTTATGTTATGAGTGACCACTAAGCCATTAAAAACAAAACTTTCTGACTCTTCTGATTTTCTGGAGAACACTCAAAACCGGTTTATCATACAGCAAAAATACTGTCTGGTAACTGCAAAAATTAAATGTGTACCCTAATCATGCTTTCCTGGACATCACCATGGACATTTACAAATGTAAATTAAACAGTTCTTACCTATATGGATCACTCTACCAAACTAGTTAGTCAGCGCTTCAGGCTTGAGAATATTTAGGACTTTTCGCTATCCTGGACTTTAAACTAGAATCATTAAATTAGAATTATCAACCTTAATTTATGAATCATTTTGCTTTGAGTGAGCCTATACCCTAAATATGTTAATTTATGAATCATTTTGCTTTGAGTGAGCCTATACCCTAAATATGTTAATTTATGAATCATTTTGCTTTGAGTGAGCCTATACCCTAATTATGTTAATTTATGAATCATTTTGCATTGAGCGATCCTATACCCTAATTATGTTAATTTATGAATCATTTTGCTTTGAGTGACCCCTATACCTTGTTCATTTATGAATCATTTTGCTTTGAGTGACCCCTATACCTTGTTCATTTATGAATCATTTTGCTTTGAGTGACCCCTATACCTTGTTCATTTACGAATCATTTTGCTTTGAGTGACCCCTATACCTTAATTATGTTAATTTATTAATCATTTTGCTTTGAGTGATCCTATACCTTTGTTAATTAGCACTAATAAGAATTAGGGTAAAATAAAGCCAAAATATTGAATAATTTAACATTCACAACACAACACAACACAACAAGGAGCTCCAATTGATTTACAAAACTACATGAATATCATTTTTATGTGTAATGGTTATGATATGCAAATATTTATGGACATATAATTACATTTAAATTGTAATCACAACTGTCAGAAAAATTAGTTAGCTTTTTGTTTTGCCAAATAGTTCAAACCTAGTATCTACAGTTGTATTAAATGTATTAGTAGTGTGTTTTGTAGCTACGGGATGAGGAATTAAAACGTAGACCCCCATATAGACCCTTAGAGGCTGTGATAGCATTAAGAATTCACCAAAAGCAGATATTTATCTTAGACATGGATTGTTGGAGCTGTTGATTTTACCTCCAGACACAGCCTCGTATGGAGGAGGCATGTCTAGATGAGAGAGGGACGAAGCTGGTGGAAGAGAGGCAGAAGGTTCACCCACTGATCCGTCATCCTGCACTCCATACCAGCTTGGCCAGATTGATGTCTGTGGAACAGAGCAGAAGTGGGAGTTAAAATCACCCACACACAGTGATGTCAAATATAAAACATACTGAGAAGGAAGATCTTAATTGCCACTTTTCATCATGAAATCACACGATAAACTGATGGTAAGAGAACAGAAATGTTAACAGATTCTTAGCAACACTAGTTGCTCCAATTACTAGTTTGCTTCAATCTCATACACATCTCCTAATCACACCAGTCACCAGTCTTCAGGCACAGTAAGAAATTTATGCTCTCTACTTTTTGATTCATATCATACGTCAAGACTTTGTAGTCTGCAGGAAACCATGGGGTTTCAGCTCAGCATGAAGAAAACAAAGGCTATGAAGAGGAAAGAGCAGTAACTTAAACACTGATGCGGAAGATGTTTAAATGGACAGTTTTTGCCAGCTTAGCATTCAAGAAATACGACACCCACTGACAGAACAAGGATGAATGAGCTTGAAAAGATCTTCAGATATAATGACTACAAAGATCAGAATTGGGCTGGTTGTGGTATTATCTGTGGTTATGGACATGAAACTAGACAATAAAAAGAAGGTCAGGCAAAAACATTGACAATGATGCCTCTGAACTAGCACACAGTACACTGGATGTCCAGAAAAAAGGGAACTGGGAACAAATCAAGTCTCACTTCTCACTCAAAGGCCAGATAACCAAACTGAAGATCTTTAGACATATTATGCAATGATAAGCCAACCCAATTCACTGGAAAAGACAGTTATGCTTGGAATAGTTGAATTGGAAAGGGATGGCAATCAGAGAAATCATAAACAAGCCATGAAAAAGCCTGAAAACCCAAACAGATGACAGGCCATTCTGGAGAGACAATATCCATATGGTCACCAGGAGCTAGAATCCATTTGATGGCACTTAATAATAACACAGGCCTGTGGGCCAGACTCAGTCCATGAGCAAGTTTTCTCCAGCCCCCAAACATCCCACAGTTTATCATTACAGTTTATTATATTAAAATTACACTCAAACTATGAAAAGCATTGAATAACGTCCTACCACAAAGAACTACAGAAACACAGAACCACATTCTAAGTTAAGTGATACTTTTTTAATCCCACAAATGGGGAACTTCCACCTCCGCATTTAACCCATCCATGAAGTGAAACACCACATACTAGTGAACACACACACACTAGGAGGCAGTGAGCACACTTGCCCGGAGAGGTGGGCAGCCCTATCCACAGCACCCGGGGAGCAATTGTGGGTTAGGTGTCTTGCTCAAGGACACCTCAGTCATGAACTGTCAGCACTGGGGATCGAACCGGCAACCTTCCGGTCACAGGGCCAGTCCCCTAACCTCCAGCCCACGACAAGCACTACCTAATAAAAAAGTATCATTTTCTCAACAGAGTACGGGACTGCATGAGTTGTGCTGGCAAAAGCAATGATGTTCTTTTATGAAGGCTACCATTTTAATTGCAGATAAGAGAGTCCAGTTAAGCATTCTGGAATCTATTCAATTTCTCCACTGTACATGGTTTGCCAGAATTGGACTCCAGATGAAATCTCTGTGATTCTGTCTGCCCTACATAAGCAAGAATGCCCTGATGAACTAAATGAAACACTCAATTGATAATTAAGAGAAGTGGCAATGCTGGGTGAGGAAGTAACAGAAACAACAATGAGAAGTAAGAAACAACAATGGCTAATTCAACCCTCCAAAACAAAAGAAATGTCAGACAACCAAATGGCCAAGTAGCTTAAAAACTTAGACTGAATTGGAAGTTTCAGGATGACTGTGTGCTTGCATGTTTGTGCATTTGCTTAAATTCAGGAGATAAATAAATCAGACACAGCCAATTTGCAGAGGGGGACCATCAGAATGTTGTTCTTATTTAATAATCAACATGATTGTTGTATTTAAAATCAGCAAGTACTGTAGTACTTGTAGTACCAGTCATGGGCTGGAGGTTAGGGAACTGGCCCTGTGACCGGAAGGTTGCCGATTCAATCCCCAGGGCAGACAGCACATGATTGAGGTGTCCTTGAGCAAGACACCTAACCCCCAGTTGCTCACCGGGCGCCGTGGACAGGGCTGCCCACCACTCCGGGCAAGCATGCTCACTGCCGCCTAGTGTGTGTGTCTATTCACTAGTGTGTATGTGGTGTTTCACTTCACGGATGGGTTAAATGCGGAGGTGGAATTTCCCCAGTTGTGGGATTAATAAAGTATCACTTAAATTAATACTCCTACTTTATTGTTACAGAAAGGGGCTAAATTCTTGAAAGTTGGAACTTCAGGAGTGCACTGAAGGCTTTAACCATTAGATTAACTAACAGCATAAATAGGAAGTAACAGAGGAATCATCCAGTCACATTTTTATTTACAATGGGTGTTAGAAAACAGTGACTCTTCTCTTCCTTCTGCAGGTTCTAGATATGCCACTGGCTGTGAAAACGAACAGTAGTCTAGCAAGGTTTCAGTCACTTGGTAAGAATGGAAAACAGTGGTGGCAGCTCCACCCCAGTTTTAAATAACTTTTGTTTTTTATGTTGATAATACTGGTTGATCCTGGGCATTTGTGAGGCCTAAGAAATCTGTTTATTTCACTGCTGCTGCTGCTGACAGCAAAAGTTAGGAAATCTGAACCCTTGAAGGAACGTTCCACTTACCGCTGTGGTCAAGGGAATGTTGCAGCTGGTAGTGGCATAATTTTCCGTTGCACAAAAAACAATGGAACATCCGGTTTGCCATCATGTAAACGCAGCAGTACTGACATATTGCAGAGACCACACAATGATATTTGAGTTGTTTCAAGAGGTTTCCACAACAGACATGTCTGTTTGGTGTCACAACAAAAATCATATAAGGTGATCTTCATGAGATAAAGATCAAGAGATTAAAAAAAACAACAAAAAAACAGAATACTGTGATACAATTCACTGAACCCTCACAATGACACACGTACATGAGCAGTTGACCCTGATAAAAGGTCTGTAAAAACCTTTCACACAGTTATATCAACACAACTTCTTTAACTCTTGTTTGATGTTTCACTGCTAAATTGATGATTTCCTGTGATAAGAGATCTCAGATGTCCTAAAATTACAGCTAGTCCTATATTTCTTGAGAAAAAGGTAGAACACAGCAGTTCTTCAAAGTCAGTATCTGATAAGGTACAGCTAAACTACTGATGTTTACAGCACTGTCACAGCTAGGATATTCAGCTACAGCTGAGACTTTTATGAGAGTCATGTTGCTTCTGTTCAGCAGCGCAGCATTAAGCTATAGCCTACAGATGTGTTATGCTAGCTAATGATTAGCTTATGGTGTTTATTCCCACCACAAAAAAAGCTTTAAATCTTTGAGCTACCAGCTTTATGCTGCATGTTGTTTGAACCACATATTGATAGCTCCAGTCAGGCCATATATGTTGATTAACTTGAGCGGTCAACAGAAGCAGCTTCAGTGCTTGGCCTTTATTATTGCACTACTCCACCCAGTTTTGCTGATCTGGATCCTACTTTTTACAGGCACTAGTTAAATTTGATGAGTGCTGGGCTCTAGAAAATAAATAAATGAAATAAATAACAACTAGGAGATAGAATAAAGGAACATTACGAAAAACTACATTTTAAATCTTACATAGGTAATGTCTTAGCCTAACTGAACAAGGCACAATACAGGGCAATCAGAACAGTGCTCATATGTATGAATCAGTGTTCAAGGCACAGCAACAAAAACTCCCTGTTTAATTCTAAGATTATGCAGGAAAAGAGTCATGTAAAAAATATATGATTGTTTTTTGCTTCCTAAAACCACACAAAACTACCTGGGTCCTTTTTCACAAAAGATACTTTAAATTTGTACTAAGCTTATTCTTAAGAAAAGTTCTCAGCAATTGTATACAAATGGTCTATAAAAATGAGTACATGCTTGAATATATACAATGCATTTTTAAGTGTGCCAGTCATTTATAAATCAAAACTGGTCATATAAATTAGCACATGTGTACAATCATTCCAGCTCTGTTCAATTTTTAACTGGTATGCATATGAATGTTTCCAGCAATAACTGGTCAAAGAAATAGAAAAGAGCAGAGTGCAGCATGTTCTCTTCTACAGACTTCCTGCTCATTGGTTTAACAGATTTATGTATTTATTTACTCAGTATACATAATAAACAGAAAAAAGTAATGTAAATGCTCATAAGTAATGATGTACTGAAAAGGGGCTGGGTCTGCCTGTCCAATATAGCTAATATAGCTACATGCATCCATCTGGTTTATTCTCTGTGAGGAATGTAATGTCCTGACTTTTTTTTAAATGACTTACAACAATCCAACAAGAAGACAGATCTACATAACTGGAAGAGATGTGCCACAGTGTATCCCTTCAGCAGAACCACATGATATTAAGTATCCACTTGTAAAATGTATTCATTTTTTAATTACTTTAGGGATTTAATCATTTATCACGTTGTCTATTTGATTGTTCAACCGAATACAAGGTTTTAATGAAGTAGGCTAGATTCCTTATGAAGTAAATCTGGTGAAAAGTTACACAGGCCCAGCATCAGGGGATCATAACCCACTGTAATTTGTACTTGCATCTATACTGAGCTGGCAAAAGCTATCACAATTAAACTGAAGCAGAGGCAGTGCAATTCAGTTTCACTTTGTTTTTTGCTGTTTTTGTAGAAACATTTATAAATGGTAGTATAATAGGCTAAACTCATAAATAGTGGAGTCTGAGTGTATATTTTTATTAATCTGCCGATTTCTTAAAGGAAAACCCTTATTTGGTAACTTGCTGTTGATTCTCTCCACAGAGGCCCCTCACAGTCCCTCTGCGGATGCCCCCACTCATGATTTAGCTCTGTAGCTTGGTTAACTAAGCCCATCATAGTGACTAACTGACAGAAGTTTGTACGTCAGGTTGGAAACATGGATCAATCTACACGTTTTTAAATAAGACCCTGTTTTAATCATCAGTAATGACTAAAGTAATGAATCATTACTTAAACATACATTTTCACAAACATGCACAAACAGCACGGATCTTTACATAAACATAACATACAGGATATTTTCAAAGCCTCAGAATCATATTTATACATTTTTATTTTATGCATTTATCACTGGACTGACATTAGCTGAAACTGCAAATATGAGACTAAAAATAATGAATCCAATTTAAAACATCTAGCCTGAAACATCTTTAGCCTGAGACATAAAGCAATGTATGTCATGTGATCATGACAGCATCTAACTGTACTCTGACATGAGCATCAGAACATTAAGTAGCTTGCTGTACCACACTACAATTTACAATTTCTTTGCCTTTATGACTAAATTAATTTAATATTTAACATGGTTTATGAAACAGTTCTGACTATTTCTGTAAAAAATGTCAGCTACTTGATGAGCTAACAAAACTTAATCTGCTAAGCTAATTACACCTGAAAAACACACAGACCGTTAGCATGCCAACTAATTAGCCTGCCTAACAAAAAAAATGTGGTTGAGGTTAGAGAGCCTCCAGCGTTGTTTAATCAGTCTCAGTATGGTGTTTTATACATGAAGTATTTTAATTAAAAATAGCTCATTTCAAAGCTTAAGCATTTTTTATAGGAAAAAAAAAACCCAACAACCTGAAATTGGGATTGGTATCAGCTGATATTCAAGGTCTCAGTATCAGTATCAATATCGGAAAAGAAAGTGATAGGGTGCCAACTCTAATATTTACGTTCAGTTTGTCTGAATCACTCAGACCAGTGAAAGCAATGCAACAATGCAGGCAAATTTCCAGATGTAACTGTAGAATACTTACATTTTGTCTCTCGCACATCTGGTGCAGATAGGCTCTTCCACCCACAATAACGATCTGTGCATTGCGGGGATTACTGAGGTAAGCAGCAAGCTGCCTCTGTCTTGAGCGGTACCAGCAGATGTAGAAGAAGATCTTTATCATAATAAATATTATGACAACTCTGAAAAGATTAATATAAAAAAGTTCAAAAATTAACTTTGGGCCGTGAACACAATTTATAAAAACATGTTAACGTATTAGCACTATTACTGATGAGTAAAACAATGCTCTCAGAACAGGCTGCCTGTGTTGTATTCATATTAAACTCCTATTTTTAACAAATGATGAAAATCCACATATGATTATAAATAAAAATATGAAAATGATAGATGACAGATTTTTTGCCAAGGCAGACCTATCTAAAATTACATTTTGTATATATCTGTCTTGGACAAAAGTACAAAACATAAGTGTTAGATGTTTATCCTAAGTAGAGTTATATATATATTTTATTTTAAATCCAATCAGAACAAGTTCTGTGGAATTTATTCTCATCATAATACATTTAGTTTATTAACAGATCATGGCAGTAAAAAAAGATAGTAGTGGCTTTAATTATTTAGAATAAGCATTTCCAAGACTTACATGTACCAGTACAGCTCCATAGTTATCCTCAGTAAAAATCTGATTTCATAATCAATCTGCAGTCAGTCTGGCTGAAATGAAAACAGCAAGGAAACACAAACAGTTTTCTGGGTTAAAAGTCGAACAACAACTTTTTAAGAGAAATTTCACAAGTTTTTCTAAATTTCTAAATCAGTCCTTGTAATGTAAACAGATTTATTCAAAGTTGTTTCATGTAAACATTCATTCAGGGTGCCTTGATGTGAAGTGGCAGACTCTGATTTCTTTACAGTGCTGGAGACAGGAACCACAGATCACGATGTTTACAACACAAATATAGCCATTTTATTTACCATCCAAAGCCACCAGTAAACCTGCCTTCTGGGTTTTTGCATGTAATGTTAATTATAGTAAAACAGTCATAAATCTGACACTAAGGCCCAATCCCATTTCACTCCTTGCCCCTAACACTTACCCCGGTTTTGCGCGTTCACGTCTAGGGGTAGAGTTGTCCAGATTGTTGTTGAGATGGAGGGGTAGGGTGAAGTGTTATGGCTACATTGCCCTTGAAACAGAGATTTTTCAGAGGGGAACTACAAACAGAGGTTCATGAGAAAATTCTCAGAATGCCCTGTGAATCATCGGCAAGACGGCTGCACAAGCAACCACAGAGAGACAAATGTAAGTATTTCTCTGTTAAAAAGTCGTTGTACTGTAAGAACCATTGTAATAGCGTTTTATGGTCATTTCCTTCTTAACACGCATAAAAATCGCTAGTAATGCGCTGATGTCTCGGTCAGTACCTGGTGAAATTTCCTGTTCCACCTTAAATGGCGCAGCAGTTATGTTCTGGCACCTGAGGTTGCTGCACCATTTAAGGTGAAACAGGAACATTCGATCATGAAGCTGGCGATTAGAAAGCTAAGTTCAGCTTCATATCACCAAAGAATTCTCGGTGGCGATAATAAATAATTGCCCCCCTCTTTGAAGGCGTATGATGCCCTAAATATATTTAAGCAGTGAGGACCTGAACTTTCCCCTCCTCTGCTGTCACGGCAGACAGGCAGGGTCGCCTACAGAGCGGCGCTAGTAGCTGCTAATGAAGTGATGTAGTTTTTTGTTTGTGCTCTTTTTTATTCTGTGACTCGTTTTTATTGATTGATTGATGCATAAAACTGAAGTTGTGAATGAATCATGAGCACCGGTGCTTTTCAGTCTCCTTTGGATAATAGGCAAATGTCAGTGTAATATACCATTATTGCTATAGTATGGAGACACAGCAGGACAACACGTCCTGATTATTTTTTCAGGCTATTTCCTCCTGTCATGTAACACAAGTGAGATCACCACAGCTGGAGACGGCATATTGGGAATGGCCAGAAAACCTCGTCTCGTCTGTTTACATAAAAAAGTCGCTGCTGACAACTGATGACGCATCCGGTACTTGAAGGGTTGTCCCATTACATAGGGGGAGAGATTTCACCACTACCCCTTGTAACCCAGTTTCAAGGGGGGAGGGTTACACTCGAAAACAAGGGGTAGGGGTCCAAATAAGAAATGGGACTGGGCCTAAGTTTTCTTTAGAGAGAACTCTCTGCTATAAATGGCTTAAAATAAATGAATAAAAATCACAAAACTATCCTAAAACGATGTACCAGACTATCTAACAATTTCATGTGATATATTCCTGTGAGGGAGGCATTAAACTTTTCAGGTGTCTGGTTCCCATCACCACCACTATGACTAATTCTGACTTGGCATTTAACATCACTCTGAATGATTTTGTTTACATCTTAACTTTTTAATCATGTAGAATTTTTAAAAATCGGTGGAGTTCCACTTTAACGTCCATCATTTACTGTTTATAGAATTATAAGCTGCCTTAATATTTAAATCTGTTTGAAATAATAACTAGCTTATCTTTTCACTCTGTAATGTCTCTCTTTGACGTTTTAAAAAATTGAGTTACTTTGTAATAATAATAATAAATAATTATAATAATCATAACATCAACAACAACGTGATAAACTGACTAGCTTACCTCTTCACTCCATACTGTCCATCTTCAACAGCTTATAGAGACTTCTAGTACTCAAAACAGTATCTGTTTACCAGAGCAGAGCAAAAACAATGCTTTGAGTTAGAAGACACAGATAAAGGCTTTTTAACTGTCTACATTGGAGAAACTTTGAACATTTGTTAATCCATTTTTGTTTATTTATTTGCATTATTTACATTTGGCTACGCTTACGCTG
Source organism: Pygocentrus nattereri (assembly GCF_015220715.1). NCBI lineage: Eukaryota > Metazoa > Chordata > Actinopteri > Characiformes > Serrasalmidae > Pygocentrus > Pygocentrus nattereri. Next base: position 19,538,236 of record NC_051234.1, on the reverse strand, counting down.
CTATCAGGGTTAGCTCAGTTCAAGCAGCTCAACTAGAGCTACAAACGTCTTTGCTTTTATCACTGAATTATTTTAAAACTCAACGGGGTTTATTACACAGTTTTAAGTCTTGAATTTCGTTAATAAAATTAGTGAGCTAGTTTTCGAGCAAACAAAAGTGACTCACCTTGCGCTGATCTGCTAAGCTAATTACAAGCCAAAACACACAGACCGTTAGCATGCCAGCTAACTAGCCTGCCCAAAGAAAAATGTGCTTCGGGTTTGTGAGACTAATACCAACAAAACAAAAACAATAACAGTCAAATTGCTCGCGGTTTTATCTCCCAAAGCTGCGAGGATAAACGTGTCTTCTGCCTTATTCACTTTTCCATGAACTAAATAACATTTTTACGTATCTTTCTGTACAGCTAGCCTACTTGCTACTAGCGACGGCCGACTCGTGAACGAACCTTTCTTTTGAATCAGCTCTTCGTGGGGAATCAATCTAAACGGAATTGACTCACAAACTCGACTGAATCGAACTTTTCTTGGCGGATTTCGATTCTAATGATTTTCAAATAAATGACCGTTGACAATTCATCCGCATAAAATCCTATAATATCACATCCTGTTGAATTATTTTACATTTTCTATCTGGAGTTTCCTTTTACAGTCACATTGAATTCAAGTGAATTGTATTTATACAACAGACCTTGCAGTGTAGTTATAATACAAGGAAGACACGCCAAGGGTACAATAAACAGTCACTTAGGTCTATAATGTGATGTTTGCCAGCGGATGATGTCAAAGTCAGTGGCCAATGTTAAAGTCTATTGATTCTGAGGGATATATACACGATGTTATCATTGTGTTTTAGAAGCACAGAATGACAGTAAAGCAAAACTACACTTTCTAGAATCTGAAATAAATAGCTTTATATGCGTAGACAGCAAAAAAGTTGACTTCACTAGTGAATCGATGATTCAGTAAAGTGGGCGTTTGATCCATTGAATCAAGTTCAGATTGGTTCGTTAAACTGAATCAAACTTCCCATTTCAATCTGCTTCCGTGAAAACAGACGCTCCCTCCCAGGTTGGCGATGGCACGATGTGGGCGCGGTTTCATAAAAACCATCACTCTTATTGGCTCTTGCACATCCACCGACCGCCCACGAACGGAACTGCGTCATTTATGCTAAACCACTTATTTACGGTTCTCACCGGTTGCGACTCAAATCGACTTCTTGCTCCCTTTGTAGTGAGAGTAACTGGTAGTTTAAACATTTCCAAGGTACTAAATTATCCCAAAGACACTAGAGCTTTAAATTATCCCAAAATCCAAATGGTGCTATTTTTGTGCCCTTTGAGATCGTCTATGGTGAATTTTAAAAAGCATTCAGAGCGGTTTGGTGTGAAATGCTCACAATTGTCAGAACTGTTCACCGTGGTGATGATTGGAACCAGGCGAACACCTCCAAAAGCTCCCTCAGAGAAATTTTTACATAAAATGGCTATTAATACACTGCTTGATGTTTGAGACATTGTTTTATGGTAGTTTGAGCAGGTTTTGGCCTACGTTGTAATTTTAAACAGTGTTCATGGTGCATACAGGACAAAACAGCCCCCAAAGGAAACTTTTATCTTTAGAAATTATATAAAAATCTGTGTATCTCCCCTTAATGGGGGCAGTCGTGGGCTGGAGGGTAGGGAACCGGCCCTGTGACCAGAAGGTTGCCGATTCGATCCCCAGCACTGAAAGTCTATGACCGAGGTGACCTTGAGCAAGACACCTAACCCCCAATTGCTTCCCAGGCGCCATGGATAGGGCTGCCCACCACTCCAGGCAAGTGTGCTCACTAGTGTGTATGTGGTGTTTCACTTCACTGATGGGTTAAATGCGGAGGTAGAATTTCCCCAGTTGAGGGATTAAAAAATAAGTATCACTTATTAAGCGAATAAGAGAGTCACTTTCATTTTTAAATATGCATTTGCCACTAGTATTTCTTGTTCTGTTCAGAAGAGTACTGTATATAATCGACCACGTGTTTTCTTTATGTAGTAAACTAAACAGATGAGCAACAATTTTCTAAGGTGTCCGAATGTAGAAACGACTTTTCGGAGCATTTTTAAAATGCTGAAATCTGTAATAGGCTGTCACGCTTTTATTAGATTTATATTTGTTTACAGTGGTGTTGATAGGAACCAGAGGTCATGATGCAAATATGGCCATTTTATTTTCTATCCTAATGGATCAGTGAACCTACAGTGATGATGGTGATGATGCGTAGTGATACATATGATAAAATAGGTTTTCTTTGGGGGCTATTTTGCCTCAATACACCCTACAAGTATTCCTCCACCATGAACATATAAAACAAAATTCAGGCCAAAATCTCATTAAAACTACCCTGAAAAATGTCTCAGGCATCAGGCAGTGCATTGATGACCATTTAATATAATGACTTTCTATGAGGGAGCTTTTAGATGTGAACATCTGTTTCCTATCACCACCACAGTGAACAATACTGACTAAGCTTCTCTAGAACAAAGCCTTTCACACAAAACCACTCTGAATGACTTTGTTTACATCTCAAAAGTTGAACTATGCAGAAAATTCCCCTTAAAGTCGAGTGCATAATGTAACAACTGAAGTTTTGGCCTTACATGTCCTGATGTTCCAGTAAATCCAGGTCCTTCATGACCTCAACATGACCTCGCTTTCTTTCCCTAGATAAGGCAAAGCATCGGCCGTGAGGATGTTTCATTTGGCCAGCCAGAATTTCCACCCCCTCACCTAATGAGGAAAAATATTTTTATACTAATTTACTCAGTTCTTATTTTCCTTTTAAATTTGTACTGTACAAATTAGTAAAAATACAGTGTAATATCATTTTGTTTAAAATCAATGTGAATGTATTTGGATATTGTGTTGTCACTGACAGCCTCAGCCCATCACCAATATTGCACCCTGGCCTCCCAAGACAAAAAATTTGTGGAGACTTAGTTTAGTTACTAGTTCACTAGGTGCATGACTAGCATTTGATTTGAGACACAGCCCACTCTCTCCTCTAAACCACTACAGGAAAACCCCATGCCTGCACAAAGAGGACTTTTGACCATATAAGCACACTTTCTCTACTTTCACTTCTATTACACATCACAATGTCAGCGTAAGGAGCCCTTTGCATTATCATACTTTTGGATGGCCAGAAGCATTTAAGTATTATAAACAGCTTGAATAAATAAAAATGCTGGATAATTATTTAATATTAATGTTAACAAACAGAAGATTTCAGTGACCAACTATTTATTCACCCAACTCAACTGGATTTGTTCAGTTATTCCTTTCAATATGGCCAGTCTTCAACATATCTGATGAACAAACCTACTAGAAGCGGTATTCTTTTAAAATACGGTTCACTGAAAAAAATTAACAAAATTTTTACCTCTTATGATAAACATAGTTGGCATGCCATGTTTAGTGTTTCATTCATCAGCTATTTAGCATTTTAGCATTTTGGGTGACATAGATTCCCACTACTTATTAGACACATTAGCCTCATAGCTTAAGAGCAAATTAATACAGCCTTCAAGCTTTCAAGGCTAGAAACCAAAAGTAATATTTAAGGGGAATCATATATGAATGAAAGAGAAAAACAGATTCAAGAGTTTTGCCAAATTAGAGAGACTTTTAATCCGACCAACAGGGAAATTTCACCTCTGCATTTAACCCATTCATGAAGTGAAATGCCACATACACACACTAGTGAGCACACTTGCCCAGAGCAGTGGGCAGCCCTATCCACAGCACCCAGGGAGCAACTTGGGGTTAGGTGTCTTGCTCAAGGACACCTCAGTTTCTATAGCATTCTTTGTTTTGGTGTCCTTCAGTCATGTCAGTGTATGTATATCATGATGTTTTTTGTTTTGAACTGTACAAAATTAATGTAGCTTTTAACCATTTGCCACTTACGTGAACTGTTAATTAATAAATAATGAAGAAATTAATAAAGCACCAATACTTCTAATCTCACCAGAGTAGGAAATCCTCATGCACTGAACATAAACCTGCCAGGATATTAGTTACTATTGATCTCCTTTGAAGACAGATGCACTGGAAAGCATGTGTATTAAGTCTATGTGTATTAAATTATGAGTTGGTAGTATTACCAACTGTCTACATCTACAATGAGAGAACACTCAAAAATACATTAACAGTGCATGAATTGGATCATAAATGTAATGCAACACAGTGAATATACAGTAATGTGGCACCCAGGTGGTTTGCCAGTCATTGCACAAATCCTGTAGTTGTACAATATTTCCCCCTACTGGACTCCAGCAAGAGAGGCAGCTTCCACTGTCTCCGACTGCATAAAATGGTGTAAGAGGAATTTGAGTTTTAAACACTAAAATATTTGGTAAGTAATAGCAGTATGTAAAGAAACAAGTGTGAGCTCACTGCAGGAGATTAAGAATAGAAATTAGGGTTGATAAGACAATGCCATTGTTTACAGATGGGAGTTTTTCCTGTCTTCTTCTTCTTGCTTATTACCTGGTTGGATGGTTCAGTACAATTGAAAGCAATAAAAATAAAACAAGACCCCCCAAAAAAAACAAAAACAAAAATACTTGCTCCTCCTTTAATTAATCGTCCTCACAGACGCACAATAAGAGGTTCATGAAATATCTGTTGTTGCACTCAAAACTCCTTTTAAACATATGAAGCTACTGAACTGGAAGTTGATTCATATTGCACCATAAATTAAGTTCAACCACAAAAAAAAGTGCTGTGGTTTTATTCACCACAGCTTAGATCATTACTGCAAATGAAAAATGATTTCTTGGCATCACTCCTGCTGCTTCCATTAAAAGAGAACTCCACAAATTTTTCCAAGAATTGTGTGGTTTGATATGGAATGTTACATTCTAGAGAAACTTACCGAGTCAGATTTGTTTACAGCGGTGGTGACAGGACCAGATTTCCACCTTTAAAATCTCCCTCATATAAAGTTATCCCATGAAATGGTTATCAATTTGCTGCCTGAGGTCTTGGACATTGTTTTACGGCAGATACGCCCATGGCCTAAAACGCATGTGTTAATATACAGTATATTAATGGCCAAGAATTTCATGCAGGTCGCTGTGCGCCATTTTTTTTTTGCTATTTCAGATTTAACATTATTTCACTACAATCAGCATAACATATGAAATCTCAGAAAGCATGTGTAAGTTCACTGGTCTCTTTTGGATGGTAAATAAAATTACTATATTTGTGTTGTAGACATCATGACCCTGGCTCCCATCACCACCACTGTAAAGACACATGAGGCTGCAACAATGAACCATTTCCCACTAAAACATGCTGAATGACATCTCAATGTAAAGCCTTTTCTCCTTTTCCAATCACTCCATATTACAACAGATGCATTTCAAAGCAAGCAAAAATCCAAATATGTCCAATATGTGTCATTATAATACAACGTAACAACAAGTAATGACCACTATTTTGGTTTATTTCCAATTCATCTTAACTAAATGACAGAAGTGCAGCACCAGCCTATATGATTTTATTCCTGATGCCAAAAACTCATTTTAAGAAGTAGATTGAGTTGACCAATGACACAACGGAAATCAGGCAGTTTGCAAGCATGTCAGTGAGCACAAAAGCTCATTTTCTTCACTTATCTGGAATCAGCAATTTTCACACACTGGACACAATTAAACACAATGACTTACAAAATGTGGCTGCAGTAACTAGACCTATTGAAGTGCTGGGAAACTGCAAATTGCACAGTTATCACTGACCCCAACACAGAGGGCTGCGATGATTAATACAAAATCTGCATAAGCACCAATTTCTGAAGCACCAAGTGTAAACTGATATTAATAAATATGAATAATTAATGAAATAATAATATTTCATTATTTAATTTCTTGTAAATTTCCCTGCAAAAATAGGCTGACATCTTTAGAATGCGCAATGTATGAAATCTAGGGGAAAAAATTGAACTTCAGTTTAAATATTGCTATTATAGAGCATAGAAACCTAGCCAAAGGCAATTATACAACAAAGTTCAAAACAAAGTTTAACAGGCTTCAATTCAAATATGAGCATTAAGTGCTTGAAGAGAACCTGTCCAGGATTCACTGATTCACTCTTCTATAAATTTCCCTGAAAATGATCATCTGTTGTCCTCAATCACAATTGTCCTCCTGGGATATGTGTCTATGTCCACAAATATGTAGCGGAATTCAAATTTTCCTGTCTCAGGATTCTGTGAAATGAGAACACCACCACACATGAAATATCAAACATTTTTCTATTATACGTATAGTAAAGAAATAATACTTTTAAATAATTGACTACAAAGTGCTCAGTGAGATTCTGAAATTCACCTGTTTTGATTCGGAATGAACAGTTCCGCGCAGTCCCGGCTCTGAACCCTCGATGTAAAACTTCAGCCTCATGTACTTCTCTCCATCCTTGATGTATTCAATATGTCTGCAGGAAGATTAGCCAGTTAAAGAGGAGTTTCTCAAAATTTCTGCATAGTTCTATCATTGCTTTGTAAACAAAATCATGCAAAGTGTTTTGATGCCGTTTGAAATGGTTCAAAGTAACTCAGCCTAGTTATCTTTATAATGGTTTTAATATATCCATTACGCAAATGCATCCATTTCATTTGACACAGATACACTTTTTTCCTTTGGGGACTTTTATTTTGCCATACAATACCTTGCATGTATCCCTCACGACTTTTCTAGAAAATACATTTTAGGCCAAAACTATCATCAAATATTGTCTAAGACAGTATATTTATAACCATTTTATTTAATAACTAACTTCTGTTTTTAAAGGTTGCTGTTAGAGGTTGATGTTTGGTTCCTAGCACCACCACTGTAAACAAGTCTGACTATGTTTCTCCAAAATGAAGCATTTCACATCAAACCACTCTGAATGACTTTGTTTACATCTATTTAATTTTTCAGAAATGTAGAAATATCGGTAGAATTCCCATTTAATTCAGATCTGAAAGACATTTAGGGCCAGTGTCCTAGTCACAGATTAAGCACAGTCTTGGCAGAGAGCATGTTTTTGGACTTAGAGCGCAAATGACATTGCGTTGGCCAGTAATATCGGCTGATGTTTATTGATATTGGGAAAAAGATGGGCAATAATGAGTAAATAAGTCAAAACAAAAAATAAGCAAGTAATTCTGGGAAGCTTCTCCCCAAGTGCTACAATATTTAGACTATTTAGATTATTTAAATGTTATGGCTTATTTAGGTTTAAAAAACATGACAATTAAAAACACAGTCATATCAGTCAGCAAACATTTAAAAACAAAAAACACATTCCCATTTTATCACTTATCAGAATTCTGAACCACTTCATATCAGGATCACCCAAAACTTTTAATTTCCATCTGGCATGACTTAAAACGACCCAAAAATTCAAAACCTGGAAAGCTCACTTGAAATGTTCACCCTGAGACTGACTAGAAAATCCAAGAAATACTCCAGAAACATCAGATCACAGATAATACAACAATTTCTAGCTTAACATTTGTGCTTTTAACAACCATGAACCACAGAAGCTACAGTGACAGCTTTGAAGTTTGGACTTCATGAAGCGTAAGCATTTTTTCTGTCCTGAAACATTCAAAAACAAGTACAGCTTTCGTACCGGACTTGTTGCCTTCTACCCCGACGAGTGGTCTCTCCATAGCCTTTAATGGGCTCACCAAAAGCTCCAATTACCTACAAATGACATAAAGCAAATATTTGTGTACTCTTTCTGAAAAAAACTTGCCTTTTTGTAATGAAATTCTCAAAAATTCGCCTACCTCTGGGTGTGATCTGCATTTCTCAAACGCCTTTCCATACAATTTGCTTGGACTTGATGATGAAAACAGCTCTTGGAAGATGACATACAGAAGTCCTCCTATAAGAAATGATGCCAAGTCAATACTTTGTGTTATGCAACCTGTATAAACACACGGACATTAAAGGGACTATCACTGTATCTGTTTTATATATGCCTAATCTTCAACTATGGAGCTGCAGTAGACTCTACAGAGAGACTTTCTGGTTAAAAGTCAAACTACAAGTGCAGTGGGACTGTTCAAATTTTTTCCTGCTAGCTGTCTAATACAGAATGTACTAGTACACAATGAATTTGTGTAATGCATGCTGGGTATTATAGTGAGACAGTATTGACTATTGACAAAAAATGCTCTGTCAAACTCACGAAGCTGAGTGATGCTGCGCTGTATAATATTACATATCATGACAATTACATACCAAATGCTGGACTGACCCTTTAAGTAACCAACAATTTAACTAGGAAATTCCAAAACAGCATAAATCTCACCTGTGACTCCAAGTCCAATGAGCACTACTATCAGATAGGTGAAATCTTTCCCAGCTTGCTTTACTGTTGGTCAAACCAAGCAAAACTGAATGAATACTTACGCCTGCCAACAGCATGGTCTTGACATACAGCTATTACACTTTATTATGAAGTTTGAACTGTAATAAAATCCCTAAACCAACCTTTCTGTGACGCTGAGAGGCCAGATGATGTCTGGCTCTTTTGGACTGACACCTGGGTCCTGTCCTTTCCCTCATGATCCGTTGTGTTCCTGCTCTGAGCTCCAGCATGAAAATCTCGAGTTTGAACAGCAAACCAGCGAGGCATACATGTCCACTGGGCAAAAGGCGATTTAGTTAACTTTAGCTGGATTAAAATAGGATTATTCACCTGCAAAGGTGACACTTGTGGAGACAAGGTGACATTTACACGCTTTAATATCTGCTGTACACAATGTGAATTTCTGCCAGTTCTGAATATGAGAGAGTAAGCCATTATACCAACTATTAAGAATTAATAACCAAGTTATATTTGATTCTGGTCAGATATTAACCTTAACTAGCGTACCATTAACTTTGCTGGCTAAACTTTGCTAATCATACAGCTAGCTAGCTGGCTAACCTAGCTGCTTCACGAGAAGTATCTGATATGTTAGCTTAGCTCCGAACACGCTATTGTTTTACTTAAAGAAAAGAACAACAGTTTTCTCTCAAGACAGCGTGGATCTTAACTGACAAAACGACCCGTGATAACCTAGAAAAACAATCTTAGTTCTCATTAAGAGTCCACCTGCTTGTCCTAGCAACCCTGGTGCTAATATTCCCCTTCAAAACTAAAGTGCCCTGCGATAATTTCGCGTGTTAACATAAACGTTTTTACACGGCTCAGCTTGTGTATATGATTATTTATGGATTACGACATTTTAAAATATAAAGTGTAACTGTCACTGAATAAAATCTCCTTTATATTTCAAAATGAAAGTTTTTTTATGTTAGACGGCTGTTGATGTGCGCTGAGGATCATGGGAGCTGTAGTGTTTTGAATTTTTCTAAATAAAACGTTTTAGTTAGAAACTGAGATATTTGTGCAGTAAAATACGCCGAGCTCTTGATCGTTAGTGGTCTATCTTACAAAAAGTAATCATGTTTAACTTTCACTGAATAAAATACATGCTCTATTTGTGTTTTATTTTTTTTAAGAATTGATTTCTTTTAACTTTGCAGCTCAGACGTGGTAGCTGGGGCTCATGGTAGTTGTAGTGTTTTAACTTTCGAAGCAATTATTTTTTTTAAATGTGTGCATGAATTTGGTGCATTATTTAACTTACCATTTATATCGGAAACCATCATTTATATATATATATATATATATATATATATATATATATATATATATATATATATATATATATATATATATATACACACACACACACACACACACACACACACACACACAACAGAGCTTTCATATACTTTCTATAAAATGTCATGTAATAATCAAGCATGAAGCAAGGATTCGACACAATTATTCATGTCACTTTATTGAAAACAATATGTCCAGGATTTATCTAACGTTGAATCAATGAAGACTTGAAAAAAAGTCTGATCTGTGATTTTTTTTACCTTTAAGTCACTGATCAATAATTCACCTATGAAGATCGTAGGGGCTTTTTTTCTATTATAGTATGCATAGACAAGACCTGCTGACCGATTTCTAGATTATGGTTAAAATTTGCATCTCACAACGATCCACATTCTTTATTTTGTGTCCACAGAGATGCTTGGTAGGGTAAGTGTTATAAGATTAGAAAACAGATCACAGAAAAATCAGGTCAAATTTAGGCAACTGACATCTGCTTATCTGGTGATAAAAGGATGCATCTCATGTTTAAGACAGTAACAAATTTTAATTGACATTTATTATCATTGAAATTCTAATGTTATTTTGGCATTAAATAACTTTTTGTAAAGGTCACACAAGAGAAAAAATAGCTGACTCATTTTCTACACAATAAAAAATGGAAAAAAAAAATGGAGAATAGAATGAAACCCCCCCAAACCTCATCCTACCCCCAATATACCCCCCCCCCCATCAATATACCCCCTGGATTTCACTTTGTTGTCTGGAGTTGGAAACATACGCCTACTGTCTAGGCGCTAGAATACTGTTCAGGGGGTTTTAGTCAATGTAGGAACACGAGTTGGTGCCATTCACCAAAAGCCAAGAGGCCCAAGGCCATCAGAAAAAAAGCAAGTTCGACCACAATGCAGTTTATATTCGCTGAATGCAACAGTCCTGTCTGTAGGAGGGTGCTACATGTTAGCCCCTTAAGCGGTCAAACTTGGAAAGATGCAGGGTAATGGTGCATCTGCCTGTAGAAAAAGTGAAAACACTATTAGGTCAACTCCAAAATCCTACATTTTCCTCCTTACTGCACAGTCTTTATTGGTTTTGCACAGGAAAAATAGAAAACATGGCTCCAAATATGAAGCTGCATACATTTAAACGTATAGGTCCAGTGTCAGTGTTGCTATGTGCTAAAAACATATTTCTAACAATTAATAAAAGTGAATTGGCATTGAAAAGCACTTGCAAATGAATTCCTGCTAACTGCTATTCCATTCCATTCCCTGTTAGCTATATTAGCATTATAGCGTAATTGAGCTATTCCTTCAACATTTCACTAAAAGGCAAATATATATCTTTTATTAGAGGGTCAAGTGAGTTTGGTTTCAAGTCGTAGCACTGACAGAGATCAATTCAATTTGGTGATCACAACTTTAGCTTGCTAGTCTGATCTGCTAATAAACGGAACACTTCCGTCATTTCTTGCCAAGGGTTCAAATGTTACATGATCACATAATAGGCTAAACATGCTATAAATTATGCTAAAACACAATGTACTGCTACAATAATCTAAGAGCCAATGAAGCAGAGCCTTAACCCTGTGATGCAGGAAGGTGGTTTAAGCAGGGCGTGCTTAAATTTAAGCAGAGTACATGACCAAAGACATCAATTAATTTGATTTTTTTTGCTAGTTTACATCAAACAGAATGTGTCGCATTGCTATAATGAGGTCAATGACAACAATATATACATCTAAGTGACAGTTCAGAATGTTTTTTTATTATTTTTAACAGTTGCAATCCTGAAATGGGGGATGCTGCAGCCCCCTCTGCACCCCCAGTTCCCATGTTCCTGCTTATATCCATACCTTGTGTTGTGCTGCAGCCTTTGCTAATGGTACAGTATCAGTTGGTATTTACATTGTATATCATTATGAGCATTACTGCTGAGTGAGAGTGAAAATATTTGTTAAGATCATCAAAATTAGCAACAAAAATGTGTCTGTATGTTCAGGATGTTATTGCTGCTTTGGTACTCAGTCATTTAGCATTACCTGTTAGTAGCAGAGGAAATGTACATACAATCTCAAAGTCATCAAACTTGGGAAAGAAAATCATCACAATATCATATTGTATCCATTAGCACAAATTTAGTTCAACATGCTAGTGACAAACACGTTGTTCCAATTTCAGAAAATATCAAATATTCTCTGTTAGACAAAACATTTTCTTCTTTTCATTTTAAGATTTATGCCCAGGTGGCGTAAGAAAGATGAAAAGGAAGCTTGTCAAAGTTTATTATTTTCATTTGTTTCATAAAGCATACATAAACTGAGTGTTAAAGGTGGTCCAGCTTTCAAACAGCTACAAAAGTTTAATGTACAAAGGTTATGTGCCACTAAAATGTAGCAGAAGTTACTGTATTTTCTGTCAAAGCACCTGCACTTTTAATGTTATACTGCAAAATCATCCAATTCAAATAAAACATTCTTAAATTAGGTTAGCCACACATATTTTATCTTTCATTAAGATTTTAGCATGCATACGTTAGTACAGGAATTAGCCTCTAAGGGGGACTTTAGTTTAATTCACAATGCCTTCGATTAGACTCTACAGTAAAATAGGTCTGGGCAAGCTATCTGGTTTGATCAATCATTAAATGTAATGTCAAATAGGTGTAAAACATGCAAAAGTCAAAAATGATAGAAATATTTGTAGATTGTAGATATGGAGAATCATAATCAGCAACAATACCAGTGTATAAAAAAAACAAAACAGAACATCTTTTTATAGCAAAATAACAAATGCATGCACTAGAACATTAAACAAGAAGTACTGATCACACTTATTCTTGTAAACTGAATTGAAATAATTCTCTTTCAAAAAAATGAACATTTGACATTGTGTGATCTTTAGACTGAAAATGGGAAGATAAAAGGTCAATGGACTAACTTAATGCTCCTAAATTCAAGTTTCAGATATTCCAAGCAAGTATTTTTCTTTGCTACAGTGTCCATGTCCTTCACTGAGAGATATTTACATCTGTAATGTGTTTTGTAGGCCCTATAATTGTCACTAAAGTGTCCATGTCATCATGCTGGTGTAAATCTCCGGTCCATGTTTTCATATTTCACTGAAGCTTGTTCGTACTGATCCAGGATTGCACTATTTTCAAGAAGTCTATATGATGGAGACAATGCAACATAACGTAGAACATGAGCAAAGACACACAACAGCACACAGTTCACAGTGTGATTCAACAGACACAAAACAAGAGGCCTAATGTAACAAAATCAATGAAATATAAAAGACAACAAGAGAAAATACTTGTCTTTTCATTCAAGGCTGGTAATGAATTTAAATATGTAGTTTTTATATCAGTTGTGTGCAACAGGCAAAGTTGCTTAACATTCAAACAAAACCCACTTCCTTCATTTTTCAACTATAATTGAAAACACACCAGGAGCTACAGAAGTCATGTAGGCCTGCTCTAATGGTACTCATGATAAATGTTTGCTAAATAGCAAGGTTTTATGTTCTTTCATGTACATTCATATATGTTCATTAAATGCATTTTAAATGTTAAAGTACATGTAGCTCTTTTAAGAAAGATTTTGGCTACTTGGAAGTTATCTTCACCAAAAATTATATTCAAAAATATACACAGTCAGTGAAACACCATCCACATCAATTTTATGGGTCTTGTAGGTTAAAGGTTAAGAAACCCTGCACTGTAATATATATTAAAGATATATGAGTCATTTAACATCAACTCACCTGGGGCCTGACAGTTTAAATAAACTTCAGTTTTATTTAAGTAACCATGCAATTTTTTTTGATTGTGCACCAAATAAATTTTTAGTTATGACACTTGAAACATTTGTCCTGTCAATTTGTAAATCACATTTTAAATATTAAAGCATAACTGCTTACAGAATAAATTCATTGATAAGAAATATTAACTTAAAAACACAACAATGTAAATATTAACATTTTTCCACAAACTCATTAATATATTGCAGGATGTACTGTTTATACAAAGCATGTAATCTTTCATGTCTGAAATTTCCAAGATTTCCAAGTAATTTTTGTAAAGTTCCATGTAGTATTCTTAAATTAAAAATAAAGAATATTTTATCAAACCCAATACATTTTCACTTCTGCACCTAATATTTGAAGCCATACCATACAATTAAAATGGCTTCATAACTAAAAATCTATTCTGGAGGTGTTTTTACCCTAAACTTTTTTCCTTCTAAATTTTTCCTCAGTAAGGACAGTTATGTCTCATTAATAATCCATCATGGTTAATATGTATATATTTTTAAACATGATGGCTCTATTTAGAACCATCAGTTCTACATAGAACATACATTATGAAATTGTTTTTCAGACTGATGGAGAATGTGTTGTACATGGTTCTATATATTTCACAATGTAAATGACCATTTAAGCAAGCGTATGTTTCTATGTAGAACTCATGGCTCTAAACAGTTTCTTTTTTAAGTGTGTAGATTAATGCTGATGTTCTGCATTAAGCTCTATAATTCTCTAAGAAGCCTGTATTCTAATTTAAGGGGCAATATACTTCCATTTCTTGTTTTTGGGAGATATATTATGCACAGAATCTGGGCCAGACAAAAAAAGTAGATTCTCCAATACATTATCTTCTTGTGGGAATATATTATCAAGGAACTAAATAATTAAAATTTTAAATTATTCTTAGTGTTTTATTTATTGGAAGGTAATATTTCAGCTTAGTTCAGTCACATCAACTCAACATTTATATGAAAGATTCAATTTAACATTTTTAAAAAGTCATAACTAAAAAACTGTTTGGAGCACAGTGTTGAAATTTTGCATGATTGTGAAAATAAAACAGAAGCATTTTTTTTAGCTTTTTTTTTCAAGAAAATCTAACATAATCTGCTAGTCCTTTGATGAGATATAATGGATTGACCATCATAGGATTTATTGTTATTAAGTAAAATCACTGTAATTTACTTAGCAGGCTACACATTTTATGCACTTGCATAGTGATGGAATATAATATGCAATGTGTCTTCTTGATTAATATGATTTTCTAAGAAATGAGTGGGCACAAACCATCATAAAGCAGTTTCCAGTTGGGGCTTGAAACAAGGACTTTGAAAAAGTTTGGTAGGAGAATTTAATCCAGACATTTACTGCTATGAAGAAAAGCCTGGACTAAACAGCCACATGTTGAAAAAATGCATAAAGTTTACCTGACTCAAATGTGTACACCATTTCCACACAAGCATAATATAATAAAAAATTCAAAGTTTGTACAATAGAAAGACTGATTTATATATAAATCAGTCTTTCTATGGTACAAACTTTTGCAATGATTTTGTTGATATAAGTTATTCATTTAGAAATGATGTATATGTCAGAACCAGGTCTATGCAGGGTATTACACATTTCAGTGTAGGCATGGTTGAATCTGTACCTGCTTCGCTCAGTAGATTCGACACTGAAGCAGAAACTGATAAACTCCATGCACATGAGCAAATCATCACATATAACTTTAAACATAAAAAACTAAACAATGCAAAAGAAAAATAAATCACAAGACAAGCATGATGGTTTCACATCTAAATGCCAACCATCTTTATGAGCATGAAAATAAGAGCAAATAACAAAAAAATAATAACAAAACAGCACAGAGACACTGAATCACAATGACTACACAAAATACAAAACAAAATCAAAATATAGGTATATTTGTTTTTTTAAAAAAGGGCTTACCTGATTGTCTCACACCCTAGTTGTGTTGTACTCTGATTCATGTTTGCTTAGAGACCCAATGAGGCAGAACCTGAAATATCACCGCTATTATATTTAATCATTTAATATCTTAACAGCTTTTTTTGCATACAAAGATATATTACCCAGAATTCCTCTGGGTTTTGGGTCAATATCTCTTGCATGCACAAGTTGGAAGGGACAAATTCTCAGTTACACAAAACAGAGCACACACACAATGTGCATGCAAATTAGTTACTTTCTTTTACTCGTCTTTTAAAGAAAGTTAGTGTACGACCTGTTAACATATAAATTCTCAAGCAGTCAAGGTGCAAAACTTACTGTAAAATACTCTCAGTATTTATCTCAGAATTCATGCCAGTTATTATTATATTTTTTAGTAGTTTAAGCATGTAACTACATTTAACTACATCTGTCACTCATGATTGGCCTGTATGTACATTATGTGAATAGAAAATCTGTAAGAAATATAGGCCAAACCTGCAAGCCCTTGGGTAGAGAGTAAAAACAGCATATTGCAGGTTTATTGAAAAAATCAACCTCTGAACAAAAGAGGTCTTTGTTGGTCAGTTAGGATCCATAGGTGTCTTCATGCATCCGGTAGAATGCAGATGACCTTCAATAAATGGGCACTTTATCCCGTATACTTGCTGGAATCTAGACATGTAAAGAGATTTGAGCATAAACTCAAATAGAGCCTGGACCTTATGGTGCCTTAAGGCCTTTTACTTTGCCAGTCAACCAGCCTTTTTATAACTGATGAGTACTGAGGTTTCAATAATATGACAAAAATATATGCAATGCTTACATATAAACAGTACATACTGTATATA
Organism: Pygocentrus nattereri; assembly: GCF_015220715.1. Lineage (NCBI taxonomy): Eukaryota > Metazoa > Chordata > Actinopteri > Characiformes > Serrasalmidae > Pygocentrus > Pygocentrus nattereri. The sequence goes on along the minus strand of NC_051234.1, from coordinate 19,521,912 downwards.
CAGTCATACGCAAAGTATTATGACTGGTCAAATGATTTGTTTTGTTTATTTTCTAAGTGAATCTATAGTAAACAAGCTCAAATAAATTAATGCATAATTTCCATTTATTTGCTGAACAAAACATATTGGAAAAACAAAAATATATATTAAATGTGCCATAACCTTTACACATTATTTTACCAATATGCTAATTTTATCAAATAAATAGTTATTGTGCATTAAAGTGTGTAGAAGTCTTTTCTCTGTAGATGATGTGTTCACTTATTTTCACTTAGACCATCCCTAACACATTTTTGACCAGTGGTGACTTTTGTACATGACTGTACACACATTATAACTGTACAAAACTTCAATATTTATGATGCAACTTTATAATTTAAAATAACACCCATTATATACCTTTTATGTGATTTGGATCTTGGTTATATACAGAGGGGTTCAGAAGTCTGAGATCACTAATGAAATTCTTTTCTAGTTTTTATATTTTTTTTTATAAAATCAATCATTTTATAAAAACAAAAGTTTAATTCCAAAATGCAGGAACAACTTTAGACATAAGGATTTTTGAGAATGTGTATTGGGAAATACTATCTTACTGCTATAATAAAGGAGAAAGTGGTCTATAATGAATTTTGGAACACACACACATTTCCTAAGCCACTTCTCCTTCTGGGTCGCAGGGGGTGCTGGAGCCTATCCCAGCGGTCATTGGGTGTAAGGCAGGATACACCCTGGACAGGTCGAATTTTGGAACAAAACCCTTCAATTCTATTCTCAGCACAACAAGTTGAGTGAATAGTAGAATTCTTGAAATTTTGAAATTCATGTTGGACTGCAAAAGTCTCTAACAAGCAGATCAAGTGTCATCTGATCCTCAGTGGAGACATGATCCTCAATGGAAGAGACTTTTATTAAGGACAGACTTCTGTCCTTAATAATGTCACAAATCAGTTTAAATTTGAACAGTGACGTAGAAATAATGCAGAGTATGATTTGCATTATGATTTTCATTTTGTAACTTTTTGTTGTCTTTAATTTTTCAAAATTCTAAAAACAAAAGATTTTCAACGTGGTCTTAGACATTTGGTCCCACAGTATTTACTCATTCCACACCAACTGACCCAGACTCTAAGACCTGGCATGTCAAGTCATGAATTTCCATGAAAACAACTGTTTTTAGTAATTAATATTTTAGTTATGAAGTTTAACCCATCACATCTAAACTGCATCTTGAATACTGATTGTAACTGCTTATGAACAAACTTAACTGAGCTGAAATGTTAACTGGGCACAAATACAAAACTAAGAACAATAAATACACATGTGGTGATGTGTTAGAGTGTGCTGCGCTGAAATAGTACCTAATCTGTGAGGGTCCATGGGGGTCCTGATCACTGAAGAACAGGGTAAAAGTGGGCTAATAATGTATGCAGAGAAGCAGATGGATTACAGTCTGTAATTGTAGAATCATAAAGTGCACGTATATAGTGCGTGGACCCAATAAAATGGAAGAAGTGCAGCTACAAGGTAGGTGTTCCTAATTGAAGTGGCCAATCTGTATATATTTATATGTTATAAGATTTTTTTTTTTTTTCATGAAAAATCATTTGACCAGACAGGTGAGTTGGTGTGTGATGATCTATACATAATATAATTTTGGAGAAATGTATATTGATAGCTACACTAAGAAAAAAACCTTGTGCATTCTGTTCTTGGTGAATAAAAAGGGTAAAAAAACAAAGCTTTAAAGGAAAGAAAACAATGTAAGAAGGCAAAAACTTAAAAACTGAAAAAGGGGGGGTTTAAAAAAGGAAAATGAAAGTCAGGGCAAAAATGTAAAGCCCTCCCCTCCCCCTAAAACTCTAAAAAAGTCCATCAAAAATCAATGGATACTGACCGCTGCACTGCCTTTTCGTGTCTGGACAGCCTGTGGCTGGTGGTCGGGACCTCGTCCAGCTCGTCGTCCAGCTCGCAGGCGTCCTGAGAGTAGCTGTGCTTCATCACCAGGATGCTGCGGCGGTTGGCCGTGTTTTGAGGCAGCAGCGGCCTTGAGGGCTGAGGCTGGATTTCAGTCATGATGGCTGTGGGGCTGAGGTTGCTGCCCTTGGCACTGCCAGGCTGGTTGGAGCCACAGTGGTGGTCATGGACACAGCGGGATGACCTCCGCAGCCGGTGGAAACTCTCCAGGTCCTCAGCCAGTTCAGCCAGGTCAGCGGAGGCTGCGGCAGCGCTCCGCAGCGTGCACAGCTCGTAATGCGGCGGCTCCTGGAACACCTCCTGAAACACGGTGGGGTCGAAATCGTCCCGCCTCAGGATATACTTCTTCCGTGGCTGCTTTATCTGAACCACCACAGATACAACCAGCAGGATCAGCACTACGCAGCAGGTCACCCCAATGATGGTGCCGTTCGTGTTGTTCAGGTTGTCCAGAAGGTTAGCTTTTCTTTTCTCTGACCACATATACACAAACAGGGGTTAAGACATTAAACTGAAATAATAATATATTTTATTCTCTTGGAAATTTTGTTGAAAACATATAATAATTCTGAAATTTGGAATAATTTGCCCCAATAATAATTTTCATTTTTTCTACACACTGATAACTTATTTTTATACAGTGTAGATTTAAAGACACTACCATGTATTATATTGAATTTATTTAAAACTTTAGGATATATTTCAAGCATTTGAATACAATAATTATCCATCCATCCATCCATCCATCCATCCATCCATCATCTTCCGCTTTTCTGGGGTTCGGGCAATATAGTCATGGTAGCGTGTCATAGGTCTTCTCCGGGGTCTCCTCCCTGGTGGACTTGCCTGTGACACCTCACGAGGGAGGCATCCAGGAGGCATCCTAACCAGATGCCCGGACCACCTCAACTGGCTCCCCTCGACGTAAAGAAGCAGCAGCTCTACTCCGAGTCCCTACCGGATGACCGAACTTCTCACCCTATCTCTAAGGGAGAGTCCAGACACCCTGCGGAGGAAACTCTTTTCGGCCACTTGTATTCACGATCTTATTTTTTCAGTCATTACCCAAAGCTCATGACCATAGGTGAAGGTGGGAATGTAGATCGACCGGTACATTGAGAGCTTTGCCTTGTGGCTCAGCTCTTTCTTTACCACAACAGACCGGTAAAGAGCCTGCATCACTGCTGATACAGCACCAATCCGCCTGTCAATCTCCCGCTCCCTTGTACCATCACTTGTGAACAAGACCCCGAGATACTTAAACTCCTCCACATGAGGCAAGAGCTTATCCCCGACCCAGAGAGGGCTCTCCACCCTTTTCCACCTGAGAACCATGGTCTCGGATTTAGAGGTACTGATTCTCATCCTGGCCGCTTCACACTCGGCTGCAAACCGATCCAGCAAAAGCTGAAGTTCACGGCCTGATGTCCCCAATAGGACCACATCATCTGCAAACAGCAGCGATGTGACCCTGAGGTCACCAAACCAGACACCCTTCGTCCCCTGACTGCGCCAAGAAATTCCATCCATAAAAATTCCGAACAGAATCGGTGACAAAGGGGAGCCCTGACAGAGTCCAACTCTCACTGGGAACGAGTCTGACTTACTGCCGGCCATGCGAACCAAACTCCTGCTTTGTTTGTACAGGGCCTGAATGGCTCATAACAAAGAGCCATGTACCCCGTACTCCCAAAGCACCTCCTGCAGAATATCCCGGGGAACACAGACGAATGCCTTCTCCAGATCCACAAAGCACATGTGGACTGGTTGGACAAACTCCCATGAGCCCTCTAGGATCCTGGAGAGGGTGAAGAGTTGGTCCAGTGTTCCACGACCCGGGCGGGACCCGCACTGCTCCTCCTGAATCCGAGATTCGACTATAAGCCAGACTCTCTTCTCCAGTACCCCTGCATAGACCTTACCAGGGAGGCTGAGGAGTGTGATTCCCCTGTAGTTGGAACACACCCTCCGGTCCCCTTTTTTAAAAAGAGAAGAAGATCAATCTGACAGGTTCTTCTGCCAGACATTCCCAGCAAATCCTCACTATACATTTGGGTTTGCCTGGTCTGACCGGCATCTTCCCCCACCACCTGATCCAACTCACCACCAGGTGGTGATCAGTTGACAGCTCAGCTCCTCTCTTTACCCGAGTGTCCAAAACACATGGCCGCAAGTCCGATGACACGACTACAAAGTCAATCATTGAACTGCGGCCTAGGGTGTCCTGGTGCCATGTGCACTTGCATCACTTTGTGATGGACAAACTGTGGTTTGCACAGAAGTCCAAAAACTGAACACCACTTGGGTTCAGATCAGAGAGGCGATTCCTCCCAATCACACCCCTCCAGGTCACACTGTCATTGCCCACATGAGCGTTGAAGTCCCCCAGTAGGACAATACAGTCTCCAGGAGGAGCACTTTCAAGCGTCCTTCCCGAGGACTCTAAGAAGGCTGGGTACTCTGAACTGCTGTTCGGTGCATAAGCACAGACAGCAGTCAGGACCCATTCCCCAGCCCGAAGGCATAGGGAAGCTACCCTCTCGTCCACCGGAGAAAACCCCAACATACAGGAGTCGGGAGGCTATGAGAAAGCCCACACCTGCCCGCCGCCTCTCACCATGGGCAACCCCAGAAAAGAATAAAGTCCAGCCCCTCTCAAGGAGATTGGAGCCCAAGCTGTGTGTTGAGGTGAGCCCGACTATATCTAGCCGGTATCTCTCAACCTCGCGCACCAACTCAGGCTCCTTCCCTGCCAGTGAGGTAACATTCCAAGTTCCAAAAGCCAGTTTCAGCAACCGAGGATCAGAACGATCCTCAAAAGCACCGAACCCCTACTACTGCCCCTCCCATTGGTGGTGGGTCGATGGGAGGGGGGACTCATGTAACCCCTTCGGGCTGGGCCCGGCCAGGCACCATGAGTAAATGCCCGGCCACCAGACACTCGCTGGCGAGCCCCTCCCCCAGGCCTGGCTCCAGGGTGGGGCCCTGATAACCCTGTTCTGGGCAGGGTACACAGGTCCTGGTTTTTAATTATTTTCATAGGGGGCATTTTGGATCACACTTTGTCTGGCCTGTCACCTAGGACCAGTTTGCCATGGGAGACCCTACCAGGAGCTTTTGCTCCAGACAACATAGCTCCTAGGATCATTCAAGCACGCAAACCCCTCCACCACGATAAGGTGGTGATCCATGGAGAGGCACAATAATTATTAACAATAATTATTAAACAATAAATAATATACTGGCATTATCTATGTAAATTTGTCACAATTGGCCCCTCCCAGTCCTCCATGTGCTTTTCTTTTGTTTCTTCCGCCCCTCCCAGTCCTCCATGTGCTTTTTTTTGTTTCTTTCCGGTCCTGCCCCCTTGTTTCTAAACTCAACCCTTGATAATTTTCTCCTGTGTCTTGTAAACCCTCTTTTTAATCACCTGTGTCTCGTTAACCAGTCTCTGTATTTAAGCCCTGTGTTTTTCCCTAGTTGTTTGCTGGTCTTTTTAATGTTTGGTCTTTGTATGGTTGTATATATTGTTTGGTGTTAGTTCTTCTGGTCTCCGTTAGATTTCATAGTCTCTGTTATTGTGTTTAGTCTGTGTTTCTTTTGGTTATGTCTATCCCTCGTTTTATCTGTGTTGGCTCTCTGACACTGGACTGTCTTGACTCTAATAATGGATTTGCCCTTAATAAATCTCACTTATCTCAGCGCATGCGTCTGCCTCATCATCTCTCCCCCACGTTACAAAATCATTTTATTAGAATGTCATTATGGGTATTATCTTTATTAGAACTTCATATTCAATTTTATTTTATTTTATTAGAACTTCATTCTGGATATTATTTTTTTGTTAGATCTTCATCAGTTTTCTTTCAAATCATTTCATAAACCATTACAAAAAAAATCAATACATAATTTTTAAATAACTATTAAAACTTCATTCTGAATAATTTTAATAGGATTTTAATTTGGATGGTTTAATTCGAATTTTATTTTAGATATTCATTTTAGCAGAACTTCATTCTAGATATTAGTTTTATTAGATCTTTATTATGAATATTATTGTTACTTAAAAGTCTTTATAGAGGTAAACCCTATTAGAAGTTCATTCTGGACATTGGATTTATTAGAACTTAGATCAAATTAAAGATATGTAATTTTCTAATAGGTTTATTAAAATATTCTGAATATTATTTATATTGGAACTTTTTTATGGATGCTAATTTTATTAGAACTTTATTCTGGATTTTATTTTTATTAGAACTTCTTTCTGTATAATATTTTAAAGAGAACTTTATTCTGGATGTTTGTTTCAAACTTGTTGATTGTTTCAACTAATGTTGATTGTGTTTTTGGAGGCATTTAATTACTGTATCAGTAGTATAAAGCAAAAGTCTTTAAATGGAATGTATAGTTGTAGCATTTATCAGTGTGCACATAAGAAAGTAGTAAATCCACTTTAGTACAAGCATTGTACGTAAAGTTATCAGTGTTATCATTATTTTCTATTTTTACTGTCACTGCTGATAATATTGATGTTATTGTTATTTTCATTACTTAAAAAATAATGCATTTTTTCAGGTCGTTAAACTATTATGCTCAAATTTACATACACACTTTTACTGATTTTGATCTTACAGATATGGCAAAGATAAAACTAATGAATTACAAAACTGTCAGTAAAATTTATGTGCTTATTTTATGATTAGATTTGACTGTACGCAACTTTATCAGTGCCATTATGCTTAAACATTATAAATGTGTTGAATGAGTCTGAGTGAATGTCTTTTTATAAAACAAGAAGAATGGTCTGAATACTGCACTGTCATTAGCATTAAATAATGAATGTTGCACTTTTTTATTTACATAAAGAATATTGCATTTATAAGTAGAAATTAAGCATTTTTTCACTTATTGAGTGCTGACAGAAAGCACACTGAGTCACAGTGACATTATTGCAAAATCTATTAAAATTGAGGTATATTTAAAGCTTATAATGCAGCTACACCTCAGCAAATCGATCTAATAGGAAACGTGTTGTTTATTTATGAGGCTTGCTGGAGTCAAGCTTTACTCTGAGAGGAGAAAATACTCACACTGCAGGACAGATTCAAAGCCAATTCGGTGGCATTTTGAAGCTAAACGGGAGCGAACAGACAGTGCTGTGTCTAAACAGTGCTGCATGAACAGCAGAAAACAAACCTATCCTCTAAAGATGCTGACAGCCGTACATTCAGCTTCCGGCTAATTGCAGCTCCGAATGCCTGTGTGAGATATAAACCCACAAATGCCCCAGACAACTCTTATAAATTGTGGTTATTTCCATATCTGACCTGAATACAGTCATTCTGAGATAAATGGGTGGCTGCAGGTGGGATCATTATTTTCTCCAGGATTCTGGCGGCCTTAAAAGTCACTGTGGTGCTTTCAAAACACAAGTGTTTTCCAGGAAGAATCGCAGGACTGTTTTAATGAAGCTCTAGTTTTTATCCACTGAACTATTGAGGGGTGGAAAAATGCACCGATCACAAGGTGACTCGACTGCACTGAATTTGGATTATAATCAGTTATATGTTCTATAAATTAAGCAGTTGTTTTTTTTTGTCCAAAATAAAAGCTGATTTATAGGCTTTTTATTATATTACTGTATAAACAGTTCCTCCAGTCACATTTGTTTGAATTGTGCCAAAATGAAACTGAATCACTGGTTTGTTGACCAATGTTGTCAATGCCGAAAACAATTAAATACATTATATATCCTAAAGAAAAAGGTCTTTTAAACACTATACAACTTCAAAGCATAACAGATCTACCATTATGCTTAACAGTTGGCAAGTTGTTCATGTCATCAAATGCTGCTCTTTTTTACCCAAAACAATTATGATTAATTTTTGGTTCAATATCCTACAGCACTTGTTTCCAAAATGTCTCAGGTTTATCTAGTGTTGCATAGTTTAGATGAAGACTTTTGCTATGAGATCAGCTATGGTTTTCTATAACATTGAATACATTTGCATAACAGTGAAATAACACTAGCTAAGGTCACACCAGACTGTCGCTTCACTATTTTCTTCAACAGGGTGAAGCAAATATTAGTTGAATCCTGATATAAAATAACTTGGGAGGCAACATACTGTTTGGTAAACAGTGAATGCCAACTACACTTTTTTATCTTTTTGCAACACATCCATTTAATCTTTTTCAGAGAGATTCCACAGCTCGCTGTCGTTTTCTATTCAACTATGTTTCTGAGGTTTGCGAATTTGCAGGGTTACTTAGGTGAACTCAAAGCAAAGCTAAATTAACTGCTACTGGAAGTAAATTCCTCCCTGCGTCCTTTAACATTCAAACGAATTGGCTTTTTCTCCAGGCAAATGTTACTTGCATTTGGTGTAACTACTACTTTTTACTGATTTTTCAAAATTTCTACTGAATTAATTTGTTGAGAGGTATACAAAGCCATTCAGAATGGTTTAATGTAAAATGATTCATCGTAGAGGAACTCTTCTACTCCAATTTCTTTCCCGGGAGCATGAGCTGGAGGTTAGGGAATCAGCCTTGTGACCAGAAGATCGCCGGTTTAATTCCCTTGGCTGACAGTACGTGACTGAAGTGCCCTTGAGCAAGACACCTAACCCCCAACTGCTCCCTGGCTGCCCACCTCTCAGGGTAAATGTGTTCACTGCCCCCTAGTGTGTGTGTCCGCTAGTGTGCATGTATGTGGGTGTTTCACTGCATGGATGTGGAGGTCTAATTCCACAGTGTGCAAACACAGTTGGCTGATGGTTCAGAATTCAATTCAATTTACAGTGGTGGTGCCTCACAACATGCAGCATGTATCTCTTCACCAGGAATGTGTTTTTAAAAAGACATATTAGGCCGAAAACGTCTCACAACTAAAATAAAACAATGTCTTGGACAACCACTTCGCACGTCTGGTTCATGTCAGCACCACTGTGAACAATAGGAGGACACTGATGGCTATCCAGGGCTCTAAAATGAATATGTATGGTAGTCATCTACTCACCTTTACAGTGGTTTTCATCCCATGGGTACACACAGTTTTGGACTCCGTTGCACACCAGTGAGTTGTTGATACACATGTTGCTGTGGCAAAAGAATGTATCTGCCTCACAGGGGGCTACAGGAGAGGACAAAACAACAGCGTGGATGGATCTGTCAACATGCTAATATTAGCTCAATTACACACAAAAAACACACACCCAATCTATACTAAAGGCCTAATTTGTGCAATTTTGTGCTCGCCCCTGGTCATGATTCCATGTTTTGTTGACTTTTCAGGTGAAAATAATTTAGCACATCCTCTAGCTAGAAGAAAATGTAAATTTTAATGCCAAACTTTTTATTAGTCAAATTTAACATGTTGGATGTAAACATGACAAAAATGTGGCCTGTGCAAAACTTATGGCACATTTTGTATTTTATGTTTCATTTTGTTAGAAAACATTCAGCAAGGAAGTTAAAAAAATCCAGCCATGTCTGGTGTCTTTAAGTGTAGGCAATGTGATATTGTGATTCGTGTTCTACAGTTTCTCATTAGGTTGAATGAATAACTCACTCTAAATGTAGGTATTGTGATATAAACTGAGTCTGTTCTACAGTTTCTCATTAGAACAATTGAAAATAATTAGCTTTAATTATCCACAAGGGCAGGTTTATTACTAGCCATGTCAGCAATCAGCAGACCAAACATAATGTCACAATGTGTCAAATCAATAAATGTGCATAGACAAACATTACATTAGTACTTCCTGCACGCAGGTCATTCAGGGTCCACCTGTTGAGGTAAGAGTTTGTCTCCTGACTACATAAGCGGCTACAAGGTAGATAAAGAGAATAAAATCAAACATCCTGTTTAATCTTTTCCTACTTAACAGCACACGATACATATTATTCACTTTCTGAACACACCGGGTAATTATGAACACCGTGTCAGTCTGACATCTGTGAGCTGATATCGTTCAGATTTAGTAACACATTACTCAAATCTGGTGAAGCTGGTTCTGTGTCCTTCTGCTAGGCATGAATTTTAATCCAGCTGTTCAAATATGAATGGAATAAGAAGTATGTGTGGAGATTGGATACAGGTTCTTTTAGCAGATCCATTAACTTTAGCACTAAGTTCAGGTGGAACTGCATGAAATTTGAGAATTCTTCTCAGATGGTGAACGTCAGACTAAAGAAAAGTCTAATCTTTAATGTTCATTTTCAAGCAGATATATTCTCTGCCTATCTATAGCATCTCCCCTGTAATACCACTTTGCTGGTAGGGTCAAAAGATTAATCGTTTTTAAATCAATACCTTTCACACAGCATGATGTGGCACTGTAGTCTATATTATCAAAACAATGTCTTGTGTCTTAAGTGTGGAAATACAACCTATGGAGTTGGAGAACAAAAATTAACATGCCTGGACAAGCTGCATTTAACATCTTGTCCAAATCATTCAGATCAATCACTGAGTTAGAGACTGTAACTCATTTGCTGATCCTCTAGTCCAGGGGTATCCAATCTTATCCGCAAAGGGCCTGAATGACTGCAGAGTATAAGGACCATGTTCTACATTAGATGAGACCAAAGAAGAGCTTTTTCAATAAATACCAGAGATGAGTTTGGTGTTGACATGCAGACAGCCATGCAGAAAAGTGCCTCATCCCCACTGTGAAGTATGGTGGTGGGTCTGTGGTATTGTGGTGCTGTTTTTCTTCCAAAGGCCTTGGACAACTTATTCAGATACACAGTAAGAAGTACCATTAGACATTAAAATCTGACTGCTGCAGCCAAGAAGCTAAAACTGGGCAATAGTTGGATCTTCCAACAGGACTATGATGCAAATCTCATCCCAAAATCAACAAAAAAATGTCTTCCTGACCACAGAATCACAATTTTGCCATAGCCACCTCAGTCCTCTGACCTAAACCCTATAGAAAACAAGTGGGATGAGCTGAAAAGGAGTCCACAAGTGGAAACCTCTAAATTGGAAGGATCTGGAGAGGTTCTGTAGGGCGGATTGGTCTCTCGCTGTGTCTTCTCCGGTCTCATTAAAAATTGCAGGCGGAGACTCAGAGCTGTTATTTCTGCAAAGGAAGGCTACAGAAAGTATTAATTGAAGGGGTGCCAAATATTGTGGCATGCATGGATTTGAGAAAAATATTTATTTTGTGAAAAGGTTTTTTAACCTGTAAATCATGTTTACCAGTGGTGCCAATATTTGTGGAGGGCACTGTATATAGTGGACCAGTAAAGTAGGCGTTTCTATTAAAGTGGCCATTTAGTGGAAGCACAGTTTATGTGTTCATTTCAAAATTTGATTTAAACCTCAGAGTCTTCTGACATGGCCCACACTGCATTACAAGGTGTAAATGCTGCATAGTCGTCTTATGAAATAAAAAAGTGATAAATGGAGAATGAAAAAAATAGAAATGAATCTGGTCTGTGAATATATGCCATGCTACTGTCATTAGAGGAGCTTAATCGCTGAGGTGACTTTCGCGAAGGTGCTTTTGTTCCACCCACCCATCCGCCGTACATACATCTGCTTGTCATGCTGTAATGATGTTTATGTTCTCAGTGTTTTATTGAACCAGAGAGAGTTGATATACTGGGTTAAAAAATAGGACTTTTCCCAAAACAACCTGAAAATTTCAAGGTTGCAGTGAATTACGCAGGTGATATATTAATGTTTTTCTTCCATGAGCTGATCCCAGGTGAATAATAACCGCACACATTAGGATGACTCATCATTCCAGCTGTAACCTCCTCCTTGTGCTTAAACCACATTCAGGTCCTCATCTAACCACAAGGTGGCGACATTTAGGTATGATAACACAGGCATGATAAATATATATGTATGGGAGAGAGACAGAAGGAAGAGGCAGAAAGAAAGTGAAGAGAGGAGGGGAAGAAAGAGTGTAGGAAGAGTGGGGAGATACAGAGAGGAAAAGAGGGAAGTAAGGAAGATACAGAGAGAGAGAAAGTAAAGGAAGAATGTGTGTGTGAGAGAGAAAGAGAGACAGAGAGAGAGGGAGAGGTAGAGAAAGAGGAAGAGACAGATAGAAAGTGAAGGAGAAAGGGGGGAAGATAGAGAGGGAAGAGAGGAGAGAGAGATAAAGAGAAGGAGAGAGAAGAAGAGAAAGAGAAAGGAAAAGAGGAGGAACTGAGATACAGAGAGAGGAAGAGTTAAGGAAGAGGGAGAGAGAGGGAGAGGGAGTATTAAAGGCTGATCTACTCCAGCCTCCAGAGGAATTCATTTCTAATGATTTCCTAATAAAAGTGGCCTTTTGCTCACTCAGGAATGCGTCCTCACCTCTTCAATTAAATCAAATTGACAGGTCAGACCAAACGTCTCCATCACTGATGGATTTTTTTCGGCTTTGCTGAACAGCGCTCGATCGTCTTTGGACAGAAGGCTGGAAAGATCAAATCTGATTTGTTTGTTTGACTGGATTTGTCCCTGTAAACGCTCCATCAGCGTTCCTGCACTGCTGGATGAATGAGGTCCAAATCAACTGAAATGATGTGTCTGGAAAATGTGTTTTTTTCTGTTTAATCTTCAAAGCAAAATATCAAATATGTAGAAAATGTCACATTTAATGGGTTGCCTGAAACAGACTGATGTCACTTAGTGCTCTTATTATCCCCAAGACGGAAAGAATAATAAAGAAAAAGCTGAGGATGACAGCAGAACAGTGTTAACAGACACTTTGGGAAAACAAGCTGTGGTGCTTTTTTTGATTGAAAAGAGAGAGTGAAACAGAGAGAGAGAGAGCGAGAGGGACAAGGGGGGAGAGAGCAGAGAAAGTAATAGGAAGAAAAAGGGAAAAGGGAGCAGGAGAAAGAGCGATGAAAAGGAGAGAACACATAATGGAGAGAGAGCGAGTGAGAGAGAGAGAGAAAGGAGAAAGTGGTAGGCAGAAAGAAAGTTAGTGAGAGAAAAAAAGAGGTGTGAAAAGGAGATACAGAAAATAAAAGAGAGAGAAAAAAGGGAGCAGGAGAAAGAGAGAGAGAGGGGTGGGTGGGTGCAGCAGAAGAAAGAGAGGAAAAAGGGAGCAGGAGGAAAAGATTAAATTGGTGCAGTAGAAAAAGAGAGAGAGAGAATAGGGAGCAGGAGAAAAGGAGAGAGAACATATGATGGAGAGACTGACAGAAAGAGGGAGGAGAAATGGGGAGGAAGAGAAAAGGAGAGAGCACATGATGGAAAGATTTAAAGAAAGAGGGATTGGGATGGAGAGAGTGACAGAGAGAGAGAGAGAATAGGGAGCAGGAGAAAAGGATAGAGCACAGAGAGAGGGATAGAAAGGGGAGAAATGGGAAGAGAAAAAGAGCACATCATGAAGCAATTTAAAGAAAGATTGGGATAGAGAGATGGGAGAAATGGGGAGTAAGAGAAAAGGAGAGAGAGCACATGATGGAGAGATTTAAAGAATAAGAGAGAGAGGTGGGGTAGAGAGATGGGAGAAATGGGGAGTAAGAGAAAAGGAGAGAGAGCACATGATGGAGAAATTTAAAGAATGAGAGAGAGAGGTGGGATAGAGAGATGGGAGAAATGGGGAATAAGAGAAAAGGAGAAGGAGCACATGATGGAGAGATTTAAAGAAAGAGAGAGAGAGGGATGGAGAGAAGGGGAAATGGGGAGTAAGAAAAGGAGAGAGAGCACATGATGGAGAGATTTAAAGAAAGAGAGAGAGAGGGATGGAGAGAAGGGGAAATGGGGAGTAAGAGAAAAGGAGAGAGAGCACATGATGGAGAGATTTAAAGAAAGAGAGAGAGAGGGATGGAGAGAAGGGGAAATGGGGAGTAAGAGAAAAGGAGAGAGAGCACATGATGGAGAGATTTAAAGAAAGAGAGAGAGAGGGATGGAGAGAAGGGGAAATGGGGAGTAAGAGAAAAGGAGAGAGAGCACATGATGGAGAGATTTAAAGAAAGAGAGAGAGAGGGATGGAGAGAAGGGGAAATGGGGAGTAAGAGAAAAGGAGAGAGAGCACATGATGGAGAGATTTAAAGAAAGAGAGAGAGAGGGATGGAGAGAAGGGGAAATGGGGAGTAAGAGAAAAGGAGAGAGAGCACATGATGGAGAGATTTAAAGAAAGAGAGAGAGAGGTGGGATAGAGAGATGGGAGAAATGGGGAGTAAGAAAAAAGGAGAGAGAGCACATGATGGAGAGATTTAAAGAAAGAGAGAGAGAGGGATGGAGAGAAGGAGAAATGGGGAGTAAGAGAAAAGGAGAGAGAGCACATGATGGAGAGATTTAAAGAAAGAGAGAGAGAGGGATGGAGAGAAGGGGAAATGTGGAGTAAGAGAAAAGGAGAGAGCACATGATGGAGAGATTTAAAGAATAAGAGAGAGAGGTGGGGTAGAGAGATGGGAGAAATGGGGAGTAAGAGAAAAGGAGAGAGAGCACATGATGGAGAAATTTAAAGAATGAGAGAGAGAGGTGGGATAGAGAGATGGGAGAAATGGGGAATAAGAGAAAAGGAGAAGGAGCACATGATGGAGAGATTTAAAGAAAGAGAGAGAGAGGGATGGAGAGAAGGGGAAATGGGGAGTAAGAGAAAAGGAGAGAGAGCACATGATGGAGAGATTTAAAGAAAGAGAGAGAGAGGGATGGAGAGAAGGAGAAATGGGGAGTAAGAGGAAAGGAGAGAGAGCAAATGATGGAGAGATTTAAAGAAAGAGAGAGAGAGGGATGGAGAGAAGGGGAAATGGGGAGTAAGAGAAAAGGAGAGAGAGCACATGATGGAGAGATTTAAAGAAAGAGAGAGAGAGGGATGGAGAGAAGGGGAAATGGGGAGTAAGAGAAAAGGGGAGAAAGCACATGATGGAGAGATTTAAAGAAAGAGAGAGAGAGGGATGGAGAGAAGGGGAAATGGGGAGTAAGAGAAAAGGGGAGAAAGCACATGATGGAGAGATTGAGAGAGTTGTGCAGGAGTGTTACCCCGGCAACAGCACATCCTGTGTTCATTCACTGTACACACACGCGCATGACAGGCATGTTTCTCATATTTTGGCCGCTGTTATGGGATACCATAGTAACAGTAATGAAATGTGTAGCGGTCAGAAATGAGAGAGAGAGGGAGAGAGAGAGAGAGAGAGAGACAATGATGGTTTCATGCATGCTTGACATAGAACCCTTTTCTCTCCGTCTCTCTCTCTCTCTCTTTCTCTCTCTTTCTCTCTCTCTCATCTCCAAAACACCTTTACATTCCCTCTCTTTTCTCTCTGTGTCCTGCAGACGGATGTATGCTGATGCAGTTCAGTAGAGTTAATTCAGTCAGCAGCGGTCAGTCTGGGCCAACACAGGACGAGCTGTATTAAAATAAACAAACAAAAACAGGCAGACAAGAGAAACAGGCAGACTCGTATCAAAACACCAAAAACAAACATAAGCAAGAGAATGGGGGGAAAGAGGGTGAAAGAGTGATTGAGAGGGGTCAGTGAGAGAAAAAGAGAGAGCATATGATGGAGATTGAGAGGGAAGAGAAAGAAAATAGAGGGAGAGAGAGAGAGAAAGATGTGCTAGATACAGAGGTGCAGGAGAGGAGAGAGGGAAAATGGGAAAACAGAGGGATAAATAGACAGATATACAGACAGGGGAAAAGAATGACAGAGAGACAGAGGAAGAGAAAGAAAGCTGTCTCATGCCACCTTGTTAATTTCCCTCTGTACTGTAGGGTTCAGTCACTAAACCTGCCACAGCTGACTGTGTTTTGGTGAGCGTGATGTTTATTTTCCTCTCTGTGTTTAATGACAGGCTGGTATATGGCAGTGGACATAAAGCAGTGGCAATACACCAGTGGATATATAGCAGTGGCAATACACCTGTGAATATACACCACTGGATATACACCAGCGGCAATACACCAGTGGATACATAGTAGTGGCAATACACCAGTGGATATACACCACTGGATATACACCAGCAGCAATACACCAGTGGATATATAGCAGTGACAATACAACAATGGATACATAGCAGTGGATATACACCAGTGGATATATAGCAGTGGATATTCACCAGTGGATATATAGCAGTGGATATAGACCAGTGCATATATAGCAGTGGATACACACCAGTGGATATATAGCAGTGGATATACACCAGTGGATATATAGCAGTGGCAATACACCAGTGGATATATAGCAGTGGCAATACACCAGTGGATATATAGCAGTGGCAATACACCAGTGGATATATAGCAGTGGATACACACCAGTGGATATATAGCAGTGACAATACACCTGTGCATATACACCAGTGGATATCTAACAGTGGCAATACACAAGTGGATATATAGCAGCGGCAACACGCCAGTGGGCATATAGCAGTGGATATACACCAGTTTCCATGATTATGCAACACCCATTAGTTCATGTCCATGGCTGTTACACCTATTTCTATGGTTACCCTACACCAGAGATGACCACTCTTGGTCCTTGAGATCCACCACCCTGGAGAGTTCAGCTCCAACTCTAATTTAACACACCTGATTCAGATACTGAGGCCTTCAGGAGCACTGAAATATTACAACCAGATGTGTTGGGTATGATATCTGCAAGGTGGCAGATCTCTAGGACCAAAATTGGGCACCCTCACCCTATACCCCATTACATGGTTACACTATATTTGTACAGTTACCAGTGTTGGGATAGCTACTGAAAAACTAGTAGTTAGCTTTTGTAGCTACTTTCCCAAAAGTTGTAGCTAACTACAATTTAGCTACTTTTCCAGAAAGAGTAGTGGCTATTTTTAGCTACTTTTTGTAAAGTAGTGCACTACTGTTCAGCTACTTTCAAAATGCGATTGTTAGAATGTTTGTGAATCTCCACCTGGTACACAAAACAATCCCAACTGACAGTGTGAACAAGACACTGCATTTAAACCAAATGGCAGACAGAAACACACAATTGAAAAGCTGCAAATATACAAAACGATCACCAAAAATGTAACCAACAATCAAACTTATACACCCAATGCCGTGATATCTAACAAATATTAAGACTAAATGCAAAGTCAAAAATTCCAGGTTTTTCCAAAAATCAATAAAAATAACTGAATACAAACAAGAGAATTTTGTGCAAAGCACCATCAACTAATGAAATAAAACTGCTCCAACTGAAACATTTCAGCAACATACACTAATCAGGCTTAACATTATGACCACCTCCTTGTTTCGGCGCTCATTGTCCATTTTATCAGCTACATTTACTATACAGGTGCACTTTGTAGTCCTACAATTCCAGACTGGAGTCCATCTGTTTCTCTGCATACTTTGTTAGCCCACTTTTGGGTGTGAGTGGATGCTGGACACTTCAGTGTCACTGCTGGACTGAGAATGGTCCACCAACCAAAACTATCTAGCCAACAGCATCCTGTGACCACTGATGAAGGACTAGATGATGACCAACACAAACTGTGCAGAAATCGTTTCTGACTTTACATCTGCAAGGTGGGCTGACAATGTAGCATCGATAATTTGGAGATGAATGGACTTATTTACATTTATAAATCATTTGCTGATTCATTTAATCTGCAGCAACTCACAAAACTTAAGTCAGCTTCTCTTTGTTTAATCTAATTTAATCTCTAATTTAATTGTCTTAAATTATTAGTAAAGTGTTTATTTTTACATAAATGGCTGCAACTGTAACAACTGCAAATTCCCCCTGGGATCAATAAAGGAATCTGAATCGGAATCTTTCTTCTGCTTCTCTTTCGAATTCTCCCGTTCCACCTTAAATGGCACAGCAGGACAATCTGCCGCCTCAGGCACCATTTAAGGTGGAACGGGACAACTCGAAAGAGAAGCTGGAGGATAAGAAGCATCTTCAACCTCATATAAAGTCAAACATTGAGAGACAATTTACAAGAAACTCTCAGAGACGTTTCCTGAGAAGCGAGAAAAGCAGCTACAGCTGAGCTAAAGCTTAAAGCAGAGCAAAGTAAGTCTGAGTTTGGGTTTATATTTTCAGCCTGCATATCAGCACATACTGAAATACACTTACAGCCAAGATGGTAAAACGGACATAAAATGTTGTGTTGTGCTGAAAGGACAAAACTGCTCTTCTTAACATTCGGTTGTGACCCCTGAGGTAAGCTTGCTAGCTAGGGGTGATCAGCGCATGGGGACGAGCACGTGCCCGCTTGCGCGAGCTGTCCGTGGCTCAGACAGGATTGCACAAGCTCCACCAGCCCAGTTCACTGCCGCGTTCTGTGGTTCATTATACACGGATTGTCTGAAGCCTGTTGCGAAATTGTTATTGAATAATTTTACTATAGCTACACAAAAATGTATAGGCGCTACAGCTACTAGCTACATTTCATAAAACTGTAGCGCTACAGCTACTAGCTACTAATATTTGTAGCTAACTACAAAAAGTAGCGTGCTACTTAGCTACTCCCCCATCCCTGACGGTTACTCTAACCTTTATTCATACTTACATTATATCTATTCCCACTGTTGCACTGTGCCTGTTGGAAAGAGCAAGCTACACCTGTTTTCACTGATTTGCTACACTGATTTCCAGGGTTACACTTACACCCATCTTCTGTGATAATATTACACCCATTTCCATGATTATGCTGCATGTATTTTTAAGTTTATGCTAAAACAATTACCATGGTCACATTACATGCATTTTCAGTGTTATCCTACAACTATTTCTGTTGTTATGACACCCATTTTTACAGTTAGATTACATCAGTTTAAATGGTTATGCCATCCCTGTCTCAATGGGTTCAATACCTCCATTTCCATGGTTACATTACACCCATTTCCATGGTTACACTACATCAATTAAATGGCTGCACGAAACCAGTTTCCAAGGTTACACTACACTTATTACTGTGGTTACACTCATTTCCATGATTATGTTACATCAGTTTAAATGGTTACACCAGATGTGTTTCAAAGGGTTCACTACGCCCATTTCCATGGTTACATTACACTCATTTCCATGGTTACTCCACACCAATTTAAATAGTTACATGACACGAGTTTCCAAGGTTACACTTATTACTGTGGTTACACTCATTTCCATGGTTATGCTACATCGATTTAAATGGTTATGCCATTATTTTAAATGGTTATAAATAGTTACGGCACACCTGCTATCTAGGTTACACTGCAATCTTTCCCAAGGTCACATTACACCCATTTCCATGGTTCCACTGCACACATTTTCAAGGATGTGCTACACGAGTTTCCAATGGTTACATATGCTTATGCTACACCAGATCCCATAGTTCCCTTACATGCATTTTCACGGTTATGCTACAACCATTTCCGCAGTTATGCTACACCCCTTTTTGATGGTTACAACAATTCTCAAGGTACTCATTTCCATAGGGGTATATACCATGTCCTTGTGCATGTGTGTGGTTGTTCTTACGTTCTTGGAAAGTGGTGAAGAGGATTTTGAAGCGGCTGCGGCGGCTTCCCTCATCCGCCCACATGCGCACCACTCCCAACGCAGTCAGCAGCATCACGTCACTCGCTACCGTGCTGCAGAACTTCACCTTTAGATCCTCCACAGAACTGCTGCCGTCATACACTGCCACAAAATTACGCTTACACTCATTAGAGTTCTGCATCTCGTAATCCAGGAAACGCAGGTAGATCTAAGGAAGAGAGAGAGAGAGAGAGAGAGTGAGAGTGAATACATATAGTTGAAATTTTCTGAGGCTTTCATCGTGTGACAATGTAAGTTTTACTCTAAACAAACCAGCTGTATTATGTTAGGTTACTAGATATCAGTATCAGAAACATGCGTATTTGTATTAAAAATTTCAAAAAGCCACAACATTTTGACAGGCAATGTACAGAGTGCAAGACCTCAGCACCCTGTAAATGAGCATGGTTGACAAAAACATATTATTGTCCCACAAACAGCACTGTAGATCCATCATTTCATTCATGACACGGCTGACATCTGGATCATTTACAGGTGTATATTTCATCAACGGCTCTAGGATTGTATCAAAGTTACCAAGCTCTTTCATCTCAGCCGCATTACTGTGACTGATATCTCTATAATGAGATGCTGTCAATAAACCCATCTCATACTTCAAACTGCCACCCGATTCAGACACTTCACAACAAAGCAGATTTACATCAGTGTTTCTGTCTCTGCTCAGTGTGTCGGTAAAAGCATAAAAACGCGGCTTGTGCTGGAGCCTCTCTAACCCCAGAAGGCAGCAGAGCATCTATTTTCTTCCCAGTTGAAGGAGCGGTCTGGCAAAAAATCTAATTTACACATTTTCCCCCATTAGCCCAAATGTAGTCAACCAGCCGAGACATGTTTTCTTCTTTAGGTTTGGTGCTTTGAGGCTGATGTAGCTAACAAGAAACTGAACTGAAAATCCAATCATGGATTTAAATTTCTTTTTATATTCTTCACCAGGGTCATTCTACAATTGTTGTAGTGAAAGTACTTCACAAAGTAGTCTTTTCGTTGTTCACGTCACACCATTGACTTCACAAAATGTTAGGTATTTTAACCTCCTCTGAACATTATTATCACCAACATAATAAGACACAAAGTAAACACTGTTTTTTTTCTCTGTGTTTACACAACTGCATGAAAAAGGCTTTGAACTTGTGGATCTAGCTGGACATCTGCATGAACGGCTCCTAAGTGAAATACTTTTCATCAAACATTTATATCATAATAATAAACAAAGAGCTTTTAACACAAAGCGTATGCATTATACATGATTTATTTGACTATATCTACAATTAACAAATGGTTAAAAATATTGAGACCACTGATAGAAAAAGTCAAAAAATATTACATAAGCACATTTTACATTTACATGCAATATTAAGCATATTACATATATTTTATACGCACCAGCCCAGTGCTGTAGACAGCAGTAACTTCTAGATGTTTCAGAAATAACATAAACTAAAATCTTGAATGACTGCGTTTTGTAATATAAGAGTTTATTATACTAAAAAAACTGCAAATGTCCAGATTACTAGACATTAAACTTAACCTAAAAATTTGATAAATATCTTTTATTTCTCTTTTTACCTTTAAAAAGAGGGACTTTCTGAAAGGACACATATAGAAAACATTTCTGAAATAAACACAGGACCATTCAGAAAGAGTGTTTTGGTTAGTTTCAGAGGCGGTGAATGTCTGTCTCACCATCTGTCATGTTTGTTTTTGTTCATAACCAGATAAATAAGAAAACTGTGATGTGGAGTGAGGAGGCGGACGCACGTGCTGAGATATGCGAGATTTATTATGGGCAAATGCAGGGTCATGGTCAAGACGTTCCAGGGTCATAGAGCCAACACGGATTGAATGGGGGGCAGACATGATAGACCGACAATAAACAGGATCAAACAACACACAGTAACTAGAATAACCAACAAACAGCACGATCAAACAAAGCAAAGAAATATTCAAACAACAGCAAACAAAGACCAGCAAAGACAAGGGGCAAACACAGGGCTTAAATACACATGGAAAACGAGGGACAGGTGGAAAACAGGTGAAGACAATCAGGGGCGGAGTCATGAAATGAGAGGGCTAAACCAAAACATGAACGCATGGACAGGACTAGGAGGGGCCAATCGTGACAAAAACACTATTAATTGATCATCCAGTGGATAAATTTTGTCAGAAAAAAGTGTGTCAGTGGTATTTTTTGCAAAGTGTTACACAGATTTTAAAAGTGAAATAAAATAACAGTATACATGCAATATTCAATATAACATAATAATTATATTTAACATAATATAATAACATAATTTTCCACACAAAATGTGACTTTGAAACTAAGTTGTCTGAAGACTATATTTAAAAAACGTCAGTGGTGTTACTGTCAGTGGTGTTATATTACTGATTGTTGTTTGTTTTACACTTGAATTACATACAATTTATACCCAGTTTGCTACCATAATGGAAAACTGACTCTTAGGTTCTCTTCCAGACACTACTGACTCGTTTTCATTGTTTCATCTGACTTCTCTTTCTGGATTAGGCTCACTTTGTTTCTTTATTCATTATTCTCATAACTCTTATTGACACTGTTGTGTTGTGCTTTTGGTATCTGGTGTTAACTACAATAGGATGGCAGAGATGTAATGGAGGGGATGGAATGGAAATGAACATCAATATTGTATTCATTCGCAAGTGCTAAGTCTGTTCTGGCTCCTGGTGACTATATGAATAGCTTATTTTCCCAGAATGTCCAGTCTTCTGTTTGAGTCTTCAGGCTTCTTAATTATTCCAAACATAGTTGTATTTTCCGATGAATTTGCTCTGTTCAAAATAAGACAACTTCAGTTGGGTCATCTGGGCTTCGAGTGAGAGGTGAGGTCTGATTTGGTCAAGGGTCCGTTTGTTTGTGTTCTTGCTGTTTTCTCTTTCAAAATTCAAACGCATCAATATTTTTTGTCTGTCCTGCTTTGTTATCCCAGCATTCACATCCATAAAGAACCACAGGAAACGTTGCAGCCTGGACAAATATGATCTTTGGTTGTACAGACAAATCATTACGTTTGAAGATCTTTTCAAGCTCCTTCAACCTTGATCTGTTGAGTGTGTCAACTTTCCCAACTGTTGTTAATATCTGTAGTAGGCAAAAGCTGTCCAGCACTTCTACATCTTCTCCATTAATAGTAAAGGTCTTTTTCATTGTAACACCCTTTGTTTTTCCTCATATTGTGCAGAAGATCCATCTCTTCACTCTGTTCTTTTACTTCCCTTACAAGAACCTCTAGGTCTTCCTGACTTTTCACTATGAGTCTTGTGTCATGTGCATACTGAAGTTTATTGAATCCCTGGTCATCTTTCTCCAGTCCTGCTTCTTTCATAACATGTTAAGCATATAAGTTGAAGAAGTATGGTGATAGTGGGCAGCCTTGTCCCACTCCTGTACCAATGTAAAACCAGTCTGTCCATTTGCTGTTATGACTGTGGCTTGTTGATCAGTGTAGAGGTTCCTTATTAGAATGAGATGCTCTGCTGTACACACTTCGTTGAGGACATTCCATAATTGTATGTGGTTGACACTGTCAAAAGCTTTGCTGTAGTCAATAAGACATGTTAAATTCCATGGATTTTATATGTATGCATGTTTACATATGTTTACAGTCCATTCTTACATATGAAATGCTGTTTTCTCACCTTCACTAACTTAGAGTGCTTGAAAAAGCGCTCTATTGTTATCTCTCATACTTCTTCTTATTCTTCTTCCACAAATTTCTGTGATTAATACAGCCCGAACCGCTTAACGTACAGACTCCGTTCAAACTGCGTTTCGGATGGCTCAGCGCTGTGACTTGTGCTATGTATTTTTTGAGTCGATCGGATTGGTAGTTTTTAATAAAATTAAGCTTAAAAATTAAAAACCTCCCATAAAAATGAATGGTTGAATGTTCAGAACTTCAAAGTCTAACTGACATCGATGATGTCACAGCAGGCCACTCTGTCTCACAGACACAGCTGATCACGCAGGGAATCCGCTTTAAAATCCTTAAACTTTCACCTAGACACTCCAGTTTTAAATGGTAGAGAAACTTGTCCTTTCTGAAACCTCAAAATATCTCATCATTTTTATCAATTAGCTTTACAGTCATGAGCATTTGTTTGGCACTAAGCACAGAAAACTGCCCCATTCACTCCCATGTAAATTTATCAAAATCAGAATCTGCTTATTTCAAGATTTTCTCTGTGTTTAACTTGTCATAACTCAGACATTTTCTTCTCAATACACAAAATAATCCTCAAGGGGTCTTATCTCACACCATCTGAGTGACAGTTAATTTGAATGACTGTCCCCAACCCCCCTCAAACGCATACATCTCTCCCTCTCACACACACACCACACAGACACATACCTAAGGAGGTGTTGTTTACCTACACAGAAACACACAGAAACACACACACACACACATTTGCAGCTCTTTTCAAACACCCTTGAAGTTCCTTCAGGAAATGCACATCTAGTTTTATAGTTTACTCTCTCGTTCAGGGATTTATTAAATGTCAGTGTTGATGTATCTCATTTTCACTGAATATGAAATGCAAACAGACCCTGCTATAGCTTTTTTTATATCAGCAACATGTCGTGTGAGTTTATTCTGCTTGCTTTGAGAATCATGGCAGGAGACGCATGCTCACAGTAGGGTCATGATGGTAACTACTCTCATAACCAGTGTCTGGCAAAGTTATGGAAATGCCTGCAGAGAACATGGTCTCCACTTCGTTGTACCTAAGAACACCCTTGCTGTGGTAAAATCGCAGTAACCCACAGCCTCTCATGGCTTATTGCTTTAATAGACTTGCTTATCTGGTTTCTGACACTGTATGACATACTGTTATAAATAAACCTGGACAAAAGTAAAGACAAAGACAAGCTGCTACTGTTTTTTACCGCATTAACACAGTTAGCTTGTTGGTTCAGTGCAAAACTAAAGAAGCAAGCCTCAGACATTAAACAAGTCTTGACTGAATGATTATAAGGGATAAATTGTGAAAATGAAACTTTTTGACATAACAATCACTTTAATTCGCTGCTAATCAAGGCAAATTCATCCCTCTCCACAGGACTGTCCTAATTTCACTGCAGGAAATATTATACTCTCTGTTAGAATTAATCTCTTTCACAATGACACTGCCAAAGAAACACTGCATGACAGCTTCAACATGCAAGCCTGTCATTAGTGGAAGCTATTAGACTGGACTGCCCACCCCCCCCCTGCTGTGCTCGGTAGTGGCCTAAGTCCACTGCCCATGGTGTGCTATCATTACTCATTACAATGAGAACAATACTCAGTCATGACAAAAAAGCAAAAGGACAAGAGAAATGATGCTACACTGACTGGTCGTTTTATTAAAAACCTCTCTCTGTACAATTAGAGACTGAAGCTCATCTGTTGATGCACAGTTTGCCATCCTGTAGTCTTTCATTAGTGGTCACTTTCTGACCACAGGGACTCTACTGGCTTGTTTTTTTGAGTAGTGGTCCACTCTCAACCTAGCAGTGACACCGGCACATGTAAAAACCCAGCAACACTACTGTGTCTGACACACTTGTACCAGCACCACACACACTACCATGTCAGGATCACTGCTGTGCTGAGAATGAATCACCACCCAAATAATATCTGGACAGCAGTGGACCTGAGCTCAGAAGCCCACCAGTGATGAAAGGGGTAGAGGGGAGCTAATTAACTGAGCAGGATACAGTCTGTAATTGTCCTACCCAGGGTCCGCCCACAAATGTGTTCTCTGCAGGTACAAGGGTGCAAGGATGGGCAGGCTTTGGCAAAAATCCCACTCAATCTAATGAATTTAGATTGGAGTTTAGATTCACTACATAATGTTGCCTTTCAGTCCAGTTCAAAATGCTACACTACTGAGATGGGCTGTGTTGTTGTAGCTACATAAAAATAAGTAGATTGGATGTGATGACAAATTAGCCAACATTCTAACACTTTGTGACCAAAAATTATACCTATACCTGTCCTAACACTGTGAGGTTTCACATACTTATGTAGCTAAATGTAGCTAAAAATTTTGACCAAAACTGTGTTGTGTGCTCCAGTTCCTCACTAGGTTCAACTGATCTAGCAACAGTAGCTACAACTGTGGGACAAGCATGGATAGATAAATTGTAGTGGACCTATAAGGCAGGTGGAGCTCATAAAGTGGCCAGTTAGTGGAAGCACCAGGTAGGTGTTATTAATAAAGTGACCAAGTAGTGGAAGCACAAGGTAGGTGTTTCTAATAAAGTAGCCAGTTAAAAAGTAGCCTTTTGTAGAAGGGGGTTTCCAACAAAGTGGACAGGACGTATATGAGTGAATAAGAGCGTCTCTTCTCTTCCAGAAAAACACCAGACTGGTGATAAAGTGAGAAGCTGCTACAGAACCACATCACTGGGCTTGTCCTGGAGATGCTGCAAACCCACACACCATCAACATTACTAATGAACTGGAGAACCCCCGGTGTTCCTGCAGGCCTACACCATCGGCAGTCTGGCACTAAGCAGTGTGGGCGTTGCACAGACACACTCAAATCGAACAAATGACGGTGTGTGAGGACTGCCGGTCTGTTCGGCTGGCCCCCAGGGAGATGAAGTTTAATGAGATTCAGAGATGCCTACGGGTAATTTCCCACATTTGACACTTCGGGGGAATCTGGAGGCTCCAAGTGAATGTGTGTGTGGGGGGGGGGGGGGGGGGGGGGGGATGTCAGCTGATCATTAAAAAAAAAGTCACAGATTGTGGGGCGTGCAGTTCTACTCTTACTGCCCAGCTGTCATAATCCAGATGATAGGAAAAGAGTTATAACAAAGACTTGATAAAAATGAAGACCTACAATACTAATGTAAGGATCATTGGGTTACACCATTTCCATGGTTACACTGCACGCACTGCCATAGTTACACTACAGTCCTTATATGAGCATGTTACACTCATTCCATTGTTCTGCTATACTCTTTTTGATGGCTGTGGTTCTGACACATCCCATTACTGGCTGAACAGTTAAGATGACAAGACAAAGAAATCTCCATCATCCATATTGATGTCATACCTGTTTCCATGATTACACTTCACCTGTTTCCATGGTTACTCTACTACCAGTGTGATGGTTATGCTATGTCAACTTATGCTACATTTATTCCATATTTACGCTACACCCACTGCCATGGTTATGATACACGTATTTACACAGTTGCACTCCTGAGAAGACATGTCCCATTACTAGCTGCTGAATGCTGTAACGGTGAAGATGACAAGGCAACAACATAATTAAAGCAACAAATTCACTTTGATGATAATGCTAGGCCCATTCTGTGGCTATGCTACAACAATTACCATGGTTACACTCCATTCCATTCCATTCCATGGTGATGCTATACTCATTTTATGGCTATGCTACACTCAGTTCCATAGTTACTGTGAATTCATTTTCATGGTTGTGTTACACCATTCTGATGGTAATGCTACACCCTTTCCATAGTTATGCTACACCCACTTCCATGGTTACACTACACCTGTGACCAAAGTTACACTCATTTCCAGAGATGTTCAACACTTAAGCTATATCTATTCTATGTTCATGCTACATTCACTTCAGTGGTTGTGCTACACTATAGTTACGCTATACCCATTACACCGACATGCTACACCAATTCCATGGTTACATTACACTCACTTCCATGGTTACACTACACCTGTTTACATAGTTGCACCCATTTCCACAGTTGCACCCATTACATGGTTATGCTATATCAAATCCATGGTTACGCTACATTCATTCTTTTGCTTATGTTACACTCATTTCCATGGTAACACCATACCCATTACACAGTTATGCTACACCAATTCCATGGTTACGTTACACCCACTTCCACAGTTACACTACACCTGTCATAGTTACACCTATTTCCATAGTTGCACCAATTCCATGGTTTCATAGTTTCACTAGGAGTAACGTATTCCAAGAAGACAAGTCCCAAAATGTTTCGGAGAGCTTAACCCATCTGTCTCCACTAGTTTAACAAACACCAATGTGATATCCTGTATTTAAAATAATAATTTCTTTGTAACTATAAAATGTTTTAGTTATTAGTAGCTTTCAGTGTTCTTGTTTGTGTATGTTTATAGTGCCTTAACCTCTCATGACCTCAAAACTACAGCCTTGCACACAACAGGCCCAAATAAGGCCGAAAGCACAGGATTAAACTGTCTTATTAAAGGCTCGGCTTATGAAGATTTTCCATGCATGCACCAGCAGAGCAGAAACACCAGATTCATTTGTTTTCATGTGCATGTGGTGGCATGTCTGTCCTAAAGGCTAAAGATCTGCACCTGAAATTAATTAGTAATTTGCATGAATCTAGTTATGATTCCCACAGCGTAATAAGGTACAAGAATTATACACTGGAAAATAGATTTCACATTACATTACACAGAACATAATATTACATTTATTGATGTAAACACATTTCATTACACGGTTTAAGTGTTGGCTTAACAGTAATGGGTTAATTTGCTGTTCATTCTGAATCCTTGGAAATGAATCATTTTACAAGTAATAGTAAAACTGGTCAAGAAACAAAAAGGAAAGAAATTATACATAAGATGAGATGATTAAGCTGATACTCTACTTGATACTCAAGCCTGTGTTGTGTACCATCATCAACATTACATACAAAACCCAAAGGATACGTACATTCACTGGTGGTTTTGGGTAATAAATAAATGGACTATATTTGTGTGTTAGATATCATGAGCCCTGGTTCCTATCACCACCACTTTATAGAAATCAGAGTTAAGTTTACAATGAACCATTTCATATCTAAACACGTTAATAAATCTTAGCAATGAAATTATGCCGAAATTTTGAAGATTTTCCTTTTAATGAAAGAAGTTTGACTTTGTGAGCAAAGACCTTTTTGTTTTGATTTCAGACATTGTCTTACATGCATGCAACTATGCTGAAGTAACAATCACTGCTAATCTAGGATTAACTGCCACCTTTTGATAACTGAGCTGATTATGATTATATGGCAGGTGAAGCCAATAATAATTCAGTGCTTGTTGAGCCCTGAGTTAAAACAACAGCAAAAACAGGACAATTAAAAAGATTTAGGGTCAAAATCATCACCAATTTGGTTGCCAATTATCAGTCTGTTCCCAAATGATAATATCTTGACAATATAGTGAACTCTGCAATTATTGTCATTATTGTGAATGGAGTTCATTCATTTAGTGCAGAGCAAATGTAACACTGGATTCCCAGATTCCATTATTTCTACACAAATAAAATATATTACATAAACAAAACTCTGTATTCCTGATTACTATAATTGTGTTGGTCTAATAAGTTTTATTAAAGTAACACAAAGATTCAGTGGATCCATTCTTTTTTTCAGTGGAATGCTAAAGTGCACATGTGAAAAGAAGACTGAGGGAAGAATAAGTATGCTTCAGTTGAGCTTTAAAAAAAAAGACCAACCGCCTTTCTTAAGGATGAAAAGAGTCATTCCAACAGGCTGTAAATGCCATGACATAACCGACCCAGTAATCTTACCCTGAAACCCTAATCCCAGTCCCCACAGAGTCCAAGAAGCTCCAGAGGGATTTCAAACATCCAAAACCCTTCTCTCTGCTACTCTCTGACCGCACTATACAAAAGTCCACTTGGAGATACATTTGCTCTTCACCACCACGTCTATTGTAATATATATCTTCACAGTAATGCATAATGGAGTTACAATACTTAATTAAATGAATTATGAAATCTTGAATGTAACTATGATTTGTTTCAAATACACAAATATGACTGGAGGAATTATGCACATAACAGTTAAATAGTAAATAAAACAACAAACAGTTTCACTATCATTATTATTATTATTATTATTATTATTATTATTATTATTACGTTTGAAACTGGTTGAAGACTTTTATTTTATTAGCTTGTGGGTTTTACTTGTTTGCTACTATATACATGCATTCAGCTAAATGAATAAATGAAAGCACCTTATTTACCCAAATTAATGTTTTTCAAGACAGACATGTATCCATCAGTGTCCCAGACTCGACGACCCGAGACAAATATTCGTCAAGAAAAAGAAATAGTGCATCTGTTCCTACAGTTTTCTTACTGTTAGCTATACTAACAGTTATTGTCAGATGTAATTTTTTGCAAGAAAAAAGTTTAAATGCCTTACTTTGGCCAGAAACTTTTCAACTCTTTATCTTTACAGTGTTAACAGGAGCCAGGGGCCACAAAAACTGCGTATCTTTAGTTAAGATCTGACAGATCAAGATAAGATTTTGAAAAAAAAAAAAGATCTTATCTTACAGCATCTTATCTTTACCCAGTTAGGAAAGCTTAAGCTACTTGATCAAAGTTGACAGTCAACTGTCATGCCTGTTACTTACCAACTGACCGTATGCGCACAGCTGACACATAAACAATCAAAGCAGTCAAGTTAGTTAGCCAGACAGGTAAGCTAAGGTTACTTTTGTAAAAACATCAAACAAAACTAAAGTGCAGTAAACTTGAAGGTAAGATGGTGGCTGCGCTTCATGCTGTTTATTGGAGCTCTGCCAAAACGCTTCCCTAACAACTTTAATCAACCATGCTAACGCTATTCCACCTAATACACAGCAACATGTTCAACTCCGTCCCTTCATCATTCACAACCATCACTGTAATCGTTTATCTGATGAGTTTTCATTAACATTTACACACAATGGTAATAAGAGGGGATGGTGGAAGTCATGTCTGCTGCATCTGGGGTTTTACATGCTGTTAGAATAAAGCACCATTTTCAATGTCGGTGAATGGAACATCTTTATTTCGGGGCAGTCGTGGGCTGGAAGGTCGCCAGTTCGATACCCAGAGCCGACAGCACATTATCCTTGAACAAGACACCTAAACCCCAACTGCTCCCCAGGCGCTGCGGATTGGCCGGGTAAGTGTGCTCAGTGCCCCCTAGTGTGTGTGTGCTCACTAGAGTGTATGTGGTGTTTCACTTCACGGATGGGTTAAATGCGGAGGTGAAATTTCCCCGTTGTGAGACTAATAAGGTCTCTTAATCTTTATGCTAGTTATAGTGAACTATGCTGCCTGTCAGTGCACAAAATGATAGAAACAGATGGTTAAAACAGAAGTTAAGTCACCTCTGGGGTAAAGTTAGGCCAGGATTTATTCACTTTTGTCTAGTTAGGATGTTTCTGTTTTCTTAGCTTGAGTTAGGATGAGATTATGAACTTAAGAACTGTTGTTCTGTAATAGCTTCTGTCCTAAATTAAGTCCAGAGTGAAGTTGTCATGGCAACTTCAGACACCAAACATCGCAGATCAACTACATTTATGAGGAGGATGTAGAAAATTGTTGAAATTATACTGTTCTGTTAATTCTAGGAGTACTGTCTACCCCATTCCCTTGTGGATCATGTCAAGCACCCCCAACTTGCAACCCAGGCTTTATTGCTTGAGTACACTCTAATTAGCCTTCTCAGCTATAGTTTTTCAATTAGTAAGCTTTTTCTCCACCATTGCTTTGGAATACATTATCAGCATGCGCGTGACGTTGAGGCAGCAACCTTTAGGGCTGTGCGTTATCTCTTTTCAGGCCATTGGTGAGTGTGTTTGAGGTGCAGCTCACGTCCCCTGTGCTGACTAATTTGTACTGGGTGCCAGCTGATGGCTAAAGCTCCAGCCAGCTGAGAGAAAGGTTCTGTGTACGGTGAAGAATCAAAGCTATTCATGTTTGAAAGGGACCACTACAGTCATGCCTGTAAGTTTGTGAACCCGGTTTTTGTTTTGTTAACCACTAAAGGTGTATTTAATCAGAATTTATTGTGTAAGTATTTTTAAATGTGATTATTTTGATAGATGATAACGGCCCTTATTCATCAAAGTTGTGTAAAATTCGCACGTACAAATTTCACAGTTTTGTTATGCATCGGGTTCATCTTTGGTATATCTGTACAGTCAGACTCACACCTGTATTTAAATTTGTGCAGAAATGTTTAACCTGAAATATTTGCTTAATTTGCAGTTTACTAACCAAAAGTATTATCAACATCATCTGTAACTGCAATAGTAAGAATAAAAATAGAAAATCTCAATAATAATAACAATTTGTGCATATTATTTGTCCAGGATTACAGTATAAACTATACTTATTTTACATGGACATTGGTGTACATTAAAGTGGGCTGTATGGTCAATATGTCATATTACATTATAATTCAGACTACTGATTTTTTTGGTACATATAACAGTATAATGTATTTATGTGTATTTTTTTAAATAAAGCAATTTTCAATGCAAGTAAACCTTTTTTATAGTTTAACAATGGCATACATAGACGTAGATGTCCCTATACTTTCAACAAGACCCACTTTTATGTAATGAAGTAAATGTAAAATATTTTTATTGGGCGAAATAAAAAGTAAACACTGAAACAAACAGTATATAGACAGATGTCGATATTGTTTTCTAGTGCTAACAGGATAAAGGTGAGGGTATCTAAAGCCCACAGTGGCTTCTCTGAGCACGGAAAAAACGGTACACAGTTGAAGTCCCGTTATCCCGTCCCACCTTAATGGCAGCAGTAATGTAACTGCTGCACCATTTAGGTGGAACAGGACAATTCAAAAAGAGACTGGCAAATAGGAAGTCAACTTCAGTCTAAGAAACAGGGCTTGATGACGTTTTACGTCTGAAAGTCATTCGTCTGATATGTGCATCTCTTACTCTTGAGCTTTCATCAATGACACTGCTGGGATTTAGTAAATGTTACAAGCTGTTCACACTATCAGTTTTAGCTGAGAAGCTGCAGAGTCTCTTGACTTGTAGCCAGATACTGCAGTGTTGCTTGAAGCAGCTGGCTAAGCAAGTCATGCTGGCTAAAGGCTAATGGCTAATGGCTAACCCCAAGAGACAGGTTTTTCCTTCCACTCTCTTTTCACCCTCATTAACTAACATACTAACATACCTCAGGCTGCATCTCACTACACGTGATGGAATGAGGGAATCAGCATGTTTTGGAATGTTTGTACATCACATTATCTGTATTTATTTGCATAGCAGTATAACGGTAATGACAAAACTAATACCTTATTTGTCATAATTTCACTCAGTATATCAGGTACACTGGCATATTGTCCACAACTAAAGTGAACTATTCAGCATTACATTTAAAGACATATTACACTGTGCTTTTGTTTTTTACTACTGACAAAGCCCAAAAAACAAATAATACAAAAACCCAGCCCCAGCTAGTGCAGAAGGATTTCATACACTGCAGCAATACTGCACTATTTAGTTATTTTTGTTACTTAATTTTTCATTTCTTAGTTGTATTATTTGTTAATATTAATTATGTTATTTTTGGAAAATAATGACACTGCACAATCACATCATTCCACTGCCCTAAAAGAAAGTTGTTTCACATTGTATTTATAAGATTAGAAATTTCAGTCAGTGGGGAGCAGTGTACTTAGCTACGAGTGCAGCCATTGGCTCACAACCCACTGCATGCTGTCATTTTATTGGCTCCCCATTACAACATCTACTTGAATAAGTACAAGCTTTATGTAAATAAATGATATGCTGCTGGGCTGGTGCTTGATTTTACGCACTTATGTCGATTCATCATTTGCACCCAAATCTCTGCTAGTTTTCCCGTCATACAAAGGTTTCATGAATCAGACTCAGAGTAGTGCGTACATTATTAATAGCGGTCAAATCTGAACTGTTTTTCCAGAATAACTTCACATGCAGGGCCAGATGTGCTAAGTCTTTTATGGCAGCTTTCAGACATAAATATGATACATTATTTCTGAAAAAAGCTTGTTATGTATGTTATGTATTATGCAGCAAAACATGCTTCTCTCTCTCATGCCTACACACTTAAAGGGAAAATCTCACAAATGGAAGGGACTATTGGAGTACATATTCCATCTAATTTAGTAAAATTTCAGTGGGTTGATTTTCACTGTTTCTTAAAACCAGGCATAAATTTGTGCTAATTTTTGAAAGGCATTTAAATGGACATTATCTCTCAAAAGACTGAAACTGGTAAACATTTATGCTATATTTCAATTAGGAGGAGACATTTTGAATAAGTATACATTTTGTGGTTAACAACAACAAAATCCATCCATCCATCCATCCATCCATCCATCCATCCATTTTCTAAGCCGCTTCTCCGTCAGGGTCGCGGGGGGTGCTGGAGCCTAACCCAGCAGTCTTCGGGCGGAAGGCAGGATACACCCTGGACAGGTCGCCAGTCCATCGCAGGGCAGACAGACAGACACAGACAGTGACTCACACACTCACACCTAGGGGCAATCTAGCATGTCCAATTGGCCTGACTGCATGTCTTCGGACTGTGGGTTAGGAAACCCGGAGAACCCTGAGGAAACCCACGCAGACATGGGGAGAACATGCAAACTCCACACAGAGAGGACCCTGGTCGCCCGGCCGGGCAACAACAAAATATCCAATTAAAAATGCATTTGGTGGTAAATGTAGCAAAAAATCTCTAATTATTCATTTTGTGGTTAACACAACAAAACATTTTTAATCAAATACACAATCTGTGGTTATTAAAATGAAAAATCTTAATTGTATATATGTATTTTGTGGTTAACATAAAAAACATTCAATTAAATACACATTATGGTTAACCTAAGAAAAATCACCAGTTAAATATATGCGTTGTGGCAAACAACACAAAAAGGCTCCTCTAAGCTGGTCAGGGCTCTCGTTATCACTCTTCAATCAGCCTGTAAATCGACTGAAGAGTCTGTGTGATGTGATTTGTGTAGCTGAGGTTTTTAGGCTTGTGGGTCTAATGGCTTTGGAAATACAAGTGTATGTGAGATGGGCTGTTTGAATAGTACCATGATATGATTACAGCATCCTCCCCACCACCACCATCTGTGCTTAAAGTAAACATTCCTGTGAGGCCGAAAATACAACAGTGATCTAAAGCCTTTTACAGAATTAACTCTGGCAACCCAAAATGGGGATTGGGCGCCATGTGTGGCAACCCTGATCTGTAACACAATTAAACTCTCACGGTGAGAAGCTTTGGGCGCTTTAATCACTTACAGTCCATTTAAATGTATTAATACTCCAGCCAACAGCCTGTCATGCAATCTACTAAATGGCACTGGAGAATCAATAGGACTCTATCAAAGAGACCACAGCATTTAAGAAAAGGGGAAACTGCCTATCCACACTCCGCCCACAAATGTGTTCTATTGTTGTTACTTTTGTTAGGTTGAGCAAGCTTTACAAATTAAACTAATGAGAAACTGTAGAAGATGACTCAGTTTATATCACAATACCTACATTTAGAGTCAGTTATTCATTCAACCTAATGAGAAACTGTAGAACAGACTCAGTTTATATCACAATACCTACATTTAGAGTGAGTTATTCATTCAACCTAATGAGAAACTGTAGAATACGACTCAGTTTATATCACAATACCTACATTTAGAGTCAGTTATTCATTCAACCTAATGAGAAACTGTAGAACAGACTCAGTTTATATCACAATACCTACATTTAGAGTGAGTTATTCATTCAACCTAATGAGAAACTGTAGAACAGACTCAGTTTATATCACAATACCTACATTTAGAGTGAGTTATTCATTCAACCTGATGAGAAACTGTAGAACAGACTCAGTTTATATCACAATACCTACATTTAGAGTGAGTTATTCATTCAACCTAATGAGAAACTGTAGAACAGACTCAGTTTATATCACAATACCTACATTTAGAGTGAATTATTCATTCAACCTAATGTGAAACTGTAGAACAGACTCACTTTATATCACAATACCTACATTTAGAGTGTTTTTATAATTTTGTTAGGTCACCTGTTAGGACAGTTCATGTATAGTTTTTCTTGTTGTGTAGTTCGGGTAATGATAGCATGCTGTTAGCATTGCTGTTTTAAATCAGCCTAGTCCTGATTAACTACACAGACCAGCTTGGTAGCGCAGCATTTTAAATTGGAAACTTAATGTTCACATGCAAATATTTGAGTGCCCCTGGTGAAATTACATGTTTTAACACAATTTAATTACAAATAATTAACACATCCTTTACAGAGAATACACTTATGCACATTTTAAAGCCCAACTACTGTGTATTTGCTGCATTTGGTAAAAGAATAAGACAAAATGCAATCTGTGCACCAAGTATGGCACATTTTATATGTCATTCCAATATGTTAAACTCAGCAAATAACCAATAATTGTACATTAAAATGTGCAGAGCTGTGTTCTCTTATTTTTAATTAATCAACAAACTTGTCACCAGGAGTGGTCAAATTTTTGAATACGATTTATCAAGCACTGTAGTGGCCCAGTGTAGTGGCTCATTAACGTTACCTTGATTAAACAAAAAAGTAAACCTGATCTAACAGTAGCCACGTTTACATGCAGCCTGATAATCCATTAATAATCTGACTAATAGCTCAATCGGAATGGAATACGTCCATGTAAATACCTCAATCGGAATAGACTAATCCAAATGAGGCCATTCGGAATACAATTTCTATCCGATTAAACGAGGTGGGTACACCTCTAAATAATCCGTTAAATAGAAGAGTAATATCCGTGTAAATGCCTGAATCCGATTACAGTCCAATCGGAACGTGTAGTACATTCTGCGCAGGCGCATCATCGTGAAATGTTTATACCGTTCAACACGGCGGAGCTGAAGCTGGTCTGCAGAGGAGACGAGGTTTATACT
Source organism: Pygocentrus nattereri (assembly GCF_015220715.1). Classification (NCBI taxonomy): domain Eukaryota; kingdom Metazoa; phylum Chordata; class Actinopteri; order Characiformes; family Serrasalmidae; genus Pygocentrus; species Pygocentrus nattereri. The sequence continues at coordinate 19,485,656 of NC_051234.1, read as the reverse complement.
CTGAGCTTTAAAAGACGGCGGTGGGACGGACGTCCAGCTTCTGTGTCTCAGAGCACGACGTCTTTCTGAGTCTGACGTTAGTTTAAAGCAGTTAAAAACTCAAATGCGCCAACTGGAAACTCTCCTCACGCCGACTGGACCTCACATGATGTTCACTGTCATGGTAACGTTTACTCTAAGCAGGCATGTAAATGAAGATTTTCATCAGACTGTTGAACAGAGTGAGAATAAACACCTCAGTCTGAATCTGTAATCCGATATTCATTTGGATTGGCAAAAATCTTTGCATGTAAACACAGCCATTGTGACTTTCAAGTGCAAACAATATAAAATAATTTAAATTAGTAACAGTCTAAATTTAGTATTAACTTTTTAATATTTCACCAATACTTGTGCTATAGTAAAATGAGATTTTTTGTTTTTCTTCCAAGTGTAGTTGTGGCCAATCCCACAATCTAGTCAGGTCTTCCCCTCACATGATGCTACCAAGCTGGGAGGGTGAAGTTTAGCACATGCTTCCATATGAAGTTCTACCAAATCCTTTCAAACTGCTGCTAATGCAACATCTCAACACACTTGTGCAAAACACACTTATGCAATAATGCTAACTGCTAATTCTGGTTCAGACACTTGGGTTGGCTAGCATTGTGCTGAGTGATGGGGGAGAAGGAGGACTATCCTACCCACCCAGAGAGAGAGAGGACAATTATGATCTCTTTAACTCCTGCTTATGGATGGCTGTGGCATCACTGGCCAAACCAAGACTTGCAACAGAGACAGTTGAGCCACTCTTCATTGGGATTTTTGCCAGACTTTCGGTAAAGCCTGTCTGACCTGGCAACAGTAACTAGGATTTAGATATGCTTTTGTAAAACATGATTCTGTGCATTATTTTTTTCCACCATACGCTAACCCACAAAAAAAGTCAAGATTTCACTTTGCATCAAGAAAACAACTCAATGGCACAGTCAGTAGGTTCTGTCCATGATGATATGGCCAAGGACTTATGCTTGTAATTTGCTTCGCTCTAAAGAAATCAAATAGCACTGAAATCAATTGGTAAGGCAATAAATCACATTATGTCCAAATATCACTAACAACTGTTGCATAACAACAAAGCGGTCCTGTTATAAAAATGCAGTATTTATAGAGGAATTCCACCAATTTTTTAAATTTTCTGCATAATTAAATGGTGGTTTGGTGTGAAATTTTCCATTGTAGAGAAACTTACAGAGTCAGAACTGTTCACAGTGGTGGTGATAGAAACCAGAGGTCCACTTCTAAATCCTACCCCCTACGAAAAGTTATTACGTGAAAAGTTATTACGTGAAATGGATGCCTGAGGTTTAATACATTGCTGTCCAACAGTTTTGAGATAAAATTTTGCACTAAAACATATATTCTTCAAATTCATTCATGGCAGAAGGGAACATCCAGGACATTATGAGGCAAAATATTCCCCCAACAAACCATATTTTTTCAGATTTACCACTATTTTACCATCATCAACTTCACATATAAAAACATTTGTATGTTCGCTAGTGGTTTTGGATATGAAATAAAATATATTTAATATATTTGTGTTGTAGACATCACACCCCCTGGTTCCTATCACCACCACTGTAAAGAAATCTGAGTCTGTAGGTTTCTTTATTTTTGTTTACTCAGATGCTGGATTACATAGATTTTTTTAATCTTTGGACTTGCCCTTTAACACTTTATCTCAGATCTTTCTAATCTTCACGACCACAGCTGTTATCACCGCAGAATTGGCTAAACAGGTTCGGTCTCATCCATCTTCAGAAAGGCCTTGGAGGAGGCCCAAAACAGATGCAGGAAAACACAGCAATTTGTGTGCTGAAGCATCATGGACAAGACTGGGGGAAAAAAAGTGTCCATTGAAAGTGTAGCAGGAACAGCTTGGAGTCGGGACTACTTCATCAGCTGTAAACCTCTCCCCAGGCAACAGCGCACTGATTAAAAACAGTCTTGACCTCAAATAAACTGCATGGCTCATGGCCCGACCTTTTACAGCCCAAAGCCGTCCCTCTGAACTCTTTCTCTCTCCCTCTCTCATCCACCGTGATATGAATAATGACCCTACAAGAGTGCTGCCATCCTCCTGCAAAAAACTACATCCGGAGTCATAGACATACAGCACCAGTCAACAGCTGGTTCCACCTACTCATGTTTACTTTATTTTCCACATTTTAAATTGTTTAGAAGTGTTTAAATGTATGTTTTTGAAACATCAGGACTAATAACACGTATGGAATTATGAAGCAACCAAAAAAACACGGTGACTTAGGAAAAAAAATTTTTTACAACTGAAATTTGTTTTGTGAACAAATTTACTCTGACACTCTTTGAAAAAATGAAAATAAAACTGAAGTGAAATTATATTAAAATATACCCTCCCTTAATCAGGCTGATTTTGTTGTTGTGCCTTTAAAACCGATATATGTAAATGTTGTGTGATGCTGTTGTGATTGGCTATCCTGTATTTTATCTAATTTAAATAAATAAATAGCCATTCAGGTTGAAACACTCCTTATAACCTCAGCATGAATGGATAGAGCTAAGCTACTGTGGGCTGATTAGGTGGATGTATTTAAATACACTGGTTTTTGTGACATCACTAAAACAATAAATTCAAGGTGGCCTCTTTCGGAAGCTTGTTGTCAATATATGGGTTGTATGATGTAAAGAATGAATGGTACATTTTGAAATGTCAGAAGTGATTGTACACTATTTCATATATGTTTTTCAAGATATAGGCCCCTTAAACCATTGTATCTAGTGAAAGTCTCTTAGGACACTATGCAAAAGCACAACCCCCTAGGCTGGGCTGCGAGCTGGGGGGGTGACGAGGAGGCAGAGCAGCGAGCTCTCGTTGCCTCTCAGCATGAGTGCTCATGCTGCCCTTAACGAGAGCCTGCTCTTCCAGCAACTGGACCTTCTTTTTAGGTCTGTGCATATAACGTCAATATAAAAAGTTTCCGACATGGTCTGAAAAACTCCCGCCAAATCAGCTCTGACTTTTGAATGAATTTTTCAGGCTTTACAGGGAGACTCGCAACAGCACATAGTAGATTTTAGTTTTTTCTTTTCAGATTCAACGTGAACTCTTTCCATTTTAACAAACAAATCTTACATGGTGCAGCTTCAATAAATGACAGCATGTTTCATTACCTATCATGGAGAGAAAACATCTCACTAACAAATGCATCACAATATGGAAGGAGATGATTTCACACTGACTTTAAAGCTGCTTCTTCTTCTTCTTTCGGCTGCTCCCTTTAGGGGTCGCCACAGCGGATCATCTGCCTCCATCTTGCCCTATCCATTGCCTCCTCTACTTTCACACCAACCATCTCCATGTCCACCTTCACTACATCCATAAACCTTTTCTGAGGTCTACCTCTTCTCCTTCTACCCAGCAGCTCCATCTCCAACATTCTTTGCCCAATATATCCACTATTCCTCCTCAACACATGTCCAAACCATCTCAATCTGGCCTCTCTGGCTTTATCTCCAAACTGCTCCACCTTCACTGTCCCTCTGATCTGCTCATTTCTAATCTTGTCCATCCTTGTCACTCCCAACGAAAATCTCACCATCTTCATCTCCGCCACCTCCAGCTCAGCCTCCTGTCTTTTAGACAGAGCCACAGTCTCCAAACCATACATCATAGCAGGACGCACTACTGTCTTGTAAACCTTCCCTTGCACTCTTGCTGCTATCCTTCTGTCACACATCAGCCCTGACACCCGTCTCCACCCACTCCATCCTGCCTGCACCCTCTTCTTCACCTCTTTTCTACACTGTCCATTGCTCTGGATGGTTGACCCAAGATATTTGAAGTAATCCATCTTTACGACCTCTACTCCTTACATCTTCACCTTTCCGCCTGCCTCCCACTCATTCACACACATGTATTCCGTCTTATCTCTACTGACCTTCATTCCTCTCCTCTCCAGTGCAAACCTCCACCTCTCCAGATTCTCTTCCACCTGCTCTCTACTCTCACCACAGATTACAATGTCATCTGTAAACATCATGGTCCATGGAGCCTCCTGCCTGACCTCATCTGTCAACCTGTCCATCACCATTGCAAACAAGAAGGGGCTCAAAGCTGATCCCTGATGTAACCCTACCTTCACCTTGAAACCATTTGTCACTCCAACTGCACACCTCACCACTGTCTTACTATCCTCATACATGTCCTGCACCACCCTAACATACTTTTCAGCTACACCTGACTTCCTCATACAGTACCACAGTTCCTGTCTTGGCACCCTATCATATGCCTTCTCTAGATCCACAAAGACACAATGCAGCTCCTTCTGACCTTCTCTGTACTTCTCTACCAACACTCTCAATGCAAAAATTGCATCTGTGGTACTCTTTCTGGGCATGAAACCAAACTGCTGCTCACTGATCTGAACCTCTCGCCTTAGCCTAACTCTTTCCCATACCTTCATGGTGTGGCTCATCAACTTTATACCTCTGTAGTTACTGCAGCTCTGCACATCACCCTTGTTCTTAAAAATGGGGACCAGTACACTGCTTCTCCACTCATCAGGCATCCTCTCCCTCTCCAGGATTTTGTTAAACAACCTGGTTAAAAAGTGCCTTCTCTCCTAAACATCTCCATACCTCCACAGGTATCGTTTTTACCTTCATCGTTTTTTTAAAGCCGCCCTCACTTCCACCCTACTAATTCTCTGCACTTCCTGATTCACTATCTCTCCCCCTGTTGTCCTCCTCTCTCTCTCATTTTCCTCATTCATTAGTTCTTCAAAGTACTCCTTCCATCTACTCAACACTCTCTGTTCACTCACTAGTACGATTCCCTCTCTATCCTTTATCAGCCTAACCTGTTGTACATCCTTTCCAGCTCTATCTCTCTGTTTAGCCAAACGATACAAGTCCCTTACTCCTTCTTTACTGTCCAGCCTCTCATACAGCTCATCATAGGCCTGAGCCTTTGCCTTTGCCACCATTCTTTTTGCTATGCGACTAGCCTCACAGTACTCCTGCCTACTTCCTTCATCTCTCTGGTTATCCCACTTTTTCTTAGCTGCCTTCTTCTTCTGAATACTCTCCTGGACTTCCTCATTCCACCACAACCTTTCCTTGTCTTCTTTCCTCTGACCAGACAAAACACCCAACACATTCTTGCCCGTTTCTCTCACCACCTTAGCTGTAGTTTCCAAGTCCTCAGGTAACTCCTCACTGCCCCCAAGGGTCTATTGCAATTTTCCCCTGGACTTTCCCTGGAAGCTGCTGAAAATTCTAATATAACAAGAGACTCCCAGAGAGAACAATGTATTATGAAGGGATTCAACCACTTGGGAAAAAGCAGCAATGTCTATATTATCATAGACACACCTAGGCACATACATTAATTAAGATCACATCTGGTTCCCTCACATATTGTTCTATATGTTACTACCTGTCAAGGTCACTCTTATTAATTTTGCTGTTGTTTTTGTTGCTACTGTCATACTTGATGGTTTGGCCAAAATTCAGATTTACAAATGTAAATGACCAGCCGAGACACCAAATCTGATGTCTGAAGTTTCCCTCTTTAGTTTTATGATGGAGCTATGAGGCTAATGTAGCTAACAAATAATAGAAGCTTACCAAATAACACTGCTACCTGCAACTCCATGTTTATAGAGAACAGTGTGTCGTTCAGTGTCAGAAACCACATAAGCACATCTATTAGTGATTACTTAACAACTTCACACAGTTTGAGACAACTGTGTGATTATTTAGACGTTAGCACCGTGCTAATTGGTGGTATAAGCTTCCATTACCTGTTACCCACTTGAGCTTTGTAGCTCTATCATCTGCTTCAATATCAGTACCAGTTTTAACATCCACTCATCCACTTAGCCTCATTTATTCCAGGAAATTCTGACATCATTCAAAGGACTGTTCCTCTGGTTTGTTAGCTCAAGTGAAGTTAATTAGATGAGCCATCAAAGGGTCAAGGGATCGAGTTTGAGTGTTGTAGAAATGAAATGATAGCAAGCCTCCAAAAAAGCCCCCAAAAACAGCAGACAAATCTGTTTATAAGACATAGTAATAAATACTTAGTAGTTCAAAACCATAACATCTACTCCATCTCTTAGACAAGATTGCTGTTAAGTTAGTCACTGTTAACTGGCTAGTTAGTAAGCTAAAGGCTATGCAGCTAACAGAGATAATCAGAGCACTAAATCTTGGTTCTTCACCAAGACAAAACGTTTTTGCACATTTTTATGCAAATTAACATTCAAATGTCTCAAAAAAGGTCTGCGTTGCTGGCAATTGGCACACTGCAGCTTGTTTGATCAATTCACTCCTCGCTGTTCCCTCCTCTCTTTCCGCGCAAGCAAGTATATGTACTTTAATATGTAGCTGATTGACAACAAAACTGTGCTGATTTTAAACCAAACTATCACTTTCACAATTATAGCCATAACAGTGAAAAAGGTAGCTGGCCCTTTCTTCAGAAGATCCATCTCCAGTGATGCCACAGCCATCCGTGGTCAAGAATCCAAGAGATCCTCCCTCATACCTAAATATAATGCTAGCCATATAATGCCAACGGGTGTCTGTTAGCTAATATTAGCAGTCTCCTCCAAGTGTGCAAACATATGCTAGTTTTTGCCATCCCAACCTGGCATCTTGCAATAGAGGGAAACCCCCCAAAAAACTATATGAAGTAGCTGTGGCAAGTCAGTCACCTTAGAGCGAGGGGGTGCTCTGATGAACCATTTGCAGTCCACTGCCTCCGTCTGAGATGCTTTACCATCTTTGGAAATTTGCTGCGATTCGATGACGCCTTCAGACCCACCCATTTCAAACTCACAAACTACAGAGAGAGAGAGTGAGAATGTTAGCAGAGGTGAAAGGCACACGGTATGGACTGTAAGCTGTGGAGATTTTAGAGGAGAATAATAATAAAGCATACGTACAAGGAAGAGGCTTGGGGATGCCCATGTCTTTAAAGTCAGGATCTAAAAAAGAAAATGCAAAATATTTTAGTGCAAAAACATCAGAATCATACCATTGGTTCATTACGACTGATCATGAGATGTAAACAATGTCATTCATAATTGTTGAATGTGATGATGAATTGTAGTAAAATAGTAAATCTAAAAAGTACATTTTTTTGGGGGAATATTTTTCTTATTAATATTGTACCAGTAATTGCATCAACTAAAAAAAGGAAGGATCATACTTCAGTCTGGCTATTTATAACTTCCATTTTGCCATCTTATATCTCTGTTTACCACTGTCATAATAAACACAGAGTATGTTTATTATAAGAGTATCTGTTTATCTGTATTTAGTGTAAAATAAGATGATTTTCAATACTGCATGGGTCTTGTTTATTAAAGAATTACACTGCTGACACCTCATACACCCATTATTGTCTACAGTATAACTGTAAGGTCATGTAAAGGTCAAAGACAGCAGACAAAACAAGCACCATTTGTCAACTGATTTTGTTACTATTGATAATCATAAGTTATAAAACCCACTCCTTTGCCTGTAAACCCGTCTAGGGCGTAACAACACCACTGTGAACCATTCTGACTCTTAGGTTTCTCCAGTATCAAACCACTTTGCATGACTTTGTTTACATCTTAACCCTTGCATTATGCAGAAAGCATTTTCAGAACCTAGGAATAATGGGTTTCATCCAATATCAGATTGGATTTCTCCCAGTTATGGCATGTAAGGTGATTTATAAACATTATTTTTATTGCTGTTTACTCTATTGCTGCTGTTGCTTCTACAGAGTATGTTCAGCTTAAAACTTTTGGCAACTCTGAACTTCCATTCATGCCAATAAAGCTATCTTGAATTGCATCCACATTATTTACTCCATTGCATTGCTGCCACTGAAACGCCCCTGCCGTATTGCACTAACAGAGCAGATACACACACAGGCTAATTAAAAGGAAAGCGCAAAGCGCAACCAAACAGGCTAATATCACTAACAATGAGTGGAATCTAATAGTTGCCAATTAGCATGATGTCATTTGCATAATGTTAATTGGCAGCTATTCGCTTTCATTTATTTTTGGCAAATATTCACTGCACATACTGAATGTTTTGGCACATATGGACATTATGTGGACAAATATATCAGGATAAGACAGTCAGATTTGGCCTAGTTTACTTTGCTTTCTCTCCACAAGGAATAAAATGTCCCCACAACCACATAACATTAATGCTTTCATCATCCTGGGGGGATTCAGTCACCTGAAGGAGCTTAATACACGCATGCACACACCAAGTAATAAATTGGTTTGGAGAGGGAAAGTGTCCCTGTGTGACCTACTGTTTTCCTCCAGCAGCTACAGCAGTCTCGACCTGCCTCATAATACAGAATTGAACTCGGTAAGGAAAACCTCACCAGTCTTTGTTTTGTTGTTTTATTCAGAATCAGGCTTTATAGGCTATGAATACTCACTGGCCACTTTATTAGAAACACCAACCTTACACTTCTACTCACTGGCCACTTTATTAGAAACAGCAACCTTGTACTTCCACTAACTGGCCACTTTAATACAAACACCAACTTGCACTTCCACTCACTGGCCACTTTATTAGAAACACCAACCTTGCACTTCCACTCACTGGCCACTTTATTAGAAACACCAACCTTGTACTTCCACTCACTGGCCACTTTAATACAAAAATCAACCTTGTACTTCTACTCACTGGCTACTTTATTAGAAACAGCAACCTTGTACTTCCACTAACTGGCCACTTTAATACAAACACCAACTTGTACTTCCACTCACTGTCCACTTTATTAGAAACACCAACCTTGCACTTCCACTCACTGGCCACTTTATTAGAAACACCAACCTTGCACTTCCACTAACTGGCCACTTTAATACAAACACCAACCTTGTACTTCCACTCACTGGCCACTTTATTAGAAACACCAACCTTGTACTTCCACTAACTGGCCACTTTATTAGAAACACCAACCTTGTACTTCCACTCACTGGCCACTTTATTAGAAACACCAACCTTGTACTTCCACTAACTGGCCACTTTATTAGAAACACCAACCTTGTACTTCCACTAACTGGCCACTTTAATACAAACACCAACCTTGTACTTCCACTCACTGGCCACTTTATTAGAAACACCAACCTTGTACTTCCACTAACTGGCCACTTTATTAGAAACACCAACCTTGTACTTCCACTAACTGGCCACTTTAATACAAACACCAACCTTGTACTTCCACTCACTGGCCACTTTATTAGAAACACCAACCTTGTACTTCCACTCAATGGCCACTTTATTAGAAACACCAACCTTGTACTTCCACTAACTGGCCACTTTAATACAAACACCAACCTTGTACTTCCACTCACTGGCCACTTTATTAGAAACACCAACCTTGTACTTCCACTCACTGGCCACTTTATTAGAAACACCAACCTTGTACATCCACTCACTGGCCACTTTATTAGAAACACCAACCGTGTACTTCCACTCACTGACCACTTTATTAGAAACACTTACCTTGTACTTCCACTAACTGGCCACTTTAATACAAACATCATCCTTGTACTTCCACTCACTGGCCACTTTATTAGAAACACCAACCTTGTACATCCACTCACTGGCCACTTTATTAGAAACACCAACCGTGTACTTCCACTCACTGACCACTTTATTAGAAACACTTACCTTGTACTTCCACTCACTGGCCACTTTATTAGAAACACCAACCTTGTACTTCCACTCACTGGCCACTTTAATACAAACATCATCCTTGTACTTCCACTCACTGGCCACTTTATTAGAAACACCAACCTTGTACGTCCACTCACTGGCCACTTTATTAGAAACACCAACCGTGTACTTCCACTCACTGACCACTTTATTAGAAACACTTACCTTGTACTTCCACTCACTGGCCACTTTATTAGAAACACCAACCTTATATTTCCACTCACTGGCCACTTTAGTAGAAATGCCTTACTGCTGAAGTTTTTACACACGTCAGTGTCACTGCTGGGTTAAAAAATGGACCACTATGCAAAAATATCCAGCTATGAGTAGCTCTGTGATCAGAAACTGAACATTTAGGAAGTGTCAACACAAACAGTGCATCAAGAGATGAGCTACAGTTTGTACAGTCTGATGGAGCTACATGAGAAAGGTTTGTGATAAAGTGGCTGGTGGGTATATGTCACAATCACAAAGAAAACTATATGGTTTTCTTTTACTCATTCACACCTTCATAAATAAAAAGTGTGCACAGTATTTGGTATACACACTATACCAAACGAGTGGTGGACAAAGTACACAAGTGAAGTACTTGAGTGAAAGTAGAGATAGCTTTGAAAAGATATTACTCTAGATTACTAGAAGTATGTATATATTAGGTATATAGATGTTTTACTTGGGTTAAAGAACAAAAGGAAATGTTTTCAAATGTATTTATGTATCACAAGAAAAAGAATTGTGAGATATTTTTTAAAAATTCTTGAGTCCTCAGTTTAGAAAATGGGCTAAAATTCACTCCTGGGACATCAGCTGATTTAAAAATACCCTCCACAATGCTGCAATATTCAGTATTCAGGGGAGCAGTTTAGTGAAAGGGAAAGATTTTTTCCTTAATTTATTTGTGAAAGTGCATCATATTCTTTGATATATTAGACCATTCTTTTCAACGGAATTAGTTCAAACTGCAGCCTCACAGTAAAAATGTAAATAAACAATGTAAAAGTATTTAGGGCTTAGATATTAACACACATTATGTTCTGATTTCTTTTAAACCTTGGCATTACTGACACAGTAAACAGCTTGATATACACACTAAATTATCATTAAAAGGGTATTTTTTCTAAGGAAGTGTCTGTTACAAACCCGTAAATGTCAACTTGTGAAAGTAATACTTCTTGCAATGTTCTTTTTAAGGTTGAAAAACTAAGATTTGTGATGAGCTTAATTTTTAAATAATAAAAAAAAACTTTAATACTTTAAACTTTAACTCTAAATATGCTATCCCATGTTTTCATGTCACTACTGAACACAGTTTTACTATGTACATGGAGCCTTATTTTAGCCATGCACCTGCACTTCAGAGCAGGAACTGAGACTGCATCCATGTCCCTCATGGCCACATGGTCAGCAGTTATATTCTATTGTAAATGTGTCTGATAATCAGTGTGAACATGTTTGCTAGTCATATACTGGCAAAATTAGCTAAAATGGTCAAAATCAAAACATCTGGTTGATTGTTTATAAGTGACAAAATCATTTATTAAAAAAATAAACATAATTAAGTTAAAAGAATAAATCTAGCAAAAGGATTTTAATTTATAGTCCAATTTATAGTCCAAATGATCAGCAAAATGATCCTAATATGTAAAATCTGGTGACATTTTACTGTTAAACGTTCTGCAAGTAAATAATTTTCTAAAATAATGTATTTACTGTTCACCACTGACTAACATAATGTAACAAAAGGTAACAAACAGAATAGACCTCTTAAAATCCTTAAAAATATGACCTATTATTCAGTAACTACAGGGACTTCAATTGAAACTAGCTGAGCTATTCTTAGGTTTTAGAAGTGTATAATGAAACGATGGGCCTGCTGGTGGGCCCTGGACAATTAAGGGGTTAAACGTAGTAGTGCAATGTGACAATACTATAGAAAATCACTCTAATTAACTTTGTCATGGGATGCTGGGTCCACCTCAATGATACATTTTGGCACATGTGGATGTAAATGTAGTAGCCAGCATGCCTGGGAATTTCAAAAATGACTTCACACTGTTCACCACTCATTCTAGTCAAAGGAAATCATGCTGGGAATTCATATTAGGCTGTGACCTGGCTTAGCCTAACCAGCTACAATGACAGATTGAACATATATTATACAATAAGGGTATAATGAGAGAGAGAGAGAGAGAGAGAGAGAGAGAGAGAGAGAGAAGACAAAATAGTTAATAAATCACTTTAAATTCAATTCCATAAGTATATATTATAGTACAGATTCCACATACTTGTAGTATAGTTAATTAAATTCAGTGTATTACATATTTTTATAGGTATACTATAACGTTCTGTACATGATAGTAAAAGAAACGTCTGTATGACCCAAAAATGTGTTTTATTCACATTTTTGGCTGCATTTTGTCCGTTTTATTATCAGTTCATTTTCAGTGCTACACTGCTTTCTTGGTTATTATAAGTCAGTTTATGATTGAAAATGTCATAGATTTTACAGAATCTAATCAACTATTTGAAACCTATAGAATATTAGCAACATTTTATGCCTTTATCTACAATAAAACCGAAGGATTACTGAAAACAGCACCACTCAAAGGGTTTTCTATGAAAGGAGGACTGGCTGAGGACAGTTTAGAAAAGGTGTCATACAAATATGTTGGAAACTCAGGCTGTGACTCGCCTCAGCCTAACCAGCTACAGAGCGAGAATAATGAAAGAATGAACAGATATTACAGAACAAGGGTATAAGGAGAGAGAGAGAGAGAGAGAGAGAGAGAGAGAGAGAGAGAGACAGAGAGAGAAAATTGCTATATCAAATGAAGTTCACTGCCAGTATGAAGATGAGATGTGTGATCAAAGCAGAGAAGAGTGTGGAAATGGGACCGCAGCTCTGGCATTTACATTCACAATCAGACTCTCACTCAGTCTCTTCAAACTGAATCCGGACGCTTGGCTGCTCTTTGAAAACGCGCCCAGCTGGATCCCGAAAATCACAAATCACGACGGACACGTCAACGGCTCCTAATCCACAGATATACACAGCAAAATCTGCGCTGTTAAATTAGCAAACAGCGCTCATGTGGCTTTAGACAAGCCCCCACCTTGCGCAACACTAATTAATTAGTGGCTAGTGCTGTGTTAGCATAACAACTGAGTAGCTCATTAGTGGCTAGTGGTGTGCTAGCAGTAACAACGCTAGCTAGCTAGTATAACTTTTATCCAGGCTGAAATAAACACAATACAAGTTCAAGACTCATTCAACACATTTGAATGTGTACAGACCCATAAAGGAATGTCTACAGGATAAATGTTATAGTAATTTACTGTATGCCTACTGAAACAAAACAAAACAAAACAAAACAAAACAAAACAAAACAAAACAAAACAAAACAAAACAAAGAGCTCAGACAAGCATCCATGCTGATATGGTTTATGCTAATGCTGGTCATGCTGGTTGACCACCATACCAGCATCCAAAACACAGAATATGTTGGTAACCAGCTATGCTAGTTTAGCTGTTTAGGGTTTTATACTGGATACTACAAAAGTATTGTAGATAAGTTCAAGACAGTAGAGGTGAAAAATATAGATTGTATAGCTTCATAGAGTCTTACATTCCTTGGAACCACCGCTGGTTCCAAAATATACTTTGTCATATTCTTCATAACTTTCATATTTCAGAAGCTACATTAATAAAGTAGATGTCAAATGCAGTGATGGACAGTAACTAAGTAAATGTAATTCGTTACTGTACTTAAGTAGGTTTTTTTGTGTATCTGTTCTTTACTTAAGTATTTCCATTTTGGGCAACTTTTTACTTTCACTCCACTACATTTTGAGAAATCTGTCATTCCTTTTGGTTTCTGTGTGTATAAAAATGTAACATGTCAAAACAAAAGAAGTGCAAAGCAAGAACACCAATCAGGGCACAGCGGTCACTGTTCTGAGCTTGTTTTGACCCAGTGCAAGCACATGGTTCAACGTCAGTGCAGCAGTGTAAAAATTTGGGAGCACATACGTCCCTAAATGATGAACTAACCTAACTTTGTGCAAATAGACCACAATATAGAAATATGTACACATATGCAGTCGTGACTGACTCATCTTTTTTCTGAATTTATACAAACACCATTTCATTTTATAGTAAATTAGTTTGGGCTGGTTTATGTTTATGAACAGAGACCTACAGATCAATACAGTAAAAGGAAAAGTTATTTGTGATCCTGAGTTTAAAGCCAGTTTTTACTCAACTTGTAACTAATTTACAAAGTAATCTTAAACTGAAACTTTTCTTGTTTGTAAAAGTGATTTCAGAGCCACTCTGTGTTTTGTGCTTATGATCATTTTAATAGACGTCAGTGTCACTAATTAGTGACGTTCTATTAAAAGACTGGTTTATCAAGTGAGACACTGGAGGACTTTCACCTAAAATGAGTTCATGAAGCGAGTCTTGTTATAAAAATGATAACAGGACATCAGAGCCATAATTCATCTTTTAGTACTTTTACTTTTGATACTTAAGTACATTTGAAGGTAAATACTTTAGTACTTTTACTCAAGTTGAGGTCTAGAGTAAGGACTTCTACTTTTACTGGAGTAATATTTTACCTTGGATATCTCTACTTTAACTCAAGTACATGATTTGTGTACTTCGTCCACCTCTGGTCATATGAGAGCTGTAACTGTTTTCTTTCCAGACAAATAGATGGGTAATGTAATTTTAAACCTTTATAATAAAAGAAGCCAGACTCACTATTTTTTGTCAACTGAAAGTCAACCCATTTTTCCACAAATCTGGGGTATAAACTTTAAACAGAGGGTGTCTCTTCTATGATATACTCTGTAAAAATGATTTTTATAAAATAATACAAAGAGTGTCTAAGATTTTTGGCTTTCAGCAGTAAATTGTAAGTATATCGCAATATGTGTCGATCATAAAACACGTTCTGTTAATTTGAGAGGAGCTTTTACAAAAATAAATAAATAAATAATTTATTTCATGCAGTTACTGAATAATTTGCCTTATAGTTTGGTCATGTAAACTCAGATGGAAAAACCAAAATATAGCCTGAAGAATAAGAGGTTAAAATATTTCTAAAGAGCTGAAAAATGCTATTTATTCTTGTTGTGCTAACATGATATTTAGGTAGCTAACTAGTTGTCTGTAGAGTCAACTCCTGTAGAGTCACTCCAACTTTTAACTCTAACTTTTCGAGAACCGTGCTAGCATGCTTAACCTTTACCTAAGATGGTTTGAGACATTGGAGTCATTTTAAATTCATTATGAGTTCTTTTTAACATAAGTGTAGCTCTTTTTGGTTAGGATTGTAATGATTTAAGAGCAAGTTTATAATAGTTAATAATTACGCTAGGGGCTTAGTTAGCTAGACAATCTATATAGATAGCTAATAACATTCTGCATTTGAGGTTGATGGCTCAGACACTCGGGACACTCCTAAATGCTATCTATTTTCAGACTTGTTTTCTGTTTACAGTTATTAAATATTACTGATGTGTAGGATGTTGCCATTCAAATACAGTGTTGGTGTTTACCTTTCCATGCATGTAGGACTAATTCCGTTATATCACTATGTCTAGATTTCTCTTAAAAAAATTTAAGAAATAGAAGAAATCTTTATCAAAATACTACAACAGTAGTTCATGCAAAAACCATGCTCTCTTTTAATTTTCAAAACAAAGAAAAACCAGCATAGACCACCATGGCCTGGTCACCAGCAAAACCAGCACATGCTGTATTTTGGTTGCTGGTATGTTGACCTGCATAAACCAGGTTAGATACAAAACAAGTTTCACATTACTGACCCCACACTTCATTACATGTTCACATGGGAAGAGTGGGGAACAGTGGTTCCGTTTTTGGCAATCTGTGATTCAAGTGTCAAACTTTAACCACCTCCTCTCCTGTGCCCCCGACCCCCCACCACTTCTGCACTTTCACATTAGCACTCTGCCATGCCTGGTGAAATTAAGCCATTGCTATAGGGTCACTCAAAGCAAAAGTATTTTAGTTTTCGGTCCAAGTCTGATAAAAGTCTGAAATGCATTATGAACGATCTGGATTCATTTGAAAGAGCGATCCAAATACTGGTGCTGTATGCAGTCCACGCTACACAGTATGCCATCCCATGAAATAGCCCTGATGATGCTGTGATTGTTCATGACTTGCTGATTAGCACCAATTACTGAAATCCCTAATAAAAACCCACACTGTCTTCCATACGCTCTCTCACCCACACATTTCTTTTCAGATGTCCGGCACGTTCCATCAAAGGCGCCTGTCTCTGCCTCTTCTTTTCACTCATGCTGTGAGTGCTGTCTCTCAGAGAGCGGGGAGAAGAAAGGGTGTTTGAGTGGAGGGGTGTTATCTGATGTGCATGTGCTCTCTATCTGATGATCTGGTAAAAGAGGTTCTGACACTGTTTACACGGTCAGCTGTGTGATCGCCACAAGCCGGAGGGGAGAGGCTGTCTGTGTGTATGTGAGACTGTGGGCTAAAGCACATGCTGTGAGCTGTCAATCACAAACAAAGCACACAGGGGAATTAAAATTACAATAGAGGCAGAGTCAGTGTAATAAAGACCAATATGGTAAAGTGAGTTTCTGAGGGAGGAACAGTGAAACGAATCAAAGTAAGTGGACAGGACTCTGAGTAGGGGAAAGTGCATGTATGCATGAATGGATGGGTGGATGGACGGATTGTAGCTTTCACTCTACTCTATTTTTTATTTGTATGTTTTTTTTTAACAATAACTATTTTAATGCAAAACTAACAAAAATCACACATTAAATAACATACTGAGTAATGCATCATCTTTTGAAAACTACTTCACCTGTCATTTTAATAAATATTACTGTAAATATGTACATTTTTAAGCTCCTTCTGGTGTATGTTCATTGCATGCTAATAGCGTCCCTTGTGGCAGAAACTACAGACTGTAACACGTGCATGAGTGAATGATTATCAAAGCCATGCCCTTGGGAGGAATGAACCTTAGGTCACCATGCCCAATGCCAAGCGTGGGCCAAGGGAATATAAAGCCCACCCAAAAATAAAGCTATGAAGCAGTGAAGCTGCATTCTGTGTAGTAATGAAGTTCCATTCAGTACCTTTGGGATGAGCTGGACTGGTGTAGAACTGATCATTCAACATCAGTAACTGACCTCACTAATGCTCTAGTGGCTGAATCCAATCAAATCCTCACAGCAATGTCCCAGTATAGAGGCTGTTACTGCTATCATCACCAATCTTTCAGAAAATATGTCTATATTTTATTCAGACTGAAAGGCTGCAGTGGTAAAATCAAAGTGGCAGCTGGTTAATGAAACACTGACCTTGGGGGTCAAGTGAGCTGGTTACTGCACTGATTTATGATGAGAGTTTGACATCATTTAACCCGGAAGGTGCAGGCAGTCACATGGACCTACACAGTTTATTACAGGCAACACTAGCACTATCGGTTACAGAAACTTTCTAAAGATTACTTAGCTCTGTTAAAGGAATATTCCAAGTTTTTAACTAACCTCTATCTTCCACATCTGTAATATAAAGCCAGTTACCACAGACGACAACTTCAAAGGGCTTGCCTGAATGTAGCAAAGGATAAAAAAATCTTTTGGCTCAAAACAGGCCTACATATAAGCAGATGGGCAGTTGCTTCAGACGGAAGCAGGCCGAGGTTTTCTTTAACTCTTGCGCTGCGCTTGCATGTTTCCAATGCATCTGTGAAAACACTGCCATGGTGAGACAGTGCAAGAGTCAAAGAAAAAAAAGATCAATGACTGGCAGTTGAGAGCTTTAGCAGTCAACTGTTCACATAAAGGTGAATCTCACCAATTTTTCAAAGTTTCTGTACACGTGGTCTAGAACAAAGTCGTTCAGAGTGGACTGACATGAAATGGTTGATCGCAGAAAAACTCACCAATTCTGTTTTCTTTACTGCGGTGGCGATAGGAACCAGGTCACAATAACTACAACACAGTCTCTTTACTGTTCAAAACCACCATTGAACCCACACATGCCTTTTTTCTATGTGATGTTGATGATGATAAGGTAGTGGTAAATCTTAAAAAAAAAAAAAAGTCTTAAAAATAAGTCAAAACCTTCTCAAAACTAACATTGAACAATATCTCAGATATCAGACAGTGTGTTCATAGCCATTTCAATTAATAACTTTCTGTGAGGGAGCTTTTAGAGGTGGATGTTTGGTTCCTGTCACTACCATTATGAACAATTCTGACTCTGTAAATTTCTCTAGAATGGAGCATTTAACACTAAACCTGTCGGACTGACTTTGATTTGTTTGCATCTTAACCAATTATTCATGCAAACATTTTTTTAAATTGGTGGACTTCCCCCTTAAGATCCAAAAGGATTCTTTTAATATGGTGTTATTTTTGCTTTTTGCTGTAATTAGTCAAGTCAAACAGCCTTTATTGTCATTCCTCAATATAACTTGTATACATTAGAACTTAGTTTCATTCATTAGGCCCCACAACACACAACAGCAGCACATTACACAAGACTGAGTGCAGATACACAACAGTGCAAGAATATACAGTAAATATACCAGGCAATACATATACAGAACAATAAATACAACACACAATAAATAATAGACTGGTCAGCAAATCATATACAATGACCAGCCACTTTATAAAACCACCTCATTGTTTCTGAATTCACTTGTCCACTTTATCAGCTTCACTTTCTAGTTCTACAAATACACACTGTAGTCCATCTGTTTCTCTGCATACTTTGTTTGGACAACTTCACCATGTTCTTCAATGGTCAGGACCCCCACAGAGCAGGTATTATTTGAGTGATGGATCATTCTCAGCACTGCAGTAACACTGACATGGTGGTGGTGTGTTAGTGTGTGTTGTTAGTGTGTGTTTTCTCTTTATCTTTGTTTTAAATGATCAAAGTGTTTATTCTTTTACATAAATGGTTGCAACTATAACAACTGCAATTTCCCTCTGGGATCAATAAAGGATTCTGATTCTGATTCTGATTGTGTTGGTACAAGTGGATCAGACACAGCAGTGCTGCTGGAGTTTTAAACACTGTGTCCACTCATTGGTTATCATTAGACACTCCTACCTTGTCAGCCCTCCTTATAGATGTAAAGATGTGGCTCATTTACTGCTGCACAGTTTGTGTTGGTCATCCTCTAGACCTTCATCAGTGCCCACAGGATGCTGCTCACAGGATGCTGTTGGCTGAATATTTTTGGGTTGGTGGCATCACTAACATGGTGATATAGCATGGTAGAATGTGCAGTGCTGGTGCAAGTTGATCAGACACAGCAGCACTAGTAGGCGGAGCTGATAAAACGGACAATGTAGAAACAAGTAGGTGGTTTTAAAGAAGTGGACTGGTGTCAAAGCAGTATGTGAGCGGTGAAGGGACTAGTGCCATAGTGTCAACTGTAAACTGTACAGAAAGATTACAAGATTATAAATAATAAGTCTTAAGATGATTAGTAAATGAACAGTAGGAATGCAAGTTTAAGTTGATTCCATAGTTACAGAGTCTGTTTTGTACCTTTCAATGTCAAAAAACATGGCAAAAATATAAAGCTTGTTTTTTTTCTTTCCATACAACAAGACTATACACACAACAATAACTTTCCATCAACTTCAAATCATAAAATATCTCCTTTTCTACTCACAAACACTAATGTGGTGTGTACTGAAGTTTCAGAATCTGCACTTTCCAGCAGTGTTTCAGTGAGCTATGAGAAATAATTAATATAAATTGACAACATAAAAGAAGCAGAAGGCTCTACATCCACTCTGTAGTGTGGAGGCCTTGCGGCAAAGCTTGCATTATGAAAAGCAGCCCAGAAATAGTCATCTAATAAAGATGCTAAAGCCAAAGCAAAAGGCTGCAGACTAAATCACAGATTATACTGAGTCAGTGCAAGAAAAGTATTATTTTGCTCATTCCCACATTCAGATGGTGACAATACTCCTGAGCTCAGTGCCAGTAAATCACGCATGAATCTCTCCAGCGGGAGACTGATAAACAAAAAAGTGACATACAGAGTTAAAATGACTAATAGCCAGTGGGGAGACAGTTGTTCGTATCCTTAAGTGACTCTACATCCATTTCAATGCGCTTTGAAAAGTATAATTCAGTCAAATGGTTTCAAAATGGATTTGCAAACAGAATGAAAGAGGTTGCACCAGGGCTACGGCTAATCATTTTTACCACTTGATAATTTATTCAAATAAATAGATGACTGGATATCAATTACTACAGATAAGAAGTTGGAGTTAAAAAGGAGTGGTCCAGACATCAACAAAAAAGCAACAGATCATGACAAAAAAAGTAACATTAAGCACCTGCCAAGAAATATACACAGTAATATTAACTATAAATATATTGCGGTTTTGTTTTACGAACTACGGTTATAAGTGTACAAGTTTGTGGATGACCCAGCCTACAACAGCATGCTGGTCTAGTGCTGGTTTAGCTAGTCACTTAGTATGGTTTTACTGGTTGACCAGCATCCAAAACCAACATGTCCTGGTTTTTCTAGCATTTTGGAACCCATGGTCTATAATTGATCCAAGGAATTTGCTGGAGCTAAATGAATAGATTCTGGCTTCATGACATCATAATTAATTTGCATAGTGGATAAAAACTGAACTGGGCTTATTGATTGTTGCCCTCTCACAATTTTGCTTGCTGCTTGTCACCAAGTGACAGCTACAAGTCACGTAATCCTATAGGAAATGACCAGTTTTGGTTGGTTTTAGCTAGTGTCGTGTAGAACTTGACTGACGTAGCTAGTTTTTAACTGAACTATTGTGTTAGTGGGTGATATGGTATAGCAAATAATACTGCTACTTTCCACATAGTAGACATTCTAGGGCAAGATCACCATATCACACCAACACTATACCATTATATATGATCCATATATAATGTATATTTGTCAAATATTTATAATGTAATCTTATCAACTTAATTACTTTTTGTAAATATACACTCAATCCTTAATTGATACCTGTAACACATTTCAAAAAAGTTGGGACAGGAGCAGTGCAAGACTAGAAACACTGTGACATGTTCGAAAAACATCTTTGAAGGCTGATAAAATTATGCTCTGATATAAAATCAGTATCCAGCAAAGGCCTAGTATTTATGAACAAGGATGGGTTGGAGCTCGCTATTTTGCCAAAAATGTGTTGTTAAAAAAATTCCAACTGCTTAAAAATAACATTCCTCAGCCAGGGATTGCAATGATTAGGTATTTCACCTCTAACAGCGCATATCATCAAAAAATTAAGGGGTTGGGGTCTCTGTGCATCAAGAAAAAGGCCACAAACCACAAATGAAAGCTTGTGACCTTCAACCTCTCAGACCACACAGTCTCGAAAATATATTGACAAAGCAATATCAATAAAAACTGCATTCAACCAATCACAAGTTAAGGTTGTGCTAAACACAGTGGAAATCAAACGTCAACAATGTCCCGAAACACAACCGACTTCTCTGGACTTACGCTCATCTGAAATAGACTGATGCACAATGGAAATGTCTTTTGTGGTCATACCAGTCCATGTTTCAGATTGTTTATGGAAATAACGGATGTCATGTTATCTGGGCCAGAGAAGAAAAGGACTATCCAGATTGTTACTAGCGTAAAGTTCAAAATCCAGCATCTGTCATGTTAACATACGTGAATGTCACGTATTATGAACTACACACCTGTGGCTGATAAGCAACAGTTGCACATCAGTTTTTAATTTTTTCAACAAGAGGCAGTCAGACAGACAAAATGATGTGGCAATTAGGGTGAAAAGATAAAGATAATTATTATTACTACTGTATTTACAGCATTACTGTGTTAGTATTTCACAAATATACAATAAATGCAATTAATGCAACACTGTGGTAATAAACAATAGCATCTTATTGACTCATTTAATCCCTGTTATTATGTGACCACTGTGTTTCAGCATTATAGCTAAAATAACCATTATAGCTAAACCATTATACCTAAAAAAAACACATAATATTCTCTTTATAACTGCATTCTGCACTCACTAGCAGGCTAGGTAGCACAAAGCTATAGCGGGCTATCAAGCTAATGCTACAATAAGACAGACTTTAAGCTCAAGCTTTTAAATGAAGTAGTACTTAAAAAGTGAGTCATAAAAAGTAAAGAATTCTTACATGCCTAATACAAGCTACAAATGTCCCTATTTAAACTAGAGCTGTCATCAAAAATCTTACATAGTGCCGAGCTAGGCCTGCTAGCTTTGACGCTAAAAAAGACAGCTATCATGGAGAAAATACAAGGAAGCACATTATCGAAGCACTGGTTTAAAAAAGAGATTTCTACATTCTACATTAGACAGCTATGTAATGCCATGGCTTTAAGGTTCTCTCACTATGTCTGACTAATGTAAACATAATTAAAAAGTTTTAATGAAACTACTATATTAGCGTGAGTAGTTGGTGAAGGCTATAAATAGGATCCTCTCACTAAAGCCTTGTTCTCACACACGTTCAGGTTTCTGTTGACAGATCGCTTAAGCTACAAACAGCTGCTCACATGTATTCAAGCATCCCATCGATTAACATTATTGATATTTTTATCTATTCTCACATTATTATTATGTTAGGATGTTATAACTGTTCTATGTATTGTCTGTTTACATTTCACCAAAAGTTCTGTCCTGTCATAAGTCACTCAAAGCATTACAGTGGACAGGAATAAGGTGGACAATCTAGCAAAGATGAATGGGATCTTAATGGATTATTAGTGGGTCATATATAGTGGGTCTATAAGGTAGAAACACCTACCGTATAGACCCAATATATATGTGTACAGTTACAGACTGTTACCACACGATTTATTAGCCCTCTATTACATTTCCCACTCGGCGGTTTCTGAGCACAGGACCACTGTTAACCACATATTATTTGTTTGGGGTGGGTTGTTGGGGGGTGGCGGGTTGATTTAATCTACAGTGTCATTTGGAATGCTTTTCTCCATGAATTGTGACATCAGATTCACACCAACACTAAAACTAATAAAAAGTCAAATATACTACTGAACATGCTTCGGGGTAAATGATCCCAAAAACATTACGTTCGTTGCAGTAAAGTAAGATAAATTTGCTTTACAGAGAAACTACCATTCAAATACAAATGAACTCTGAATGGAGGCTTTTGAAATTGTGGGAGTGATTTATGTATCTCTCAGCTTTCAGGAGGCATGAAGTCTCTGCAGGGCTGTATTTTGTGTCTTTGCTCTATGTAAATCTGCATAAATCAGAAGGGCACATGTTAAATGAGCAGACTGTGTAACCTATGAATTCTCACTGTGTGTGCGCGTGTCCTCAGATATGATCCACCCAACAGGAAACAGAATTATACAGCAAATGGAATCTGTGGTTCTGACATTGTAAAGTGCTTTTTACAAAAGTTCCATGTGCCATTTTTTAAAAGCAGACATATCAAGATTTGTGGCAAATTACTAATTTATTTATTTATATGGATCTTTCCACTGCATTCAATTGATTTAAAGAGTTTTAATAGTTAAAATTAAAGATTTTTTAACAGTTAAATTTGAACTGATCTGGAATTAAGACTAAAATCTTTTTGTTTTGAGTAACTCTATACCTTAATTATGTTTATTTTATTAAAATAATTGAGCATCCATTTTGCCACTGTGAGAGCAATCAAACCACCACCGTTTCAGTAGTGACAATTCAGACATTGGGACATATTTACTTCAAAACAATGGGATCCAACTGCTCACCATGCGGCCATGAGGGACAGGGATGCAGTCTTTGTGCTCTAAAATGCAGGGGTGTGGATAAAACAAGGATTTTACATTTTAATGCACAATTACTGTTAATTTACTGAATTAATATACTGGGTAAAAAGTAAATCATAAAATGTGGCCTCGAAAAAAGTAAGGGCACATTTTAAATGTTATGTTTTTTTCCAATATGGTAAACTCAGCAAATAAAAAGTAGATGTCTACTGAAATTTGCAGAAAAATGTCAAATTTACATTTATTCCCTGTAGAGGATGCGTTCACTTATTTTCACTTAGAAAATAAAAATGTTCATTTGACCAGAGATATTCAAACGTTTGCATAGGACTGTATATATATATATATATATATATATATATATATATATATATATATGTGTTTTTCAGTTTTTGACAGTACCTTTTGAAAGTACCTGTTACCCTTTACGTTGTGTGGGAATTTAATGATGGCCCAAAATGACTTGAAAAGATGTCCGGTTCCATTGACTTACATTAAAAGTAAAGTATATACATATATATATATATTATATATATATATTTATAACTTTGTATCTTCATTTTTATAATTTTTCAGTTTTTGACAAAGTAAGTTTTTTCTAAAGTTAGGTTTTGATCTGACAACAGTGATATATGCTTACACATATATACTACAGTTGGCATACATTATTTTTGATCCCCTGCACTGACAGTCCATGACTGAGGTGTCCTTGAGGTGTCCAATTGCTCCCCGGGCGCCATGGATAGGGCTGCCCACCGCTCCGGGCAAGTGTGCTCACTGCCCCCCAGTGCATGTGTATGTGCATACACTAGTGTGTATGTGGTGTTTCACTTCATGGATGGGTTAAATGTGGAGGTGGAATTTCCCCGTTTGTGGGATTAAAAAAGTATCACTTAAAAAAAAAAAGTATCACTTACACATATACAATACATATGGGACATATGACTCCAGGTCCTGAGAAGGTATAAAAACTAATAAATGTGTGTGTAATGGTGTGTGTGTGTCTGTGTGTGTGTGTAAGTGGCTGGCCTGCGCACACCTCTCACACCTAACACTCAGTTTGTAAAGCTTGGCTCAGTATGCAATCTTTTGAAGCGTTCAGTATTTACTCATACCGACAGACAGGAGAAATATGTTTCCTCTGAATGCTGAAATTGCATCGGCTCATGGCACCACTAAACCATGCAGGCCAATCTCACTGCTCTGTGCACACACTCACGAGTGCTATCAAACATATATACCCCCCTCCCCACCACCACCCCACACATTCGCCTGTCAACATGAAATGCTGCTGCTGAACCGTGTACAGATTATTCCTTTCAATAAACAAATCATGATGGGAGACTGCATCAGTGTTTCATCACTCATTCTTTGATTAATGCACACATGTATGCACAAGCTAGTTATAGAGACAGTTAGCACATACACATACACTTCCAGGCCACTGTATCAGAAACACCTACCTTCTGCTTCCACTTACTGGCCACTTTATTAGAAACACCTACCTTCTGTTTCCACTCACCGGCCACTTTATTAGAAATTCCTACCTTATACCTCCATTCACTTGCTACTTTATTAGACACACTTGCCTTCTACTTCCACTCACTGGCCACTTTATTCGAAACACCTACCTTCTACTTCCACTCACTGGCCACTTTATTCGAAACACCTACCTTCTACTTCCACTCACTGGCTACTTTATTAGAAACACCTACCTTATACCTCCATTCACTGGCCACTTTATTAGACATTCCTACCTTATACCTCCATTCACTGGCCACTTTATTAGACACACCTACCTTCTACTTCCACTCACTGGCCACTTTATTCGAAACACCTACCTTCTACTTCCACTCACTGGCCACTTTATTAGAAACACCTACCTTATAGACCCACTATATATATACAGTATGTCTACAGTTAAAGACCTTAGCACTTCTGTTACCACAGAATTTATTAGCTCACTGGTGACCACATATTATTTGGCTAAGAAACTGACCACTGATAAAGAACCAGTGGATGGCTGACACAAAGTGCACTATAACACAAACCTTCAAGTGGGTTATTGCTTTCAGACTGAGATAAAATATAATAAAATCCACAAATATTCAAAACAATGAATTGATGAAAAGTAATAATCACAATACACTTAAGTTCATTAATCATCCTTAAAACATACTTGATCAGTAGGATATAGTTGATAAGCAACATAATGGTCAAAGATTAACAGTATGTCATATATATTTCTAATATAAGTTAATCGATTTATATACTTATATAATCTAACTTATTAAGCCTTTAATAAAGTGCCTCATTGGCCAGGAGCCTTCCTCACTGCTATAACTGATTTCTATTTAGTTTCCGAATAATCAGCCCTGGTATCTAATTACTCAGGGATTCAAGAGGTTAATACACATTTCACCCATTCCCTGTTTTTTAAACGTTATTTAGATTTAAATATGCTCTTAAGATAAAGACATAGTGCTCATGCATTAGCTGAGTTCTTAAAGTGCTTCCTCACTATGTTTACCAGAGGTCTTGTTTCCTTTTGGCTGCTTCCTAGTGATATTTAAATAGAGGCTGATTAATATCTTCCAAGGTGCTAAATTGGTTGATCAAACTAATGAATTACTTCTATTAATCATTGTCAGACTCTGCTGAAGGCACTTTAAACCCTCCACTCAGTCTAGCAGCCTCAAACCACAGTGACTTATCAGTGAAGCCTTATCACTGCTGCATTATAACTAATTAATTACATGTGCTACATTATCACTGCTTCTCTATCACAGCTGCATTATCCCTGCTCCATCAACCATGCTGCATTATTACTGCTTTAATTATAGCTGCTGCAAAATTACTGCTACATGGTCACTGCTGCCTTATCTCTGCTGCACTATCACTGCTGCCTTATCACTGCTGCATTATAGCTGCAGCATAAATGCTGCTGCATGGTCACTGCTGCCTTATCTCTGCTGCATTGTGACTGCTGCATTACAGATGCTGCATTATCCCTACTTCATTATTGCTGCTACTTTATCACTGCTACCTTTTCGCCACTGCACTATCGCCACTGGATTATACCTGCTGCATTATAGCTGCTGCACTATTGTGTTGAATTACCACTGCTATGTTATCACTGCTGCATTGTCACTGTTGCTTATTACTGCTACATTGTCGCTGCTGCATTACAGTAGGGCTGCAACTAATGATTATTGTCGATTAATCTGTTGATTATTTTTTGATTAATCAAATAGTTTTTATTTTATTTTTATTTCAGAAAATGGTGAAAAATATTGATAAATGTCTTTTTTTGTCCACCACCCCCAAGATATTGAGTTTGGTGTCACAGAGGAGTAAAGAATCCAGAAAAAGTTTTCTTTTTTTTCTTAAAAAAATCACTCAAACCGATTAATCAATTACCAAAATCGCTGGCAATTATATAAACCCAGAAGGATAAGTGGTTTAGGAGATGTGTGTGTGTGTATTCAATATATAAGCATGGTTAGAGCAGCTATTTACACAGTAGTGCACTGAATACAAGACACGGACAGTCACTCACACCTAGGGGCAATGTAGCATGTCCAATTGGCCTGACTGCATGTCTTTGGACTGTGGGAGGAAACCCACTCAGACACGGGGAGAACATGCAAACTCCACACAGAGAGGACCCTGATCACCCGGCCAGGGAATCGAACCCAGGCCCTCCTCGCTGTGAGGCGACAGCGCTACCCACTGCGCCACCCAACTTTTATTTTGAAAATGAAATAATTTTTCAAAAATAATTTTGAAAAAATGAAATTAAATAAGACCATATATCAATTATCACCATAATTGATTAGAATTGATTCTTGCCAGCCTCAGATTCATGAGTTATGATGCATTGATGCATTTTGTCAGCACAAGTTCATACACACGTCTCCATTTCTGCCCAAAGCTCAGCAGGGAGGGGGCCAGAAATTTAATATACAGTAATGTCACGTAAGGACAAGATGTGGCATTTTTAGAGGTCAAATCCTTTTAGAGACTATCAAACAGTGGCACGCTTTTTTCATGTAGCAGCAAAAATGAAGCAGAAATTGAGCGGAAACGTGGCACGAGAGGAAGAAAAGATGAAACGAAGCGGATGAATGCGGGGAAATCTGAGGGTTAATGATAATATTCAGTAAACAGGGGTGGGATGCCAGTTTTGGTGCTTTGCCCTAAACAGTCATTAGAGCGGATATTTGTACTGCAGCTCAACTCTTTGGGATCTAAAGCCCCTCTAAGCCCCCAGAGCAATGTGTTTGGACAGAAGCCACACACAAACACACACACACACACACACACACCCATACTCATGGACTTCTATTTGAGTGCATGTAAATGCCGCACCTAACCCAACTCTACCCTTAACCTCAGAAACCAAAAGATCAGCTGTGGCCTGTTTTTGCGTTACTAACAATAGCTGCATATATTTTCTTTCTCATGTATCCAGAGCACTAGAAATGAACCATAAAACCATATGATATGGTTTTATTAACCATAAAAATATTCACTCTCCATAAACCTATTTTCCTAGTTTGACTCTTCGAACTCTTAGATAGTTAGGGTTGCACCAATACCAATACCACATTGATATTGGCACTTAAACATAGTATTATTATCAGTGATGGGGATAATGATGCTATAAAGCAATTTTTGCTGACACACGTACACACACACACACACACACACTACTAAATGTTAATACATTGACGATGTGAGTTGACAAGCAGTAGTAAAAATTCTTGTGCCACAATCTATAATGCCAGCATTTTGTGAGAAACACAGTAGAAAACACACTAATAGTAGCCCTTTATCTGAAAGTCTGTGCCAGGCGTTTTTCAGTAATCACACTGAGGGAGTGAACATTAGAGAGATATATGGAAGGAACCACCGGTCTTGGGGAAATAATAGCCTTTTAGCCTAGTTTTAGCCTTGAGCAAAGCAAGCTCAGACATCTCAACCGCTGCTACTGACAGAGTGAATGACTGTAATATTTACTAAACTCCTGCAGAGTCTGACACTCAGATGGCACAATTTGTCTCATATTTCACGTTGAATTACTTGAGGAATCTGAATAATAGAGAAGAATATAGTCCTTTGGCCCTTATGTCTCTGTGAGACTTATGACATTCCTTAACAAGGACTATTACTTAACTATTACTTGGCCCTTACCCCTCCGTTTTCCACGTTCATGCCTAGGGGTAGGGTGTCCCGATTATTGTTGAGATAGAAGGGTATGGTGAAGTGCTAGGGCTACGTGGCTCTCCAACAGAAGTTTTTCAGAGGCACACTCTAAACAGAATGTCATGAGGAAAAAAAAGCCAAGATAGACCAAAGTGACCTAAAGAAACCCATGAATGCAAGTATTTTCTCAATTTAAAATATGATAACTATTGTATTATCTTACTTTAATGTTGTTTCAATGTGTTATGGTCCTTTTCCTCATAACAAGCATTGAAATTTTTAGTAGTATACTAACGTCTTGGTAGCTAGCTGGTTAATTTCCCAATCCACCTTCAGTGATGCAGCAGTTACATTCTGGTGCCTCAGGTGTCTAAACTACTGCTCCATTTACGGTGGAACAGGAAAACGAACAAGAAGCTGGCGAACAGCTGACTTCAGCTTCATATCACTGAAGGATTAGTGGTGGGCAATAATAAGTAATTGTTTCATCTCCGCTCTTTGAAGGCATATGATACCCGAAACGCAACTAAAGCCCAGCAGTGAGGAGCTGAACTTTACCCTCCTCTGCTGTCACTGCAGACTGGTAGGTTCGCCTACAGAGAAGCACTAGTAGCTGTTAATGAAGTGATGTTCTTTTTATTTGGGAGTCCCATTCCATAGGGGAAGATTTCAACCACCACCCCTTGTTACTCAGTTCAAGGGGCAATGTGAGTCTTGAAAACAAGGAGTAGGAGTAAAAATAAGAAATGGGATTTGGCCTTGATGTCGGCGAATAATTAAGCATCAGGCATTGGTATCTGAAGGGAAAAAGTGATATACAGTAGTGGACAACACTGGACTTGGGTTGGGCTCGGGATCGTTTTCTAATGAGTGAATTATTTATTTGTGTAGTAAATTTGTATATTTTGCAA
The DNA here is from genome assembly GCF_015220715.1 of Pygocentrus nattereri. Classification (NCBI taxonomy): domain Eukaryota; kingdom Metazoa; phylum Chordata; class Actinopteri; order Characiformes; family Serrasalmidae; genus Pygocentrus; species Pygocentrus nattereri. Next base: position 19,455,940 of record NC_051234.1, on the reverse strand, counting down.
GCTTGCATGCATTTTTTCTCTCTTGCAGTGTCTCTCTATCTTTCTCCCTCTCTTACTCTCTTGCATGTGTGTGCATTGTCAGTTTACAGTTCATGCATTCAAAAGATCTTCATAGAGAAACTGGGAATGAAGAGGGAAACCGGGAATGATGATAAGCAGTAATCAGTCGCGATCACACCATAAATGAGGAAAGGAATTTGTTGGCTTGGTGGACAGCAAAAAATGTGCTAAGCATTTCTGAACAGCAGTAGCGAGTAGAGGAACGAACAAGCTATGTGTGAAAGCACCTTTAATCGTTTGACAGCCCTAACAAACATGTCAGGAAGGATTTTTTAGTTTTTTAATGAAATAAAATCAGATGAATGTCTGCCAAAATTCAAGGCTCCAGTATTAATATTGGAAAAAAAGGGTTTTCTGATGTAGTAACAGATGCCAGAAATGATTTAACAATGAACAGAAATCACTGCTAAGAATATATTTTTCTGTTCTTACATCATTCAAACGGGATTGATTTTCCCCACTTCCATCAAAACTGAACATATTCAGTCATCCTCTTCCTCATCTCCACTAGACCACAGCTTTAATGCTTTACTGCTGCTAACAGAGGGAGTCCTGTAAAATCTCCCCGTGGACTCACTCTTCACTGATCGAGCTGTTATTTTAGCAGAAGAATTAGTGGGTGGACTTCAGACCAGAGGGTTTATTTCCCTTGAGAACAGCTGATCCTGATCAATACCATCCACCCCTCACTCAGACAGCTGTTCAGCTGTTTGTGTTTAACTCCTTACAAGTGATCACCAGAACTAGCAAAATCATATTGTACATTTATGAAAATTACTTCTGACTCGAAGAACAGAATTCCCAAATTTCCAGAATTCCTGCATAATTCAATGGTTAAGATGTAAACAAAGCCATTCAGAGTGGTTTGGTGTGAAATGCTCAGTTCTAGAGAAACGTACAGAGTCAGAATTGTTCACAGTGGTGGTGATAGGAACCAGACGTCCACCTCTAAAAGCTCCTTCACAGAAAGTTATTACATGAAATGGTTATGAATACGCTGCCTGATGTCTGAGACACTGTTTCGCAATTGTTTGGAGAAAAATCTTTATTTTTAAAATCCATTCGTGGTGAAGGGGTCCATGCAAAGTATTACTTTCTTCAGATTTACCACTATTTTACCATCATCAACATTACATATAAAAAACTCAAAACATCATAACCCCTGGTTTCTATCACCACCACTGTAAAGAATTCTAAGTCAATACAGTAAACAATTCCACACCAAACCACTCTGAATAAATCTCAACCACTGAATTACACAAAAGTTTTTTAACCAAACCAAAAAGGGGCAGAAGTGCAGACTCAAACCTGTTGATACAGAATGCAAGTTAAATGGAAAAGTAAGCAATGATGTGATTCTGTAATATTATAGTAAAACTATGGTAAAAACTCTAGATGTCTAAGGGTTAATCGCGCCCCCCTCGACAGCCACAATCAACTCCACTCTCATCCTGCTAGTCAAGCAATAAATCAATACTACAGTAGATCTTTTTCATCACAGCAGGCCTGCATATTAGAGGAGTGGGACTGAAGCTGAAGGGATTTTGCCGAAAGGTAATTAAAGTGTCTGATTGTGTTTTTGAGATTGCATTTTCCCCCTTTTTTTGTTTGGGTTTCACACCACAAAGAGTCTTCAAATCAGATAGCGGAGCCTATTTTCAGATTCGCCGCCTTCGAGTAGCACCACAGGCTGATGAAGTAGGTGATGTATGCAAAGCTATTTGCATTTCCAACAGTGCAATTTTTCTGTGCGAGTAAACCAACAAACAAATAAACAAAGTACAAATACAAAACACAGAGGCTAAAGGCTTTGGAAAAAAAAAATCTGCTTGCTCTAAAGAGCTGAAACATGAAGATCCAGAAGGAAGACGAAATTGAAAAAGTACAGCTTTTCTGATTGACTGTATTAAGATTTCTGGCCAACATGACGAATATCTAACAACACTTCAACTTTGTTTAATTATTTCTCATTGAAACAAACATTAAATGCATACCTTATTCGTGTCTGTAAGTGAAAGGAGATATTTTAATATGATAATAGTAATACATTGATAGTAAATCTAGTTAAGCAGCAGTAATTATGCTCTCTTTGAAATGGAACATACAGTTGACCAGTGCTCTTTAAGTTCTGAGCATATCCACGATGTCCTCAGAAATTAATATTGTGAAGTAATTTATCATGAAAGTAATACATATTGTCCTATTGATCAGCCCCAATTGAAACACACAGAAAAAAGTCAGACATTGTCACGGTTGGCTCCTCCCACTACCCCATGTGCTTTTTCTGGTTACTTTCTGATCGTCCACGTGCTCCTTTGTTTTGATCTTCCACATGCATTTGTTTTTCCATCTAGTCCGGCCCCTTGTTTCGTGACTCTGCCCCTGATTGTTACCACCTGTTTCCCACCTGATTATTGTTAGCCCTGTGTTTTCCTTAGTCTAGTGCTGGTCTTTGTTTGTGTTGTTTGGATGTTTGGATGTTTGATCGTGTTGGGTGTATTGTATTCTCGTGGTGTTTGGGTCTTGTTTGAGGTTCTGTGTTCATTTTGTCATATCTGTCCCTCCTGCTCTCCGTATAGGCTATTTGAACCTGGACCGTTTTGATCATGACCCTGGATTTGCCCTTAATAAAAGTTGATTATCTTAGCACATGACCGCCTCCTCGCTTCTCGGTGCTACAGACATGCAGACACAAACTGGTCAATACGGAATGTAATTCGAATGTAAATGCAATACATTAACGACAGTACTGCTCCAAAGTCAGTCCATCCTATTTATTTATTTGATTTCCAGTCAAATTGGTAACTAAACACAAGTTATTCATCTTTCAGCATCAGAAAACTAGCAGAAAACATATATTTAAATGAAAATGACACAGAAACCTCAACAACTAAATGTCACTTTTTCAGTATTTAGTGTCCATTCTTTACCTTTATCACACCTTCCATTCTTTTCAAGAGCCTTGATTTAGTTTTTCAAAGAAACCTGCAGCTACACATTCAAAGTTCAGTCTTAGAAGATGGTTTTAATATAATTTGCTTTTCACCATCCAAGTAATCCAAACACATTCAGTGATCTTGGCATCTACACATCCTTTCAGACCCATAATGTTAAGTTGTCTTCTCAAACATAAAAGCTTTAAGTGCTGTTTATCTGATGGGGACAGTTTTGGTGGTCTACCAGGTCTTGCAGGTGGTTGTTAGGAGGACCACTTTCTCTGTAGCTTTAAATCATTTCAATCAATTCCAAGGCTACGTTCACACAGCAGGTTAAAGTGGCCCAAATCCGATCTTTTTCCTCATATGTGACACAGATGTGTCACCTGTGTGGCTGTGTGAACAGCCAAAAATGCATTGAATCTGACATTTTCAATTCCGATTTGAGACGCTTTCATGTGTGGTACTGAAATCCGATCCGTATCCGATCTGCGGCAACTCGGTCTGAACAGCCAGATCGGAATTCATGCGACTTTTACGTCAGTAAGTCATAATCTTGCGCTGCTGAGACCCATAAACATTTATGCTGATGTTTCTGTAACAAACAAATAGAAGAGACTCATCACAGCTGCTCCGAGTTTAAAAAGGTTTTGGACGAAACGGCCGAGTGCAGCCGGAAGAGCCCGAGGCTGCAGCGCCAGAGAACAGTTTAAAGAGGACACGAACCAAAGAAGTGATCGTGACCGAATAACACGCCCTTTTTAATGAATGAACACATTGTGTTCTTGTCAGTCATTAGAACTTTAATTGCTCCTGTGATGCTGACAAATATTAAACTGAAGCGGGACACGCGAAGTGTTCTTTTGCGCATGCGTGTCGGTTTGGGAGCGTGATCTGTTCAGACTGATGTCGCGTACAGATCACATTTAAAAGATAGTGTGAGCAGCCAAACAAAAAAATCTGATTTGGGGAGAAAATCGGATTTGGGCCACTTTTACCTGCTGTGTAAACGTAGCCCAAGTTTTAAAACCTTTGACTTTCTCCTTCTTTATGCAAATTTCCTTGTATCTAATCTTCTCACAAATATCTTCTCTACTTGTACACAATGGCAGTTTTGAGTGGACAGTGAATAAGTGAAGGGTGGTCTTTGACTTTTGCACAGTACTGTACGTAATGACTTCAGTATGTAATAGCATTTAAGCAGTACACTCTCAGAAAAAAGATATGAAACTGTCACTGGGGCAGTACCCCTCTTGTCACTGGGGTGGTATCCTCAAGGGCACATCTCAGTACCTTTAGTCAGGGAACATAATTGTACTGTAATCCACTGAAACTATATTTTCTAAGTTGTACTGGCTCCACACCCCCCGTCTCGTCTAAAGGCTTTTTATTTTATTGTTCTGTTTTAAAACATTAGGTTATGAAACGATACGTACTTTTTACCTGGTAAAAACTTAGTTAAGATACACACTTGGACCTTAAAACCACTGCTGTACCTTTGAAGGAACATTTCTATTGTTTGTACCTTGATGAATGAAAACTACTTCCACAGAACCTTGATTTCTAACAGTGTATGCAAAATAACAGTGGTTGGTCTAAGCTTTTAAGGGTTAATAGTAAAGGACTTGAGAATCTGGCAGATCCTCTAGGATGTTTATCGCAGATTGATACTCAGAACTAAAGATGATTTATCAGTGCTTGTGTGAGAGGTTAAACAGCAGGGCGTCTGAGACGGGCTGCGTTCACAGATGAAGAGGAAATCTCAGCAGCCTGTCTTATTCAACTCCGCACTTTTTCTGCTTTCACTTGCAACACATACAGGCAGAACTACTCTGAACTGAAGAGCTCAATGAAAAGGAAGCCATTAAAAAGAGAACTTCAACTGAACAGTTAACTTCTGGATACTTTACACTTTAGATTATACTCAAATACTATACTCACCTAGAGCAGAGGTTATTAACAGGCGGAGCGCGGTCAGAGTCTGGACCCAGACGCTGTCGTATGTGGACCTGGACCTATAACTGATAAACTACGGAGAATTATTGAATTTAGTCATTGTGCTATGGTCCTATTTTTAACTCTAAATAAACTCAATCAAGCTTTAAAACTGTAAGATGCTGAGAAAAGGACAAAGAAAACTTGCCAATTTGGGCAGCGATGGATTCCAGTCATTCTAGCCTTAGGGAAGCTGCAAGTCTTTGCTTTACTCATTAAACAGATTAAATAAGCAGCATTTTACAGCAGTTGGTCATCTTTAAGTTCTCTGTAGAGGATGTGTTAACTTAATTTCACTTAGAAAATCAACCAAATTAATCATGTAATATGGCCAGGGGTGCTCTAACCTTTGCATATGACTGTATGTTTGGAAATGAAATCAAATGAAATGGAAATGTTGAGAGAACACAGATTTTGGTCATGATTTTCCTCAGTTATAACCTGTCATTTTGCTATACTGATAAAATTCTAGTTACTCAAATCATTAATTACATTGTTACATAATGTATTACAGCTACATTCTGCATGAACAGGTTCGAGTCTGCACTTCTGGCTATTTTCTGTTTGTTTCAATGACAAAAAACAGCTGTTTGTTTCAGTGACAAACAACAAAAATATAAAGTTTTTTTTCTTGCTGCAAAACAAGACTCATGAGCTATAAGTCAGAAATAATTCATATAAAATTACAACATGATTTTATTACCACTGGGGAAACAAACTCATAGAAAACACCTGTAATCTAGTTCATAATGCTGTCTTAGTTTGGTCCAGTATGGATCTCTCTCTCCCTCTCTCTCTCTCCCTCTCTCTGTCTCTCTCTCTCTGTCTCTCTCTCTCCGATGAAACTTCAGCATCTTCACATCAACCGAGGTGGATTTTGGTCCAAAAAGCCAATAATTGGATTTATGGCTGCATTAAGAAAATGACACCAGTCCATGTCCCTCAGCTGACATGTGGCCAAAAGAGATAGAAAACTGATCTGTATGTGAGTTGTCTAGAACAGCTGGTACAGCAACTACTGGGAGGCATCAGTCATCAGTTCTGGAGGAATATTTTTCACAACAACTCACATCGAGCTTGTCTTCAGAAAAGAAAGACGAAAAACACAAGTGTAACAAATTCCAAGTAGATCTCGGCAGTAATAAAATGTATGACTTAAGAATAGCTATAAAGAATGCTTTTATAAGCCTTGGCACCTCCTGACCATGCAGTTAAAAGTGGAACAGGGGAGAAGCTGCTGAGAAGGTTTTTTTTAAAGGTTTAACTGACAGAATTGTGAATATGTAATTTTTCAAATTTTTTGTCAAAATGTTTTGTTAGTTTAATTAAAACAGTTTAACAACAAACAAAACAAAGTAGCTGCTAGTGTTCTCAGAACAATGGACTGACCACCCCAGAACAATGGACTGAACAATCTCAGAACAATGGACTGACCACCCCAGACCTCAACATTGCTGAATGTGTTTGGTATTATTCAGATCATGGGAAGCAGAAAATACAACGGATAGATAGATAGATAGATAGATAGATAGATAGATAGATAGATAGATAGATAGATAGATAGATAGATAGATGATTATTATTATAGTTGACAAACGACGTCACATATTTACACATATTTACACACATTCACACATAGACATAGTGTAACTGGTTTCCTCCTGTTTATTGCCTGATATAAACTTTTAAGCCAGGCAATCTGAACAGTACTGTTGCGGAGTGAGTTACAAATTGTTCCTGACAACACCACTTAGTATAATGGATTGACTGAACACAGCCTTTAATTTCTGTATGTTGTGCAGATGCATCATTTGCATTGCAATAGAGAGAGAGAGAGAGAGAGAGAGAGAGAGAGATAATGTTGATTAAGGTGGATGGCAATTAAGAGAGAGAGAGAAACATTAGACTCAGGCTTTTTTTTAGAACATCAGAATGGTGCACCTATTGCTCATATAGATGCTCAATTGTGCACACAGCCTGTTTAATTGCCATAGAAAAGCATTTACCTACAGAATGGAACAGATGCACATGAGTCTAAGGTCACCATAGAGGGGTATGACGCCTGCAGCATTGGACTGTGGAGCAGTGGAACTGCATTTTCTGGAGTGATAAAACCCCATCCGATACTTCTGGGATGAGCTGGAGTGATCCAGAAATGATCGTCCAATGACATTGGTTGACCTCACTAATGCTGAATGCAGTCAAATCCCCTCAGCAATGTTCTAACATCCAGTGTAGGGGAGCACAACTCCAGCATCCAGGACAATTTGATGAGTCACTTTGATTCAACTCACCCGTAAATTGCCAGGTTAGTGAGTGTATTTGACAAGGAAAAGAAGGTGTCTAGAAACCTTTGGACATCATAGCATGTACTCAATGAGGTGGTCCAAACTTTTGACTGCTGCTGGCCGATGTTCAGATAAAGATTCATAAGACTGGCTAAATGAGGCTGTTTAAACAGCTCTGATATTCCATTATTTAATGATAAACAACCCGACCCCACCTCATCACACTCCATTACGCCGCCTCATCCGCCACGACAAATTATACGGAAAGGAAAAACATAAGCTGACATTCAGTTCGGAGATGTGTAAGTGTAGCGTGTAATTGTGTTTTCTAGCAGATGGGTTGACAATATGGACCTTGCTGCTGTTCTATATATAGTGTTTTTACTTAAGCAACCTTGCTTTAATTTGACAGGACACACAACCAGGCATAATCGAAGCTTTGGGTGTTAAGTGCCCCGTTTATAAAAACAAGTGGGGCTTGTTTAAGGCTTGGATTTTCAAGAATTTGCTCTTTTTTAAGATAAACAGTCCATCTTCTTCAATGTGGTTCTCAATCTGTAAGTTACAGTAAAAGTGTTCATGCAATTTTGGCAAAGGTTTGGACTCAACTGACTGAGCAAAAGTTCATACTCTTTAAGAAATTCAGAGACTACCCACGAACCGTTCTAGGAAATGACTTCAAACTGCAGTCTTACAGTAAAAACATTCAGCATTCAGAAAGTATTCAGACCATAGATACTTACACAGATTATACTATGCTCTATTTGGACCCAAATCATTAATTAAGAGAGTAATAAGCTATATGTAAACAAAATCATCATTTAAAGGGTATTTTTTTCTTGTCTGTCTGTCTCAACCTCACCTTGAGACAGGTGTCTGTCTCAACTCCTAAATTTCAACTTGTAAAAATATTACATTATTTATAATACATGTGATACATTTTTTGTCATTCTTTCAGCATTGTTTACAGATTTATCATGAGTTTCATTTTTAAGTAAAAGAAAACTCATTCAGAAACTGCTGCCCTGTATTTATGTCACTACTGAAATACAAAGACTTTTAGTCTGTAGGCGGGGCCTTATTTTAGCCACACCCCTGCATTTTAGAGTTGGAAGTGAGACTGCATCCATGTCCTTCATGGTCACGTGGTGAGCAGTAAGATCCCACTGTTTTGAAGTAAACGTGCCCCAAAGTCAAAATTGTCACTACCAAAATTCATATTTTTTGCAATTAAGTTAATTTTTGTGTTTTAAAGAAAAAATGTAAAGTTTGTGAAACTGTTCAGAGCTGTGTTTGCTAGTCATTTACCGGCTAGCGTTTTTGAGTTCTGCTCCGAATTAGCTAATGTCACGCACCCCTCAGGCTCTGACACTCACTCGGACTCCATCTCCCAGACTCCTCTGGGGGATCACATGACTTCTGCAACCTCTGACCTGCCTTCATGCTCCAATCACCGCTCTCACTCTCCTGAATACTAATTCGGGTCACCTGTGACGGAGGTCATGTGATGTCTTTAGTATAGTTTATATGCCCGGGCTTTAGTTTAGACAGACTGCAAAGTATAGCATCGTTATTCGACCTACTGAGCATTTTCACTGTCTGCCTTCTGGTTTATGACCTTTGTCTGTTTATTCCGATTACGTCTTTTGCTTAACTTAGGATTGTCTGCCATTGATTCTCTCACCGTGTTCTGACCTTTTGGATGGTATTCTGGACATTGCTCTTTCGCCTCGCCCTTTGGATTGTTTTGCTTAGGTTATGTTTGTTTTCCGGCTGAGTTTTCTGGTTTTGACCCATGCCTGCTCTGTGACTATGAGCTCGGATTACGTCTCCTTCAGTGAAGCCTTTCTTGTTCATTTTTACCACGAATGTCTGATTCAATCTGTACTGTTACAGCTGAACTCATCAGTACTGAAACAGTCTGGGGTGTTGTTATTATTACTGTGAGTGACAAAACTGAATGTTCAATTATTTGTTGTAATAGAAATAAATATCATTATTTATTATAAAATATAAATAAATATAATAAATAATAAAGCACAGAGTCACTCAAAGGAAAAGGATTTGAGTCTAAAGCCCAAGTCAGTTAACAGCCTGATTGAATTAAAACCAACTGAGCAAAATTATCTACATATGATTTATTACATGGTACAGAATTAATATAACCTGGGATTATTTCTACAGTTTGTTTTTGTAGCAGGGGATTACTATAATTTCGGTTATGCCTATGGTTTGTTTTAAAGTGTGGGATTACTATAATTTTGGTTATGCCTACAGTTGGGTTTTAAAATGTGGGATTACTATAATTTCGGTTATGCCTACGGTTTGTTTTAAAGCGTGGGATTACTATAATTTTGGTTATGCCTACAGTTTGTTTTATAGCAGGGGATTAATATAATCTGAAGTAATTTCTACTGTATGTTTTACTGCAGAGGATTAATATAATTTGGGTTATGCCTGCGGTTTGTTTTATAGCGGGGGATTAATATAGTCTGAAGCAATTTCTACAGTTTGTTTAGAGCAGGGGGTTAATATAATTTGGTTATTTCTACAGTTGGTTTTATAGCATGGTATTAATATATTCTGGAGTTATTTCTATAGTCTGTTTTATAGCAGGGGATTAATATAATTCAGTTATTTCTATGGTTTGATATATAGCATGGGATTATTATGTGAAGTAATTGCTAGTTTGTTTCATAGCATGGGATTAATATAATCTGGGGTTATTTCTACCTCCTCAACTAATCCTGTCTAAATAGTATGTCAGTCAAATGCAAATAGTGCAACCAATGCATGAATATATGAATGTTTAAAAATAATAATAAAAAAAAAAAATACCTTGCTTTCCTTAAACAGGAGCATTTCAGGAGATGTTCTATTCTAAGATACGTTACTATAATTCAGCTTTATTAGACTGATTCCACATAGTTCTCATGTCTTCACTGTTATTCCAAAATGTGGAAAATACAATAAATAATAATAATAATAAACCCATCTGTTAGTAGTGTCCAAACTTTTGATCGGCACTATACTTCCACTGTATGTGACCTCACTCCACCGCGTTTACTTGTCTCCTCTCCTTTGTCTTTGAAGAAACGGAGACTATTTCACGGCTCTTGCCGCTCACTCGCTGCCTCTGCGGTTTTAGTGTAACTTCTGGATAATGGGCTGTAATCTGGGAACAATAACTCAGCTGAGAGGATCGTGATAGAAATGAAAATTCATTATGTAGAGATGAGAGAGAGAGAGAGAGAGAGAGAGAGAGAGAGACGGAGAAAGAGAGGAAGTGGGGCTTCTGCAGCAGTGGTCAGTTTCTTTTCTGGTTTTCTGGATGTTATGCCTACAGGGTGAAAGTCTTGTCTTTTGGACTTACTTGATCTTTAGTTCAAAGGCATGACGTAACCAGAGGTGAATGTACACAGTATATGATACTATATACCTATGTATAGGCCACAAACCCTATCTTATAATAATCATGTCTTCAAAAACCCTTAGAAATAATCCCAGGTCACAATATTAATCTAACCCTCTAAAACTACCCTCAGATTACACACTCACATCCAAAAGTATTCGGACAGTGACACAATTTTTGCAGTTTTCCCTCTCTACACCACCACAATGGGTTTAAAATGAAGCAATCAAGATGCGATTGGATGGTAGACTTTCAGCTTCTATACGAGAGTCCCTCCACTTTCACAGGCTCAAAAGTAAATGGACAACAATAAGAGGATTATTTATTAATAATAATAATAATAGTAATAATTTGATTTATATAGCACTTTTCATGCTGGTGGCAGCTCAAAGTGCTTTACAGGCAGGTGATAAAACATAGCTATAGAAGAGCTCATTAGTATTTAATTTGTAATACTTGGATGAAAATCCTTTGCAGCCAAAGACTACCTGAAGTCTGGAAGACATGGACATCACCAAATGCAAAGTTTCCTCCATTGAGATGCTTTGCCAAGCCTTTACTGCAGCTGCCTTCACCTGCAGCTTGCTTGTGGGTCTTTCCACCTTCAGTTTTGTCTTCAGTAAGTGAAAAGCATGCTCAGCTGGGCTGAGGTCAGTGGATTGACTCGGCCATTTACGATCATTCAATCTCTTTGCCTTAAGAAGCTCTTGGGCTGCTTTTGGGTCATTATCCATCTGTACTGGGAGCACCATCCTCTCAGTTATGCAGTAGTTGACTGAATCTGGGCGAACCAGTTCCATTGGCAGGCATGTCATAACACTGCCTCCACCATGTTTGAAAGAGGACGTGGTATGTTTCGGATCAGGAGCCCTTCCTTTCCTTCTCCATACTCTTCTCTTACTATCATTCTCGTCCAAGTTAATCTTGATTTCATCTGCCCAAAGACTCTTGTTACAGAACTGGGCAGGCTTTTCTGTTGTCTTCTGTGCTCTTCCAGACCTGTTGGTTTATTGATTTGGCCACACTCAAAGTTTTTGCTATCTCGCTGACAGGTTTGTTTTGCCTTTTTAGCCTAATGATGCCCCCTTGCTTCCACTTTAGACTGCATATTTCTGCATATTAGACTGCATATTATCCATGAACAGCCACCAAATCCATATTCATCAGAACTTGTATCTCCTTAACCCCTTAAAATCTCAGGCTTATAACATGCTAAGGTTTATTATTCAGGAACTTTAGGGACTTCTATGCAAACTGGCTGAGCTATTCTTAGGGTATACCAGTGTAATAAAACTTTTGGCCTGCCAGTGGGCCCTGGCCATTTAAGGGGTTAATCCATCCGGAAATAATGAGAGAACAGGCCACACCTGGCCATGAAGTCAACTATCCAATTACTTTAGAGGCTGTGAAAATGGAGGGACTGTGTTAAAAATGGCTCTAATTCCTAAACAGTTGATGCAATAAGCTTGTCAAAGCCTTTAAATTAAAGCTGAAAAGCTGATTGCTTCATTTCAAATCCACTGTGTTGGTGTAGAGAGACAAAACAGCTAAGTGCCATCATGTTTTGTATTCAGTGTGGCGGCAGCGAGGATAAACACCACCATCAGTCAGTCTGTCTTGCTGAAGGAAGAGTCTTTTACTGACTTAAAGCAAACAACTTGCACACTTCCAGAAACACTTTCTTGGGCCATTACATTCTACACCTGTTTCTGAAGCGTGTTTATGAATATTACAGTCCAACCTGCAGTGAGCGAGTCTGAAACTCAAAACAAGAGCGCAGGTTTGATAAGACAGACTGCAGGTGTAGTATGAATTTTTGGTGTATTTTCTAAATGAAATGCATCTTTACCATACCAGGACTAGAAAACAGCTCCTCTAATGACCATACGACTGCTTAAAAATTCATTCTAATTAACATTTGGGTGTTTTTTTTCCTTCCTTCCTTCACTTTAAAAGCCAACTGGCCTTCCAAATCAATGTCCACCAGCCTGCCATCTGTAATATGCATTTTTTATATAATATGCAGTATGTAATATGCATATTCAACTTTCATTTGCCTGCTAGCATCCACAACCTGATTTTCCCCCAGCCTTCTCCTGAGCTTCCTCAGCTCAGCCTCTCTGACAAATAATTTAATACACCTGGACTGCAGCACTGCAGAGAAGAACAAACCCAAAGAGAATGAGTCTGAGAGAGAGAGAGAGATGTTGATTAAGGTAGATGGCAATTAAGAGGCCCAGGTTTTCAGAAATGTTAGTGTTTTTATTTCTGTGAAATACCTCTTATTTTCTTGTCAGTTATCTTAATAGTAAAGGGTTTTGTGTTAGGTTGGTTCAGATGCAGTGCAGATGCTGATTTTTAGCTCATCACCTCTATTAAGATACTAAATATCAATGCTTTATTTGTCTAAGGCAGATACATAAATAAACATACACACGGTCATATGCTCATTGTACTGTACACAGGCTGCATTCACAAAAAAATTCAGTGAGGTCAGAAGTAATTTCATTGTAACAGGAAGAAATTTTAGAAAATAGGGGCATGCATAAGGGCATAATGGCAAAAGGTTTTTGGAAAAAAGCTCCTCTCAACCTCTTTTAAAGATGAACCAACAGCCAGTCCTATTATTTTAATCAGCCCTTTCATCTTTAACCCCTATAAATGCCTGGCTTATTTCCTTTTAAGGCTTATTATTCAGTAACTTCAGGAACTGTCTGTGCTATTCTTAGGCCACAGCAATATGCAAGAAAATATTGGGCCCAGTGGGCTCTTGCCATGTAAGAGGTTAATCAGCCTTTGAGTACTGTACAGTGAAGATACTGACATGTTTTTCTGCCATGGCCTACACTGTGTAGAATCCTTTTAAATTCAATTGAGAGAAGTGTTTTGACACCTGTACATATACTGATGAAACATTTTCAGCAAAAGTGTTCTAATAATTTGTCGTACCCATCATGCAGTCCTACCACACATGCACACATCATTAATGCAGTATAGTATGTAAGATTGGGCCAATAGATGATGGCATTGTCCCGCCTCATAATTCTGGCATCTCTGCTGTAATGTAGAAATCTGTATTTATCACTCATCACTTACCCAGAAATCTGATAAATATGTATTTTAAGACGTGTCAAGCATTTATAGTGCTTTTGCAAGGCAAATGCTACCACCCCCCACCCCATGTCATCAACCATCATGATGTTTCCCTGCAGACATCATCACACGCCAGTTAGAAAAACATCTATTACCATTATTAATTTAGTAGTCTCCAATTCCACCCACCAGTTAGGATTCCCCCAATCACACGATAATACCAATGCTAGGAGGGTGAAGGCTAACACAGGCTTCCTCCAAGACCTGTGAAACCAGCCACCACATCTTTTCGAACTGTTGCTCCCACAACGTCAATGAACGGCTGAACGTGCTTGGATGAAAGACAACCTATAAGTATGTGCTACAATAAGACATTTCGACAAGGCTAGACGATTCATCAGAAGGTCAGGAGTGCCACTGCAAGTTTTTTGGGACCATCCAATTATTGCATTTCTGGTGTTTTTGGCCTTTGCACTGTTGTAAAACTAGAATTAGAGTTGTGCAGGCTCTTCTCCACGCCAAACTGTTATGATGGAATGAATGGTTCTTATGTGTCTTTCTCTTTCTCTCCCATTATCTTCTCTCACCTGCTTCCTTTCTCTTTTAAAAGCTTGTTGTATCTCTCACTTGCTTCTCTCCTTCCATCACTCTCCTCCTGTCTCTCATCTTCTTCTTTCTTTTTCTCTTCCCTTGTTTATGTCTTGCCTTTTCTTTATCCTCTCTCCCCATACTTTCTTCTCTTTCTGACTCCCTCTCTCCCTCTCTCCCTATCTATCTATCTATCTATCTATCTATCTATCTATCTATCTATCTATCTATCTATCTATCTATCTATCTATCCCCTCTCTCCCTCATTCTTTCTCCTTTTATCTCTCTCTCACTCTCTTTTCCTCTCTCTCTCCTTTTATCTGTCCCTCTGCTGGAGAGGACTCACACTGTGTGATGGCAATCCAAGTCAAAAGCCGCTTAAAATCGTTTAAATCATGTCTGTACACACACACACACACACACACACACACACACACACACACACACACACACACACACACACACACCAGCCATGACGACTTGACTAAATAACGTGCACACATCCTTGAACCCTTCACTGACAATTTGGTCCTTTTAGGTAGATGAGGGTCTCCCTTAGAGCCATATGGACCCTTTAGTCCCACCAGCTGAAACAGAAAACGGAAAAAATGTCTTCACAATGTAACCCTGTGTTTCCATGAGCAGATGGCAGGTATAATAATATATGTAACTAAATAAGTGCTTCAGTTGATGGAAACGTAGGGCTGAAGCTGGAGGTTTACTCTTTTAGGCATCAGCTCTGATGTTAATAGACTAAAAAGAACAGAAACATTAGCAGCAAGCAGAGAAATGCAAACGGAAATGTTCTACTATTCAAAAATAATGCCGGATGAGTAACAGAGGGAACCTCTTCACATGAGCTCAAACTACAGCTTACTGGTACAACACTGGATACTACTTATAATATATTGGTTAGATGTTTATACGGGTTATCTTACATTCATTAAATGGTTATAATCGCTATAATTATGATTGTACGGTTATACTGATCATACTATCTTGACCAGTTATGTTGATCAGATGATTCTATTAGTTATGTTACTTTTATTACATAGATTAAGTGGATATTTTATTTATATTGATTAGATAGATAAATGAATTAGATGGTCATATTGGTCTCATGGTTATACTGAGTTCTGGCAGTTGCTGATTCAGCTCTAATTGATTGACCAGCTGATTGAAGGAACAGCAAGTGGCCAGAGTGGGCAGCCATCCATTTCAGCTGACCTTGGGGAGTACTTCCTTTTCATTCTCTCACCTTTCCTTTCCTCCTTTCTACACCATCTCCCCCATCTGCCTCCCTCTGCCACACACTCCACCACACTGCGGTACAGGAGCAAAAAAATACCCCCAAGGCTGCATGATGTGCACATATATGTAAGAATGACACAAGGCTTATAATGGGCACAATAATGAAAAAATAAATGCATAAACAAAACAGATTTGGTTGGCTGATTAACTGAACAGTGTATTTTTAATACTATTTATATTATTATATGACTTACATTAATTTATAGCATGAAAATCAATATTGTAGACCTTAAAGTACTTCTACTTTTTTATTTTTAGTTATTTTGTGTTTGAGAGCCCTGTATAAACTGTCCCTGAGTAAAACAGTACAGCCGGCTGCAGATTTATTATTCCTCGGTTATGTTTTTCTGTTTCTTATGTTTGGTGAAAGGCTTTAATCAGTGCCGAAGCAGAACCTAGCGCACCTCACCTTTCAGGCTGCTTTTTTACTGATTCTGATTTCAGCAGTAAATGGAGTGCTTTAAATGGACTCTCACTGCTTAATTACAGAATGCACAGGGTCAAAAAAAGAACATGAATAACGTGGGAATTAAAGTTGGAAGTGGCAGAACTTTACTTATCGGTGCCTTTAGTTCCTTAAAGACATCACGCAAACAGAAGCTCTGCATGAACACATCCGAAAGGAGGAAATGAAAGAAAGAAACATGAATTAGCACATACAGTAAACGAAGGAATGAATTACTGGATGAAGGAATGAATAAATGGACAGATGAAACATTAATAAAATCAGTCAATGAATGACAAAGTAAGTAAGCAATGTAAATGAATTAATGCAATTAAATGAATGCATGAATAGCACATACAACTACTCAATAGTGAATGAATTAATAGCACATGCAGAAATGAATGAATGAATGAATGAACAAACAGCACATACATAAATAGATGGATGAATGAACGAATGAACGCATGAATGCAAATTACATGCATAAATGGATGGATGAAGGATTGAATGAATGAATGAATGAATGAATGAACGAATAGTGACTGAATTAATAGCACATGCACTAAATAAATAAATAAAAGTAAATGAATTAACAGCACATGCAGGAATGAATGAATGAATAGCACATACATAAATAGATGAATGAATGAATGAATGAATAGCACATACATAAATAGATGGCTGAATGAATGAATGAATGAACGAATGAATGCACAGTACATGCATAAATGGATGAATGAGTGAACGAATGAATGAATGAACAAACAGCACATACATAAATAGATGGATGAATGAACGAATGAACGCATGAATGCACAGTAAATGCATAAATGGATGGATGAAGGATTGAATGAATGAATGAATGAATGAATGAATGAATGAATAGCACATACAACTAATCAATAGTGACCGAATTAATAGCACATGTACTAAATAAAAGTAAATGAATTAACAGCACATGCAGGAATGAATGAATGAATAGCACATACATAAATAGATGAATGAATGAATGAATGAATGAATGAAAAACAGATAAATTGAATAAAAGAATAACAGATTAAACACAATAATAAACTCATGGCATGTGTAACATTTCTTTATTTACTGAATATCACATAGGTTTCTGATGAAAAATAATCGAATAAAAAGAAATAAAAAGCGACAGCCAGAGATATTTCTGAGCAGCTAGCCACACACACAGTACAGTCCTGTCATGCATCCAGGAGTCAAACTGCTCATGCATGTGAGAGCGCATCCAGACCTGCTTCTATCCTGCATCTCAAACAGCTCACCAGGGCAGACACAGACCTTCTCATCACTTTAACTCTTAAACATCTACAGACCTTACTGACTTTATAGTTAAGCTATACTACATAATGATGTACGAAACTCAATTCCAAGATCACATCGTTAAATATGTGCATCTTATTCCGGCTTTATTAGCTTTATTAGAGGAGAACCATTAAAAGAGTCCAAACACTGTCATGATTGGCTCCTCCCAATCTTCCATGTGCGTTTGCTTACATGTCCATGTGCTTCTTTGTTTTGTTTCTTCCCGGTTCTGCCCCCTTGTTTCTTGACTCCGCCCTTTATTGTTTTCCCACCTGTTTTCCACCTGTGTTTTGTGAACCCTCGTTATCCCTGTTTGTATTTGAGCCCTGTGTTTTCCCTAGTCTAGGGCTGATTTTTGATTTGTTTGATGTACTGTTTGACATGTTTCATGTTTGAGGTGTGTATTGTTTGGAATTATGTTATGTCCGTCGCTCCTGCTCTCTGTGTTGGCTATATGACCCTGGACTGTTATGACCATGACCCTGGATTTGCCCTCAGTAAATCTCGCTTTTCTCTGCATATGCGTCTGCCTCCTTATCGCTCCCACCCATTACAAACACACAACAAAAACTTCCAATAAAAGCCTGATAAAATTAGCCTTAGGTTGTGTTCAGACAGCAGAGCTTACTGCACAAAAAATCTGTATTTGAATGGCAAAGAATCACCCTGTGACGGTACCAGATTTACACAATGTTTTGTGTCTGAATGTTAAAATGTCATATTAAAATACAAGAGTTTTTGTATTATGATTACTTAACCACCTCATAATTGTGAGGCCAAAACATGTTGGCCTACACTGCACTTCCACTCACTGGCCACTTTATTAGAAACATCAGCCTTATGTTTTCACTAACTGACCATGTTATTTCAAACACCAACCCTGTACTTCCACTCACTGGTCATTTTATTAGAAACACCTTCTTTCTACTTCCACTCACTGGCCATTTTATTAGAAACACCTTCTTTCTACTTCCACTCACTGGCCATTTTATTAGAAACACCTACCTTGTGCTTCCACTCACTGGCCACTTTATCGAGAAGGGTCTGGCTGCAGCCATGCACTCTCAGCCTCTGCACGCTCTGCCACGACAGTGTCTTTGTCGGTTTTATGAGGAAAACAGTGAACCATGTACTGCTGGGCAACAAGAGCTACACTGAATGTATATTAACATTGCCATATTGTTAATAAGGTAACTGAATACAGATACCTTCAAAATAAAACACCACGAAGATAAGACAAGAATGTCAGATTTATTCCCAGAAAAACAAAACGGCTACCACTGAAACTCATGAAAGCCATGCTGACAATGAATTATCAAAATTTGTAATATTATCAAAAACTGTAATATTAATTAAAATAGTACCTGTGTTTGCAGGGCCATTAGGAGTAAAACCTGATGGTTTTGCTTCCCAATGGGAATTGACTTGATGTTTGCCATTAGAGGCCATTAGGAAATTATTAGAATCCTTTACACTGTGATATCAACCCATCAGGAAAACACAGAACACCATTAGCGACTACTGAAAACCACCAGGAACCAACAGACATTTTTAATGAGTTCTATGATCTTTTTCATCAGAAAGGTACATTAAATGTAACTCTCTAGCCAAGTTATGGACGAAAAATGGAATAAGTGATGATATCGCTAAACAGCAGCAGCAGCCAAAAGTCACTGTGCACCTGTTGTCAGTGGGGCTGAGAGTGTATCTGGCTGAGAGTGCATGTCTGCAGCCAGACTATTGACTTTATCAGAACCACCAGTATGGTGCTTCCACTCACTGGCCACTTTACTAGAAACACCTACCATGTACTTCTTCTCACTGGCCAACACAAGTCTCTAAATGTACACCAGGAGTTCAAAGCTACAAGAGAGGAGTTTCTATAAAGTGGCCAGTGTCTATAATTCCAGTTGTGAAGCAGGACAATGAATAATCTATCATTTCTGGGTCTGACTGCTTCTTACAATTCATGATCAGAATTCATGTGGGCTCTCTAGATTAAAGTGATCACAGACGTTTCTCCTGTGAGCTGCTTAATTACCTTTTCAGTGCGTCTGGGTCTTAACTGTGATTATAACCCAAAAGACTTGTAATGGTGTGTTTCTTCATTTCAAATAGATAAGCAAGGGCTAAGCTTCATTATGAAGTCTCAGCAGAGTTTTCTGCTTTAACATTTAACGTTGCAGCTTCCTGGGGAAAAATGCGACTATGATTCCAATGAACGCCGTTAAGTGGTTTGTTCCCAATGAATAATCTACCAAGGAGTCTGAAGGAGGAGAACACATTCATGCATAAAACAGCTTTGGAAGAGAAAAAACACCTTAGCCTAATGAAGGTATGAAGCATGAATGAAATGGGTCATAACATATATATATATATATATATATATATATATATATATATATATATATATATATATATATATACACACACACACATATCAGGCTTACAAGCTCTCTATGGAAGTTCTCAACTACACCTTGTGTCCGAGTTTCACTCCTACAAATAGCACAAGGAAAAATTAATTTCATTTGGATTTGTAAAACGTCTTTTTAATAAAACCTCTCCGCAGCACTACACAGGGAATGCTATGCTCATAATTTATTAGCTTCAGAAATCAAGGCCTTTCCTTATAAAACACTCTGAAAATCTCTCCATCATGTACACCTCATGTTCCAAAAGACCAGTTGATTAAATTCTGTGTGACTTGGGCTTTACATTTGTGAACTGACATCCCAGCACTACTTCTGAAAGAGCAGAAACACTGCATTTCTTCGATTCAAGTGGAAAGGAAGCTATTACATCAACACTTTTAAAGTCAAATGTGGGCAAACTGAAGAACAAAACTAATTCCATCTCCCTACCTTTTTCCAAGTAAATGACCGCCCACCTGTCTGGCTGGACACTGATGGATGACTGACTGTCGAGCTCTCCTGCTACCCGCTTCAGACCAGCTGCCCACACCCCAGCTACTGCCACTTACCATGGACTAGCTGCCCACAGTACACTGACGTTTTCATGGACTCCTAGCTATTAACACTACTAATACTACTACCATTAATATTAGTAGTATAATCACTTTGTAGGTAGTTTGACCAGAGGAGGATGGGTCCCCCCTTGTGAGCCTTGGTTCCTCCCAAGGTTTCTTCCTCAGCTCTGAGGGAGTTTTTCCTTGCCGCTTGCTCACCTGGGGGTTTTTACATTCATGTCAAAACTTTGTCTTTACTGGAATTCTGTGAAGCTGCTTTGTGACAACATCAGTTGCAAAAAGCGCTATACAAATAGATTTGATTTGATATTTTCCATGTGGAAGAAATGATCATAATAATATAACAATATACACTTTTGGACTCTTTGGTCTTGTCTCTGCCTTTTCTTTGTGTTGACATTATTTGGACTCAGTCTTGTCTCTGTCTTTTCTCAGTCTCGACATTATTTAAGGTGCACTTGGAAATAGTTCTCGAGAATGAAATGAACAATCTCTGTCTTGTCTCAGCCTCAACATCATTCGAACTTGGTCCTGACTGTCTTTTCTCCGTCTCAACATCATTTAGACTCAATCTTGTCTCAGTCTTTTCTCAGTCTTGACATCATTTGTACTCTGTCTTGTTTCAGTTCTTTCTCTGCCTTTTCACAGTCTTGGTCTTGTCTCTAGTGGTCTACAACACCTGCAGCATTAGAGTGCTTGGGCAAGACTGCTGCATTAGCTTACTTCTCTGGATACACATGTCTGTCATAAATGTCTTCTTTTTTTAAACAAAGCGTTCTTGTAATGTCTTACTGCATTTAAATGTTATCTAGTCTTTTTACTAGCAAAAACACTCACTACCCTGAGAAATACTCTTGGCTGCTTAAGACTTTTGCACAGTACTGTAGATTTGAAACATTATCACCTATATTTGATGGTAATGTCTGGAAATGTCTTATTCTAGACAATAAACACTCAACATGTAATGTGAGAAAACAGAGGATAGGCTATTAGACTTCATCAATCAATGAAAACTCTTTCCAACCAGATGAGGACAAGGTCCAGAATGTGCTGCTGAACAAACATCAAGAATACCACTGATGTAGCAAATAGTTAAAAGGCATTTGCTTCTTTTTGCTGAACTAGAGGTAAATGTTCATGAAAGCAGTGCTGAAACAATCAATACTGCACTTCACATAAACTCTTTATAACAGGCAGTCATTTTTTTTGCTTTTTTTTTTTTGCTTTATCATCTTGGCGCTGAATGCAGTACTGTAACACTGGGCAGACATACTGCGTTCACCACGACAATCAAAGCATCCACTAGGCAGTTATCCCTAGAAGGGTTTTCCTGAAAGATGTGCAAAGTACATTATTGATTTTTTTGTCACCGTGCATTGCTCCAGCACCTGCTGTATGAACTGTATTTCTTTGCTGTTACTATTTCAGCTCAAAGGCATGAGCAAGGTGAGCATGTAAAACAGTACGTTTTTGTCATAGCTGTTTATGTAGTGGGCATGTGGCTAAAGGCTGGGGTGGTGTAATTGGTGGGCACTTTGCTAAATGATGAAGAAATTAGGTAGTTTTGACCAAAAACTACCAAAAAGTGCTTAATTGAACAGACCGGATGTAAACATGTACATCAGCTCTGCAAAAACAAAACCTGTTATGTCAAGCAGGGGTGGGAATCACAGGGCATCTCACGATACGATATTTTCACACTACATTGCCCACAATAATAATATCACGATACTGTGGTACTGTGATACCGGATGCAAGACTATCCTCTGCGATACATCACTATATCTGTATAACTGAAGAAAATAAAATACTCCTAAACAGGCAAATAGCAGGAATTGTGTATTTATTAATAAATAAATTCAGTTTCACAGAATTTGACAACTAATATGAAACAACAATGCTCATAGCTTAGCTTCATGCCTCTTTAACACACATACACTGACTACGTGTCATCATTCCAAAGTAAAAGAGATAAACTGCTAGAAAACAGAGCAGTTCTGGGGTTAAAATGTCTAAAGGTAGAATACTTAATTTCCTAATTTATAATACTATATATTATAATTTCCTAATTAATACTAATTTTCGACTATACTTTATGGGCAAAGGTTCTTGCAAATAAGCCCTAACCCCTTGGATTTGAGTGCCTGTCTGATTTGTTTTCCTGCATTTTTGGTCATTTTTCCCCTGAGTTTTTTTTTTCTTCAACGCAGGTTTACTCTAATCATTTGATTACCAGCTTAGCGCCACCATGTGGAGTCATGAAGAAGTGAATTTGGTAAACTAAATTGAAGGGGGAGTCCGTTTAGAGCATTATAATAAATTGATATTTGGTACCAGTGTATTGATAATATATCGCAAAAGAAAGCGATACAATATATCGCTGTATCAATATTTTATCTCACCCCTTATGTCAAAAGGGTCAACAGTAAACTGAATGATAAATGCATAATATTCATGTGGAAATGATGTACACAATCAAGTAAATTTGGTGCAGTAAGTGAAAGCAGTATTGTCCTGGAAGACGAAATGTAAATATATACAAGACATACATAAACAATAATCAGTCTGTCAGGTTATCAGATGTTCCCTGGGCACATTGTACCACCATATCTGCAGCGTTACATTCAAAATATATTCACAGAAAAACTAGGCAGAGATTGGAGAGCTAGAAATACAAGGTGGGGCTTGAGATCAGTCTGTCAAAACAATGCCTGGTTAAACAAACATGATTAATGATAAATTCACAGATTTTTCACCAACATAATTTTATTGCAGTTCATAGTTTTAGTATAGTCAGAAACTGACCAATAAGATGTGGTTGAGGGCTGATAAATTGTGCAAATGGGCTACAGTTTGTAAGTGTACACATATACAGTGGAGCTATTAGATCAGTAGATCAATAGTAGATGTTCCTGATAAAATTGGCACAGAAACCAGGTCGGACCATCTCTCTAAAATTTGAAACTGCAGCTGCCTTTTACAATGTATCAACATTTAACATTATTCAAAACTCAAATCATCCAAAATGACTTGGAATAAAATCTAATTACATTAACTTGCACTAAAAGTTAAGAATATTTACCTGTAAACTTGTTGTTTTAGTGATAAAAGGTTTTGTTTCCACAGTGATGATACACCTGGTTGTGTAACTCTTCCCTGTTTCAACGTCTCTACTTTTTCAGAGTTGAGCTGGGTTCTTATCTTGCTGCTTCCACTCTGAACTCCACTCTTTCTCTCGACTCACTCTGTCTTCTTGTCTCTGAGCGATCTAGCCCATCGACCTCCAGTCCTTGGTCGTCTGATGCTATCAGAGCAGCGCTGCCATGGCAAAAATCCAATTTACCGACAGAGCTGGCGGAGGACCAGCTGTTTTCTACTCTACCATCTCCACAGCTCCATCTTTACACTAAAATCACTGCCTGTGTGAATTACTCCTCTTTTTCTTGTATCTTTTAGTTCCCTCCAGCTTCTCTCATGCACTTTCTCAGAAAATTGTGACTGATTTGAATGGACCTGGCTTAAATGTGTACATCATTTCCAAAGGATATATATATATATATTACATCAACACAGTTTTTCACTTTACTAATTTATACTTAGTATAGTGTTGATATAGTGTATTCAAGTGGAAATTATGTACACATTTGAATCAAGCAAATTCAGTGAGGTCCTGTCATATTTTGCACTACATAATCATCAATCATAAGTCAAATTCTCATGCTGCAAATGTGAAAAGCAAAAACGTAGTCCTTTTAATGATAATCTAAGCCACCTGATGCCTGATGATGGTTAAACTGGTTTTACTGATACATAAACTAAGTAACCACTCCATGCACGATATACACGAAAAATTGTGTACCCTGCCCGGGAAAGGGTCACCGGGATCTACCCCTGAAACCAGGCCAGTGGGTAGTACTCCATGGTGAACGCCTGGTGGCCGGGTAGCCCACGTAACCCGGCCGGGCTCAGCCCAAAGAGGCAACATGGGGAGGCCATGTGGGCCCACCACCTGCAAGGTGCATGGGGGAGCGGTGCAGTGCCGTACTGGCAGTGGGAGATTGCAGGGAGGCCCTTGGTGGCCCCTGCAGCAGAAACTGGCTCTTGGTATAGTCTATGCAAAGGTGCTGGAAAGGAGACTCCGACCGATAGTTGAACCTCAGATTGAGGAGGAACAATGTGGATTCTGTCCCGCTTTTCACCCTCTCACAGATTGTTGAGGGGGTATGGGAGTTTGCTAACCCAGTCTACATGTGTTTTGTGGACTTGGAGAAGGCTTATGACCATGTTCCTCGAGATATCTTGTGGGAGGTCCTCCGGAAGTATGGGGTGCCGGGGCTACTACTCCGGGCCATCCAATCTCTGTACTCCTGGAGTGAGAGCTGTGTCTGTATACTCGGCATTAAGTCAGACTCTTTCAGTGTTAGTGTTGGACTCCGCCAGGGTTGTGCTCTGTCTCCACTCTTGTTTGTGATATTCATGGACAGAGTGTCAGGGCATAGCTGGGGTCAGGAGGGCATTATGTGAGGAAGCCGGAGGATGGCGCCTCTGCTATTTGCAGATGATGTTGTTCTTTTGGCTGAATCACATGGATGCCTCCAGCGCTCACTGGAGCGGTTTGCAGCTGAGTGTGAAGCGGTTGGTATGCGAATCAGCACCTAAAAATCTGAGTCCATAGTCTTAGCCCGGAAAAGGATGGCATGCCCACTCCAGGTAAGGGGAAAGGACCTGCCCCAGGTGGAGGAGTTTAAGTATCTTGGGGTCTTGTCCACGAGTGATGGGAAGAGGAATTGTGAGATCGGCCGCAGGCTGGGACAGGCGGCAGCAGTAATGCAGTCACTGTACTGGACTATAGTGGTGAAGAGGGAGCTGAGCCATAAGGCAAAGCTCTCTGTTTACCAGTCGATCTACATCCCGACCCTCACCTATGGTCATGAGCTGTGGGTAATGGCGGGTGGCGGGCTACATGCTATGTGATAGAGTGAGGAGCTCGGTCATCCAGGAGGAGCTCAGAATAGAGCTGCTACTCCTCCGCATTGAGAGGAGCCAGCTGAGGTGAGCTGATCTGGATGCCCCCTGGACGCCTCCCAGGTGGGTGGTGGGTTCCAGGCACGCTCTACTGGGACAAGACCCTGGGGTCGTCCTAGGACCCGCTGGAGGGATTATATCTCCAAGTTGGCCTGGGAGTGGCTTGGGGTCCCCAGGAATAAGCTGTAGGAAGTTGCGGGGGACAGGGTCATCTGGGATTCTCTGCTCTGTCAACTGCTACCACGACCTTATCTGGACTAACGGTCAACGATGATGATGATGAAACTAAGTAATTCAAAGTGGTTTTGGTGTGAAATAGTTACTCTGTAGATAAACTTAGCACCTCAGATTTCTTAAAAGTGGTGGTGGAACAAGAGGTCATGACAACTATAATGCGAATCTAACCATTTTATCTGTTCATCCAAAACTACAATGAACCTACTTGTGTTTTCTGAGTTTTTATATGTAATTTATACATATCAGGAAATCTGAAAAAACCTTTGGGACTATTTTGCCTTATAACACCATTCATGTATCCTTCTACCATTAACGGAATAACATAAATTGCTTAACAAACATTTTAGGCCAAAACTTTATTACAAAACTATTGTAAATCAATTCTTCACACACCAGCCTGTGTATTCAAAACCATTAACTTCCTGTGAGGAAGCTTTTTGGAAGTAGTTCCTATCAACACCACTTTGTACAATTCTGAGTAAGTTTCTTTACAATGAAGCATTTCATATCAAACCACTCTGAATGAATTTGTTGACATTTAATTATGCAGAAATTTTTAAATCAGTGGAGTTCCCCTTTAACCAAGTTACCATGATAACAGCCTCCAGTGATGGTAAAACCTTGTATTTTTGCTGGTTGTTAATTTATTACTGTGACGGCACAGGAATTTCACATGTGAACATAGCTAAACCTTTAAACATTCTGGGTAAAATCCAACATTAATACTGCTTTTGCTGTACCCAACATAGGTGAGACTGTTCTGGAAACGCAGCTGTACGCTGTAAAAATCTTAGATATGTTGACAAATGTAGCATTTGTTTGTTACCTGAACAAAGTATTTGACAAATTTAGGTTTAAAATGTGAAATCTGAGCATTTAGCGACATCTCTAGCGTAAAAGCACACAAGATGTGGAAGAACACTGGTAACATGAGTTGTGATTCAGACCCCCCATGAGTGGATTGATCTGATGATTTTTTGTTGTTTGTTGAAAGAGAATTCAAACTCAGTACGCAGTCAAAACTACTGTCATCTTTATCAGAGTTTTCCCTTGAGACTTAAACATCAAGCCAGACCTTTTCTGAGCTTTTGTATGTGACCTCAGTATATGAAGAACTATGATGTGATCTGAAAAACACTTCTGACTTATAAATTATTACTTCATGCTTTACAGCAACAAATGCACATCATATTTCAGCCTGTTTTTCTTCTCCTGAGTAAGTAATGCTACTTTTTCAGGTTTAACAAAAATTCTGCTTTAATTTTAGCTAAAATCTAACACAATTAGTATTCAAATATACAGAAAATACTTAGCTAGAAAATCTTAAATATCCCAGTTTGCAACAAATCTTCATTCACGGCACATTAAACCTTTGTGGACTCAGCCATTAAATGATGTCAGGCCCTCTGAAATTCTTAACATTGGTCTATGCATTTTGCAATGAAACCCACCTACAGCAATCAATTTGGGTTCATCTGGATTTGTTAATTTCCTGTGGAGTAAACAACCAAGCCCGGCCATGACTTTGGAGTGTCCTGAGTGGTAGTGGTTGTGGTGGTGGTGTGGGCGCACAGCCGGGAGCATATGGGCAGTTGGAGTGTGTGTGAGTGTGCAGAGTGGCTCTGCAGGGTTTGTCCTGCGTCTGCTGGTCCTCATTACCCGCCCCTGCAGACTGGTGCCTCCCCTGCCCACTCATTTACATAGCAGCGTGGCTTTTAACTAGAGTCCAATCTGTGCCAACCTGAGGGAGCCCTGTTCATCAGCAAGGGAGCATATGCTGCCCACAACCTCACACCAACACACGGCTCGACTGTGTGTGTATATGTGTGTGTGTGTTTGTGTGTGTGTGTGTGTGTGTGCGTCCAGACCTCATAAAACAGAATTTTAAACTAACTTAATTCAACCCACTTCTATTACAATTGTCAGTCAAAATTGAAAGTTTGTATGTATCTGACTGGTATATACACACTCACCGGTCACTTTATTAGGTTCACTTTATTGTTCAATTGTTTGTTAACACAAA
Source organism: Pygocentrus nattereri (assembly GCF_015220715.1). Taxonomy (NCBI): domain Eukaryota; kingdom Metazoa; phylum Chordata; class Actinopteri; order Characiformes; family Serrasalmidae; genus Pygocentrus; species Pygocentrus nattereri. The sequence goes on along the minus strand of NC_051234.1, from coordinate 19,428,206 downwards.
TAGCTAATCAACCAATCACACGGCCACAACTCAATGCATTTAGGCATGTAGAGGTGGTCAAGACAACTTGCTGAAGTGCAAACCGAGCATCAGAATGGGGAAGAAAGGTGATTTAAGAGACTTTGAACGTGGCACGGTTGTTGGTGCCAGATGGACTGCTCTGAGTATTTCAGAAACTGCAGATCTACTGGGATTTTCATGAAAAGCCATCTCTAGGGTTTACAGAGAATGGTGCGAAAAAGAGAAAATATCTAGTGAGCGGCAGTGGTGTGGACAAAAATGCTTTGTTGATGTGAGAGGTCAGAGGAGAATGGGCAGACTGGTTTGAGATGATAGAAAGGCAACAGTAACTCAAATAACCACTTGTTTTCAACCAAGGAACGTAGAATACCATCTCTGAACGCAGAACACGTCGAACCTTGAAGAAGATGGGCTACAGCAGCAGAAGACCACACCGGGTGTCACTCCTGTCAGCTAAGAACAGGAAACTGAAACTACAATTTGCACGGGCTCACCGAAATTGGACAATAGAAGTTTGGAATAATGTTGCCTGATTTCAGCTGTGACATTCAGACGGTGGGGTCAGAATTTGGTGTAAACAACATGAAAGCATAGATACATCCTGCGTTGTATCAATGGTTCAGGCTGGTGGTGGTGGTGGTGTAATGGTGTGGGGGATATTTTCTTGGCATACTTTGGGCCCCTTAGTACCAATTGAGCATCGTTTAAATGCCGCAGCCTACCTGAATATTGTTGCTGACCATCCCTTTATGACCACAGTGCATCTTCTGATGGCTACTACCAGCAGGACAATGCATCATGTCACACAGCTCATATCATCTCAAACTGGTTTCTTGAATGACATTGAGTTCACTGTACTCCAATGGCCTCCACAGTCACCAGATCTCAATCCAATAGAGCACCTTTGGGATGTGGTGGAACGGGAGATTCACGTCATAGATGTGCAGCCGACAAATCTGCAGCAACTGCATGATGCTATCATGTCAGTATGGACCAAAATCTCTGAGGAATGTTTCCAACACCTTGTTGAAAGTATGCCATGAAGAATTAAGGCAGTTCTGAAGGCAAAAAGGGGGTCCAACCTTTAAGTAGCAAGGTATACCTAATAAAGTGGCCAGTGAGTGTATAACACAATTAAGTTTACTTAATATTAGAAAAAATGTATTTCAGTAGTGACAATTCTTAATGTTACACATTTTGGATAAGTTTACTTCAAACTAATGGAACTGCTCACCATGTAGTCAGGAGGGACAGGAACACACTCACTTCCTGCTCTAAAATGTAGAGTGTGGCCAAAATAGGGCTCTGCCAATGGACTCTTTGTGTTTCGGTAGTGACATGTAAACACAGGAGAGTGTTTTTTGAATATTTAATAATTTTAGTGTAAAATTCAACTCCTGATGGATCTACACTCTTCAACTAATTTATATCAGAATAATTCAGAAAAAAATAAACAATTTACATTTATCACATGAAACCATGGAATTAACAAAACACTTTGATCAAAACAATTTGTGTTTGGCACCCAAACTTTTTCACAGAACTGTAGAGAGGATTGTGTTGATGTAGCTGTGAAGTTTATTATCCAGTGGGAGGATGATGTGATGTGCATCTGTTTAAAGATGAAGAGTATGAGTGTGTGAATGAATGGAGAGTACGTGTGTGGGAGGATGTGTGTGTGTGTGTGAATGGTCAGATTAATGAGATTCACACAGTCACTGTGATCTGTTTAATGTGTGTGTGTACTTTGGCCATTATGTGGTACTCCAGCACTCAGCGGCCAGAAAAGTGTTTTTTACTTCACTGAAAGGATGAAACATCAGTGATTCAGACTATTTTACTCTCTCCCTCTCTCTCTCACTCTTATTCACTTACTATCTTGCTCTCTTTGTTCTGTCTTTCACTCTTTCTCTCTCTCTTTCACTCACTCACCTCACTCACTCATTCAGTCACTCTTTTACTCATTCTCCTTCACTCCCTCTCTCTTTCATTCACTCACTTACTCTCTTTCCCTCACTCTCACTCGCTCTCTTTCAGTCACTCTTTCACTCACTCACTCACTCTCCCTATTTCACTCCTTCTCTCTTTCACTCACTTTCTGAAATTCATTCTTAGCCAGCAGCTCTGAGAGTCAAAATGCTTGGAGTCGACTCTGTGTTTTTCCTGTGTAATTGGCTCGAGGGACAGTTTGATAGAATCTAGGGTTTCAGTAGTGCAAGTTTAATTACAGTGTTTAAACAATGCCAACACAGCTCATCAGCTGCTATAAGCACATACTCTGCTCAGAAAAATGTTTTTGATCCCACTCTTCACACTGATTCTTCATTTTCTTCATTATTACTGTTACAATAAGCAATGATTAGAAACAGTATAAGGAACCAAATAAAAACAACACATGTCATGTAGCACTGTAGAAAAGAGGACGAAGCATACCTTAAATAATGTACATTTTTACATTAGTGTAACAGGAGCCCCTTTTAGGATAGAATGGAAACGTTGAATAAGAAGCTGGCTAATAATGAATAAGGCTGAATAAGGCTAACTTCAGCCTCATGCGTAGAGAAACAAGGTAACATCCAACTTCTCCTGAATGCAAACTTGGTTCCTTTACAGAGAACGTAAAAAAAAAAATTAAATGGTTTCTTTCAAAATTATGGTTACAGTAATGATCTCAGTACATCACTCCCATGTTCCCCTCACCCCTCATTATGTGAAACAGGCTGATGGCAAGACCATCACGTATCACGTTGGCTGGGTTCATCTGTATAAAGAGAACCTTCAATGAACTTTTGGATGCAGCACTTCACTCAAACTCTCCTAAAAGTCCCCCCAAAAAATGAACCATTGCTTCTTACTGTAAACGAATGGATGAGTTGACATGCCAGAGCAGTGTAATTCAGCATAGGATTCTTATTAGGTACAACATAAAGAAAACCACTGTGAATAACTTCGATGCACAGCCACTGATTTATGCAAATAAATCAGTCACTTTCCCTTTAAGTACCATTCCAACCTTTTCTGCCGAAAACAAAAGCATCATAACAACAATAACACACTCACTGCAGATACCTGTCAGTTGCTAGGCCGGTTGCTAAGTCAACAGCAAATTCCTCCCAGGCCTTTTTCTGCTCGTGTCTGATTTATTTATAAGGTGCAGAGAGGAGAGGGGCTTACCTTTCTAAAACAAATATATAGATAGTACTGAAAACATACTTCAATATAATCAAACAACAGATTTTGACATACAGTATCAGTCAAAAGTTTGCACCCCCCCAACTGAGCGCATGTTTTCCACAATCTTAGATATTAAGGAATGGATTGAGGACAATGCTTGAATGGTTGAAATTTGCTTCTATGACAAAGTAAGCTGATGATTATGCATGAATTCTACATAACACTTAAAGGACATTTCCATTGATTTTTCAGAATGTCTGCACAATTATGTTATACTGTATATCGAGATATGCTTATGTGTATCATTTAAGTCAGAACAGCATTAGAATCACATCCGTGACACACTAGGATAAGTGAGAGATGAACATTCTGTTGAGCGGATGAATAAGGCTATTAATACATTAACCGTGACTGTTATACTCACTCATTCTCACACACGCAGACACACACACACACACACACACAAACCAGGCAGGCGGTAGACTATCTTACACTAATGATCTGATTCTCTTTTGGGGGGAAAATGAATGTTTCAGCAACATTAGATCTACTGAACTGGACCAAAAGTCTCAAATTTGAGATATTAATTCAATTTCATTCTATGTTTTATGGGATCTGTGAAGGGCCTGAAATGTGAGGCTCATTAGAGATAACTGAAGCAGAAGGTGATGTATTGTTAAAGGCTATTTTTACAGCTCTGTATTGGGATTAAACACACACGTAGATCTGGGGTCATTTCTTAGTGGTGAAGAGGGAGCTGAGCCATAAGGCAAAGCTCTCTGTTTACCAGTCGATCTACATCCCGACCCTCACCTATGGTCATGAGCTGTGGGTAATGACCGAAAGAACAAGATTGCGAATACAAGCGGCGGAGATGAGCTTTCTTCGTCGGGTGGCGGGCTAGATGCTATGTGATAGCTTTTCTTCTCCGGGGTCATTTCTTACAGGTCTGTATTAGCCATGTCAGTTTTTATACCTTCTCCCCTGAAAAAAATACTGGCCAATCACATACTGTTTTACTCTGAAAAGAGTGGTCATCTGATAAATTTACTCCTGCTCAGACACACATCTCTGTGATTTTGCTGGATTTTTCAAACAGATGTTACTTTACACTATAAAAAAAGTTTTACGAGTGCTGCTTTGCTATATTTAGTATCCTTGCATGTATATCTATATTTAACATTTTCCCAGTGTGAATGCTTCAGAAGTCTTTCAACCATTTACATGGTTTGAGAGGAAAAACTTGCTCTCCATCCTCTCTACACTGAAAGAGCAGAATGAAGAGAAGACACAAAAGAAATGCCATCAGAGAAGCTGACTGAAAGGATGATTAGAGAGGCAGCTGTATAAAGCACTTTATATTAATATACAGCTACACAGTATCATCAAAGCGTTTCTTTATATACACAATATCACCAACTTTTCACAGGAATAGCGTGTGACATGACTGTATGTGACACAAAGCTCCAGGTTCATAGAAATCAGAGCCTAAACCAAAAACCAGAACACATTTCGCCAAAGGTCAAAACTGAAAACCAAAAACTGAAAACCAAAAAAATAAACTTTTCATAAATGATTACAGTACATTGGCTAGAGCACCATGAAATTCAACGTCCTCAAAATCAGAGAACTGTTGGTCATCCAAGTTGCTGAATGCCATTATTTATTTATTTATTTATTGCCTATTAATAAACTTTCCTTTCTGCGTCTGTTGATTTGCTGTATTCTCTGTATCAATTGGCGTATCGTGAACAGAGATTATAAATTGCTTGCCTGAAACTGAAATAGTTCCACATGGCTGACATACTGTTGATCCACTACGGCTCAAACTGTTTTAACATGTCTGTGCTGGCTGGTGCAGGAGAGCAAAGGAAAGTTTTTATTCACTATTACTCATCATACGGACGTTATACTAAATTAGTGCAAACCGCGGTCACGTTGTATAACAGAAAACAATAGAAACAAACAACTAAATATTCAGATCTTAGATATTTACAAGGATTATGTTATGACCTCTTCAAATGTATAAGCTAAATACAGTAGCAAGCTGAATATATACAAAACCATAATTTATAAGTTACTTAAGGTAGCTGTCCCAAACACTAAATATTTTTTACAGATCTTTTTGACTTGAAAGATTTAGGATGAAACATTCTTATCATCAGGAGAACATGATTTCAATTCCTGTAATGCTACAGCCATTTGTGGCCGGGAGTCCAAGAGAGCACAATTGGTCTAACTCTCCCCTCTACCCTCATCATGACGTTCAGGCCTCTGTTAGCTGATGTAACAGAGCTGGTGGGTGGCGCTTTCCTCCGAGCACATTCGGCTGTCCGAAAAGATGCGGTAACGCTTCACAGGTCTTGAAGAAAGCCTTTGCCCTCCTAATGCTGGTGGTAGCATGTGATTGGGGGAGCCTTACCTAGTGGGTGGAACTGGATATGACTACATTGGGGAGAAAACTGGGGAGAAATTTGGGGAACCCCCTCCCTTGTCCCTTATGGCCACATGGTAGATTACATTTACATTTATGGCATTTCGCTGACGCTCTTATCCAGAGCGACTAAATTTGATCATTTTACACAAGTAGGCAAAGGTTGTGTTAGGAATCTTGCCCAAGGACTCTTATTGGTATATTGTAGGGTGCTTACCCAAGTGGGGGATTGAACCCTAGTCTACAGCATAGACGGCAGAGGTGTTAACCACTACACTACACCAACCACCAGATTAGTTAGATCCCACTGTTTTGAAGTAAATGTGTCCCACAGTCTGAAAGTACCATGTACCATTAAGAACTTTCACTACCTACAACACATACTTTCTGCAATTAAGTAAACATTTTTATGCTTTAAATGAAAAATATTATGATTTTAAGTGTGTGAAGCTTTTAACAATGAACTGTAAGCGATCATCCTGTTGGAGTCTGGTAAGAGCGTGCAGTAACTCTGAGCATTGCAGTTGTGTAACTGAGCGGCAGCGGTCAGATTAAGGAGAAATCACACAGAAATCACAGATTAGATTCAATCCCATGATGCTTTACGCTAACAAATTCTACTTGGCAGCAAGTAGATGGTGACAGAAAACATAAGTAGAAGAGAGATAGAAGAAAGACAGAGGGAGAGGGGGGAGAGAGGGAGAGAGAGCAAAAGCAAATCAAAAACGACTACAAACCCAAGGAGTTAATTAGAAATACAGTGAATTCTTTTGTGACATATTCACGCTGAGAAAATGAAATCAGGCCAAAACAAACAACTGTAATCAGAATAATAAACTCACAAGCTACCTCATTATTTTACTCTATTCACTTACATTAACAGACCACCAGTGTGAGGCTGAAGTGAGCATAAACATCAGAGCTTGACCAGAAACATGGTTTTCATCCAGTCAGCAGGAGATTCAGCATGTTACAGAACTTTGTGTGAATGTGAGTCACTTTAATGTAAACTCCTGTAGCTGTTATGTTCAATGAGAGTTTAATTTCTCTGAGCTCTGCTGGCGGCGCAGCAAAAACAACATCACAGACTGTTAAAGCAAGAATCTCACCAATTTAACAGTTCGTTTCTCTGTGATCTCACTGTAAGAGCGCTACACTTGGAGAAAATTCTGCCTGTTCAGTATCAAAACAGACTCTCATGACAGCACTGTAACAATTTTACTTTTAACAAACACACCACTGTATTTACAGATAAATGGATGACATTTTAATTTGGGTGGTCCTTTTAGATCAAACAAGCATTCAATGGACTCTCAGTAACAGGCCAAAATCATATCACTACTGTCATTTTTCAGTTATTAACAGTTGGAAGTACCCTTTGCTCTTTCCATTGTGTGTAAATTTCATGATGAATGGACCAAAAGAAATGACCCAAAATGACTTGGAAAAAATTCTGGTTCCATTGACTAATATTAAATTAAGTATGCTTCTTCTTCTACTGTATTTTGGAGATACAAGGTTTTGTTTGGGTTGAGGTTAAGGTTAGGTTTTAGGATTATGGCCAGGGTTAGGATTAGGTTTTGGTTTGAGGTTAATCTTAAATTTAACGATTACGGCCAGGGTTAGGATTCGGTTTTGGGTTGAGGTTAAGGTCAGGTTTTCCGATTAAAGCCAGGGGTAGGTTTTCAGATTAGGGCCAGGGTTAGGGTTTGGTTAGGGTTAGGATTAGGATTAGGGCCAGTGAAAGGATTAGGTGGAAGTAACATATTAACAATACATCTACGTAATGTAAGTAATGTATCAACAGAACATCTACAAGAAATTTACTTCAAAGCATTCAGATGCTTCACTACTGCTACTTCACTGATATGTTGTTGATGTGTTACTGATATTCTGTTAAGACTTTATTAATCATCTACAAAAGACCACTCCAAATAGAGCGTTACTAAGAAAAGCAAGTGTTTCAGACTGACTGTCATTAGAAAGGTATGTGGACCAATGAAAAATATATGACTGGGCAATATGACAACATTTATCATTGTGATATATTATGTCTCGATGCTTTTCTGAACATATTGTGGATATCATTACACTGACTGACTGCATGTTTCATTACAAAGGGACCAAAATTTGTCCCTCTTAGCTGGATTTAGTGCAACACAGCGTGCATAATATGGAATAAAAATCACTGTATTCACAGTTTTTGACAGTAATTTTTAAAATGTAGCACTGCTGGATCTTTTTTCTTTGTTCCAACTGATCAGATGTCTGAAAAAATAAATATCTTGGTGTATCATTTATTGTGAAAAAATAAGTAATAGGACTTATTCAGTACCTATAACAGTTGGGACAGTAGTTTAAATGCAAAGAAAAACAGAAAGCAGTGTTTTGTAAACGGTCTTTTAGACATATTTAAATGAATGCAGCACAAAGAAGAGACATTGACTGTTTTCCATTCTTAACTTTGATTGACTTTTGTAAATGTACACAAAATCAAAATTTGATATCTGCAACACATTCCAAAAAAGTTGAGACAGGGGGCGCATAAGACGGGAAATTTGTGGAATGATCAAAAGCACCAGTTTTCTAGCTTTTCACAGGTATACAAGTGAATAAGCATTCACTGAAATCTCATTCACTTAGGCGCAGACAGAGTACACAACTCCAAAGTACACTCAGAAGTACACACAGAAAAAAGGTATGAGATTGTCACTGTGGCAATACCCCTCTTGTCACTGGGGTGGTCCCCTCAAGGGTACATCTCAGTGCCTTTAGTCAGGGAACATCGTACCATAATCCACTGAAATTCTATTTCCCTTGTCCAAGAGAAACATTGGGTTGTGAAAAAAAAAACATTGGGTTGTGAAAAGGTACAAATATGCACTTGTTACCTAGAAAAACTACAAAATTAGCCCTTAAAACCACTCTTGTACCTTTGAGGGCACAATTACATTGTTTGCACCTTGATGAACGAAAAATGTACCTATACAGAACCTTTACTTCTAACAGTGTATACATACTCCTGGTCAAATATTACTCTAAGACAAGCAAAAGGTTGTTGTCAAATTTTAACTTGAGTTAAAGTACTGGAGTACTTAGATTTAAAAACACTTCAGAAATGAAAAATACATTTTCTTTTCAAAGGCAAAGCATTGCTATGTTGTTGCCACAATTCATTTACAGAACAAAATGACTCTGAAATAACCAACGAAATGCACTCGCTTGTAGAACCTGTAGAAGAAAAAGCTTGTGGAAAATGCTACAAAACCTATGCATCAACAGTGCATTCACACAGGACCCAGTGTTATCCCACCAACTGGTGTCCAAGCTAAGTGGTTCCTGTTCACATTATCCTACTGCTTTTTACAATTAGGTTTGTATATTTCTCCTCCAGGCATCTCACATTTGCTGCCGTCTATGGGAACAGCTGTCAATAATCAAAATTAGGCTTTGCATCCCATGTAACAGCCACATCATTTAAAGCTATGCTCTTGTGGGTGCACAACATACATGTAGAAAGCATGTCCTGCAAATAACTTTTTAATGATCAATAAATGGACAATGTATTTTGCCAGCATTCCTTCCTGACGCAAACTTTGCAGTCCTAATCCTGGATAGCACATACATAAGCAGCATCTTTACCAATCACAAGGCTGATTTGGGCTGTCCTGTCCACACAGCTTTATTAAAACTGTACTCCACAGCGGTACCTGTCTCTCTGCTGAAGCAGCAAGAAAGCTAACCACCAAGCAAAAGCTAACCCAGCAACACCACCTGTACACAAAGAGCCCATTTCACTCATTTGTGTTTAGTTCTGCTTCAGTGAAACAGCAGGCAGGCAGTGCTGGTCTTAGGGTTGTCAACCACGCAAGCTAATTCAAATATTAGGCCACGCCCACATTGTTCTTGGATGAATTGATGAGCACAATCTTCTTTATTTAATTCAAATTTTACTATATGTTTAAAACACAATTTTAGTGTTATACAAACATGTTTGACAATTTACACCCTGTGTTCCCTGTGATGTGAAGGTAGATCCAAATAACAAAATATGAAGCTGATTTCATCATCATGGATAATGAAAAGAATTAAAAATGTTATTCTCATCCATTGTTTTCATAATTTGCAAAATGCTATGTTTGACCATTTTTGGGTAAAAATATTCAGTAGGCAAATTTTCGGTGCAAAAACCATATTGAAGCGTTTGCCTATTTGTAAATTTTTTAAACATCAAATTCGAATTCAAGAGAAAATCTGACCAACTATTAAAACATAAAATTACAACATTAACATTAGCTACTAACAAATGAACAAACATAAAATAACATGTGATCACATTGCACAGCACTGGCCGAAACATCAATTAGAATGCTCCTACATTAATATCCGTGTTATATGGTCAGTTGAAAGGATGCTGGCCGGCCTTTGATGTGAGAGACTACAAGGCTGAGGATCCAGGTTGACTTTGATATTCTGCATTACACAGCCTCAAGAGGACAGTGGAGAAACATGGTGATGTTTGCACATCGCATCAAAACCAGAGCATTCAGATCTGGTGTGCTGAGTCTGTGTGTGTGTGTGTGTGTGTGTGTGTGCATTCATTGACTTCTGTATGAGTGTATAAATGCTGCGGTGCTACTTCTACAGCCACTTTACTGGTAACCCCTTTTTTGCAGCTTTTTGCTAGTGTACTCCACAAACACTATGGTGCTGAGCACAACAGTGCTGAGAATTGACCACCACCCAAATAATATCTTGGCAACAACACTGTTGTGGTCAGAAATTCACCAGTGATGAATAGGTTACGGGGGAGCTGATAAACTTTGCACATGAACTACACTACAACTGCACACCTATTTAATGTAACCTATAATGTAGATGTTTGTAATAAAGAGGCCAGTGTCTGGAAACACAAGTTAGGTGGTTCTAATAAAGTGTTTAATAAGTGGAACTACAAGTTTGGAATTTCTAATATAGTGGCCCATGGTAGGTGTTTCTAATAAAATGACCAGTTGGTGGAAGTACAATGTTGGAGTTTACAATAAAGTGGCCACTTAAAAGAAGTACAAGGTAGGCATTTCTAATTAAGTAACCAGTTAGAAGAAGTACAAGGTAGGTGTTTCTAATAAAATGACCAGTCGAGGGAAGGACAAGGTTGGAGTTTCTAATAAAGTGGACTGTTAGCAGAAGTACAAGACTGCAGTTTCTAATAATGTGGCCAACGAGTGGAAGTACAAGGTAGGTGTTTCTTATAAAGTGGCCAGTTAGTAGACATATAAGGTAGGTGTTTCTAAAAAAGTGGCCATTTGGTGGAAGTACAAGATGTGTCTCTAATAAAGTGGCCAGTTAGAAGAAGTACAAGGTAGATGGTTCTAAACAAGTGGTCAGTTGGTGGAAGTACAAGGGAGTGATTTCTCATTAAGTGACCAATAAGAAGTACAAGGCTGGAGTTCCTAATAAAGTGGCCAGTGACGGTACATGCTTACTAATTTACAAGGCACAGCGAGTGGTGAAAAGTCAAACAGAATGAACATAAAAAGGAAATGTTTATTGTTTCACTGTGTTCTCCTCCATTCTCTTTTTATTTCGCTGTCATTGCTGAACGTATGTGAGGACAATGCAGATCTCGACAGGCTCTGTCTGAAGGAGTTTTCGGCTTCTGGCTTTTGACGTTTTTATTTTTGATTTGATCTGAAAGAGGCAGCTGCCCGGATGATGGGTGAGTAAGAGGCGAGTCATGTAAGGCTGAACGAGTCAGGATGGTTTGGGGGGAGGGAGGTAGAGGATCAACTTCCCCCCCCCCCCCCCCCCCCCAACCCCCCCCCAACCCCCCCCCCCCCCCCACACACCAACCACACTCCACTGATGCTCCATCCTTTATTCGTTATCTAAATTAAAGAGAGGAATATTTATATCCAACCTCAAGAGCCGGTGTTAATGGAAGTCGTGCCTCAGCTGAGCTCTGTAAAGCCGTCTTGGGGACTTGGGAGATAACTTTATCGCTTTTAGAAAACCGTTAATGGTCTTAAATTGGCTTTTTGTGTGAAGAGCAGTTATTAATCGAGTAGCTGTAATCAGAAATCTTGCAGGAATAAAAAAAAATTCAGGATGGGATCAGAGAGGATCTGTCATTGCTTTGATGAAATCCCAGAGAAAGCTCAAGCAGAACTAATCATCTTAATCAATCCGACAGCTTTTACTAATTCAGGCGGAGGTCTTAAGAGTTAGAAATCTGGAGTAAGAGGCTATTTTTCTATACTGTTCAAATGTTATTTAAAAATGAATTTCATAATTAATAACAAAGCATAACATAATTAGTTTCATCTACATTCAATTCAGTAGTGGGCGGTACAGCATAAGAAATATATAAAGGTAAAAATAAAGTGTCGGAAAATTTCTGTATATATACATATCATGGTATACATTTTTTAAATACACCCCCTTTAGATGTTTAAATAAATCAATTTTTGAAGGTTAACAGTGACTTGTTATTCTGGGTTGTCTCATTACTTCTATATGCAGACATTTTTAACAGACAAAGTAAATATGAAATATTTTTATTGTGCAAAATAGTAAAAACAAACCTGAACAATGCATAGATACACCTGTTAATATTGCTTTGTGGCAAAAACAGTGCTAAATGTTAGGTCTCAATTTCTACAGAGCCGAAGTTGGATTTCTGTTTGGCAGCTTTTTGTTCAAATTTTCTGTTCCACCTTAAATGGAGCAGCAGTGTACAGACTCCTGAATGCAACTGATGAACCATTTAAGGTGGAATGGAGAATTCTAATAATCAAGTTTAGCCTAATTTCTCAAGGGCCTCGAGAGTCTGCTACATTTGTATTTTCACTGGAAATCTGACTGAACATCCCTGATTCAACCACTCAGCTAAATGGGTAACATTAGCTTCTTTCCGTTTACGTGTTGCCCAATCCTACTTGCTAGTTCCAGTTATAAAATTCAAATCATAATACAATATCTCCTCTTCTACTTACAAGCACAAATTGATTGAAAAACTAAAATCTGCACTTTCCACACAATTTCTCCCCTTGTTTCAATGAGCTACAAAATAATTCATAAAAAATGTACAAAATGATTATTATCGCTGACTTTATATTAATCTGAAACCATTAAATTCCCAGTTGTGCCATGTACTGCCCTTCATAAGAGTCTGTCAGTCTGTCTAATTATCCAACAAGATCAGACTGTAATGGCATACTTATTTCTCTTTTTTAACAATAAATGCTTTAACAATAAACACAAAACTTTCACAATTAGCATAGTGGCAATAATTTAAAACTAAACAATCTTTCAAAAATGGTCATTTTATTGTAATTGCAGATACAGATAATCTAACTGCATTTGTTTTTGACCTTAAAATGAGTGATAGCTTTGGATGAACATGCTTTAAGTCACAATATAATGATATTATAAGCAGGCATGCAATATTCTACAAGAGATAGTAGAGCTCATTGAAAAAGGCTCATTTTAAAGCTGAATGATATGAACAAAATACAAGGACTCTATTTGTTATGTTGCAAACTGTGACTATCAGAGGCCTTCAATTCAGACCTGAAATGTCAAAACTTGGTAAAAAACCACCTCTACTAAATTCTACTACTGCCCCATGGGATTTCTAAAAGTCTAATAGTTTTAACACAAATTTAATTAGGTATATACTGTAATTTACTGTCCATCTTGGCCAATGCTTGCCTGTTTCAATAATGTGTATCGGTCAGTCAGTCAGTGACTCAGCAGGAGGCAGTGGCTCTTGTAAGATGGCCTGCTGAGTGAAATTTGGCAACTGGTTAGAGGCTCATTTGCATATTACAACCTTCTCCAATGTCACTAACGGAAAGACCAATATCATGATAATCATTAAAGAAAAATAAATCGTGCAGCCCTTAAAGACACTTCCTCCTCACTGTGCTTTAATGAGACAAAAAAAAACATTAAATAAGATTCAATCTAGTCAGCAATTCACTAAAGAAAGAACCGGGGCCTAAGAGGAAGTTTCTTGGTTTTAGCTCTGGGTTATTGAGCTATAGCAGTGTTTTATTCTTGTGCTGCACAATTCAGTGATTTCCTGCTGCCAAAACACCTGACTCAACTCATCTCTTAAAGAAAAAGCCCTTATGGAGTTTAAAAATTATGTTTTTGAGAAGAAAAAAACACTAATATGTGTAGTGTAGTGGGACTCCAAGAGCAGAACTGGAAAGCACTGGGTTAGAATATTAGCGTATAATTCCAATATCATTTGTCACCTCCACCAAGTCACTAATTACGCAAAATGGAACCGGACCTCTAAGTGACCGATTCATCTGTCCGATTAAACCAAATGAGATCACAAATGACATCAGCTGCACCATTAAATGGGAAAAAGAGGAAAAAAATCTCTCATGCCGGCTTGTCCATTCAAAGAAGCGTTTATCAGTTAATAGCAATGGCACAAGCAAATATGCTGCCAATAGTAAATACTGGAAATACATTTCTAGTCAAAAAGCAATGTGCAGTGCAATAGTCACGCCATGAAATGCAATGAAGATGTAATATGAACAGTTCTGATTGACTCCTCAACTGACATCAAATCACTAGATACTCACTAGTCACTTTATCGAAAATGCGTTCCTTATAGCTCCTCCTTGCTAGTGGTGAAAGGTTGGTTTTTCTAATAAGTGCCATGAGAGTGAAACCACAAGGTTGGGGTTTCTAATAAAGTGGCCAGTAAGTGGAAGCACGAGGTAAGCGCTTCTAATAAAGTGGATAGTGAGTGGAAGTGCAAGGTAGGTGCTAATAAAGTGGCCAGTGAGTAGAAATATAAGGTAAATATTTCTAACAATGTGGCCAGTGAGTGGAAATATAAGGTAAATATTTCTAACAAAGTGGCCAGTGAGTGGAAATATAAGGTAAATATTTCTAACAAATTGGCCAGTGAGTAGAAATATAAGGTAGGCATTTCTAATAAAGTGGCCAGTTGACTTTTTTTTACTTTTTAACCAGCTTTTTAAAAAGTACTTAAATGTTTGAACAACCAATTCTGGAAGTGATTTTTTGATTGTAAAAAACTGCACTGAATCTACATCCACGATCATGTCGCTCGTATTTCACTGTCACGCAGCAAAACTCGCACTGTCCAATCCCATCCATCCTCTTCTTCACCGCTTCATCTCTGTCAGTGTGTTACTTCTTCTCTGCTCTACTTTTGTCAAACAAAGAAAAATAGATGTTTGGGATTAACCTACAAGGATAACACTGGGCTGAGAACACTGAGGGCTGCATATGCTGAAGGTATTCTACAAATTCCTGAAAGTAAGAGAATCTGAAAGTGCAAACACAGAGAACAGAAAAGAGAGACTAAGCTGTATACCAGGCATCTCTACTGAAAGACTGAAACCGATACAAGGTAAAAATATGCTAATATGTCTGTCACAAGCTTAAAAAATTCTCAGTTAGCTTCTTCGTGATTGAGTTTTGACATTTATAATCTGAATCGAAAGCCTAATCATAAAAATCAGAGTCCACCACTGCTAATTAATAATGTCAAGCTATAAGGAGGTACAAATGTACACCTTTTCACTCAGAATGTGAATGTAGTATACCTTTAAAACTCATAAAGGTACACAATTGGACTCAAACAACCATGTTGTACCTTAGGGGACTAAAATTCACTTAAAAGTACACATTTTTCTACCAGTGCAGCTAACTGGTTCACTTTTCAGTTTTCTGATGCTCTGTAGTGCTACTCTAATCGCTGTTACACAATCCTTCAGTGTTAAATTACAGTGCTGCATATGGGTAATGCAATTTAAGTGCTGCACAATACAGACAAAATGCTAGTGCTGCGATTATACCACTACATACTGTTGTATACTGTGTATTGCAATCATCAGAAACTTCCCCGAAACTCACAGCATTCAGTAAAAAGCATTGTGATTGGTTAGTATTCTCACCTGCATATTGAAGCTATCTGACAATCAATATGGCAAAACCCAATATCACAATAATGATTACCAAACAATGTGTTTTGCGTGGCAGTATATTGTTTGCAGCTATTATTGTAGAGTATGTAGAGTAGCTATTATTTTTGTTTGACTTAATTTGTGTGAAGTGCTTCAATTACAAATAGCTCATTTAAAACCTTTATAGCTCTTAAAGAAGCAATACTGGATATCAGACGATACTCAAGGTTTCGGTATTGATATTGGTATCGGAATAGACAAAAAATGTGTGCTCTCTATCATGTAATCCCACATTGTGCAGCCCTGTTTTATTTTTTTGGGCTTTCATTGTCCCTGCTGCCCACACAACCACTGTACAGGGTACTGCACAAAGCTGCTCTCCCTGTACTTCCGTTTCTGATTGCCAAGCTCAATTATTCACACCAGCCGTGCGCCTCCTTTTATTATTTTTAGTCCCATACAGCCATTCTGGAAGGGCGGAAATGAGAAGAGAGAGAAAGAAAGAGAAAGGAGTGAAACTGGCCTGATAACAGTTCCGGGCCAGCGTGCTTCCCCAAGGCTGCTCCATATCTGAATATTCATTGAGCCGAGCCTGTGCCATTTGTTAGAGGACAACTATCGTTTTTTAACATGCGGCCGCAGAAACGGGCCAACAACTATGGGGAGAGTCAGCTGAAAAGTGCCTTATTCAGCAGGAAAAAAAGAAATAAATGTCGAATTGCTTTACTGTTTCATGCATGAGTATATTCTCTCAATGCAGAAGTTCCTATAAATAGATGTACTGCATATAATAATTTGCATTTATTCACAAAAACACATGTATCACTCTGCAAGCTGCAGTTTCAAGCTACGTTGTAGTTGCAAGATGTATATACCATGCAACCTGTACTGTTTTTTGAATACATGTCTGGTTAAAGGATGTCTTTTCTCATGAGAAGTATCTTATTAGATTGGATGAATAACTCACTCTAAATGTAGGTATTATGATATAAACTGAGTCTGTTCTACAGTTTCTCATCAGGTTGAATGAATAACTCACTCTAAATGTAGGTATTATGATATAAACTGAGTCTGTTCTACAGTTTCTCATCAGGTTGAATGAGTAACTCACTCTAAATGTAGGTATTGTGATATAAACTGAGTCTGTTCTACAGTTTCTCATCAGGTTGAATGAGTAACTCACTCTAAATGTAGGTATTGTGATATAAACTGAGTCTGTTCTACAGTTTCTTATTAAGTTGAACAGGATCTCTCAGCAGTGTTCTGTAAACCTTGTCCAATAGCTATTCTAGGTTGCAATCTATATTTCTCCAGTGTTTGCTAAAATTTAACCAAGCAAACCGGAGCATATTTAGGAATGCCTACAAAGTTCTTAACCACACAAACCCAACAAGTTGGGACCAGGACCAAAAAAACAGAAAAGAAACACTTGTTTAAATCTGCTAACAGAAGAGGTATGACGTGCACCTGCCATGGTAGACTCATGTAAACAATTTCAGCATGTAACTGCAGCTTTCTATGGCTTTTCTGCAGCTTTATTTAAAAAGATGCAAAATTGATAAATTGTGACACAAACTAAATTAAAATGTAAAAATGTTTGGCTTTGTTTGATCAAATTTTTTCCATTTAAAAATAAACACAATTACACACACACACACACACACACACACACACACACACACACACACACACATCTTCTAAGTCGCTTATCCTTTTGGGTTGTGGGGGGAGCTGGAGCCTATCCCTGCAGTCATCGGATGAAAGGCAGGATACACCCTGTTCATTCACCAGTTCATCACAGTAAACACGATTACAGCACCCATTAATCATTAAGAATACAGTAGAGTAGATACAGTTGAAAAAGTAGCCACTTTATGTGTCAGTCCTAGAGAGTTAATTGCAGTTTACCAATCAAACAGTGTAAATACAACATCCAACAACTTCAACACACATTTTGTGTCTGCATAATGCAGCCCAAAAAGCAGTAAGTTGCTGCCTGAGGAAGTCATTATATTATGTGTTAAAGGAATAATAATGAGAGATTTTTCAAAATTCCTGCATAATTAAATGGTTGTAAATAAACTAATTCAGGGTGGTTTGGCGTGAAATGCTCTGTTCTAGAGAAACGTACCATGTCACAATTGTTCATACTGGTAGTGATAGGAACCAGATGTCTGAAGAATTAAATGCCTCTAAAAGATCATCAGAATGGAATTCTGGCCTTACTTTCGCTGCCTGATGTCAGATATATTGTTTTTCACACTTGTTTTGACAAATGTATTTTTAAAATCCATTTCTAGTAGAACTTTTACATTATCATTATTAACATTACATTTAAAAACGCACATGCAGTGCACCAGTGATTATGGATAGTAAATATAACCAACTACATTTGTGCTGTAGACATTGTGACCCCTAGTTCCTATCACCACCAACAAAAAGAAATCTGAGTCAGTGTGTTTGTCACATTAAACCAAATGACCTTGTTTACATCTTACCCACTAAACTAGGGAGAATTTTCTATTATAATGTTTCCTGTTATTTTCTAAGCATAGGGAAATTTTGATTTATTGTCTGTGGTAATCAACTATGTGCTGCAGAAGCTGCAGAGAGAGATTAGGCTGAAAAGTGCTGGAGTATTCCTTTAAGGTTTTTAATATTCCCACTGGGAGTGTTTGTTTTAATTCATGTTTCCAGACCTGCACACCTAATGGAAAGCGGCAAAGCAGAAAAGAGAAAAGAGCTAATGGATGTAAAATTGACACTGCTTGCACATACACACAAGGACAATCAAACAAAAGCACTCAAATAGTATTTAATAACAAGAATTATATATGATAAATCAATAATAATGTGTAATAATTATGGCATTTGTCTGTTACTCAAATTTGATCCTAAAGAAAAGGTTTGTCCCAGCAGTGCATTTTGTTATAGCTATATGACTAGACAAAATAAGCTTCATCAGAAAGTATTTAACATTCAGTATATCAATAACTTTAATTGACATGTTTCATTGGGAAACAAAGGGGTTAAAAATCCTGAAATGCCAAACAGGTACAGCCAAGCATTCTCTCCCATTGGTTAGGACTTCAGGAGCGGAAATGAAGGCCTTACACATCAGACATTCTAGAAATTTCAGACACATTAAGATAAAATGACCCTTATTAGCCCCACAACGTGGAAATTTCACCTCCGCATTTAACCCATCCGTGAAGTGAAACACCACATACACTCTAGTGAGCACACACACACACACACACACACACACACACACACACACACACACACACACACACACACACACACTAGGGGGCAGTGAGCACACTTGCCCGGAGCGATGGGCAGCCCAATCCGCAGTGCCCAGGGAGCAGTAGGGGGTTAGGTATCTTGCTCAAGGACACCTCAGTCATGTGCTGTCGGTTCTGGGGATCAAACCGGCAACATTCCAGTCACAAGGCTGGTTCCCTAACCTCCAGCCCAAGCATCACTGTGAAACTGTGATACATACATGATTGAATATAGCTTAACTGCTTAAAATCCCAGGTTTGTCTTATACTAAGGCGTATTACTACTGGTTGAGCTATTCTTAGGTTATATAAGTGTGTAACTAGGTCTGCCTTGACCATTTCAGGGGTTAATGTCTGTTACAAGCTTCAAATAAAACCTATCTACAAATGCATTTAATTTACACCCTTCAAATGTGTATGTTTACCTTGGAATGGGCATAAAATATTTATGTTAATTGCTGTTAGCTTGGCAATAAGGGGTAGGTAAGGGGAAAGGACCTGCCTCAGGTGAAGGAGTTTAAGTATCGCGGGGTCTTGTTCACGAGTGATGGGAAGAGGAATCATGAGATTGGCCACAGGCTGGGACAGGCGGCAGCAGTAATGCAGTCACTGTACCGGACTGTAGTGGTGAAGAGGGAACTGAGCCATAAGGCAAAGCTCTCTGTTTACCGGTCAGTCTACATCCCGATCCTCACCTATGGTCATGAGCTGTGGGTAATGACCGAAAGAATGAGATCGCGAATACAAGCGGCGGAAATGAGCTTTCTTCTCAGGGTGGCGGGCTACACTCTATTTAATAGGGTGAGGAGCTCGGCCATCTGGGAGGAGCTCGGAGTAGAGCCACTACTCCTCCGCATTGAGAGGATCCAGCTGAGGTGGTACGGGCATCTGAATCGGATGCCCCCTGGACGCCTCCCGGTGGGGGTGTACCAGGCATGGCCTACCGGGATAAGGCCTCGGGATCGTCCTAGGACCCGCTGGAGGGATTACATCTCCAAGTTGGCCTGGGAGTGGCTTGGGGTCCCTGGGAATGAGCTGGAGGAAGTTGCGGGGGACAGGGTCATCTGGGATTCTCTGCTCTCCCAACTGCTACCATGACCCTATCTGGATTAAGCGGTCAACGACGACGATGATGATGATGATGATAATATTTGCCATATTTAAAATCATTAGCTTGGATAAATGTTATTGTTATAAATGATAAATATATTGTAATGAAGATTTGGACTATGAAGATAAATATCACTGCTAACAGCCTTCTTACAGAACCACCATGACCTACTGGGGGGCCACAGGTCACTGCACACTACGAAAATGCATTACTGGTGTTTAAAAAAATCTGTATCATTGATAACTTATTATGTTAACACAATATTAAGAAATTAACTTTGACTTTAGCCCCAGTTTTGACTATTACGTCTGCAAAGAAAATAGAAAATATATACATAACAGAAAAGTACAATAAGTCAGCTATAAACTGATAAAATTACACAGTGAGTGGATATACAGTGTGAATGTTGAGGATCTAGGATCGTATGAGGTAATATTTCAGCAAGATTTAAACCTGACTGGGCAGTGAGCCATCATGATTATGAATGAACTGCAGCTCTCTGAGCTGCTTTCAGCGCTGTAGAGTGGGCTTTGATTAAAACACTCCTAAAATACTCCTAAAACTCTCCGATCTGCAGCTACTTGTCCCTAAGCCTTAGAGCCAAACAGCAAAAATGCCTGTGACTAAAATCAAATGTGAGGGCACTTATGATTCTGTGCTTATGTCACGATTGGCTCCTCCCACTCCATGTGCTTTTTTGTTTTGGTTTGTTCCATGTGCATTTGTTTTGATTTTGTAACTCCGCCCCTGATTGTTTGCACTCTCAGCACAAGCATTCTCTCCCATTGTTTAGGACTTCAGGAGTGGAACTGAAGGCCTTACACGTCAGACATTCTAGAAATTTCAGATACATCACTGACTATGAAAGTGAGCCATAGTCTAACATTATAGTCCATGGAAAGCAGCAATATCAAGATTCTTTACTGAAAGCATCACTATGAATCTGATACACACAAGCTTGAATATAGCTTAACATCTTAAAATCCCAGGTGTGTCATATACTAAGGCTTATTACTACTGGTTGAGCTATTCTTAGGTTATATAAGTGTGTAACTAGGCCCGCCTTGACCATTTAAGGGGTTAATGTCTGTTACAAGCTTCAAATAAAACCTACAAATGCATTTAATTTACACCCTTGAAATGTGTATGTTTACCTTGGAATGGGCATAAAATATTTATGTTAATTGCTGTTAGCTTGGCCATATTTTGCTACTTGAATTCCACAGGGAAGCAGAAATAAATAAACACAACTATTTCAGCCCAGTCCACCATGACTTTATCATAGCATTATATTTTATTTATTATGAAGATTTAAAATGAAAGATTTCTGGCATTTTCAGTATATTACAAAATAATAATTATTAATGAAGAAGAACGCATGAAATATGAGAAGCAGCCACTTCTTTGTGTTGACCTCAAAGGCTGAGTGGCTTAAAACATGTTCACAGGAATCACTGTGAAACAGACCCAGCCTCAGCTAAACAGGAATAGATGTAAATGAACATAGAAATCAATGTTAGCAATAGAATAGACAGTGTGTCTTTATGAGACACAGACATAGAGAAAGTTTAAGGGGGGATGAGAGAGAGAGAGAGAGAGAGAGAGAGAGAGAGAGAGAATACAGTATGTGTTTAAAGGAGACATTTGCATGGGCTTCGAGGGCTCTGAGACAGCAAAGGTTTTTCTGCAGAGAGAGAGAGAGAGGGTGGGGGGCGAGCAAGAGAGTAGAGAGAAAGGGGTGAGATGGGGACACAGAGAGAGAGAGGGAACAGAGAGGGTGATATGGGGACAGAGAGGGAAAAGAGGAGTGACAGTGAAACACAGAAAAAGAGGAAACAAAAAGAGAGAGACAGAGACAGAGAGAAAAGGGTGAATGAAAGAGAGAACAAAGAGAAAGAGAGAGACTGAGACCAAGAGAAAGACAGAGTGAGATAGAGAGAGAAAGGGTGTGTACGCAAGAGAGAGAGGAAGAGACAGACAGAGAGAGAGAGAGAGGGAGAGAGAGAGGAGAGAGAAGAGAGGAAGACAGAGAGTGAGACAGAGAGAGAAAGAGTGTGTGCACAAGAGAGAGAGGAAGAGACAGACAGAGAGAGAGAGAGAGGGAGAGAGAGAGGAGAGAGAAGAGAGGCAGACAGAGAGTGAGACAGAGAGAGAAAGGGTGTGTACGCAAGAGAGAGAGGAAGAGACAGACAGAGAGAGAGAGAGAGGGAGAGAGAGTTGAGAGAAGAGAGGCAGACAGAGAGTGAGACAGAGAGAGAAAGGGTGTGTACGCAAGAGAGAGAGGAAGAGACAGACAGAGAGAGAGAGAGAGGGAGAGAGAGAGGAGAGAGAAGAGAGGCAGACAGAGAGTGAGACAGAGAGAGAAAGAGTGTGTGCACAAGAGAGAGAGAGCGAGTGAGAGAGAGAGAGAGCGAGAGAGAGAGAGAAGAGGAAAACAGAGCAGAGACAGAGAGAGGGAGAGATAGAGAGGAAGAGTATGTTGGATAGAAGCCATGCTGATATACATAAGTGTCTATATAATAAAATAATATGGCCCATACACATTAAATGCATAAACTCATGTCTACTTGGATCATGAGAAGAAAGTGCAACACCATCTTCTGACACTGAATTCGGAGGAGTGGAAAAATATCCAGTTTTCCCTTTTTTTCTTGTCATTGAAAAATGAATTCTGCACAGTATTGTAAGCAATAATAATAATAATAATAATAATAATAATAATAATAATAATAAGTCTCACACATGCAGATATATTTCCCAACCTAACACTAATCTTAATATCAGGAACCGAAAAACTGTTTTTGTACCTCGGCTTTGAAAAATGAAAGAAGTTGAAATGAAATGATGAAATGAAATGAAAGAAGTTTCTGTTAAAAGCACTTTACAAAGTCAGGAGCATTTCTGTCCTAAAATTGAACAAAAGCAAATACACACACCCCGACTCACACTGTCCCCAGTCTGATTTGGGAAGAAAAGAAAGAGATGTAAGAGTTTCGACTTAAATAATGTGTGATGTGGATTGTCTAAGTGAGCTCTGTGGGTCTGATAAGCACACAGTGGATCTTCTGTGAGTGAAGACCGAGCCTCGATAACACAGAGTACTCAGAGTGTGTGTGTGTGTGTGTGTGAGAGAAGAGACCACTCTCTTCCAGCTGGTGTGTATGTGATCACAATGTTAACGGCTCACAGTTTCTAATGTTAATATAATGTACCTAACAATAACTTTTTTCATGTATAGTTTAGAATTTGTGCTGTTTTATCTTTCCAATCTGTTGCTCCAGTCCAGGATGAAATGTGCAAACTTATTATTATTATTATATTTTATCATAAAGAACGACATAACAACACACAAAATGTGCAGATTTTTATTCAGTTTGTTTCACAAACTACTAAGTGTGTCACACGACACGTTAATACTCATTTTTTCAATGCAGGGGTTGTGAGACGCGCTGTGACTGAAACACCGTTAGTTTTCATGCTACAGGATCCACAATAAAAATAAAACCTTCGCTGCTCTTGGAATGTTGTTGGTTTAGTTTAGCTTTGGTATGACTACCTCAGAAGACTGACTAGCCATGCTGTTTGAAATGGCAAGGTTTCTCAGTCAAGTATAGCAATGGTAGGCAAAGAGTGGCAGATCAAATGGTGACACCATGCGGTCTCTGCTTAACACGAATATCAGATACCTGTGCTAATGCCTCAAACGTTCTAGCCAAAAGGTAAAAGCCCACAATTTATAACTACTGTCTCAAACCAGTGTTTATTCTAGCATCTTACTCACCTGCCTTATTACCCCACTTATCTCACTGATCACTTTCTCTGCCACTATCCACCCTTTAATTGCTGCTGCACTCAGAATTTTAACTTTAGACCCATACTTTGCAATGTAAAGGTATACAGATACAACTGTATGTGTGTGTGTGTGTGTGTGTGTGTGTGTGTGTGTACGAGTGAGTGATGGTAGGAATACATGTTTCTTGTATTTTATTTTATTTTATATTTATTTTATTTTATTCACTACATGTAAATGTCTGGTACTGTGCACTGAGAGCTCCTGTAACCAAAACCAAATTCCATGTATGTGTAAGCATGCCTGGCCAATAAAGCTTGATTCTGATTCTGATTCTAACAGAGAAATTATATAAGA
The DNA here is from genome assembly GCF_015220715.1 of Pygocentrus nattereri. NCBI lineage: Eukaryota > Metazoa > Chordata > Actinopteri > Characiformes > Serrasalmidae > Pygocentrus > Pygocentrus nattereri. Next base: position 19,404,073 of record NC_051234.1, on the reverse strand, counting down.
GAAGCAAACTACTCAAGCTTCACTTTTACTTCAGTACGTATCGGTATACTGCAATAAAGACCAGCAAACAATATCTTGTCCACCCTGAAAGTATCAGAAAGTGTTTATTACAAATCACCAAGCAGAATTCTTCTCTCGCTTAAACATCAGAAGAGAATTTACAACCATTTGTCACTGTGTTTTGCACACTGTGAAATTAGACCTCTGCATTTAACCCATCCATGCAGTGAAACACCCACATACATGCACGTTAGAGAACACACACACTAGGGGGCAGTGAGCACACTTGCCCGGAGCAGTGGGCAGCCCTATCCACAGCGTCCGGGGAGCAACTGGGGGTTAGGTGCCTTGCTCAAGGGCACTTTAGTCATGCACTGTCAGCCAAGGGGATCGAACCGGCAACCTTTCCGGTCACAGGGCTGGTTCCCTAACCTCCAGCCCACGTATGTTATAATGCCATCTGGCCTGTTATTTAGTGGCAGATCATACCAGCTATAATTTTATTCACCATATAATTTCACCTCCAGAGTTCTACTTTGCTTCACTATGTTGTAAATTCAGTGTTCTTCCACCAGCAGATCTACTTTGCAACATCTTTTAACAGAAGACGTAATTCCACTCCAGAGACTCCACTCAATTATGGGACATTTTTATAAGCGTCAGAAAGTGTTGGTTATGCATTTTAGCAATTACAAAGCAGAATTTTCCCCCTTCTTTTCTTATTTTTTCCATTTCTCCTGTCCGGTTTAGAGCAATCGTTACTTTACCTTTACTGAAGAGTGGAATAAGTTTGGGGAGAGAAAGACTTCCTATGTTCATTCCCGAGTGCTATTTCCCTCCCAGCCTGCATCTACTCGTGCCAAACACCTCAGTCTGATCGCATTACTTTAGGAAATTAGATCAGCAGCAAGCAGCTCGTAGCACCTGCATTTTTTATAACCAGGCAGGGAAAACATCCGAGAAGCAACAGCTGATTATTGATGGGGAAAAAAGTAGTTTCTGAAACACAGAAATGTGTGTTAGGAATGGGCACTGCAAATCTGCTATCTGAATTTCGATGGCTTTTTTTTATCATATTTAAATAATCCCACCATAGGAATCATGGCTACATATAGAAATTATGGCTACAGTCTACTGTATCAGATGCATCAGAGGACAGTGACCATTTAACAATCAGTGTTCTACCCTGACAAAAACATGTACTTGGTCTTTTATTTAAAAAAGAGTGAGTTTGTGAAAAGCTGAGCTGAAACTTTCTGATACCTTTTGGCACAGGCCATATTCTGTTTTGTTTTTCCCCCACTATGTTAAATTCAGTGAATTAACAGTAATTGTGCATTAAAGTATGCAGAAGTGTGCCCTCTGTAGAGGTTGTGTTAATTTACCTTCACTTAGAAAATCACCAAAATGTTTCATTTGACCAGGTGGTGCCAAATGTTTTTGCATCCAACAGTATGTGCTTTGGACTTCCTGCTACTATGTTTACTGCTGGCACAGTTGGAAGCTTTTAAAAAGCTGTTCTAAAAAACTGCAGCAATCTTTAAGCAGTCTTTAGACCTCAGCAGTGGCCTTTAGGCAGCTGTAGCAGTCTTTAGACCTCAGCAGTAGCCTTTAGGCAGCTGTAGCAGTCTTTAGACCAAAGCAGTAGCCTTTAGGCAGCTGTAGCAGTCTTTAGACCTCAGCAGTGGCCTTTAGGCGGCTGTAGCAGTCTTTAGACTTCAGCAGTAGCCTTTAGGCAGCTGTAGCAGTCTTTAGACCAAAGCAGTAGCCTTTAGGCAGCTGTAGCAGTCTTTAGACCTCAGCAGTGGCCTTTAGGCGGCTGTAGCAGTAGCTTTTAGATGGTTGTAGTAGTTCATTCTATGCTTTCTTCATTGGCATACAAGAACAAAATGTAAGATGCAGGCTCTGTAGTGTTCAGTTGCTTGTTAACACAAATAGCTGATCAGCCAATCATATGGCCGCAATGCAATGCATTTAGGCATGTAGAGGTGGTCAAGACAACTTTTTGAAGTGCAGACCGAGCATCAGAATGGGGAAGAAAGGTGATTTAAATGACCATCTCTAGAGTTTATAGAGAATGGTCCAAAAAAGAGAAAATATCCAGTGAGCGGCAGCTGTGTGGATGAAAATGACTTGTTGATGTGAGAGGTCAGAGGAGAATGGGCAGACTGGTTCAAGATGATAGAAAGGCAACAGTAACTGAAATAACCAACCAAAATCTCTGAGGAATGTTTCCAACACCTTGTTGAAAGTACGCCATGAAGAATTAAGGCAGCTCTGAAGGCAAAAGGGGGTCCAAAGTTTTACTAGCGTGTACCTAATAAAGTGGCCGGTGAATGTGTATCTATCTATCTATCTATCTATCTATCTATATATATATATATATATATATATATATATATATATATATATATACCTGTTACACTGTGAGTAAATTACATGATGAATGGACTAATGTTATTTATATATATATATATATATATATATATATATATGTGTGTGTGTGTGTGTGTGTGTGTGTGTGCCTAAATTTTCATTTACTAACATAATTCATTACATAGTTATTATTTATTCATTAGAAACAAACAGTTATTCTTTATAAATAACATTTTTCATCAATATTTACATCAAATTCAAATGATAATAAAATCTCTTACACTTACAAACTGGTATGTATAAAATGTTTAGAATCTGCACTTTCCACACAATTTATCCAATTGTTTCAACAATCTTCGACCCCGGAAATAAATCATATAAATCTACAGCATGCTTTTTTCTCATTGGCTTTACGTTTTGTCTTCTTAGAGTTAAAGTGGCTCTCTCAGGAGATGAGTCCACTCTTCTGCTGGCAGAATGTTTCCATTAAACCTAAATCTCCTGTCAGCATATATGCATGTTTAGTGGCCAGGATTTGATTGACATACAGATTGAATTTATTTTGATGTTCTAAAAATTGTGCAATGAAACCATTTCTGGCAGGTGGAGATATTGCATGAAGTCTTTAAATCCAGTTTTATTAGACGAAAAAAGTGTCGACTCATTCGCATCCCCTAGAAAACAGCATCTAGCAGTCACAGATACTGACAGCAAATAACCAAAGGGAGATGTTCAATTTCTGCATATTTCTCAGCTAATAATATACATTACCAGTCAAAAGTTTGGAGATACCTACTTCTATAAAGTTTTCTTTTGTTGTACTCTTTCCACATTTTAGAATAACAGTGAAAGAACTATGATATTATACACATGGAACTACACAGTGGGCTTAGCCTGGATAAAGAAACCCAAACTAGCCTCAATTTTAGATTCAAAGTAGCATAAATGTTGTCGGAAGGAAACATCTAAAATGGTAACTTTACAGGAGAAGGAAAAAACCTACTTTATTCGAATGTAAGTGGAACCAGATATTTTCCCAAACCATTTTGGGTTGTTTCTTTTGGTCCATTCTTCACAAAATTTATACAAAATGTAAAGGGTAATGTAAATTTTACACATAATGTTTAAATGAAGTTAAAACATCAAAAATGGAGATACAAGGTTTTCTTTCGACAGCAGTAATATATATATATGTGTGTGTGTGTGTGTATAACTGTATGACAATATGTATGTCTCAAGACAGTAACATTATCAAACCTTTCACAACACAGTTTAACACTTTTCTAACAAAAAATCTCTGCAGTCAGAAAACGAGGCACTTGATCTTGTACATGTTGGCGGCTGTATTGCCGGCAGTTCGCTGTTTGTCTTTGGAAGAGTGTGCCGTGTCGACACTTCTCAAATGGAATTTATGCTGCAATGCCTTTGGGTACATACATATATATATATATATATATATATATATATATATATATATATATATATATATATATATATATATATATATATATATATATATATATATATATATAATTTTTTTCTTTGCAGAGTATGCAGAAGTACAACAAGGAAAACATTTTCTGTCCTCCTAATATCTGAACCAACTCACTTACACGATTTCTGAACATCATGATAAACAGACAGTCCTAAACAGAGCTCAGTAAACTGTAAGTTACATAGATGATAAAAGATGCAGGTTAGTTATGATTGATATTATTAAAAGTGTTCAAAGACCAAATGCCAGCAAATATGTAAGTCTATTCCTACTACAGACTGCATGGAGGGCTAACAATATTTGTATCTGGAGGGATTTTAAGTCATATGATAATGGCATGTTAGACTCTATCTGAAACCTACATTTTGTCACACCTGTATATATACATTTATACATATGCATAAGCAAAAGTCAGTTGAGCCAATGATTTTTTCACAGTGATTTTGGACCATTTCTATTGGCTTAAACTTACAAATTATGTCAAGAACTATGTCAAAGACTCAACAAGACTTCTGAAAATGCCCTGTGATATCTGGCATGAAAACCCTATATATAATAGCAGCTATTAAGTCCTGTAAGTTTTGAGGTGGCTCTGCCATGAATCCGTGTTCTTATTCTAGCACCTCCCAGAGATGAGATGCTTGATCAGACTAAGATCTGGGGAATTTGGAGGCCACTTTGACCTCTTTATCATATTCCTTAAGCCATTCCTTAACAACGTATGCAGTGTGGCTGCTGAAAGAGGACACTGGCAATGGAGAACATCATTACCATGAACGGGTGTGCCTGGTCCACACTGATAGACCCAGGGTTTCCCAGCAGAACATCATCCAGAACATTACACTCCCTCCACCTACTTGACTTCTTCCCACAGTGCATCCTGTTTCCATCACTTCCCCAGGTAAACGGCACACATGTACCTGGGCGTATACAGTATGTAAAAGAAAGTGACTCAATGGACAAGGTGACCTTTTTATACTGCTCCAAGGTCCAGTTCTGTGGACACAGTAGGCATATGTATACTGTAGATGTTTTTGCCAGTGAACAGCGGTCTTCACGCCCCGAGAAACAACTGTTTGTTTATCATCTAATATACTCCATAAATTCCATATACTCATTGATTAAAGTGCTGGTTACCAAGTAACCAGCCATTTGTGGTTTAATTTTCCAAAGAAACATTTTTTTACTTTGTAGAACCCCCATGAACCTTTGGAACCTTTTGACTCAAAGAAAAAGCTGCTAAAAAGTTCTTTCAATGCCACAGAGGACACATCTCAGCTCCAAGAACCTTTCAAATAACTTGTGTCAATTAAGTTGTTGAAAGAAACACCAACCATCTTTAGGGAACTGAAAAGGTTCTTCAGTGGCATCACCTCTATTTAAGAGCGCAGCATTCCTTCATTCCTCTAATCTGGTTTTGTGGCTCAGCTGCAGCTTGCCTAAGCACATGACTGCAAAAAAATCCAACAGATTCCAGTCGTTCTAAAATAGTTTCTCAGTCTTCAGCCTGATCCACCTGTCGCATCTCCCAAACTATATCACTCTGAGACTTTATAGAAAGTCAGAAAAACCAAAAGACTTCACTTCAATTCCTGCCCAATCTCACTGCAGAGACATGTGGCCACCCGAAAGCGAGGAAGGTCCATTCTTTCAATTTAAAATTTTCAATTTTCCAGTTTGAATCCATCACAGCTCAATAACATGGACTGATCTGCTGCGCCGGGGCCAGCCTGGTCTAATCTCAAAGGTCATTAGAGTGATTTAAATCCAATACTATTCCCAATCCACAAATTAGGAGATTAAATGCACTTCATCCATCACTGCCTTATTGTGATTATTGTGAATGAGCTTCTGTCTAGCTTTCCTTCATCTTCTTTATATGAAATGGTTAATTTACTTCGTCTCATATACGTAACAATGTTGCTGTTATGGACGATCATGACTCTGCACAAGGTTCAGAAAAGAATATGAGCACTGCAGTGAACAACAATGGTAAACAGTTGGTAACAGATTATGAAATATTATAAATCTGTTGAATATAATACAGGTTTGTTACCAAAACAAACTTTGTACACACATTTTATGCTTTACTTTTTCCCGATATGTTAAGTTCAGTAAATAAACTGTCCATTTACGCTTAAAAAAAAAAAAAAAAAAGTAATTTGACCAGGGCGTCCAAACATTTGCATATGACTGTATGAGAAAGAAGTTCTGATTAAGTGAGTAACTGTAATGTGATTACAAGAATGCATTACACTACTTCATTATAAGAAAAAGTTAATCACATATCACATTAACATAATGTGATGTAAGGCAGGTAACTTACTTCTCTGTTGTTTTTTTCTGCTGGGTTTGTTTATCACAGAGGTGAGCTATTCAGCTGGCTATAGAAAAGGGAGGTGAGTGAGTTTACATTTTATTAAAGCCAGCCAGATCTCATCTACATCACTTTATCTCAGAGACAGAGATGGGGGAGTAACACGGTGCACAGAGCCCAGGAGGGGAGAGAGGGAGAGAGAGAGAGGGAGAGAGACTGACCAAAGCCAAGGACAGCAGCAAAGGACAAAGCACTATTACAAAGAGCCTAAAGTGCAATAACTAAGGGATGCACCAAAATTTTGGCCACATTTTTTGGCGAAAAAGAAAAAAGCCAGTAAGAGCACACACTGAAATAAGGCTACAATGAAGTCTTAAATAAGTGTAAATATAACTAAAAATCAGGAATAGATATAAAAAACATCCACTGCAGCTGCACTCTATACAGTCTTTAACATGCTTTTCAACATTAACTGATTTATCTTTAATGGAAATCACATAAATAATACTGAGTAACTCAAAGACTTTTGGCTTTGAAAGATGCTACCGTGTACATGAGTGTTGATAAGATTCTGGTGGTATGTGTTTATGACTATTTCTTCGCAAAATGACAAACACTAAAAGTGACTTGTGTGTTCACAGCCCCCTGCTGGAGACTCTTTAGACTGTTAGATGGAGTTCCAAAGCCATGCCTACACGCTTTACATATTAGAAAACAAGATGCTTTCCATCGTTATAGAGGCGCTGCTCTGGAATTCAGCTTTAGAGCTTTCAGAAAGAGTGAATATTCAATGTTTTACATTATTTAGAAAGCTGTGTAAAATGAAATTAGTCTTCTAGTTCTCTCAGTTCTCTTTCCCAACAAGGTGATTATCCCCTTTGACACATCCTCAGCATTATTATGATAATTCAAAACCATAAATTATAAAGCAAATTCTTTTTAACAGAACCTTTTCTTTTGGTTTTTGGTTTTCAGTTGAATGTGCACTGAATATCAGTTTTGCTTTCAGTCAAGCATTGTCATTTCATATAATGAAATCATATAATGCATAGACTATTACCAAAATCACTCTCAGGTCTGTCTTTCTGCCTTTACATACAGTGTAGTAATCAGTAATCTGTCATGTTTTATACTGCAATTTGGAGCAGAGTACAACTCATTTACTCACAAACTCTTTAAAAACAGACTCTGGAAAGATATCTGTTCTACTTGCTTGATCTCAGTGCTGCTTTTGATACCATAAAATCATTATAGATAGACCTAAGAACTGGTTTGGAATCTCTAGAACTGCCCTAAAAACTAGCTAGGCAGGAACTATTTTGTCAAAATAGAAAATAAGGTTTCTAAGAGCACAATGACCTGCGGTGTCCCCCAGAGTTCAATTCTTGAGCTTATTTCATTATTTCATCATTTCATCGCTCTTATTTCATTTATACATGATTCCTCTTTGCCAACTCCTACAAGATCTTGCCACAGCTATACAGATGATACGCAGATCTACTTTGCCCTCTTCACAAACAACTATGGTCCCCTTGACTCACTCTGTAAGTGCTGTGAGTATACCACTAACTGGATGGTACAAAGCTGTTTCTGTGGTTGAATAAAAACAAAGCAGATCTTAGTTTATTCAGAAATAGCAACGAGAGACACAGAGTAGCTGCTTATGTGGGTTTGAGAGCTGTAAAATCTAAAGAACTAGTATGTAACCTTTGTGTATTAATGGACTCTGCTCTCAATTTTAGCAATCATGTCAAAGCAGTTAGTAAATCAGCATTTTATTACCTTAACATCAACAAGATCAGAAATTTTCTGACTGAACCAGACCTGGAGAATCTCATCCATGCCATTATTTCTAGCAGGACTGATTACTGTAATGATCTCCTAACTGAACTCCCAAAAAAAGACAAACAGCTTGAGTTGATTTAAAATGCAGCTGTCAAAGTTCTCACAAGGCATAAATATCAATTATATGTATGAGAATAAAATAAAGCCAAAACACATATAGTGCTCTCTTATAAGAAAAAACAACTTGTCCAGAAACATTCTGTGTCATGCCATGTTTATCATTTCAAAGCATTAAGCAAACATAGCAATAGTGGTACCCTGAATACACAGTGGTGAGAAACACAAACACTGCAGTGTTAAAAATGTGCCACAACAGTCCTAAACAGCGCAGACTGTACAGCTACTGCAGGCACTGTCTAAAGATTTATAGTAGCTTGTGTTTTCTAAAAGCTGCTGCTGTATTTCATTTGGGCAGAACCATGATCATCCACACTAGCACATCCATTTCCGTCCTGTCCAGGCACTTTCATCACTCTCTAGGTCAGATAACTGAGCGAAAGATTAATGTATTAACTGCCATGAACCAGAAACAGACACCCTGACTACACCTCATCAACTTTAACCTTTTTCTGCAGGTCCCCTACTTGCCATTCATCCAGCAAAATGGAGATTCACTCAGATATTTGTAATTATTATGATCAAATGAAAGATTTTCCATGTAACTCTTATCAGATTGACTAGGAAACTGTCATCTATCTGTGTTAAATGTTGTGAATCTGTGTTGAGTTGCTGGTGAGCAATGAGCATTGCAGAATAAATCATAGCAGTTACTGAAAAGGTCGTAATTCATGAAAGATATTGAATAATTCATAGTAGTTACTGAATAATTAATTGTGCTGTCATTTTCTGAAATATGTCTGACTTGTAGCTCATTGAAACATATAGAGAAACTGTGCAGATTCTAAAGTAACAAACCAAACCAGGAAATATTTTATTATCTAACTTTTAGGAGACGACACAGGTTAGTCTACTTTCGAAATGACAGCCACGGCACTGGAGCCTCATCTGCAAGTCTGAGGCTTCAAGGAAAGATTGCACAGCAGCATATGTCTGCATTCAGAGAGAAAAACACCTCACAAGAGAAGGTAAGACTTATCTAGAGTGATCTCTGAGAGATGAATTGTAAAGACACCGTTTTTTTTACTCCTTTACTGCAAGTGGTGATGAAATAGCAGAGCTTCTGTTCATTATGGGCGACACACAGGCTAGGGGAAAAAACCCACAGCATCCATGGTCCTGATAAAGAATATCCATGGCATAAGATTTCCATAATTAGCAAGATAAAAGTCCACAAATTCACTTCACTCGATGTTGCCCCACCAAAAAACAGTCCAGCATCTGCTGCTCTCCAGCCAGTGCTAACACATGCTAATGCAGATGGTAGAACAGATGAATGAAAAGCTCTGCTAGACAGAAAAGATGTAAAATGCCGTGACTTTTAGAAGGCTGCAGCGAGGACTTTGTAAGACATTTAAGCCCTTAAAAGTCTGTATGTGGGTCAGAACTTCAATATATCATGCTCATAACTAGAGAATTTAAAGATTAGTTTCATAGTAGATACTGAATAATCAATAGTAGATTATGAATAATTCATACTAGATACTGAATAAATTATAGTAGTTACTGAATAATTCATAGTGGTTAGTGAATAATTCATACTAGATACTGAATAAATTGTAGTAGTTACTAAATAATTCATAGTAGATGTAGAAAAAAATCATAGTGGTTATGAGAACACACCATAGATGCTGAATTATTCATAGTAGATACAGAAAAATTCATAGTGGTTATGGGATAACACACCATAGACACTGAATTATTCATAATGCTTACTGAATAATTCAGTGTAGTTACTAGACAGTTTATAATTCATAGTAGTTATTGATAACTAAGTTCCTAAGGAATAATGCATAGCACTTACTGATTAAGTCATAGTAGATGATGAATAATTCTTACTACACACTGAAAAATGTATACTGGTTCGAAAATAATTTACAGTAGATAAGTCACTAAGTTGCAAGTAACAAGTATGTATTGACACTCAAATCCCAAATGGAGCCCCAAGTCAAGAAATTCGAGTCTCAATTGAAGCCTTGAGTCAGTAAGGGAAAGTCTCAAGTCGAGTCCCGTGTCCTAATTTTCAAGTCATAAACAACTCAGACTGTATTCCTCAGATAATTTAATGCCATTTCAAACCTGAATATTAAAATGATGGTAACATGAATACGGCCTTTTAATGACAGCATGTTAATAGTGTGTGACTGTATATTCATTTTTTTTTTCACCCTCATTTTTGATTATTTTTAGGAACATTGAGCCCACTGGATTAAAGTAAAAATGTAGAGCTCCGCACTAAAACTTGCCCAGTTAACTAAATCAGCTGCTAGTTTGAAAAGAATTTAGATGACAACAGAAACCTAAACGACCGGGCTGAACAAAGTTTACAGAAAGGACAGTAAAATGATGGTGAATGTATGAAGCTGAAGTTGACTTTTTATTCATCAGCTTCGGACTTCAATTTTCCATTCCACCTTAAATAGTACAGCAGGTACTTGCTGGTGTCTGACTTCTGCACCATTTAAGGTGGAACGGTAAATTTCAATATGAAGCTGGTGAATAACAAGTCAGCCTCTGCCTCATGGTGAATGTTATGCTTGTTTTACTTACAGAAGCTGTTCAAATCAGTCGAACACAGAGAGCAGTTTGGCTTCTGTTTTGCAATCATGAGGAAAATGGTCAGTTCACCTGGTAAGTTTCTCCAGTAAAACTGAGTTTAAGCACTGAGTGAGGGTGCATGCACTGATGCAGTCAGACTCTCCACGTTTCTTACACTCTGGGGTCTAGAGTCTTTCCAAGTCCTGAGGCTCAAGCCCAAGTCATTGGTGCTCAAATTCGAAGTTGAGTCACAAGGCGTTATCAATTTTGTCAAATCGAGTCTCAAGTCATCAAATATATGACTCGAGTCAGACTTGAGTAACAAGTCATGACATACTGTATAACTCATACTGTAACAATTTACAGTAGATACTACATATTTATAGGAGATACTGAATTCAGAGTGTTAACTGTTTACTTCACAGTTGTTCTCTCAGAGCTCACTCTAGGAAAATAAGGAACACTGAAATTCCAGAGCATCCTAATGTTCTGTTGAGGAATTTCTATGCTGATCAACAGTCGTGACACAATTTAGACAAACTGACTGATTCCACACTGGTAAAGGAGTTAGACAGGGCTACTATCACCACACATGTTCAACGTATATGCAGAACATTTATTGGGAGGACTGCAGGAAGAAAATCGAGGATTCAGGACTGGTGAAAGAAACATCAATAACCTGTGATTTTTGGAGTCTGATGAGACAACAGTCATAGCAAAAAACGGGAAGACCTGAAGGCCCTTATCAACTTGACAGCACTTTACAATAATATAATGTATATTACTATTATATTACTACTATTAGTAAATTAGTATATTACTACTATTAATATTATTATTACTACATTACTACTATGTTACTATAGTAATTTGCTACAGTGTAATTGAATTTAATTTAAGCATTTAATTATACATTAATGGGATTATATTTAGTCCATTTATACTGTAGCAACAGTTTCATATCTGCAGTTCAAAAATGTATTTCAATGTCAAAAAAAAATGACAAAAACATGTCAAAAATCTTTCATTAACTTTTCATTAAATTCAAATCATAATAAAATATGTCTTCTACTTACAAACACAAATGGCATTTGGATTGAAAGTTCAGAATCTACACTTTACATATAATTTCTCCATTTGTTTCAATGAGCTACAAGTCAGACATAATGCATATAAAAGTACAGCATGCTTTGCCAAAATAAATGCGAACGGCCAATTCAACTTTGGACAAGTTTAGGTCCACTTACTTCTTCCAGGTGTCATTTTCACACAAAAGCTCTCTGAGACAGAGTTAACTGAGACATTGCCTCTGTGTAAAGGCTGACTGTGAAGAATCAATGTCAAATAATGGTTTATAAATGGACCGTACTGAATCCTCTCACTATGGCAAAAGGGCGTCCTCCAGAACGAAGCGTAAATGAAGTGTGTCAGGCCTTTGTGAGTCGCTGTAATTGCATGGTTTGTGTTTAACAATACCAATTAGCTCACACAGCTACAGTCTTTTCACCTCTTTCTGTGTCAGTCAAAGGCAGAGCGAAGGAACTACAACATCAAATCTATTTATGGTGTTCTGGTAGTGTTACATAATTGCTAAACGTTGAATTAGGCCAATTCAGTTAAGGTCTTCACGTACTGAACTTAACCAAAATAACTGTATAAAATAACTATATGAATACTCTCAATTTAAAAATCCTGCCTAATTAAATGGTTAAGATGTAAACAAAGTAATTCAGAGTGGTCTGATGTGAAATGCTCCATTCTAGAGTCAGACAAGTTAGTACATGAAATGGTAATAAATACACTGCCTGCCGTTTTGATCACATTTTGGTCTAAAATATACGTGTCACAATTGGCCCCTCCCAGTCCGGTCCATGTGCATTTGTTTTGGTTTGGCCCATGTGTATTTGTTTTGGTTTTTAGTCCAGCCCCCTCATTTCATGACTCCACCCCTGATTGTCTCCACCTGTGTTTCCATCTGTCCCTCATTTACCCTTATGTATTTAAAGCCTGTGTTTTCCCCTGTTTGGTTACTGGACTTTGTATTGTTCTGCTTGTTTGATTCTGGTTTCTGTCATGTCTGTCCCCCGATCAATCCGTGTTGGCTCCATGACCCTGGACCGTTTGGACTATGACCCTGGATTTGCCCATAATAAATGTCGCTTATCTCCGCATATTCGTCCGCCTCCTCGCTCCGCCCCGTTACAATACAGCCTTTTCCACTCCTGGTTCCTATCACCACCACTGTAAACTTTTCCTACGATGAGCTACTTCACATCAAACCACTCTGAATTACTTTGTTTACATCTCAACCACTGAATTAGGGCTGAACAATATTATGAAAAAGTCATGTATTTTAGGTTTTTGTGATAAATACAGAAAAATTTGTCACAAAAAATTTATAACAAACAATTACCCAGATAAACAGTTTGTAAATTGAGCTAATTATCATTCTAGCGATGGAAATAATGAGTTTAGAGAATGGAGAATCAGAGACAGGAATTTAGACAATAGATCAATACTTTAGATGGGCTACACCAACACCATTTAACAACAGACCCTTCACAAAATGAAGACAGAAAAATATTTTCTAAGAGCTATTCCTCCACCAAGTGAAGGAGAAACTTGTCTGCACAAATATGCCATGAGGGGAACATAATTCTTAAATAGTCCATATTCTTTGTTCATTTCAATGGTGCTACTCTTATTCATCTCTTCCCTGAAGCTGGAAAACTCACAGCTCAATAGTAAAACCATTAACAAGCAGCTCTAAGGTCAGCTCAACTCCATCTAGGTTACTGTACTTGCTAATATTCATTTTAATATCATGTTTAATGATAAATAACACTATAGAGCAATGTTAAGATGAGTTTTCTTAGTGTTAGTGTGGCTAGCACTAGCTTTAACATTAGCTCAGCTGAAGATGCAGATTCAGTCACTACAACCTATTGATCATTTTTAATGATAATTGCTTTTTGCTTAAACTGACCTACATTCATATTTTATAGATTCTCAAACATGCATATTTACACTGAACCTTTTTTAAAGCCAGTTTATTTTTTTGAACAAACAGTGTTTTCACATGTGTTCTTCTGAATGCTACCAGGTGGCCTGAGCTAAAGGTTTGAAAGACATAGCAACAGTAACTAAGGGCAGCAAGATGTTCCAAAATTTTGCAAGCTATTACTCGCATTGCTACGCACTGCAATTGCAATATACCTTTCAAAATATTAAATTAATATATTCATGAACATTTGATGGGTCAAAGCTAAAAGTTGACCTGCTAACCTTCATTCAAACACACAGATGTGGTCATAGTACACAACAAAACACTGGCTCATTAGAATACGGCAGCCTTCTGCAATAACAGTACAGCAAAATTTGAGGTGATGATAATGATTAAGAAGCAATATATTGTGCACCCATACATTGAATTATGCAGAAATTTGGAAAAGTCAGTGGACTTCCCCTTTGGGTATATGTATAAGTAATTGGGTTACCTTTCTTTCAGTGTGTTACAGACATACAAACAGTGATCTTGTGATTTTGTCATAGCGCACATTCAAAACTCTGATCACACAAATATTAGTCACATCGTTAGTGACAAATTTCACATTTTATCTGCACTTGTCGACAATTAAAAACATCTATTATAAGCATTTATTTTGAAGAAACAGCTCAGTTTATCTGCCAACACATTCTGAAACCTCAATCACACATTCATTCATCTGTTGGGTATAAAGCCATCCCGAGTCTTACCACCAGATTCTGTAACCGTTTTTACCCACAAGTGTTCTGCATTATTAATAAAGAAGTCGTGAGCCGTCCTGATCCACGCTGATCTGCTCTATAGCTGTCACATTCACTGCCTACAGTTATTACCAATTGAATATTAAATGTCCGCTGACTGTAGCAGCAGGAATTATGTCCCTAAACATAGTGGCGGTTACTAGGCTGAAAAAAGGGAAGTGAATGTACTTGATTCAAATGTGTACATAATTTCCACATAAATATATTTTTGATCAACTTTCAGTTACAGTTTTTCGTAATAATTTTGTATACATGTATTATGTTTATGTACTGTGTTTAGTCATTTAAATAAAACTTTACACAACACATGACCGAAATATAAAACAACTAGGGCTGTCAAAGTAACACATCAATAACATTCATTGTGCTACACAGTTTCTATAATAAATTATTAATGCAGTTTACTTATTTTTCTAGTTCAGGTTCAGGCTGAAGCCCAGCTGTAGCTCTATATTGCTCTGATAAAATCGAAGATTGAAGCCTTCTCGCTCAAACACAGCACTTCAATAGCTTTTAAAGTGAACCTTTCAGCACCTTCAGCAGACTATGCTGGATAGTGCTCATGGGAGAGCTGTATATATGATATACGCTGTTGCTCTCACTTTTTATCAATGATAAAAACTGGAAACTGTTCACTCCGTGGAAATCATGTCATTTTCAAGCATCTTTATTTTTGTCACATTTGAGCAAATAAGAGAATTGTGATTAACTACACAAACTGCTATTTTAATGGACTGACAACTCTAGTCATAACATATGACAAGAATATATTTATATATACAAAAGAAATGCACAGCATAATTACTTCTAAAAGTACACTGAAACTAGTTAGCGTTACAATATGTTAAATATTTGTTGCACGCATATGAATAGATTAAATTCAATATTTTTTTTTCTGTATAGACTTGACAATATTATCATATTATTATTGTATATATTATAGTTTCACCAACACGTTTTTTTTTTTGTCACTGCCACTTGACTGTCAACTAACTGCCTTCTTGTAAGCATGTGAACCACTCACCAATCAGGAATGCAAGTATGTATTATAGTCTGAAAAGAGAAGTAATGCTAATGATTTAACGAACATAAATGTTCGACCAATATTATAAAAAAAATTAATGTCTGATAAACTATTGAAATTTGGGTACCACTTTAGAATAAGACTCCACTTATAAGCTATTTATTAATGGTTTTAAATAAGCTTATTAATGGTTATTAATCAGGTCATAAACACCTTCAAAATCATTAGTAAACAGCTATAACACATTATTAAAGGTAAGATAAGCAACCAGCAAAAATTGCGGTTTAACTTCACACTTAAAATGATGTTTCTTTATGGGTTCTTCAGTAAAAAAGTGGTTCTATATAAGACCACGAACACTCAAAGAACTCTTTGCAAGATTAAAGGCTTCTTTGCATCGTGAAATGGTTCTTCAGATTGATGGAGAATAGAACCCTTTTGAAAAGAGTTAGCACCAAAAAGGGTAACAAGCCTGACATCGTAACAATAGAAGAACGCTTTTTGGTGCTATATGGGACTCTTTTCAAAAAAGGTTCTATACAGAGCCATCTACAGCACATTCTCCATTAACCTGAAGAACCCTTTCACTGTGCAAAGAACCCTTCAATCATGCAAATGGTACTCTGACTGTTCATGGCTCTATATAGAACCAGTTTCTCAACTAAAGGACCCTTGAAGAACTATCATTTTTAAGTGTGGGTGAAATGAATGTGGGTTCACTATTAGGCAAATAACAGATTACTGTTGCCCTTTTTATTTGTGTGTTATAACTGCTTATGAATGCTTTTTGAGTTGAAGATTGTTAAGCTGTGGGCACAAAAGCGCAACTTGAGCCAACCATACTGAAGTTGATTCAGACTCCAAACTCTGCTGCGGATGTGTAGGTAAAGAGATATAGCAGGCATTAACACAGTTTAAACAATTTAGGGTAGCTACAGATCATCAATGTGCTACAAATCCATTCTATTTAGTTCTCAACGACATCGGCCAAGAGTCTTTCCCAACATCAAGACATGCTGGAATCGACTCTTGCAGAATCTATTCCCCATCGTTCGCCGTTCAACACAAAAAAGTGTGAGAAGAAGTGTTGTGTGGCCCCTTTTCTGCAAGAAGGCCAAGAAAAGACAACCAAGTATCTTGTCCATGTTCTCAGGCAGCGTGATGCATGGCTTTGAGAGGCAAGCAACCTTGATCAGATGCAACTTGTGCATACCGACTGCACAGTAGACTGACTCATGTGGATGTGTTGGATATGTTTCTCCATAAAAATGACTTGGCCACATGACACTGTGCTAAGGCCTTAAGCTGTGGCCTACAAATGCACTTGTTAGCTAATAACAGTTGGCCTATGTAGTCTCACTAGAAAAAAAAGCATAAAGCGACTGGCTTAATATTGCCTGCTATTCATTTGTATACTATTCATATACAACTTTAATCCAATCCTAGCCAGGCCAGATATGTTGCTTAACCTGAGCTAATAATATGTGGTAAATGTAAGTAAGTAGACCACATTACGTTACTGACATATCTGTTATGTTAGGCTGTGTCTTTTCATTCAATACAGCTTAAAGTGCTGTGTTACATATTTACATGAGGACCATCTTTGACCGTAGCTTAACAATTAATCACTGACTAAGAACTGTTGGTTTCTGGTCAAAAGAAATTTAGATATAACAAGCCACTGTTAAAGTTTTTGTGAAAAGCACCACATACAAACATGAGAGTGTGACACAGATGGACTGCACAAACCTAGTTACAAGATTCAGTCGTGTAATTAGGATCTTATGGACTCCGGCGTGATTCATTTGTCCCACCCTAAAAAATGACCTTCAGTGAATAAAGAAATGACAATGTCATTTACTCGTTTATTGTTATGTCTCAGCCAAGTTGGTGACGTAATGTTATGCTTGGTTTAGTATGTTGATTGATATTAAGTTACTGTATCTACTTTGGGCAGCTAATTAATGGTGTAAAATTTGTGATACAATAGTCTGAAGTAGTGAGACAAGGTGTTCAAAAAACTCTTTAAGGGTCCACAGTGTGACTGCATCACTGGTTACACCACTGATAAGATTCACTTCAAAGGAAATAATTAATGCACAGTGGCTTATTTCGTAGAGCACATTTCACTTTTAGCAAGCAACTCAAATTTTTTAAATATGACTGAAAATACTGTGACTACAAAAATGCATACAGTCAACATGAATGATTTAGTGAGTTTAGCAAAACTAGGATTTGTAATTTGTTCCCCCATTAGGGGTCCAAAGTGTGACTGCACCACTGACAATGCAATTTAAAGCAAATGGTTAACGTGCAGTGGAGAAAATTTCTTTAGTAGAACACTGTCAGCAAGCAAATAAACACCAGTAGAAAATAGGATTTCAAGAAACCACAATAGGCGTATATGGATTATTTCTTTTCATGAGTATCTGACTTTTTTTTTTTAAATATGAATGAAAATATTGTGTTTTGGGATTTGAAAAAAAGACCAATTTGTGTTTTTGAGATGTGAATATAAATGAATACAACACTTAATACATTAGGAATTGATAAGGAAAACTGCTGTTTGTTCCCTATTCTAAACTAGTTCATGGGTCAATGAGTACATTAGCTGACTATGTTGAGCCAAGCAGGCTCACCTAAAAGGAACACTCCAGCCTCTGCTGCATCTTCATCATACTGTCAATATTAGTTTTGCATGTTTCAGCATCTGACCATTGGCTTCTACTACAGCTGTGCTCAGAAACATGGTGAAATGAGTGTCTGTGGCAATCGGCCATCCGCTACAGGTAGAACAAACTGATTAGGTCAAAAACACTGGAGTATTCCTTTAATGGTCACATATGATATATATGAAGCACGATACCAGTGCGAAAATCAAGAGGCTGAGATTCTAACAAGCAGTTACTGATTGCATTAGGAATTCACGATGGCCCCAGGTCAGTGAGTCAAGTCAGAGTCCAATATGTCAAAAGAGCAGCTGCCACATCACAGCATTTCAACGTGCTACACTGAATCAGTCTGGCTATAAACCGAGCCGCTGTCTTAATGGCACCGACATCAGTAAATTAGGGGAGTTTATAAATAACAGCCGTAAAGCTGCAGCAGCAGACGAGGCAGAGAGAAGAAAAACAAACATGGCACGGTACCTGCTGTGAAGTTGTAGTTTGCTGAAAAGCCCATGGCTTCCAGTTCACCGTCCGCGACGAATTTTATCCAGAGGTAGCGGCCACTTGACCGGATGTACTGGGGGCTCTGCTGACCACAGTAACGTCCAATTATCGGAGAAAAGCCAAAAGGACCGTCCCGCACTTCGATGTGGTCAAATTTACATTCCCATGACGGTTCTATTGAGTACTTTTCATCAAAGAAGAGATCAATGCACTGTCTCGGGGGAGCTGGAACAGCAAAAGCAAACACAAAACACAAACATGACTGCAATCTACAGGGAACAATTAAGCTGTAATTGAATGCATGCTGTCAATTGTGACCCCCTCAAGACCAATAGCTGCATTTATAAGGGAAATAACAAGGGAATAAATAATATAGTTATATTTTAGATGATTCACAGTACTTTTTTTGTTATTATGCCTAATTTTATTATTTTATTTTGAAGAGCTCTTAGCAAAGTTATTGGGGAAACCCACATTGTGCTATGGCAAAAAATATCATTTATCTACAGGCATTACAGTCAAATTTGGGTTTCCTGTTTTACTACATATGATAAAATGATTAAATAAAATAATAAAAACTTTTTATTAAATATTACATTTTTAGCCATCTGGTTTCATCTTTTTCTGATGTGTGCTCAGACAAGTTTATTAGTATGGATATTATTATTATTTTTATTATTATCATTATTATTATCATCATGGATGCACTGATCATGAATATTTTGGTCAATTTTGATTTCTTTTGCCTGATGGCCAATTGTTTTGGTCAACTTTTACAAGCCTTTTTTACATCCAAAGCTCACATTGTGTGGGGTTAAAGAGCGCATGAAACGTCCTATTAACTAAAGTTACAATATGACTAATATTTGCTCTTTAATGAGCCAAAGTAGCATTTTAATGTGTTTTCAATTTAAAATCATGTAAAGTGCTGAGAGTAAGAGGCAGCTGGATGTTCAGCACAATGAGTTGTGTATAATTTTGCTTCCATATTTTGGTTCAGACGTCCTCTTACCCGCCTCACCTTTTTAATCTGCTGATTTCATGTTTTGAGCAAAAACCCGCTGAATCCGATTGTGCATCCCACTTTTTATTATTAGGACATATGGGCTCAATTGATACACCAGTTAGCTGAAATATTGGCTGATCTGCTGTACCATCCTACCCGCTGATGATATCGCTGATACTCATTTTGGTCATGGCAGCAGTGGGATTCACACCTTCTCTTGATGGTCAGTTATGTTACTGGGCAGCTCAAAATGAGGCGAGATGTTCTCTGTTTAACTATCTGATAACAGTACAGGCTGACCTGCTGAACCTGACCACAGACCACCAACGTGGTAAAAGTTAAAAAAAAAAAAAAAATTAGACATTAAACTTAAACTTTAGTATGAGAATATTGTAACACTTCTAAGAAGAGACCTACTAAAAAAATAAAAACAACTGGAGGTGATAAACACTCAACATTCTTCCCTCCCAAAGCTACAATAAATTGTTCATATTTCAATTTTAATTCAATTTAAGTGCAATAATTGAGAACTGATAATCATATCAGTCAGTAAAACTACTGTATTCTAAACATTTCAATTCGCAATTCACATCAGTCTGACCCTAACATGCAAAGAAAATTGTAATTATCAGGTATATACAATGCATTAATGGATTTATTTAAATCATTATTGAGAGAGAAAGGAGGCAGGAACCATGCTAGCTATGCACACTGAAAAGGTGCTGTATTGAATATACTGGATTCAAAACAAAAGTGCTGGTGTTGGCATAAGTAGCTTAAAAACACGAAATATCGTACAGATTTGACCGGTATTTTTAAGCGATCATTGATGTTGCATAAAATGCATTTATTGTACTCTGGAAGAGCAGAATGTTTAGGTGACTTCAATAAAATATCAATATTTTATTAATTTCACTGCAAAAACTCTCTGTAACGATAAGCCAAGTGAATTTCCAGTTTCTACATTGCTAAAGAACAATTTGGGATAACGGCATCGGCCCACAGTTCTCATATCAGTGATTTTTCTTCTTAAAAGCAAAAAGAAATTAAACACAAATGAATAAAATTATTAAGAAAATACAGCATTTCAGAAAGCAATCTCCTACAAGCAAACCAAACATGAAAAAATAAAGAATGAATGAATTAGCAAAGAAAAGAGTGAACCAATCCCATCCTTCATGACTTGAACAAGCTGGATATTTTTAGAGTGGAGTAATTTCCTCTGTAAAGATGATCCTTTAATCATGATGTTTGTAATCTTATTATGATGGTGACAATCTACAAGAGTGATTAGAGCGCTCAGCCAGTTTAGATCATTAGTAAAACTGGGATTTGTAATTTGTTCCCTGTTCTAAACTGGTTCATGGGTCAACAAGCACATTAGCTGACTATTCCGAGCTGAGCAGGTGCAACTGGAATTATGCAGCTAAAACATTAAAAATCAATGTTATTTTAATTTCGAGACACAGATGAGTCAGATCCATTTAAATATACCTGGATGCACTGTGATCTGGTTCCAGAGTGATTACTGGTGTTGCTTTTTTTTAGTGAGGAGCAGGTTTTAAATTTACTTCCATGGAATTACTACTAATGTGTGCATGTTTGCACAGTATTTATTATTAAAGGAAACTGTGAAAGTGGTACTGATTTGCTCATCCATTAATAATCAGTTATTAGATAAGAGGCAATATGTACCTAGAGTGAAATTTACTTAACCTGGCATAAGAATTGCTTAAAATGTAATAGTATTTACTTACCAGATTTTAAATAAACACACTTTCATCTATTTTTATGGCATCTCTAATAAGGTGTATTCTACTGTATTTCTACTGTTAAAGTGAGAATAATTTCTCAAACTTAGTTAAATTTACTTCAATAACATCTAATACCTTAAAAAAAGTCCTTGTTTCTATGCTGTCCATTGTTTTTAATGTCCATTTTATCAGCTCAATTTACCATATAACTACTTCAGAGTTCTGCAATTACAGACTCTGCATACTCTGCATACTCTTCAACCGTCAGGAACCCCATAGGACCCCCACAGAACAGGTAATATTTGGCTGGTGGATCATTCTCAGCACTGCGGTGGTGTGTAAGTGTGTGCTGCACCGGTATGAGTGGACCAGATACAGCAGCGCTGCTGGAGTTTTTGAACATCTCACTGCCACTGTTAGACTGAGAATAGTCCACTAATCATATAAATCCATCCAACAGCATCGTGTGGTCAGCGTCCTGTGACCACAGATTGAGGACTGTGCAACAACAAATGAGCTGCTGTCTCTAACTGTACATCTACAAGGTGGACCTGCAAACTAGGAGTGTCTAATAGAGTGAACAGTGCTTAAAAAACTCCAGAATATCAGATATACACTCACCGGCCACTTTATTAGGTTCAGTTGCTTGTTAACACAAATAGCTAAGCAGCCAATCACATGGCCGCAACTCAATGCATTTAGGCATGTAGAGGTGGTCAAGACAACTAGCTGAAGTGCAAACCGAGCATCAGAATGGGGAGGAAAGGTGATTTAAGTGACTTTGAACGTGGTGTGGTTGTTGGAGCCAGACGGGCTGGTCTGAGTATTTCAGAAACTGCTGATCTACTGGGATTTTCACGCACAACCATCTCTAGGGTTTACAGAGAACGGTCCGAAAAAGAGAAAATATCCAGTGAGCGGCAGTTGTGTGGACGAAAATGCCTTGTTGATGTGAGAGGTCAGAGGAGAATGGGCAGACTGGTTTGAGATGATAGAAAGGCAACAGTAACTCAAATAACCAACCAAAATCTCTGAGGAATGTTTCCCACAGCGTGGTGAAAGTATGCCATGAAGAATTAAGGCAGTTCTGAAGGCAAAAGGGGGTCCAACCTTTTACTAGCGAGGTGTACCTAATAAAGTGGCCGGTGAGCATATATCAGATATACATTCACCGGCCAGCAAGTGGTCTTAACCACCTCTACATGCCTAAATGCATTAAGCTGCGGTTATGTGATTGGCTGATAAGCTATTTGTGTTAACAAGCAACTGTACCTAATAAAGTGGCTGGTGAGTGTATATTGTCTGAAACAATATATATCTGATATATATATACATACTGATAAAAACAAAGAAGACACTGTGCAGATGATACTGTTACATTCATGTGAAATAGACTTGTAATTTACTGAAACTCCCTTACACAACATCGCTGGCGTAGTCTACAAAGAAAACTGAGTAAACAGTGAATGTGAATGTGCTCCATTTCTCCACCAATGAGCAGACATCAGACAAAGCGAAAAGTGCAGCTCAAATGAAGTGCAGATACATTTGCCGTTGCTGTGCGCGTACCTTCAATGATGTAAATGCACTCTCTCTCTGGGGGGTATTTGTTGGGGTAATTTGGAGATGTGAAGAGCCCTCCCTCTGGATTTTTCACCCACGTTCCGCACTGCCCTGCCGGCTGCACCCCTGAGTTGTTTTTCACTGAAAGAAGCAGCAGAATCAAACGATAGTGAGTGAACTCCGAATAAGTGAGGGGTTTTATGACCAAGAGGGGTAAAAAAAATTAAATAAATAAGAAAAATTACCTGCTTCCTTCTTCGTTGCCCCAGACAACCCAAGTATGAGGAGACTTGCAACAGCTGTGAAAGAATTTATTATCAAAAGAGCATTATTATCAGTTCCAAACGCCTGTGAAGGGTATTGTATTGCTAATCGATAGACTATGCTGTGCTAGTTCATTGCCCAGAAAGATGGAACTCTATTTCAGGTTTATTATGAGGTTCATTTGAAAAGAGATCAGAAAAACACAATAAAAGCTCTGATCAAATAACCTGTAAAAGTTGTATGTCTTAAGCACAAAGTAGCAGGTGCTACCTTCAGTGTGTAGTGTATATAGGAAGCAGCAGCTAAACAGCAAAATCCCCAGTGTTGAACTCTTTTAGTGTTTATTTGTGTACTCATATAACATATTACATTTTACATATTCTTATATAAGCACTTTGTATAATCGGAGAGTTTTATTGTGTAACCCTTTGGAATCAGTTACATGAACTGGAAAGCAATACTGAAAACGATAGTTTACATCATACATTAAAATACTGCCACACCTTAAATGTGCATGATCATCTCACATGTCAAGTAGCACCATACTCTGAGCTAAAATTTGCAAGTATACCTCAAATATAAATTGCAAATCTACCTCACAACTAACATCCCACTACACTGCAAACATAAACAGCCAGTATAAGTTACATGTACAACAGCAACATAAGTCAACCCTGAAAGTAAAAGTGCCAGTATATCTCACACTTATAGCTCATACCAAAAATAGCCACTGTAGCTCATGCATAGAAGCACCACTACACGTGTGTACTTCTCACGCATAAAATGTTAGTATATCTCATGCATAGAACTCCTGGCTTGCTCAGGCATGAAAAACACAGATTCCAGTGTGCCTCACAAACAAAATATCCATACCTAGGCTGTATGTCATGCATAGAATGCCATAGCATAGCTCACTCACAAAACACTGTAATATCGCACACGTAGAACTCCAATCTACCTTTAGGCAGTGCTCAGTAACACTGAGATTAATAACTGATCATCACATTGATGTATCATTCTACTCAAGCTTTCGTGGAGTTCAGTAGCACTGAGATTAATAACTGATCATCACACAGATTTATCAGTCTACTCAGGCTTTAGTAGAGCTCAGTAGCACTGAGATTAATAACTGATCATCACACTGATTTATCAGTCTACTCAGGCTTTAGCAGAGCTCAGTAGCACTGAGATTAATAACTGATCATCACACTGATTTATCAGTCTACTCAGTCTTTAGTAGAGCTCAATAGCACTGAGATTAATAACTGCTCATCACACTGATTTATCAGTCTACTCAGTCTTTAGTAGAGCTCAGTAGCACTGAGATTAATAACTGATCATCACACAGATTTATCAGTCTACTCAGTCTTTAGCAGAGCTCAGTAACACTGAGATTAATAACTGATCATCACACAGATTTATCAGTCTACTCAGTCTTTAGTAGAGCTCAGTAGCACTGAGATTAATAACTGATCTTCACACAGATTTATCAGTCTACTCAGGCTTTAGTAGAGCTCAGTAGCACTGAGATTAATAACTGATCATCACACTGATTTATCAGTCTACTCAGTCTTTAGCAGAGCTCAGTAACACTGAGATTAATAACTGATCATCATACAGATTTATCAGTCTACTCAGGCTTTAGCAGAGCTCAGTAGCACTGAGATTATTAAATGATCATCACACAGATTTATCAGTCTACTCAGTCTTTAGTAGAGCTCAGTAGCACTGATATTAATAACTGATCATCACACAGATTTATCAGTCTACTCAGTCTTTAGTAGAGCTCAGTAGCACTGAGATTAATAACTGATCATCACACAGATTTATCAGTCT
This sequence comes from Pygocentrus nattereri, assembly GCF_015220715.1. Classification (NCBI taxonomy): domain Eukaryota; kingdom Metazoa; phylum Chordata; class Actinopteri; order Characiformes; family Serrasalmidae; genus Pygocentrus; species Pygocentrus nattereri. The sequence goes on along the minus strand of NC_051234.1, from coordinate 19,378,958 downwards.
ACTCAGTCTTTAGTAGAGCTGAGTAACACTGAGATTAATAACTGATCATCACACTGATTTATCAGTCTACTCAGTCTTTAGTAGAGCTGAGTGACACTGAGATTAATTAGACAGCAAATAAAAGATTTGTGTTGTAGACATTGTGACCTCTGGTTCCTATCAACACCACTGTAAAGAAATGTGAGTAAGTTTCTGTACAGTTAACCGCTCTGAATGACTTTGTTTACGTCTCAACCATTGAACTGTGCATATATCTTTCCAGAAATGGGTGGAATTCCCGTTTAATATCTGTATTCCGAATATGTCTTCCCAAAACTTGCATTCCATTACCTCCTAACCCTGTTTGTAGAACACCAGTCTCACTCATAAAACAATGCACCCCATTTAAAAATCAGTGTATCTCACACATAAAACAGTGTAACTGACGCATGAAACGCTTAGAACATCTCAGGCTTACAGCTCCAACATACCTCACGCATGAACCACCAGCGTATCTCACGTGTACCTCACGCGCAACATGTTAGCATAGCCTACCTCACACGAAAAACACAATGTAAACCTCACGCGCCTCACGCAAAAAAGCGCGGGGAAAATGCCCATCTCGAGTCAACCGAGGACGCAGAGTGAAGTTAAAGATGAACTCCACCGGCTTTTAGATGTTTACATAAATGACTGAGACGTAAACAACGCCGTTCAGAGTGGTGGAGAAACACGCCGAGCCAGAATTATTCACAGCGGTGGTGATGGGAACCAGACGTCCACCTCTAAAGCCTCCCTCACAGAAAGTTATCACACGGAATTACTAAGGACGCACCACTGAGACGTTGTTTCACATCTTTGAGGTAATTGGTTCACGGTGGAGGGGTACACGTAAGACGGTTTTAGGCAAAAGAGCCCCCCCGCTCAAAAGAAAACATTTTTTTTCTAGATTTACTACTATTTTAGCTTTATAAAACCTCAGAACACACGTCCAGGTTCACTGGTGGTCGAAGGCGAAAGACTATATATGTGTTTAAGTTATTTCGACCCCTGGCTCCTATCAGCACCACTGTAAACAAATCCGAACCTGTTAGTTTCTCAACCACTGCCATGCAGAGATTTTTAAAAATCGGTGGGATTCCCTTTAAGCTGGATTTGGGGGGTTCTGGACTCACCGTGAAGGAAACTGCGCCCATGTACCATGTCTGTTCCTTTCACAACGTGCTTCGACCTCAACTAATTCCATTTAGAAGGGAATACTTCAAGAAGAAACGAGTGATGGGTCTAAAGTGAGAGAGAGAGAGAGAGAGAGAGAGAGAGAGAGAGAGAGAGAGAGAGAGAGAGAGAGAGAGAGATTTCATGCAGCAGCTGCTGATGCGGGGGAGAAAATTCCGTAAAGAAACGCTCAACTCCTCTCCAGCTCGGGATAAAACCGGAGAGGCTTTAAAACATGAGCCTGAAATCCATCCAAACGTTTCCAAATCCTTCCGCTGCACGGAGCGCGTGGAAAGGTCCTTCATTAGCTTCCCTGCTGCTCTCCACCTTCACTCTTCGGCGACACAACGATGCTGACACGAGAAAGCAGAAAGAAGCCCTCCATCTCTTTTCAGGAACAATCCTCAGAATCGATCCGCGGGCCAGTTCATTTCTCCTGCTGTTCTTCACTTGTTTGCAGCTCGCGCAGCACGGGGCCTCAACAACAACTTCAGCAACATGAAAAATCAATTTGAAAAAATGTCTTTATGTTGTTCTCCTCCAGTGCAGACGACGACAAATCCCCCTCAGCGCAAACCGGCAGGCTTTCTGCTGCTTTTGCTGGTCAGCAGCCCAAGAGTTCAGTCATCACCACCATCCTTGGCAGCAGTTGGGCTTTCCTGTCTTTCATGGCTTGGAGTTCATCTTGTTTTCCCACCGCAGTAGACAGGAACATGCACTTCTATCTGCTCCCCATATGTTTGCAATCCAGTTAAAAGCGCTGAGAGAAAGTGGAGGATGTTGCTGGCGCAAAGCCGGCCAGACTGCGGGACCTCAGAGAGAGAGAGAGAGAGAGAGAGAGAGAGAGAGAGAGAGAGAGAGGGAGGGAGGAAGACAGAGTGACAGACAGAGAATGTACAGGTGAGCGAAAACCACTCGGTGAGACAAAGAGTGGAAGAAAGAAGCGAAAGAGGAAGAAAGAAAAGAGAAACGGAAGGAGACAGAGAGAAAGAAAGAGAGATGTGAGGAGACGCCCGGCTCTCAGCGGCACCTGCAGCACGAACTGCTGAGCTGGACGCGGTACGCTGTGTTTTTTTAACACCCGTTTTGGGGAAGCCCCGCCCGCTGCATTGGGGTTGGTGAGCTGGCGCTCCGCTTCTTGAGCTATGATTGAATAGCAGCGTCCCTCCTCCTGCGTGAGGGTTGGCTAGAAGTAGCTCCGCCTCCTGCGCTGAGACTGACTAGTGGTTAACAGTGCTGTGCGATATAGCACTGATAATATCTTGATAATAGGGATGTGAACCTATAGCACAGCTTCACTACTACAACCACCTGATTCAACCCATGAGTTCCATAATCAGTGAATGAGGTGTGTTGAATCAAGCAGTGTCTTGTCTGTCCATTCTAAGCCAGTATATTCATACTGATCAACGTATTATGCAAAATCTCCACTCTTAATAAAATATCGTGTTAAAGGGTGAAATTAGCATCATTTTTAGCATCACACGGAGCCTTGCTGGTCAAGCCAGAATAAATAAAAATAATACATGGCCATGACTTAGTGAGGCGAGATAAATATGTTGTGGCCATGATTTAGTAAGGAAACAGGATTCTAATCCGTGGCCACAACTTAGTAAAGTGTGGGAATGAGACCCTAATGAGTGGCCACGACTCAGAAAGCCATGGGAATGAGATAATTAAGCCCTGATCACAGCCTAATAAGGCATGATCTTGATCTCACACCTTACTAAGTCATGGCCAAACATTGTTTTTATTTATACAAGATGTCACCAGCACGCCCCCATAGCACCAAGAATGCATTCATGAAAAATTCTTTTAAACAATTATTAGTTGTTGGTTAAAGAAAATACCCCATATCTCATATTTTTATGTAAAGATTGACTCTCAAAGGGACACATCAACATTGAAAGTATTGATATTTCAGCATTGATCCACACATCCCTAGTGGTTGAAGAGTGGTTTGTCAGAAAAACAAAATTACATTTACATTTACAGCAGTTAGGAGACGCTCTTATCCAGAGCGACTTACAAGAAGTGCTTTGTCTATCTAGAGAAAGTATCTTTGCTAGTTACCAATAGGTTAGAGAGAAAGCTGGTCCTGAGCTCAGATACTGCTAGAAACAAAAAGTTACTGCTGATACCCAAAGAAAAGGAACAGAGTTGAACAGAGAACTCTGTGCAATACAATATAATACAACATACACTCACCAGCCACTTTATTAGGTACAGTTCAGTTGCTTGTTAACACAAATAGCTAATCAGCCAATCACATGGCCACAACTCAATGCATTTAAGCATGTAGAGGTGGTCAAGTCAACTTGCTGAAGTGCAGACCGAGCATCAGAATGGGGAAGAAAGGTGATTTAAGTGACTTTGAACGTGGCATGGTTGTTGGTGCCAGACGGGCAGACTGGTTCGAGATGATAGAAAGGCAACAGTAACTCAAATAACCAACCAAAATCTCTGAGGAACGTTTCCAACACCTTGTTGAAAGTACGCCATGAAGAATTAAGGCAGTTCTGAAGGCAAAAAGGGGTCCAACCTTTCACTAGCAAGGTGTACCTAATAAAGTGGCCGGTGAGTGTATAAGTGCAGCACAATATATTGCAATCATTACTTAATTCAATGTTCATTTAAGTGCCATGTAAGAGAGGTGTCTTCAGTCTGCGTCTGAAGACAGCAAGAGACTCTGCTGTTTAGACAGCCAGTGGGAGTTTGTTCCACCACTTGGGTGCCAGTATAGAGAACAGTCTCAACGCTTGTCTTCCACGCGCCTTGAAGGATGGCGGGTCAAGCCGAGCTATACTTGAAGCTCGAAGGGCTCGTGGTACAGTTTGAGATTTCACCATTTCACAGTTTTCCACTTACCCCACATGCAGACACCAGCCAAGACATCGAGATTTTACTTTTACTTTAGATTTTTTTTTTATCTTAGTATCAACTAAAATGCTTTGATTTGTATGTGTATCTTGTTTACATTGTGTTAACATTTTTAATGCATTGTATTTGATATGACACATGATGCTATGTAATCCGAAAGGCAGTTGAACATCAGTAATACCTCAAGTCAGTAAAGCAGTGAACTGGATAATTTATTCCACGTTAGACCCGAAGACGCACCATTACATCCACAATAAACTGGGCACTGATGTCAACCGTGAATGATACAGATGGCCGGGAATGCGGCCTCCTCTCAACAAAACTAAAACCAGTCGAAGACTGGCTGAGTATCAGTCGAAGTTTTGATAACTGAGTGGATGTAAGGAGAACTTAGGCCTGATCAAATTTCAGCTGCATTATTACATAATGTCAAAGCACTTTTCACACTCTAAATCCATCCAAATTCTGCTCAATTTGGACAGAACTCATCCAATCTGGCAACACTGATAACAGGGTCGGCAGCTTTCACTGAAGTTTTTGCAATCCATGCAAAAAATTATCCAATAAAGGATAAATGAGTGTTACATCACAAAAGCAAAGAACTTACTCATAACGCAGGTAGTGCTGCACTGGTACAACAGGATTCTGCACTAATCCTGAAACATACACTCACCGGCCACTTTATTAGGTGCTAGTAAAAGGTTGGACCCCTTTTTGCCTTCAGAACTGCCTTAATTCGTCATGGCATACTTTCAACAAGGTGTTGAAAAGATTTTGTTTATTTATTTGAGTTACTGTTGCCTTTCTATCATCTGGAGCCAGTCTGCCCATTCTCCTCTGACCTCTCACATCAACAAGGCATTTTCGTCCACACAACTGCCGCTCACTGGATATTTTCTCTTTTTCTGACCGTTCTCTGTAAACCCTAGAGATGGTTGTACGTGAAAATCCCAGTAGATCAGCAGTTTCTGAAATACTCAGACCAGCCCGTCTGGCACCAACAACCATGCCACGTTCAGAGTCACTTAAATCCCCTTTCTTCCCCATTCTGATGCTCGGTTTGCACTTCAACAAGTTATCTTGACCACCTCTACATGCCTAAATGCATTGAGTTGTGGCCATGTGATTGGCTGCTTAGCTATTTGTGTTAACAAGCAACTGAACCTAATAGTGTACCTAATAAAGTGTCAGGTGAGTGTACAGTACTGTGCAAAAGTTTTAGGCGTCTAAGCAAATTTTTCAACAATTGACCTCAGCAGTGAGTTTATCACAATATACATTAGAATAAAGTCATATTCATAATTCAAATAAACATAGAAACAATAAAAAGTAACAAGAATTTCTTGGGTCCATATTTTTCCTTGACACCTTCACAGCCGCCACAGAGACTTGTTAATACCATCAATTACATCATGAGCACAACTTAATGAAGCACTGATTGGTCCAACCAGGAGCTTCTAATTTGGCTAATTAGCTACTTTACTTGCCAGTTAGCTTTCCTTATTGGCTGATATGAAATAACGTACTTCACTAGTCTTTACGCTCACACAAATGTCTACAATAGCAGAGAAACAAGCTTAACACTTTCTCAGCTGAGTGTGATTATCTGAGCAAAAGCACTTGTTCTGTGGAAGCTATTATAACTAATTTATAGGCCTCATAGCTACTCTTACCTGTCCTACCTGCTTTTGAAAGCTGGAAAAACACAACAAGCAGAGAGAGACTTCTGTTCTAGAGAGGAAAAAGTGTCAGCTAATGTCCAAAAAGTGCCCAGAAGTGTAGTCATTGTCATACTTGATGACGCGGCTGATCAAAGTGACTCGGGGATGTGAAGTGATATCTGCGCTGTTAAATGAGCCTTGGCAACCAGTGGATATTTCCCATGTTGCAATATTCACATTCAGCATGTCCTGCTCGGGCCTGATGTCACTCCGTGCATGCTAATAAATGCATTTGTATGCATGCATCGACCTGCATAAAATATGACACTCCTCAAGTACATCAAGGGCTTTTGAGAAACAGCCAGCTCATAGATAGTTCCAGGCCTGAACAGGTTGAGCATTAGTAAACCTGACGCTGATGCTGGACTTTCCCTTTAAGCTTAGAAGTCGCAGTTATAGCTGGCAATAACGAAATCATGCTGTAATTCAAGATGAATTCTTTCCGGCTTGTAGCTCAGTGAAGCAAGAGGAGAAATGGTGTGGAAAGTGTAGATTGTAAACTTTCAGTTCATGTTACATTTCAGTTTGAAAGAAAAGCTGTCCTTCATTTTTATGGCCTTTTTTTGTTACAAACCTGTAAGTACAGGATGTAAACAAAACATAAATACAATTCAATGTATGATTCAATTTCCAATTATCTAATTACATAATAAAAGTATAGCTAAATGACTTCTAGTGTTTAAAATGGTTAAACGGCCCACGTTTTGGAAAAATTCAAACATTCATTTTCTTGTTCATTTTATTAAATAAAAGACTTGTTAAATTTTCAAAAATGTTTTGTTCACTCTCCAGTCTAAAGTGTAAATATCGCTGCTGTCTTAAGAAAACCTTGTATCTCCAAAATGGTAACTTTAGAAGTTTAGAAGAAGGGAAAAACATACTTTACTTTTAATGTAAAGTCAGTGGAACCAGAGCTTTTTCACTGGGCCTTTTGTTTTGATCCATTCACCATGAAATTTACACACAATGTAAGGGGCAGCAGGCGTTTTCAAATCATGTCAAAAACTGAAAAATGCTTTCTAAGCTCTGGAAACAGCCCATTCGGAGTTTACTGTATCCCTGATGTCACAAAAACTAGCTCATTTGCATATATCCAGCCATTCACAGCAGTTTAGCCCCCATCCATTCATGCTGAAGTTATGAAGAGTGTTTCAGTCCAAACTGTGTTCTGCATGAGAGGTGCCAATAAGAAGAGAGCTCATTTGCATATATCAGTTGTATGCAAAAGTTTGGGTACCCCTTGTCAAATTACATATTTTTTTTGCAGTTCCTCTTCTGCACATTTACTCTTTATATACTGAATTTAATATGTTTAGGGAAAAAAAAGTAATGCAAAAGTTATGGCACATGCATGTCTTTTTCCAATATGTTAAAATCAGCAAAAAAGTAGTGATTTCACCAGGGGTATACAGCCACTACAACTGTAAGAAATAGAGACCAGTTTGTAAATAGTTACATAAAATGAAATTGATTGTTTTTGGCACATAAAAACCACACAAATTAAAATACAAGGTAAATTTAGGATATGGGCCTTTTAAGATTTGAGTTCAGATAAGTGAAGCTTCGTCTAGTATGTGTCTTCTGGCAGTGTTAGGACTGAAGGCGCACTGACTGTGAAGGAAACTGAATGAATGAAAGTGAACAGATCGTCCTTCATGTCTTCTCACTCAGCAAGCACTACGGCTACTACTACACATAATGAGACACTGAAACCCATTAGAATGAACCATGAAGACACTGACTCTGACACTGAGCGCATTCATGTGAGGAAAGATACACTCAGCCGGACGTTTTTTGCGGCGATGCAGACTGAAACGGAGGCCGAGAGGTCAGAGAGATGACATTCAGAGTTTCTTTAGCCATCGTTTGTGACTAAGTGGCATACTGAGTCACGGCAGCAGACCCTGCCAAAAGAGGAGCGTGTTTCAAAATGCAACTCAGTCATTTTCTTTTAGCCAGTCAAATAATCATGTAGACATTACAAATCTTAAAATATGATATGCTTTTCCTTTGAAAGTGGTGCAGACGGCCAGTCAAACCAGTCTATTCACACTCAAAAAAGTGCTGCATTGAATTTAATTTGAAGGTGATTGAAATGTGTATGTCATTTCCACATGAATAAGACGTATTACACTAATACCATTGCAGTAGCGTTGTTCCAGAGCTATGTCTCATTAGATTAGATAGATAAGATAATCCAGGAGTTTCCAAAGCTGGAGTTCCAAAAGTGATTAAAATGGGACTCCTGACAACCACCACAAGGCCTAGTAGACCACCCAAACTGTCCCTTCAGATAAACAGCACTTAAAGCTTTCATCTTTGAGAGAGGAGAAAATCAAACTCCACTCTTACTTCAGCTCTAAAAATATCCACTGAGTGTTTCTGTCCATCCTTAAACTGTAAGGAGCCAACTCAACACTATGAGTCTGAAAGGATGTGTAGCTGTTGAGAAGCTCTTACTGAGAAAAGGAAAGAGACGCATCAAACAAAGAAGCTGCTGTTGTTCTTAGAACAAGGGAACAAGTCCAGATCTCAACATCACTGGGAATATTTGGATAGTGAGAAGCAGAAAAAGGAAAACCAGCTTCTAAGACTGAACTTTGGAGGTATGTAAAAATATTTCTGCAGATTTCTTTAAAAAACTGAAAGCGAGTCTCCTGAAAAGAACAGAAGTTGGAATAAAGGTGAAGAGTGGACACGCTAAACACAGAAAAACTGGTATTATATTTAGTTGTAATTATTATAAACATTATGTAATCATTATAATTATTATAAACATTTGTTTTCTGCTTTTGTTTCCTGACACTGAAAAATGAATAACTTGTACTTAATAGCTACTTTAACCAGATAAATAAATGAAGGGTGCTCTCTGCCTTTTTCGCAGTACTGTATTACCAAAATCAATGAAGAAAGTGAAAGACAACATTGTGTTGGGTCCAGGCTGAGAGCTGCTACTATTCTAAAAAAAAGTCTTTAAAAAGACAGTTTGTTTTGATTTCACTGTCTTATTCCTGCACAATTAAAAGGTTAAGATGTAAACAAAGCCATTTAGAATGACTTGTTGTGAAATGCTCTATTCTAAAGAAAGTTACTAAGTCAGAATTCTTTATAATGGTGGCGACAGGAACCAGACATCCACCTCTAAAAGCTTCCTCACAGAAAGTTATTACATGAAATGGTAATGAATACACTGCCTGGTGTCTGAGACATTGTTGTACTGTAGTGTTGTGGAGATTCTGGAGTAAAATGCATTTTTATTCATGGTGGAGGGGTAAATGTTGAGTGCCATGAGGCAAAATAGTCCCTAAAGAAACATCATCAATACTACATATAAAAATGCAGAAGATGGGTGTAGGTTCACTGGTGGTTTTTGTATATTAAACAAAATGGCTATATCTGTGTTGTAGGCATCACAGCCCCTTGTTCACATCACCACCACTGCAAAGAAATCTGAGTATGTAAGCTTCTCTATGATGAAACACTTCATATTAAATCATTCTAAATGACTTTCTTTTCTTCTCAACCACTGAATTACATAGAATGTTTGAAAAATCTGTATTACTTACATTACAAATCCCTTTAACAATGACACCAAAGGGACACTTCCACTGTGTATTTATATTGCTAGTATTTATCAGAATAGCTTAAGTACTGGTGTAGTGGGATAGAAATCACCCAGCACTAAACTTGTATACATTTATCGAAAACAACAGCAAAAAACAGTTGTTCAAATATGTGAATCAGCCAAAAGATCTTAGTCTTACTCATTTTAAAGGGCCTATATCATGGAAAAGTTTTCCTCTTTTATTGACCTCAAAGAGTTTGATATAGTATGTAAACACTGTTAAAGTTTCAAAACCTACCATTAACTGCATATTCCATACAGTTCATAAGTGGAAACTAAGCTGCAAACCAACTCGTTTTAAATAGAGTGTTCTTGTGATGTGACAAAACCCAACACACACCTACATTGGGGGCAGTCGTGGGCTGGAGGTTAGGGATCTGGCCCTGTGACCGGAAGGTTGCTTGTTCGATCCCCAGGGCCGACAGTCCATGACTGAGGTGTCCTTGAGCAAGACACCTAACCCCCAACTGCTCCCCAGGCGCCATGGATATGGCTGCCTACTGCTCCGGGCAAGTGTGCTCACTGCCCCCTAGTGTGTGTGTTCACTAGTGTGTATGTGGTGTTTCACTTCACGGATGGATTAAATGCAGAGGTGGAATTTCCCCGGTTGTGGGATCAAAAAAGTATCACTTACTTACTTACAGTTTACAGTAGTTTAGCTCTGCACACTCACCCTGATATTATGGAGTGTTTCAGCCTAGATTGTTTTTGAATGATGCGCAGCCAATCGGAACAGAGCTTATTTGCAGATACCAGTCTTAAAAATACAGTTTAAACAGCCTGGTTAATTGTAAAGGGATAAAGAGAGATTGTCAATTGGCAAAAATGAATTCATGTTTTCGTTGCATGAACTTAAGATGTGGGCCCTGCAAAGTTTCAAAATGTACCATCAGTGTTTTCGTGATGTAAAGAAACACCAACACATTTCCATATATCAACCTAGTCAGCCTACTGCAGTTTAACCCCGTCTATTCACACTGACGTTAGGAGTGTTTAAACCTGGACAACTTTTGAAATGAGGCACAATATGAAGGCGGCCAATCAGAACAAAGCTCGTTTACATGTATCAGTTGTAAAGGCACAAACGAGAGGGACAGTGATGGCTTTCAAATAGTCACCAGCACATAAACGATCTCCAGAATATTCCTTCTGTCAACCTTTCTTAGCTTTAACTTAGTAAGACAGTGTAAGAAGGATTCAAATGCAAATGCATCTGTACACATGCTAATCCTATTAGAGGGTCTTTCTGAATTTCAGACGGATGATACAAGAATCTCTGACTGGATGTGAAATATGAAGGTTATGTGACCAAATAAGTCAGAATTCGGCCGACTGATGGGTGAGTGGTGGGATGAATAGTGACAACATGGCAATTATGCAAATGAGGTCTTATCTAGCTTACTGTTGCATTTTCGCGTTTAGTGAAACGCTCCAGCAGCAGCAGCAGCGTGAACAGGAAGGAATCTAAAGCATCTCAAAGAAACCGATTCATTCTTGGTTCCTTGGGAAAAAATCGCAGCTCGTTTTAATTAACAGAATAAAATCTCTATCAGAGTGGCGATAAGCGCAGAGCTAGTTCCACCTCTCTGAATTTGTAATTAAAAACTGCTTGGGGAAATGGGATGCTCAAGCATGTAGGCTATATGGGTGTAATAAATAAGCAAACGATAAACAAATAGGAGGGAAACTGATAAATAAATATAAGGAACCGTTTCTGAATAATTCACGTCTGTGAGTATCACGCTGATTTGGAATGTGTTGCAATTATCTGCTACTTCTTTGTAGTACATTTGCAGAGGGTGGACAAAATAATGGAAACACAACACTAGCTAGTTAGACTTATTGGTACAGTGCAAAAGTCAGAGACCACCCATCAATTAATGAATAAAGTCATTAATTTCTCAGGAGATATTTCTGATGAGATTTAACAGAGGGAAATAAGTGAGTTTCCAAAACTGGAGTTCAAAAAGTGATTAAAAGCTATGGAGAAAATGGGTCTCCTAACAACCACCTGCAAGGCCTGGTAGACCAACAAAACTGCCCCTATCAGATAAAGCTTTCTTCTTTGAGAGGAGAAAATCAAGTTCTGCTCTTGATTCAGATCTGAAAAAATCCACAAGTGTTTCTGTCCATCCTTCCACTGTGAGAAGACGGCTCAACACTTATGGGTCTGAAGGATGTGGAGCTGTCGGGACGCTCTTCCCGAGAAAAGGAAAAAGACACATCGAACAAAGACGTTGCTGGCATTCTCAGACCAATGGACTGACAAGCCCAGAGTCCAGACCTCAACATTACTGAAAGTGTTTGGGATTACTTGTTTCTCCCTAACACTGAAAAATTAATGTCTTGTGTACAGTGGCAGTTTTCACTGAAAATTAAACAAATAAATTACATCTCTGTGACTTTTGCACAAGTCCACTACATAGGTGACTGCTGACAAAGCACAAATTAATGCACTTAACATGTAACCATAGATTAATTACAATTTAAACACACTTCTTGTAAATTGTTCCAAAATTATGTACTTAGTATGTATTACAGTAGGATTAAAGAGTAAACATGTAAAGTATGTAAAGGGAACCAATGGGATATGCAATATTATGTTAGCACATTACAGGGGTACTCTGGCACATGGACACTTGAAAGTTTTTAACAGGTTTTAACAAACATTTGGGAGAGATATTTTTTATAATTTGTATATTGTTGTTTTACAGGCTCATTAGGTAATTATCCATCCATCCATCCATCCATCCATTTTCCAAGCCGCTTCTCCGTCAGGGTCGTGGGGAGGTGCTGGAGCCTATCCCAGCAGTCTTCGGGCGGAAGGCAGGATACACCCTGGACAGGTCGAGGTAATTATTTAAACTTTAATTTAAACTTTAATTTAATGTTCTGCTCATGTCAAAGTAGATTAAAAAAGCACAATACTACTGTAAAATATACTGTGATTGCTCTGTTAGCTTGCTAAATATTTAGCTAATGGCATCACACATCAACATTTAAACACATTCGAAAATCCAATGACTATCTAGACAGCTCATTTGATTGTTTCACACCTGTTGTAGGGAAGGACCAATGTTATGACCAGCTGTCACTGCACTGGACACTTTATTAGAAACACCTACCGTATACGTACTTCAATAATCCATTTACGTCTATAGAGACACTCTTGGCTGCTCATTTTTGCATAGAGGATTACATGGTTTAGAAGCTGAAGCAACTGCCCATTAAGTTCTATTATACAACCCCAATTCCAATGAAGTTGGGACGTTGTGTAAAACATAAATAAAAACAGAATACAATGATTTGCAAATCCTTTTCAGCCTATATTCAATTGAATACACTACAAAGACAAGATATTTAATGTTCAAATGGATAAACTTCAGTGTTTTTTTCAAATATTCACTCATTTTGAATTTGATGCCTGCAACACGTTCCAAAGAAGTTGGGACAGGGGCAACAAAAGACTGGGAAAGTTGAGGAATGTTCAAAAAACACCTGTTTGGAACATTCCACAGGTGAACAGGTTAACTGCAAGCAGGTGAGTGTCATGAGTAGGTATAAAGGGAGCATCCCTGAAAGGCTCAGTTGTTCACAAGCAAGGACGGGGCGAGGTTCACCACTTTGTGAACAACTGCATGAGCAAATAGTCCAACAGTTTAAGAACAACGTTTCTCAACATGCAATTGCAAGGATTTCATCATCTACAGTCCATAAGATGGATTCAGAGAATCTGGAGAAATTTCTGCAAGTAAGCGGTGAACACAGATCGTTGCTCCATCTACAAGTGCAAGTTAAAACTCTGCCATGCAAAGCGAAAGCCATATATCAACAACACCTAGAAATGCCGCCGGCTTCTCTGGGCCCGAGCTCATCTGAGATGGACTGACGCAAAGTAGAAAAGTGTCCTGTGGTCTGACGAGTCCACATTTCAAATTGTTTTTGGAAATCATGAACATCGTGTCCTCCAGGCCAAAGAGGAAAAGGACTGTCCGGATTGTTATCAGCGCAAAGTTCAAAAGCCAGCATCTCTGATGGTATGGGGGTGTGTTAGTGTCCATGGCATGGGTAACTTGCACATCTGTGAAGGCACCATTAATGCTGAAAGGTTCATACAGGTTTTGGAGCAACATATGCTGCCATCCAAGCAATGTCTTTTTCAGGGACGTCCTGCTTATTTCAGCAAGACAATGCCAATGCCACATTCTGCCCATGTTACAACAGCGTGGTTTCATAGTAAAAGAGTACGGGTACTAGGGTACTAGACTGGCCTGCCTGCAGTCCAGACCTGTCTTCCATTGAAAATGTGTGACACATTATGAAGTGCAAAATACAACAATGGAGACCCCGGACTGTAGAGCAACTGAAGTTGTATATCAAGCAAGAATGGGAAAGAATTCCACCTAGAAAGCTTCAATTCCTAAACGCTTATTGATTGTTGTTAAAAGGAAAGGTGATGTAACACAGTGGTAAACATGCCCCTGTCCCAACATCTTTGGAATGCGTTGCAGGCATCAAATTCAAAATGAGTGAATATTTGCAAAAAACAAAATTTATCCGTTTGAACATTAAATATCTTGTCTTTGTAGTGTATTCAATTGAATATAGGTTGAAAAGGATCTGCAAATCATCGTATTCTGTTTTTTTATTCATGTTTTACACAACGTCCCAACTTCATTGGGGTTTGTAAGTATGTTTTTAGTCAAGGGCTTTTCCATTCTTTCCTAAGAATACCTTCTGGAAAGGTATTAAAATTATCGTTCATGGTAATCAGCAATAAGCAACAGATGCAACAGATAGAGATTAAGTCAAAAAATGCTGGAGTGTTCCTTTAAATACCTTACTTGAATTACCTTGTGGACAAACAACCGCGAGTGCTCTTGGCAACATGAATGTTATTGCTTAGTCACTGAGGAGTTAGTCCCCAAAAACAAAAAATGCCATCTGTTTGCCATTCGACAAGATTGTACTTCATTAAACAACACTTTCAAAGACTATGTCACTCTTACCACAAGCAAATATTTGCAGTTTTGCTGCTGTATTAGCTGCCGGCTGCACGTTTTATTACTGAAGGTATGCAGGCAGTTTCACTGATTGCTTGTCAGTAAGCACAGCGCCTTTAGCAATGAAAAATATCCTGCGATACCAGCATTATATTTGTCATTCCCTTCAAAACATGCCCTCTGGGATATTTTTTGGTGCCATCTGGCCTTCATTTGTCTTTTGTATTGAGTTTTTAAGTCCACATTCTTCGTCTATCTGCTCAGTTCCTTCTGTATAGGGGGATTATTTCTCATCCTCTAGGATGGATGCGATAAGACACGAGTTCGCGCTTGCTAAATGAAAGAAATCTTTTGATATTAAAGATCATACTGGGGTTATAAGCTCTTGCTTCTGGCCATGCTGTTTCATTCTACTTTTTATCTGTTGCTGAAGCTGGAGTCAGTCATCACATCTTTACTGCTGACTCCTTTTACCTTCTTTGCAGTTTCAATGATACTAAATACTCTGCTTTTAATGTGCTTCCCATAATGCAATTCACTGAAAAATAAAATCAAACTTGGGATTTTAAAGCATTTTAACTGCCATGTTCGAAGCTGCTGTAAACTACTTGCACTTTTTATCCAGTGTGAACTGTGTGATGACTAAAGACAACTATTTGTTAGATATATAATGTATTAATTGAGTGTAGGATCCAGTATTTTAATTCCAATGTAGTGCACAACATAGGAAGTAGGGAACCATTTGGGATTGAGCCTCAGCTTGGGGAAAAGGGGGCATAAAAATCTGTTAGCTTGGTGCTAGATAAGACTGGAAATTGCATTTAAGTGATAATGGAAGTTAGCATTGTCATTGCAGTGGTCGTTTGGTGAGCAAAAATTACTAAGTGCATTGTTTTTGCATTAGATACTCTAAAGGAACTATATTTCTTATCAGAATAATTGTTTATGAAGATTATTATTAATAATAACTCACTCATCACTCATTATCTAAGCCACTTATCAATTATTTATTGAGAATTGTGTATTTTATCATATTTTACGTTGAAAAATGAAAAAAAGCTTGGACAGCACTCTTACAATAATTGCAAAATATTTGTTTGACTCACAAATGCAGACAAGTTTCAGCACATGGGCCTCCTCAGTGTTCTTTGAAATACTATAGGTTCTGTTATCTGTTGTTTAGAGAAAGCAATGAGTGCATTTCAGTGATTTTATCACAGGTAAGAGGATTTTACACATTGTGCCTACTAATGCCTTCACCCACCATAAAATCACAGTAATGAACACCCTACCATGGCTTATTTACCAGGAATATACATCCCAAGCCTTACAACGGTATTATAATGAAAAATATTAGATATATTTCCTCCAAGATGATTTCACTGCTCAGGGTATCATTTATTGTATTGCATACATAGAACTTATGTTCATGGCACTTTTTGGACATATCTCCATGGAGCCGTACTGGTTAAACTGTATTATAACTGGGGAATGCAGAAGACTAGCCTTTCACAGCTTATGAAAGTGCAGAAAGAGGCTTAGGTTTATGGAAATTGAAATGTTTCTACCAAAATGGGGAGCTATTCCAAAAATAGAATGGACTACAATGCAGGAAAAGCTGCCATTCACAAACCATGAGCTGGTGGGTGCCATTCAGTACAAATCCATTAGTTATTGACCAAAAGATCAGTCAGCACGGAAACTGTGTAGGTGAGACTATTTACATAATCTAACTGAATCAGACAGCTTAGGTTAAGAATACTGCTCGCTGCAGATATATACACTGTGTGCACAATTATTAGGCAAGTGAGTATTTTGACCATAATATTATTTTTAGGCATATTTTCAAACTCCAAGCTGGATAAACCTGATTGCTTAATGGATTTAAGCATAGCAGGTGATGTGTATCTGTGTAATGAGGGAGGGTGTGGCCTAAGGAGGTCAACACCCTATATCAAGGTGTGCATAATTATTAGGCAGCTTTTTTCTTTAGGCAAAATGGGTCAAAAAAGAGATTGAACTGACTCTGAAAAGTCAAAAAATAACAAAAGTCTCTCAGAGGGATGCAGAGCTCTTGAAATTGCTAAGATATTGGGGCGTGATCACAGAACCATCAAACGGTTTGTTGGAAATAGTCAACAGGGTTGCAAGAAACGTGTTGAGAAAAAAAAGACGCTAATTAACTGCCAAGGATTTGAGAAGAATCAAGCGTGAAGCTACCAGGAACCCATTATCTTCCAGTTCTGTCATATTCCAGAACTGCAGCCTAGCTGGAGTATCAAGAAGTACAAGATGTTCAGTGCTCAGAGACATGGCCAAGGTAAGGAAGGCTGAAACCTGACCACCACTGAACAAGACACATAAGCTGAAGCATCTAGACTGGTCCAAGAAATATCTGAAGACAGATTTTTCAAAGGTTTTATGGACTGATGAAATGAGAATGACTCTTGACGGACCAGATGGATGGGCCCGTGGCTGGATCAGTAATGGGACAGAGCTCCACTTCGAGTCAGACGCCAGCAAGGTGGAGGTGGGGTACTGGTATGGGCTGGTATTATTAAAGATGTGCTGGTTGGACCTTTTCGGGTTGAAGATGGGCTCAAAATGAACTCCCAAGCCTACTGCCAGTTTTTAGAAGACACTTTCTTTAAGCAGTGGTCCAGGAAGACTCTGCATCTTTCAAAAAGACAATGATTTTTATGCAGGACAATGCTCCATCACATGCATCCAAGTACTCCTCTGCATGGCTCGCCAGTAAAGGCGTTAAAGATGAAAAACTTATGACATGGCCTCCTTCCTCACCTGACCTGAACCCAACTGAGAACTTGTGGGCAATTCTTAAACGGGAGATTTACAGTGAAGGAAAACAGGACACCTCTCTGAACAGGGTCTGGGAGGCTGTGGTTGCTGCTGCACAAAAAGTTGATCGTCAACAGATCAAGAAACTGACAGACTCCATGAATGGAAGGCTTATCACTGTTATTGAAAAGAAGGGTGGCTATATTGCTCACTGATTTTTTTTTTAATATGTCAAATGTTCATTGGAAAGCTTTGAGTTGTTTGTTCATAATTCTCACATGAACAGATAAAAATAAAAAACGTGAGATGGGAAAATGTGTGTTTTTCATTTAGCTGCGTAATAATTCTGCACCATAATAGTTGCCCAATAATTGTGCACATATAGATATTCTCCTAAGAAAGCCAAAACCTCATTTTTACTTCATGTTTGAGGTTTATTAACATTTTGGATTAACCGAGAGCGCTGTAGTTGGTCATTAATAAAAATAATCCTCAAAAATAAGACTTGCCTAATAATTGTGCACACAGTGTATGTGTCCAAAGGTTTGTAGACACCTGCGCTTCTTCTGAAATGAAGGGAATTAATTGTGAGGTTTTTTCCTGTTTGCTGCAGTCACAGTCTGTACTCTTCTGAGAAGCTTTACACTAGATTTGATTGCATTCAGCCACAAGAGCATTATTGAGGTCAGGTGCTGATGTTGGGTGATTAGTTCTGGATCATTGCAACTCACCTCAAAAGGTACTGGATCCATTGCTCCAGAGAACACAGTTCACTGCTCCACAGTCCAATACTGACCTGAGAATGAAAAAGGTTTTTGTTGCTGTGTCTTTGAGACTTATATATGTAAAGGAACTCTGTTCTGATTGGTTGCCCTATATTGTGCTTTATTCAAAAGCAGTCAGGGCTGGTTTTTCCTTGATGTGGGTCTTTTAAACTAGCTGAATCCACTCATGATCAGGGCCGGCTGCTTTATGCTAGCTACACATTTGCAGGGATTCTTTTAATTACTTAATTTAGCCTTGCACAAATGACCTTTAACATCATACTCCTGATTTATGAATATTGTATTGAGGATTATATTTATTGAGGGGTGTTTCAAAACACTGTGGGCTACATGTTACATGTACAAATATCTGGTTTGATGTTTGGTTTTGGAGGAAAGAGCAGCCTGAAAAGCCAGTGCAGACGGTTTTATTGAGCTGCTCAGCAGTTGCAGAAGAGGCTGCTTAGTATTATGGATGTGGACGTGGATAAGACCCCCACGGCACTGTTTATTCTCTGCAGGAAGCGGCTGAGCAGTGGGAAGAGGAAGGCTGCTGCTTCTGCATGAACTGCAGGGTGTTTCCTATAGCTGAGAGAAACTGAAGAGCAGGTGCGCATAATCATTCTGAAATTATAGGCAGAAGAGAGAGAAAAACAGAAGCTTATTCACCATGTATATTAACATGTATTAGGAATCTATGTCACTGTTTGGTTTCAATACTTTATATTTGGTGCTATATAGCTACATTCAGCCATATAGACTAGAAAGGCCAACTTATTGGAAACAGCCACCTTATAACTACATTTACTGGCCATCTTACTGCAATATTGGTGCATTTTTTGTAGGTTGACAGTTATAGACTGTAGCTCATATGTGGCAGCAGCTCTGGTCTGCCTGGTCCCTCAATTGGACCACCAAAGGACCCTCAATAACCAGATATTATTGTTTTTTTTTTTTTCAATAACAATACAATGCGCACTACTAGAGTACTTTGCAACCACTTACTTTTGGTTGCATTAAAACACTTTGTAACCACTTTGTCAAACTACTTTCAATGTGCTTTATTAATAACATGTAGCTTAAAGGAGAATTCCACCAATTTTTCAAAATTTGTGTAATTCAGTAGTAAACAGTCATTTAGTGTGGTTTGATACAAAATGATTTATTGCAGAGAACCTTAGACTTTCTTTACAGTGGTGGTGACAGGAACTAGGGGTCACACAACTATACAACACAACACAAATATAGTCATTTTATTTACTATCCAAAACCACCAGTGAACCTACATGTGTCTTCTGAGTTATATGTAATGACGATGATGGTAAAATAAGGGTAAATCTCAAAAAAACCCAAGTTTTCCTTAGGGCCTATTTTGCCTCATTACACGCTGCATGTATCCTTCCATCCTGAAAGATAGATAGATAGATAGATAGATAGATAGATAGATAGATAGATAGATAGATAGATAGATAGATAGATAGATAGATAGATTCAACTTTATTGTCATTACTCAGTACAAGTACATGGCAACGAAATGCAGTTAGCATCTACCAGAAGTGCAAATAGTAGCAAATAGTGCAAAAAGAGACTGTGCAAGTGTGCAATAAATAGACATAGTGCAACATTACAGTATATATGGAATAAATTACTATTATAGATATGCAAAAAAATAGATTATAGGTGTGTAGATATATACATGAACATGTTGGAGATGTACACTGTATTGAATAACTGTTGCGATGTGTTATTTACATGGCAGTAGAATGTTAAATTAGTGCAGTGGTAATAATAATGAATAAAACAACAGCTCTGATTGGTGAGTGTAGTATGAAAGGCAGTGTTCATAGTCCGCTGTGTGCAGTATGAGTGGTAGTGTTATCAGTGAGGTGGTTGGGGTGGGAGGGGTCCTTAATGATGCTGTGTGCTCTGTGCACACAGCGCTGGTGGTGAATGTCTTTGATGGCAGGGAGCTGCATGCCTGTGATGCGCTGAGCAGTCCTTACTATCCTCTGCAGGGATTTCCTCTCCGCCACAGTGGAGCTGCTGTACCACACGGTCACACAGTTGGTCAGTATGCTCTCGATGGTGCATCTGTAAAAATTTGTGAGGATCTGAGGAGACAGCCGGTCTTGTTTTAGTCTCCTCAGGAAGTAATGCGCTGCTGTGCCTTCTTGATGAGATGGGAGGTGTTGAAGGACCATGAAAGGTCTGCCGAGATGTGGATTCCCAGGAACCTAAAGCTGGACACACGTTCTACCTCTGCTCCGTTGATGTAGACAGGAGAGTGTGTGCAGCCCTTGGTTTTCCGATAGTCCAGGATGAGTTCTTTGGTTTTGCCTGTGTTCAGGATGAGGTTGTTGGTGGTGCACCAGGAAGTCAGGTGCTGGATCTCCTCCCTGTAGGCCGATTCATCATTGTTCCTGATGTGGCCAACCACAGTGGTGTCATCTGCAAACTTGATGAAGATGTTAGATGTGTGCAGAGGAACACAATCGTGGGTGAACAGGGAGAAGAGCAGAGGGCTCAGCACACAGCCTTGCGGCACACCAGTGTTCAGGGTGATGGTGGTAGACATATGACTGCCCAATCTCACAGACTGGGGTCAGTCTGTCAGGAATTCCAAAACCCAGTTACACATGGGCGTGCTGATTCCCAGGTCGCTGAGCTTGGTGACCAGCCTAGTCAGGATGACCATGTTAAAAGCAGAGCCGAGGTCGATGAACAGCATGCGGATGTAGGTGTTCCTTTCATCCAGATGGGTGAGGGCAGAGTGAAGAGCAGTGGAAATTGCATCCTCACTCGACCTGTTTGCACAGTATGCAAACTGGTGGGAGTCCAGGGATGGTGGAAGCACTGTCTTTAGGTGGCTGAGGACCAGTTTCTCAAAGCACTTCATCACAATGGGGGTGAGTGCGACTGGGCGGAAGTAATTAGGACATGCAGCAGATGAGCACTTTGGCACCGGTATGATGGTGGATGTCTTCCAGCATGCAGGAACAGCAGCCTGGGCCAGTGATAGGTTGAAGATATCGGTGAAGACCTTGGCTAACTGTCCAGCGCACGCTCTGAGGACACGTCCAGGAACGCCATCTGGACCAGCAGCTTTGCGTGCATGCACCCTGCTCAGTACAGACTGCACATTATCAGTGGAAAGTGTGAGGGGGCTTTCATTGTGGGGAAGACCACTCCATGTGCTGTGTTGGTCATTCCTCTGGTCGAAACGAGCGTAGAACTGATTAAGCTCATCTGGGAGAGAGACACTGCTGGCTGAGGGGGTCAGGGATGGAGGCCTGTAGCCGGTGATTGCCTGAATGCCCTTTCACATGCGGCGGGGGTCAGAGTTGTGGAAGTTCTCCTCAACAGACAGTTTGTAGGTGTGTTTGGCTTTCCTAATCCCTTTTTTCAGGTTAGCCCTGGCTGAGCTGTAAGCCTCGGCATCACCAGATCTGAAAGCAGCATCACGTGCTTTCAGCAGTAGGCGAACCTCTGCATTCATCCAGGGTTTCTGATTAGGAAAGATTTTCAGTTGTTTGACAGAAGTTAAAAGGATTAAAAAAGTATGTTTTATGTTTTAGATAATGTTTTTATGTTTTAGATAAAACTATTTAAAGTATTATATGGAACTATCACCCAAAAATGAGGTTCAATAAAGGATTCATTTTGTCCTCACAAGATAAAATGTGACATCATTATATAAAGCTGATGAAATATGGTCCTTAAATTAAACTCAGATCTGTAATATTTTGCCCTTTCCTGACTGATACCACAGCCTGTGTAATATTAGTCATTTTGGGAAATATCAGTGAAGTCAGTCGTGTCTTATTAAAGCACTGCTGTCAATTTAAAAGTTAAACATTATCATGCTGGACATTACAGTGCTGTGTCTCATTGCGCTGAATTAAAAATGTTTTCATTAGCCTCCTTCTGCTTGGTTCTGGCCACAGTAGCTGGCATTTTGGCCGCTGGCCTGTGTTGTCCTCTCTTCAATCTGGTCCTCTTGTGCTTCTCGCCCCTCTAGTTTAATTGGCTCTGCGGTTCTTCATTTGACCTCATTAGCATGGTGGTGGGGGGGGCGGAGCCAACTGCTGAGTGTCAACCCCCAGGATACTGCCATTTCCTCCTTTAACCAGAGGGAACTAATACAAAAAATGTTCAGCACATTCTCCAGCATTTTTCAACCCAATTTATCTGCAGGTTTCCCTGTACTTAAAAGAAAATTTGCTCAAAACATATTTTTGATAGCACACAAATTGCCCATTGGCTTCTATATTTAAAAGAACCAACTGCCCATTGGGTTCCCTTATAGGTGTGTTTTTCAGACAACATGTTTTATGCTCAGGGAAGCAACTGATTCTCAAGGTACTGTAGTGTTTTTAAAGTAAAAAGAAGTAAAATCGAGCTACGAGGCTATACATTCGCTTATATTCAATTATATAGTTTAATCTGCTAGTCCACTGATTTTCTACATGTCTGTCTAATTCACTGGTTGAGATGGAAGCAAAGACATTCAGAATGGTTTGATGTGAAAAAGTTTGAAAGCCACATTTACACACACCCTGATAATCCATTAACAATTAGATTAATAGTTCAGTCGGAATAGTATGCGTCCATGTATACACCTCAACCATCTGATTGAACGAGGTGGGTAATCCTCTAAATAACCTGTTAAATAGAAGAATAATAGCCGTGTAAATGCCTGAACCTGATTACTTTCCCAATTGGAAAATGTAAGTGTGTTTTGTGTATGTGTGTGGCATCATAGCAAAAGTTTATAACATTTAACACAGTGGGAGCAGAAACTGGTCTGCAGAGGAGACAAAGTTCATGCTCTGAGCTTTAAAAGACGGCAGTGGGACAGACATCCAGCTTATGTGTCTCAGAACACGACGTCTTCTGCTCGGCCTTCTTTAATAAGTACATGTGAGGTGCAGTTTCCTGAGTCTGACATCATTTTAAAGCAATTAAAGCACAAGCACTGCTCACTGCTGCTCGTCTCACACTGACTGCACTCATGTGATGCTTGTTGTCATGGTAACATCCACACTTAGTGGGACTCTACACATGCACATAATTTTGGCTCAGATTACTTGTAGTGTGCGTGCAAATGGAGATTTTCCATCAGATTGTTAAGTACAGTGAGCACATAAACACCTCAGTCTTAACATATGATCAAAATGTATTCAATTGGATTGGCAAAAATATTTGCTTGTGAACATGGCCAGTGTAAGCCAGTTGGTCTCAGTCAGCCAGGTGAGCTCCTGCTTTATTTGGCCACCATCTATCCTCCTGGAGATCTGCTTTTCTGCAGAGTTTAGTTCCATACCACATTTAACAGGCTGAACTCTCCCAATATGGAAACAAAACATAGTTCAAAATTGTTGACCAAATATATTTTTGTAATGTATGAAAATGTCTAAAAATGTATTGGATAAATATGGCACATTTCTTGCGTAATATTTTTTTATTGTTTGTCTGAACATTGTGGTGTTTATATGCTTGAGTTTATACAGTAATTCACAGTACTCAGCCCAAATTCTACTGGTCCACCGGGAACAGTTATCTATGAGGGAGCTTTTAGAACAGAGGTGTCTAGTTTTATCCACATATGGCTGGTATGGCTACAGGTTTTCAATCTAAACAAGCTTAGACTCTCCTGATTATGCTCGTTACATCAGTTGGTCTTAGTCAGTCAGGTGAGCTTTTGCTTTTTTTTTCTGAATGAAAACTTGCAGCCAACTGCTCTTTTCAGAAACAATTGTCTTGTTTTAGAGGCAGGCCTGGACTGGCCGTCATGAGAAATGAAAGATTTCTTGGTGGCCTGGCCTGTCAGCTGCCCTGGGCAGCCTGGCTCAATGATGTTACAATGTACAATGAACTGAACAGCACAGTACAGCTTGTAAATGTACACTGTCTCTGCAGTCCTCGTGAATCATGTCTTTGTGTTGTGACATAGCATGTAAAAAACACTCAATACCCACTCGCACACAGGCAATAAAGCGAGCAAGTTTATGCTTAGTGTCTCACCAAGAAATGGGTGAGAGTGGGAAAGGATTAAAAAAAAAAAAAGAAAAGTACTAGAAGGTGATTTTGATTACTGATTTATTTATAAAGGTCAGTCATTTAAGAACTTTTTCATTAGTCTTAAGACGGCATCTTAACGTTAGCTAACTAACTAGCAGTTAAATATTCTCATTTGATGCTTCATTGTGGTGCCCAAATTCACAAAATCTAGATAGATCATCTTAAAAGTAGTTTTGCCAGTCAAACGCAGGAGTTTAATTATTTATGACTCTGCAGAAGGAATTTCTTGATGCTTGCGATTAGCATTAAAAGTCTACGTTTTAGCTGAGGCACAATTGTTCATTCGTGGATGTTCCAAAAGCATACATTATATGAAACAAGTGTGGTTCTAAATTAGACGCTTTTAAAAAAAACAAATCATACAACATTTTTTTCCTGGCACGATGCAAAGCTTGAGCCAGATAGTCTACATTGCATACATTGCTTGGTGATGCAATACAGTTCTAGATACTTCAGAAAAAAAGTATGCATTTAAATTGATAATTTACTTTGTCTTTTCATTTTTTTTCTTTGCAAAGGTGGAGATACACAAGCAGAAAGAGCATCAGACACCTTCAAACTCAAGAAGAGCTACAGGTATATTAGGTTTATCTAATATAAAGAAATACAGGGGAAAGTTAGGGATGATGGGGATATTGTTAGAAGTAGTTATTTCTGCAACTCATGCAAAACATATTCATTTAATTGTGCAGCAAATGCAGATGTAAAGGAGGGAGAAAGAGTTTCAGAACAGAACACAGATACAGGGGAACAAGAAAAGGAAAGAGCAGAAAAAACCTATTGATTGTTTTGCTTGGATTAAAAAATTTCAACTTTTTTTTTTTAAGTATCACCCACTATTTATATTATCCTGAACATACATATAAAACTCTAAACACCTAAACACCTAAATACTCTTGCAGATGCAGGAGCTGTCAGTTTGTGTGTGGCCTAAGTCCTGCCATGATTCCAGGCCCAGCACAACTGTCCCAGTCTGGCCCTGTTTAGATCATTAAGTTTATCAGATGTCTGGTTCCGTTCACCACCTTAAAGAAAAAAAAAACAGTAAAATCTCCATTTCAGACTGTGTGTACGATATTGAGTGTATGATTTGTTAAAAAATGGAAAAAATGCATTTATGACCAGGCAAATAGTAAATAATTACACTACACCTTATTGCTAATGTTAAGACCTGGATAGGACTGCATGTGAAATATGTAAATGTAATTTGTTCAATGCAATGACAGGTGCTATATAAATAAGGTCTGTTGTTAGTAAAAGACCATTAATAACTAATGCATCTGTAGATAATCTATGGAGAATAAAGTGTTATCAGAATACAGTGTTTCTAATCCATTTATATGCTAAGCATATACGTCAGTGAAATATAATTACAAAGAAATACTGCTTCAATAATTAAATTAAAGTTAAAGCTCTAAGCTCTGTCTAATTAAATTCCAATGTAACTCTATTTAGTTCCATTAATAAAACATACAGCAGGACAACATGACATATGGATACATGTATGTGTAATGAGCTGCAATATGTGAGGGCTAAATAATTCAATAAGTCACTCACTCTGATCTCTGATACTAGAATACTCATCACAAGCCTTTTAGAAATAAAAGAATATAGCAAAAATAGAAGATGCAGTAATTGCCAGTAATAATAAAATGTGCAGTTTCATATGAATTATTTCATAGCTCATTGAATCAAGTCAAGAAATTGTGTGGAAAGTGCAGATATTAAACTTTCAATCCAGATCATGTTTGTGTTTGTGAGTAGAAGAGGAGATATTTTAGCAATGCAGTTATATGAGTTACTACTTCTTTGCTTTTGTCCACAACTCGTCTCGCAGTTTTCTGAGATATGCACACCTTTCTAACTAAAAAATGTTTGTCTTCCTTTATACACTTAAGATTTCGTCAACCCTAAGAGTCACATTCTGCTGGGGAGTCAGGGGAATGCTGAGGAACTTGGCACAACCACCAAAGACAACATCAGAAGAGAATGAACCATGTCAAGAGAATATCACAGGGTTTTATTACAGGACGTTGCAAACTTTGAAGGCTTATCTAACCTGAGATTCACAAAGACTGACCAAACTTTTGGCCTGAGATGAATTTATTTCTTTGCATGCTGACTTGAAATAGGACTGAGATGAATTTTGGCATTTGCAAAAACCACAAAACTGTGAGACAGGGATGACGCAAATAAGGCTGCAGCCTACGACGCAATCTTGTACACTCTGCTTCTGGAGTTTTGTTTGTCCCATTAGTTGGGAGACTGTCTTGCATTCTTTCATCCCTTTTAGCTCTTGCCAAATAAAAGTCAGTCTGAGATTTATTCTTGTCTGGTCTCAGCTTGGTCACTCACTTTCTCTTTCTTGCTTTCACTGACAATGTCTTCTTTGATCCCTTTGAGCATCTGCCATGATGTCTATATTGAGAATACCAAGTTATTTCTTATATCTAGCTGAGTTGCTTGTGTGTGACATGGTACCGGAAAGTGTTAGGTAGTTCTCTGAGAGATCTTGTGCCGGCTCCTCCAAAGTTACATAACACTGTAGCAAGCATTCTGGGCCTGGAATGGAAATGACAGAGACACCATTCTTCCTATTACATAATGCTCTTTTAAATAGTGATTTAATGAGAAAGTAATGAATTAGTTATTTTTGTTAGTGTATTTAAGTACAGTTTTCCCTGTAATGGTACTTTTCAGACTAAAACGGAATTATAGTATTTTACTCTTATTTCAGTTCATTTTTAATGAAATTGTTTTTTAATAATGTTAGAGTAAAAATGAATTTTGAGCACATGAGCTCATAAACCAATTAAAAGAGAGTGCTGTTCAATTTAAAAGATTCAGTTCTGAAAGTCCACCAAAAAACAGAGCAAAACACAGCAAAACAGAGCTACTTCAAGACGCATAAATGCTGCAGCCAAGTTCAGAGATGTCCAGTTTAGAGGGAAAAGAAGGAGGGGAATGCACACATGACGAACATACTTTATCCAAATGGTCGTCTTTCATTTACAAATGAACTAAAGAAAGAAACTTATGCAAAGATTTTGGCCTAAAATCCATGTATATGCAGGGTGTTGTGAGGCAAATAGTCCCCAAAGAAAGCTTAATTTTTCAGGTTTAACACTATTTACCATCACCAACATTACATAAAAAACTCAGAACACATGTAGACTATATTTGTGTTGGCCAAATTCATAAAATGGCTGTATTTGTATTGTAGACATCACAAGCCCTGGTTCCTATCACCACCATTTAGGCAAATTTAGAAATTTAGGAAAATCGGGGAACTCTATGCATTTCATTCTGAACTGTTCAAACACATGGCCTAAAATAAGACAGGTTGGTGTAGTAGGGAACAGAAATACTAAATGCAGTAGCTCACAGACACCAGCAGTTGTATCTGAGGATGAGGAATGATTAATGGTGTCACTGGAGGAACTCCTGTTAGAAAAAAATCTACTAGAAAACTCACGCTGGCAGAAAACCAGAGAGAACAGATTGAGGGGGCTACGCTCATTTCTTCTCCCACATGATCTTTACAAAGAGCCACATAAAAGAACGTCCTAGCACAGGCCCAAGCGTGTACGACGCTCATGCTGCTTGCGTATTGGAAGCACAGAGCCGTTAGTGCCCATGACTTAATTCCACTAAACGTCACGCGCCACACTGCCTGAGCCGCTTAGTCCTTATCAGCTTCTAAGTAATGATCACAGGACATTGATAAACTTCTTTAGCCAGGCAGTAATATATCAAAGTAGAATGCTTAATACAAAACACTGTAATCCAAGCAAAAGGACAGATAATGGAAAAATGAAGCGCACAGTTTTCATCAACTTGGCTGTCCATCAGATAAAAGGAGTGGACAGGCACATTTTTAAAGCTGTGATAAAACGGATACCGCTTCTAAAATCTTATCGGCTGAGCTGTGCTCTAAAATTCTTGGTATATAAATGCATGGCCGCATGCATCAACTCAATCCTGTATTATTTTGGAATGTTTTCTGCATAATTCTGTGGTAAACAAAGTCATTCAGAGTGGTATGATGTGTAATGGTTCATGTAGAGTCACTCAGGTGTCCTTACAGTGGTGGTGATAGGAACCAGGGGTCATGATGTCTACAACACAAATATAGCCATTTAATTTACTATCCGAAACCAACAGTGAATCTACACGTGTCGTCTGAGCTTTTATACAAGAAGATTCACTCGAAAGAGGCCCCGGATATTCTATAATAGCTCTCACTAGGATGAAGCAATCTGAACGAAACAATGTGCAATGTGCTTTAGTATATGGAGCTTTGAACAAGCCAGGATGATGTTGTCATGATGTTGTCATGGTGTTTAATTTCCATTTGTAACACTCACTGCTTCTCCAACATGATCTATATGTCACACCTTGCTTGCAGGTGAGGCTAGATATGCTGCAAGATATGCAAGGTTGTGAGTTGTAAGAAAAAGTGATGGCAAACCACAATAGCACATTCAGTGCAAGTAGACGCTTCAGCAGTTGGAATTGGAGCTGTCCTGCTACAAGGCACTGATGGCCAAGAACAACTGGTGTTGTACCTTAGTCGGAAGCTGCTGCAGAGAGAGACAAGCTATTCCACTGTGGAAAAGGAAGCTCTTGCGATCAAATGGGTCTTGGAGAGCCTTTGTTATTATCTGCTGGGGAGGGAATTCATATTAGAGGCTGAACACAAGGACCTGACTTGGATAAATTCAATGAAAGATCACAATTCAGTTTATCAAATTTTATCACAGAATCGGACAGCAGAATGTTATGGCAGATTACTTTTCCCGATTGCCTACCTTGGGCAATCCAGGAGAGATGGAGATGTGACAGAACGAACAAACTCGTTTCCCTAGTTAAATCTATTTCCTTACATATTTCTCCCTTATTTCAGTCCCGTTCTGTCCCTGCTCTAGTCTTACAGTAGTTCATACACTCTCTCACCATTTAATCAACGAATGCTGCTGTTCATTTCCCACTGCAATCTCAGTCCTTGCTAACTTGGTACATAATATCACCTTTTACAGTTAAAAGATTCAAGATTCAGGAGTTTTATTGTCATGTGCACAGCAGAACAGGCAGTTGCACTGTACAATGAAATTCTTACTTTGCTGTTCCTCCATTCACCATATATACTCTTAAGAGAATAAAAAAAAGGAAAATATAAGAATAACTCTAAAAAACAGCAGTAAACGGTAAAAGCAAAAAAAGTGTACAGTGTGTGCAAAGTTGAAATAAGATTGAAGTTACACGTGCGTATGTGCAAATAAGTGGAGCAGCTGTTCATAAAGTGCATCAAGTGACAGATGAAAACAGATGTAAACAGTAAACAGTAAACAATATTACGCTGTGCAGTAATAGATGTAAGCAGTATTGTTCTAACAGCAGCAGTGCAGTGCAGGTAAGGTGCAGTTGTTGAGTGCAAGGTTAAATCAGTTCAGATTGGGAGGGGGGAAGAGGTAGTTAGTGAGGTGTTCACCAGCCTGATGGCCTGTGTATAGAAACTGTTGGTCAGTCTATTTGTCCTGGACTTGACACTCCTGTAACGTCTGCCTGAAAAGTACACTAGTGCACTTTATATCATGATACTAGCAGCAGGTTTAGAACATACATGACTTACATGAATTGTAGTACTTTCTGGTCTGGGAAAAGGCCCAAGTTTGGTTTGGTTTGGGCTGTCTTTAAATAATGCCTGGGCAAAATTCAGACATGATCAGCAGAAGCCTGTTGGAATGATCTGTTTGGAATGGGGTTCATGGGGTTCATATAGTATGACGAGTTTTTTTTTTTCTCTTTAATCTTGTTCATTTTGTGTGTATTTAGCTTATGATTCAAGGATCCATTGTAGACAAGCGTTTCTTCGACTTTGTATTTATTTCATGAGTTATTATTGCTGGTTATTATTGTTTCCCCCTGCAGAGGTGAAGGACTGGTATGTGCTGGGTTGAGTAGACCAGTGGACGTCTATTTAAGGAGTAATGCATTTTTGTAGAGAGAAGGAGATGGTGGGTTGATTGTTGAGCCAAAGTATTTTGAGGGACACTGTTGCTTCCTCAAAATGTATAATATATTCTGTAAATATTTTTTTTTCTTACCGTTTTTGGTATTTTCTTGACACTGAATGTGCTATTGTGCTTTGCCATCGCTTTTTCTTACAACTCACGACCTAGTCTGAGCATATCTACCCTCAGCTGCAAGCAAGGTGTGACACTATACAAACGTGATCTATACAAATAGAGCCCTGTGCCCATAGATACGCATGCATCTATGCCCGTATCCCTTCATGTGCCTGGCAAAAAACAGAGATTACTTCAAGCATTGCGTGTAATGCAATCAATTACACATACACCAAGGTATATAGCATATTTTTGGGATCTCTTTCAAGTGAATCTCCCTGTATGCATTGTTGCTGATGGGAAAATAGTAATAAACCTGAAAAAAAATCAGTTTCTTAGGGAACTATTCAGCAACACCAAACAAACCAAATGTTGCTGTTATATTAAGAAGTTTTAGATGTTGAAGTCCTCATTTATCACTTGCTTGCCAATTTACTCCTTGATCTCACCTTACAGGTAATACTACCACATCAGAGAGTTTATTCAGTCAGTTTATTTAATCAGAGAACGCAGTCTGTCTCTTTCTCTCTCTCCCTCTCTCTGTGTCTCTGTTACTCTCTGTCTTTCTATTTCTATTTTATATTCTATTTCAAATGAAGTCAAAAATACATTTCTAATTCTGTGTGAAGTAATTAGCATGATTGCAAAAGGAATATATCACAGCAAAGAAAACAATACTGGACCAATTGCTATTGTTACTGATTTTAATGGTAGAAATGTTCTAGACAGGTGTCAGTGAATTTATACAGTTTAAAGGCTGTGAATATAATGTCGACATTGTTAATGTATTATTATTAAAGCTATACAGGTTTACATGGATCAGTTTCATAACTCATTTACTCACTTTTAGCACATTGGAGGTACTCCACAAGCACTCAAATAGCTTAAGGTGCTTCATAAGAGCAATGCTGTGCATGAGTGACACTATGCTTATTTTATTATTTTTTAATGACACTCAAAAATAGATGGAAGCCCTGAAGGGTAAGATGAAAAAAATGTGTGACTCTACCTTTATAACATACAAAACACAGCTGCCTGTATAACATACCGAAAAATATTTCTAGCAAAGTCAACCGTCAAAACCTCAAAAAAATGTAATGTATTCACTATTTTAAGGGAAAAAAATTGAGCTAAAATTTAGCATGGTAGCACGTTACACCAGTTTAGACAAGTGTTTTTTGCCTTTTGGGGACCAGAAATCACTGGGGAGGTAAGTGGCTAACAATTAGCATACTATACCACACTGACCAGCAGAGGGCAGCTGTGCTGCCTGGTCAATGGATGTGGAAACCTTCTACCAGAAGTAAATTTTGCTTTGTGACTTTATTTCGTGAGCTTTAACCCAACAAATTTGCAAATTCGTGGAAGTGTGAGCCAATAGAAAACAAGACAGACAGCATGAGAGAAAGACGTATTATGAAAGATATGTAGGATCAGGATGGAGCAGCACTTACTGAACAGCATAGTTATTAGTTAGACAGTGATTTTGATTGGTCAATGTCAAAAATGGAATTTCGAATATCATATATTTTCATATTTTCCCACTGTTTTGTCTATGATCAGATTCTAATATTGAAAACAAATCTGAAAACATTTTGAGTGGGCCAATGATAGAAGTGGGTGAGCTGCCACTGGCGAGGCATCAATCTAGTGGGAAAGCAGCCTTTGAATGTTTTTTTGTCCTTTACCGTTTCTGAGCTACAAGCTTTTCTAACAACAGAAAGATGGCAATAACACAGAGAGTCAATCCTGTTGGTTATTCTCTATTAGAGATGTGTGCTGGCCGACAGCAGGTGGTTGGACTGATGACTGAATAATGGATTTCAGCCAGAAAACAACCGTGGACACCACAAACACCGCATATACTATCAGGCTCAACTCACTCAGGAATAGACAGGCCTGGTTATCATGCTATTGGAGCACTTTGTCTATAATTAAAACATTTTACCCCTTGAACAACATGTTATCTTGTCCCCCAATAGATATAAACAGTTTATGACTTAAGCAAATAGCATGAGTTTGTCTAATGTTGGAAGGTTTTTATAAAATGTGCCTTACTGACCATCTTCAATTATTACAGCACAAACAAACAGTTAAAGTGAAGTTATGAAATTAAGTTTGTGGAGAAAGACCAGGGGCGGGGTTCACGAAAGCTTCTCTAAGAAAAGACTTATGAAGGATCTTTTGTCAAACACTACGAAATTCATAAGAATGGGCCTCATTTCCTCTTAAAACCCACTGAAAACCAAAGTATTCACAAAGATTCTGACATTCACCAGTGTTTTCATATTTGGAATTTGTTCTTAGGTAGAAACAGAATCTACAAACTCAAGAGCACAAAAAGTGCGAACAGTTCTGTGGTGGAGAAAACGTCATTAATCTGACGTAGACTTTTTCTTAGGACCTTTCTCCAGAACACATTCAAGAAAAAAGTATGAAGATTATTGGTCTTAAGTGTCAAGATTGGCTCCTCCCACTCCTCCATGTGCTTTTTGTTTACTTTCTGATCGTCCGCGTGCATTTGTTGTGTTTGAGATTGGCCCCCTTGTTTTCACACCCCGCCCCTGATTGTTTCCACCTGTGTTTCAACCTGTGTCCTGTTATCCCTTGTTAGCCCTCTTGTATTTAAGCCCTGTGTTTGCCCCTTGTGGTTGTTGGTCTTTGTATGCTTGTTTGATGTGCTGTTTGTATGTGCTGATTGTGTTTTATGTTTCATGTACTGATTGAATGTTTGGTGTTTGTTTTGCTTATGTTCTTTCATCATGTCTGACCTGCAATCTCTCCGTGTTGGCTATTTGAACCTGGACCATTTTGACCATGACCCTGGATTTGCCCAAAATAAAATTCGCTTATCTCAGCATGTGTGTCTTAATTGTTTTCATCTTGGTTATTTGTCATGTAGACTGTCAGTATGGCGGCACGGTGGCGTGGTGGGTAGCGCTGTTGCCTCACAGCAAGGAGGGGCTGGGTTCGATTCCCCGGCCGGGCGACCAGGGTCCTCCCCGTGTCTGCGTGGGTTTCCTCCGGTTTCCTCCCACAGTCCAAAGACATACAGTCAGGCCAATTGGACCTGCTAAATTGCCCCTGTGTGTGAGTGACTGTCTGTCTGTCTGCCCTGCGATGGACTGGCGACCTGTCCAGGGTGTATCGTGCCTTTCGCCCAAAGACTGCTGGGATAGGCTCCAGCATCCCCCCACGACCCTGACGGAGAAGCGGCTTAGAAAATGGATGGATGGACTTTCAGTATCATGTTATGTTTTACAGATTAACAGAAACCATGCCATATTTCTATTAACTGGTTATTTAGTTTAACCTGCTCAGAACCGAGGACAGCAAAATGGAAGTAAATCAAATCAAATGGTCAAAAAACATGAGCTACTGATTTAATGAAGATGGTTCCTCAAACGTTGTTTAGTGAAGGCAACGGCTCTATTAAGGACCATGAGCACAACATACAATCACTCACAACATGTTAAATGGTTCTTTGCATGGTGAAATGGTCCCTCAGATTGATGGATAATGTGTTGTATATGGTTCTGCAGATAACCTTTTTGAAAATAGTTGTAAACAGCACCGAAAAGGGTTCTGCTATTGTGACAATGTCATGCTTGTACCAATATAGGGTTCTTCCTATGAAAATGTGCTGATTTTCATGACATTACAAAATGAATGAATTTAAAATGGGGCATTTTGTGCTTTACTTGCCATTTATGGACTGTATGGACTAGAGAGTGGTTACAGACTACAGCAAAATCTTTAAAAAAATAATGGAAAAGTCTTAATAACACCTGCTATGTGGGGGTCCTGGCTGTTGAAGAACAGGGTAAAAGGTGACTAACAAAGTATGCAAAGAAACAGATGAACTTCAGTCTGTAACTGTTGAACTACAAAATGCACATGTATAGTAAGGGAGCTGATAAAATGAATAAAGAGTGTAGAAGCAAGGTCATGTATTTTTTTTTTCTTCACATGAATCACCTTTTCACCATTATCAACTTTATATATAAAACTCAGGAGACAAGTGTTGGTTCACTGCTGGTGTTAAAATAGTAAATAAAATGGCTATAACTGTGTTGTAGACATCACAACCCCTGGTTCTTATAAGCACCACTGTAAAGAATCTGAGACAATAACTTTTTCTACAAGTGACCATTTCACATCAAGTCACTCTGAATGTCTTTGTTTACAACTCAATGATTTAATATGCAGAATTTGGAAAAATCAGCCGAGTTCCCCTTGAAGTATATCTATCTCAGTAATTGCATCTAGTTAATACCCACCTCTGCACACAATCTGTTAACTGGCTGAGGTTATGAACATGTTTTATAAATACTGATTTCTGATGAAACAACTGTGGATGTTTTCAGGTCCTTGAAAAAGATGAAAAAGTCTTTCTGCCTTGCCTGGAGGCCTGTAGTCCAATCCCAGCCTCGCTCCCACAGCTTCCCACCAGCATCTTCTCCTTATCAACCGGCGTCAGAAGCTTTGTCTCTAGCTGCACTAATGTGCATTAACCATGCTGACAGTGCTTCCAACACGGCTGCTGCTGCGTCCCTGTCTCTGCCTCTGAAAGCTCCAATATACACTATATTTCCAAAAGTATTTGCTCGTCTGCCTTCACACGCATATGAACTTGAGTCACATCCCATTCTTAATCCATAGGGTTTAATGTGATGTCAGCCCACACTTTGCAGCTATAACAGCTTCAGCTTTTCTGGGAAGGCTTTCCACAAGGGTTTGGAGAGAATATTTGACCGTTCTTTCAGCATTTATGAGGTCAGACGCTAATGTTGGACGAGAAGGCCTGGCTCGTAGTTTCCGCTCTAATTTATCCCATAGGTGTTCTGTTCGGTTGAGTCAGGACTCTGTGCAGGCCAGTCAAGTTCTTCCACACCAAATTCACTCATCCATGTCTTTATGGACCTTGCTGTGTGCACTGTTGTGTAGACATGTTGGAACAGGAAGGGGCCGTCCACAAACAGTTTGCACAAAGCTGGGAGCATGAAATTGTCCAAAATCTCTTGGTCTGCTGAAGCATTAAGAGTTCCTTTCACTGGAACTAAGATGCTAAGCACAACTCCTGAAAAACAACCTCACACCATAATACCCCCTCCACCAAACTTTACACTTGTCACAATGCAGTCAGACAAGTACCGTTCTCCTGGCAACCACCAAACCCAGACTTGTCCATCGAATTGCCAGACGGAGAAGTGTGATTCGTCACTCCAGAGAACACGTCTCCACTGCTCTAGAGTCCAGTGGCGGTGCTTTACACCACTGCATTCAACGCTTTGCATTGCACTTGGTGAAGTAAGGCTTGGATGCAGCTGCTCAGCCATGGAAACCCATTCTATGAAGCTCTCTACACTGTTCTTGACATAATCTGAAGGCCATACGAAGTTTGGAGATCTGTAGTGATTGACTCTGCAGAAAGTTGGGTTCAGCTGAATTCATTGCTATGCATGGGTGAGTGAATACTTTTGGCAAAATAGTTTATCTCTGCGCTATTGGAACAGAAGGGACCGTTTCATTCACTTCCTAACCTATAGTCATCCATCAGCATTAACATGGAAACTGGCTTTGTGTCATGCTAAAGTCCAACAGAATTAGTCTTTCAGAATGCCAGGGTATGACAATGCTTGTCAATGTGGTGCCAGAAAATAATTAAAACATAACTGGAGACTATTACAGATTAGCCTTCTATTCCTTCTTAGTGGATATCGGCTCATAGTGATTGAAGCTAAATGCTATAGGCTATAATCTTGTGATAAGTATGTCATTAATTTTGAACCAACTAATGGTCTGAAAAGTGGCATAGATTTCAAAGTGGCAGATTTTTGAGGTAATTTCTTCACTCTTTTACATTAAGAAACTAACAGGTTTAACTCCCTACCATCAATTATTATTGCATAATTCCTTGCTTTTCTGAAATAAAAAAGATGCCATCCCAGTCTATACAGCCCATATACGGAAACTATACTGTAAAAGCCTGTTTTGAATACATTGTATATGCATTTACATCCATTCACCTATTCACAGTGCAACTGTTTAACCCCACTTCATGCAGAAATTATACTGTGTTTCAGTCACACTGCTTTGTAAATGAGGCACCATTCCAAACAGCTAATTTACATACATCAGCCTTAAAGGCACAGAAACATTGGCAAAGTTTCAACATATTCCCTTCACTCCCCAGTTCATACTGTCTATATAGGGAAACTAAACTTCAAGATTAATTAGACTGTTTAGAATGAATTGTTTCTGTGATGTCAACTCCTTTACATATTTCCACCTATTCAGCCTTCTGCAGTTTAGCTCCACCATTCACACTGAAGTTGCTTTCTGAATGAGGCACAGCCAATCAGAACAGAGTTTATTTTCATATATCATGTCTTAAAGGCACTGTAACAAAAACAGGATGTTTATTTCTAAAAGACAAAGAGTGGTTGGGAAATGGTTATCCATCCATCCATCCATCCATCCATTTTCAAAGCCGCTTCTCCGTCAGTGTCGCTGGGGAAATGGTTATGTAAAAATTAATTATGACCGATTTATGGTACATAAAATCACACATAGTTACAAGTTCACCTCAAGGGAAAAATAAAACACAAGAAAACTGAAGGATATGAGCCCTTTAACACTGTGTAATGGTTAGCCAGTGTATGAATCATTCTACAAAACTGTTTCAAAGTCAGAGTTAAAAACCCATTTTAAGTGACTTGGGCTTTTGACAAACTCTTCTGCTTTGAAGGACTCTATAACTTCTGTTTATGTTATTAAAGTAATTGACCGAAAATTTTATTTTGTCACTTACAAAGCAATTAGAACAGTCCCAAAGCTTTACCGAATGTGTTAGTAGTGACAATTTTGGCACATTTTGAGCAGAACTCAAAAATGCTAATAAACATAACTTTGAACAGGTGTACACACATGAGGTCAGAATATTTTTATTAAAATACAAAAAGCTTACTTGATTGCAGAAAATCTATATTTTTGTAGTAGACCCTGATTTTGAGACACATTTACGTCAAAACAATGGGATCTAACTGCTCATTGTGAGGTTATGAGGGACAGGGCTGCAGGGGTGTGGCTAAAATAAGGCTCTGCTTAAGGCTTTGTGTTTCAGTGGTCACATAAAAACTTTTTTTTTAAAATGAAACTTTTTTTTTGTGACAGACACGTCCCAAAAGTAAGTACCAATTTAATGATGATCCTGTGTATATTTAGCTCATTACTATCTCAATGAATGTCTTGTGTTTAAATATATCATAATATAATACTTCTCTCTTCTTTTTTTTGTTAGAAAAGTTTGTTATGGATCACTCTGCAGAATTAGTTTAAACCGTGGTCCCATGGTAAAAAAATAAAAATAATGTATTCAGAAATCCATATACTGAAAAAATGGTTTTTCAGATCAACGTAAAGAAATACTTCATGGGGTAACAAATAAATTAACAAATTGTCTTCACAATTCTTTCAATCAACGTAATTTTTTGAGTTGAATAAAACTGGTTCAGTTGCTTGTTATTACATGAAGTTATTTTTCTGGTTGATCCAATGAACCATTTTTTATAGTGTATGAAGGTCTGAATTCCAATGAATGCCATCTAACTGGGGCTTCTACAAATATGCAGCTTGAATCAGCTTCTTTCATGACCTGGTTAAGCAGGTGTTTTCGTGCCCACTGCACCAAATGTTTCTGAAGCAGAGCCGTCACAGCTGGCTTAAATGAAGGAACAAATTGATCAAATGTAATGGCTCCTTTAGGTGTGAAACAAAAAAGAGCTAAAATACAATGTGTATGCACTGCTACTTCATAAGTCTTTTAATTATTAACTTCATACCAATTTAGTGCCTTAATGTTTGGGTCTCAAATGCAGAATCAACATTACATCAATGAAGATATTACGACAATTGACTCATGTTCTTAGAAGACATGCCCTTCACCAAGTTCTGTCTTGGTGGTTGGAGTTCTCTTTGAGTACTCTTTCAATGTGCTTTCAATCATTAGATTCATTCGCTTGGGGAAGGAGTCCAAAGTAGAGGTCACACCGCAAGATTTTCTCCAGCTCCCACTCACTCCTGCAGAAAATTGGAACCATTTGTCCCGCTCCTGCCCGCATTCAAAACTGTTGGCCATGCCATCTGTGTTCATTGGACTGAAGGTTCCTCCATCTCTGTAAGCTTTTAAGAATTTACGTGTTCATGTGAATGGTTGTTTTGCAACTGTTTAGAAATACTTTGTTCATGTTGTTTTATTGTTATCATTTTATATTATTTAAACTTATAATTTATTGATTTTTCTACTTAGGCTACTTATTAATTGTCAGGATTTCTTTTCATACGTGTTTTATACGTGCTTGCAGTAGGCTGGTTACCTGCCCGCTCCCATGCACAACACTGACAATTAGTCAGTCTGTCTGTCTGTCTGTCTGTCTGTCTATCTATCTATCTATCTATCTATCTATCTATCTATCTATCTATCTATCTATCTATCTATCTATCTATCTATTTTCTCTATTTTCTTAGAACATGGCTGTTCCTGTTGCCAGAGATTGCCTTAGTTCTTATAGGACATCCGTCCGTTCCAGCTCAGTTGACCTGAAGGGCGGAGAGGAAACCTTGCCATCCATCCTGACTCCATCCTCATGGACTGCTGGCCACAGATGATAAATTGCACCTTTTGGACTCGAATAAGAGTCCCAGCAATAGAGCTCAACTGCGCACTATAGAAGTAACGTGTCAGCTAGGGCTACACGAAATATTGTTTATCAATTGTCATTGCGATATTGACTTCTGTAGCACTGATATGAGATATTAATATAAATAAGTCTGTAACTGTAACGCCAGTGCATTGTTAATTGTGCATCAGCAGACATCAATCTCATAAACAAACTTCTATAAGGCTTTAGTTGACTAGATATTGGTGTGACTGTGTCTTTTGCTTGTTTTGTCTTTTTTCACAGAATATTTAGTGGCAGGACAAATAAGGCAGCAAAAACAGACCCCATTACTCTTTACATCGGCACCTGAGCAATGTGAACAGTGCACACCCCTACTATTACTAGAGGGGTGTTACTGGTGTGTTACTATTCCTGTACCAGCTAAAATGTCTTGTAGTTCCTTGGCATTGATGTGGGGGTTTTGCTTTGCACACATCAGAGGTGTGGACTTGGACTCGAGTCTGACTTGAGTCATGAATTTGATGACTTTAGAGTCGACTCGAGAAAATCGCCTTTGATTTCAACACCAATAACTCGAACTTTGACTCTGACTTCAATGTTAAGACTCGGAAAGACTCTAGAAAGTATTAGAAATGTGGACAGAGTCTGACTGCAGGCGGCTACACAGTCAGTCAATTTTCATGTGAATGGATTTGTTTCCTACCTTAAACTAGATAAACAGCAACATCGTCAGATGTCTGTCACTTTTCTTATTCTTGGTTTATTTTATTTTGGCAGACAACAGAAGCATTTAGAGTTCAAGTTCACCTCCATAAGCTTGAAACAAGCGAATCATCAACAGCATCAATGTGTTCAGCTCAGCCCTTAAACTGAACCTCACCAGGTGAACTGACCATTTTTCTCATGATAGCGAAACAAAAAGAACAACAGAAACACAGCTCTCTCTATTTGACCATTTTAACAGCTTCTGCAGGTAAAACAAGCCCAACATTCACCACAAGGCTGAAGTTGACTTCTTTGTTGTTGTCACGATTGGCCCCTCCCAGTCCTGTCCATGTGCTTTTATTAACCTTCCTGGTCCTGCCCCCCCTTGTTTCCAGAACCTGCCCCTGATTGTTACCACCTGTTCTCCACCTGTCCCTTGTTATCTATGTTGTATTTAAGCTCTGTGTTTGTCCTGGTTTGTTCCTGGTTTTTGTAGTGTACAGTGTTTTGTAGTGTACTGTTTGAGGTGTTAGTATTGTTTGATGTATTGTTTGAAGTATTCTTGTGTGGTGTTTTGTTTATTCTGGCTTCCGTTGTTTGTTTATCCTGTGTTTCTTTCATTATGCCTGTTCCCCGTTCTCTACGTGTTGGCTCTGTGACCCTGGACTGTCTTGACCCTGATTTTGGATTTGCCCATAATAAATCTTGCTTCTCTCAGCATTTGTGTCCACCTCCTCATCGCTCCCCCACATTACAGTTGCCAGCTTCATATTGGAATTTGTCATTCCACCTTAAATGGTGCAGATGGCACTGGGACATAACTGCTTTTTAATCTTCAGTTCCACCATTGAAGGTAGAACGGAAGATTCAAATAATTGAATTGCTGGTGGAAAAAAGTCAACTTCAGTTTCTTAAATACACCATCTTTTTGCTGTCTTTTCTGTAACATTTGTTCAGGTTGGTTGTTTTGGTTTTCTATGTGTCCAGAGTTCCAAAAAGCATATTTATATTAAAATATAAAGTATTTTAAATTAATTTCAGTAGTACTGTTGAAATTCTTTTAATGTGTAGTGCACTACATTTTGTACATGTCTGTCATGCACTCTTAAAAAGGATGGCTCTTTGTAACAGGGAGCGAGGTAGCGGACGCATGTGTGGAGGTAAGCAACTTTTATTGAGGGCAAATCCAGGGTCATGGTCAGAACAGTCCAGAGTCATAGAGCCAATATGGAGAAATCGCGGGACAGGCATGACAAAACCAGAAAACAAACAACAACACCGAGAAACAAAGCAAACATCAAACATTGACCACTACATCAAACAAAGACCGATACATCAAACAAAGACCAGCCAAGACCAAGTACAAACACGGCTTAAATACAACAGGGATAACGAGGGACAGGTGAAAAACAGGTGGAGACAATCAGGAGAGGAGTAACCAAACAAGGGGCAGGACTAGAACACCAAAACAAATGCACATGGAATAAACCAAAACAAACACGTACAGGACTGGGAGGGGCCAATCGTGACACTTTTCAGTGGTTCTTCAGTAAAGAAAGCAGTTCTAAAAAGAATCAGGAACACCTTTCATGATGTAAAAAAAAAACCCACCCATGCAAAGGATTCTTTGAGAGTTTTTAGAACTATTTTCTAACCTTTAAAGAACCATCCATTTAAGAGTGTAATCTGTGTACAATGGATTTTGTTGGAAGGATAAAAAGAATTACGAAAAATTAATATACAACCATAACATGCTGCCGTCAAAAGGCTGCATTACTGTTACCTTTATTCAGTGTTATGACCTTAAATTAGTGAAGAATGCATACTGACTTTGTTGATACATTTGTAAAAAATGGCATTTCAAATATTGGTCCATTTATCATAAAACTGCTTTTCCACATGGTGTTAAAATGTAAATGAAAAGAACAAAAAAAAATAATATACAGTAATATATTATATAGTAATATAGTAACATGGTACACCTACTGTGCTCTTGAATTTGACTCTCACCTGCCTTTGCTAACCCTCCTGACTAGGCAAGTTGGGATAAGTGCAAGGCCAGCAGAGTCCTTGGCTGGAGCTGAAGTTGGATCTCTGTCAGCTCTCTGGTTTTGCAGGTTTCTCCTGAAGAGGAAATGTTCTCGATGGGAGGTCAGCGGAGGATGAATGACCGGCCTGCTATACATCTGTTTGGCCCGCACTCGAGAGGTGGACTTCTTGGGAAGACAAACGGGGTGGATGGACCAGGGCAATGTCAAAGAGAGGCAAATCACACCTACTGCTGGGCCAAAATTAGTTTTTTATTTATATAAGCTACCATAAGGCAGGAGAATGTGAGGAAACCAGCATGATTCATTAGAGGTTTTGTGCTAAGCTTGCTGTTTTATAATTACTAATTTACATAAATGTAACAACAGAAATAAAACTCTCTGTATGGTTGCATGGCCAGTCAGGACAACTTTCTTACATAGGAAACCATGAAAAGCTCCCCCTAAAAAAGACATTACAATAATATGCTCAGAAGGTCTGACAGAATTAGAACACAGGCCTCTATCAACATTATTTATAGCAATTTCATGTTGACCAGATATTTGGCCATGCTGTTATCCAGTGACCTATTTTCCTGGTTTTGAATGCTGTGAAGGTGCAATGTGCCTTCTCCACAGAGGTCATCTATCTTTACTGAATAGATCTCTGTAGTCAGTGTTATGCATGTATTAGGAACTCTGGGCTAAGCTGTTTCTCTTTAGTAGGAAAGATATACAATATTCTTGATCACTGTTATCTTTTACCCTGTGACAAAAACTTTACTGTACCCCAAATATTACTTGATATTCTGAATCACAAGGTCAATTATAACAATTTTGGCAGTTAAGTTGCTTTTGAGTAGCTGGTATTGTTTTATATATATATATATATATATATAATATATATATATATATATATATATATATATATATATATATATATATATATTTATAGCATGTATGTAGCATAATTAGTATTTTAAATACCTAAGAATTATATAATTATTGTGGGAAACCCTCATCATTTCCTGAAAGACTTCTGTGATATTAAAGAAATGTGTTTTATACATTTGTATTTCATAAGATCATGATGTTTGTTTACGTTTAACTCTGAGTATTGTAGAAATATTCTAATTAACTTTTGAAGAGAAAAAATGGGCTGAAATCTTCACAGTATGGTTGTAAAATTGTTAGGTTAATGAGAGGGATAAATTTACTGAGATAAAACTTCCGGCCCTCTGTCACTAAATGTTAATATGAGCCATAGTCTGCACTCTGAGAAAAAAGGTACGAAGCTGGCACTGGGGCAGTAACTCTCTTGTCACTGGGGCAGTATCCTCATGGGTACATCTCAGTACCTTTAGTCAGGGAACATAGTTGTACCATAGTCTGTTTAAATGATATTTTCTAAGCTGTACTGACTCCACACACCCATCTTGTCTCCAGGCTTTAATTTTATTGTTCTATTTTAAAACATTAGGTTATGACTTGGTACAAATATATACTTTTTACCTGAGAAAAGCTTATTTAAGGTACGCAATTGGATGCTAAACCACTCTTGTACCTTTGAG
The DNA here is from genome assembly GCF_015220715.1 of Pygocentrus nattereri. NCBI lineage: Eukaryota > Metazoa > Chordata > Actinopteri > Characiformes > Serrasalmidae > Pygocentrus > Pygocentrus nattereri. The sequence goes on along the minus strand of NC_051234.1, from coordinate 19,335,776 downwards.
GGTACATTTACATTCTTTGTACCTTGATGAACGAAAATATACCTGCACAGAACCTTTCTTACTAACAATATAAGCAGGTTTCAGTTATCTGTTAGGAATGTAACAGCAGCAGTTCTATGCCAGATCTGAAACAGTCAATGCAAAACATACAAGTTCAAAAATGTGCTAATATCTGTTACTAGCTTCAAACAAGATATATAGAATGTTTTTTTTTACTACTTTCATGTGTTTGAAGGTTCACCAGGTTCATCCATTACGGGGGTTATGGGAAAAAATCTATTCTTAGATGCATCGTGATGCGGGTATGAACGATTCTGAATCGATTCATAAATGTCAAAAATCGATTTTCTAAATTTTAATTTATAACATTATGTTGATGGAACGCAAAGGGTGGAACTTGGAAGTGGGTTAAGTGTAGCGCCTTGACAGTCCGTGGTGGCACATAAGAAAAACACAACTGGGTGAGTGAGAAATCTGACCGGCTCCCTCTACATTAAAGCCAGGTTAGGTCAGGAGTCACAACCCAAATGTTAAGAAGAGCTGTTTTGTCCTTTCAACAAAAATCTGACCACCATGGGAGCGACAACATTTAATGCCTAGTGTTTGCTAATGTCCTAGTATAGGCAAAAAATTATGAAGGAAAACAGACTTACTTTACTCTACTTTAAGCTTTAGTTTAGCTATAACCGCTTTCCTCCCATCTCCGCCAGAAAACTCTTCCTCAGAAGTAGAGCAGCTTATTGTAAAATGTCTCATCATTCAGCTGTATTTTCAAGGCTGAAGTCACTTCTCATTCTCCAGCTTCTTGTTTGAATTTTTCCGTTCCACCTTAAATTCTGACTGAGGCGCCAAATGTACCAGGAAAATTCAAAAGAGAAGCGACCGCTGCTTCCCAACTGTGTTTGACAGTCTCTCGTTGCAGATTTAATGTTCCAGGAAACCAACTAAGGTGCTTATAAATGCGAATAAGTCTCCAAATGTTGTTCTTAGCTAAATCTCTCTCTGCCTTGTCGTCCACTACTAACTGGGAGAGACTGTGGTGCTAAGAGACCTGCAGTCTTGTTGAGAAACGGGGCTTTCGCTCTACATTGCACACGTCCAGTCTTTCACTGACACAGTGACTCCTGACTCTCTAGAACCAGACCAAAGTTATAAAATCACTAAAGAAAACGGCAGAAAAAGGCAGGATGGCTGTAACATGTGCTGTGTGGACATCCATTATCACCGGATCTTATTTCACCGTAACTGCGCATTTTATCGCAGATGAGTGGCAGCAGCGTCTAATGTGCTCCAAACAAGGGCAGTGAATGAGAGCCTTCCAGTTCACTTACCACATGACTTCCATTTGTTTTATTAATAAAAGATATTGGAAGTAAATTCATTATGGATCATTACAATACTTTGCTTTAAAAGTATCCAGTCATCACACAGTAAGAAAAAAAAAAGAGATCCTATATAGAAAAAATATACATCAAGATGCATCAATAATCGTTTTATAATCGGCCCTCTGAATTGTAATCAAATAGAATCGTGAGGTGCCAAGAGATTCCCACCCCTAGTTAGCACTAATGTACTGCTAGAATCCCATAGATGTGGTAGTAGAAGTGATTGTACAAGGTTTTTTTTAATAGTCTAATAGTCATGGTTGTAATTGTCCACAGACATTCAGGATAAATAAAATGTCCACAGGGAAAAGCATATAGACTATGCAACATTGTTGTTTTCAATATGACACAACGGAGGCCATTTCATACAATGCCATTCACTTTTCTCTTGAGATCAACTACTGAAATGCATCATTCCTATTAGAGGTATAACCTCACAGGTGCCTGAGCAATGGAGCAAAAGAAGCATGTGCACAACCACTTTCATTAGAAGGGGTGCAAACATGGCACGCTCCTGCACTTTTTATTAAAAAAAAATGCCTTCTAGTGGAAACAACTGCATGAGCACAGATTTTACAAAGTTATATTTTTCATATAAATGAATGATCCTGCTATAAAACATTTCACCTGTGATAAAGAAGAAAAATATCATAACTATAAATAAATATAACTGTCACCCCTCTCTGTTTACAGCAGCAGTATGTCAAAAGTTTAAAGAATATTTGTTTAAGATTTTGACTGATGATGGTGAATTAATGACTTATTTTCATGAGATTTTGTTATGGCAAAATAATAGCTTGTCATTTCAAAATTATGACTGTGTTGAAATAATGTCTTATTTGTAAACAGGACAATTCAGAAAAATAAAAGCGTCATTATTACACCCCCATTTTAATTATAAACTCACTAAGTTGCGAATGGTTTTAGCTGACTAACTGTAGCATGCCATGTGCTACCCCAGAAGGAGGAAGGATATAGAAGGAGGCAGGGTGGATGAATGCAGCAAGCACGTTTATTTTACTTTCTAAACAGAACCAAAAAGTCATTTTTAGGGGCTTTTTACTCTCTTTTCAGTCCTTCTTTTATAACGTGCTTTCCAGCACTCTCTTCACTCTGCAGCTGCCCTGCACTACCGAAGCCAAACTCTGTCTCTTGTTAAGCACAGCATGAGCACCTGATCTGAGAGGGAAACAGAGGACATGTTGCTCTGCCACCAGATCACCTCCCTCGCTCCGCAGCATGGGTGCAAACATCGCGCTGCTTCTCGTAGCTCCCCCCGGTGCTCAGGACTCTTGCCACCTCTCACACTTTTTGTCAGTGCTGGGTTTTGGGCACCTGGCACACAAATGATGGTTAAAACATGCCCACGGACATGATACCAATTACAAAACGACGACACCACTAGGCCGAGAGCTTTTCAGGAGCAGAGGTTTAGGAAAGACATGGAAAGCATCGAGATCATGACCATCTCCAACACAATGACAAGTTCAAAATTGGTTTACTTTTTTTTACTGTGCTGCAACAAAAGTTCCCACTGTGAGTAAAAACAAATTAAATTTCCTCATAATTGCCCAAAGGGGCCCCTACCGGCTCAGACTCCTGGGCACATGGCCACAAAACTCATGGGATGATCTGGGCCTGGACACGACTTCAGAGGTCTATGAAAGACTATTAAAGGACTTTGTGTTCTACATTGGTGTAGTTTGTTTATTGTGTATGCATTTTATGTTGGCCATTTAAGTTACCCTTTAAGATAGGAAAGAGAGTAATCATACTCATATGTCAAATTGTGTTTTTAAGCAGTGAAGATCTGGATCACCATGGATTACCAGCAGAGATAAAAGTGATTAAAATAAACCAAACGGGAACAGCGCTTATTTAGCACGTTTATTTAAAAACTTCTACACAAATCCATCCTCTGTGTTGTAGGTCTTCAGTGATTTTCACCTAAACACATTGTAATATATGTTCTCATAAAGGCCTAAAGTGTTCCTGTAGCTGAGTGATTTATATGCATTTTGCTGAAAAGTCCCTTTATAATTGGATTAAAAATGCTTTTAAAGCAGAAGGCTTGTAATTTTCCCTCTATGCAAAGCACCCACATTAAATTTAAGAGCACTGCAATCCTAATGGTGTTATGATTGCAACTCCTTGAAGGTTTGAGGTTCAATTGGAATGAGTCTCTTTGAATCAGTCTAATCCTTCTTATACCCTAGCAAATATTTACTGTCTAAAATCCACGTGTGAGAATGCTGCTCGATACATTTTACATTTTATAAGGCATTTAAATGTATTTACACTTGTAAATGTGTGGATTAACTTTTAGAAATTAACAGTCATTGTTATTGTTTTAGTGTTCTATTAAATGCAATCCTATAATTACATATCATCGCTGTTGAAACAATACCTTTGGTTTATTGGCTATATGAGGTTTAGTTATGACTACAACAATATGTAATTGTATAGATAGATGTTTCATGTTGCATCTATGAGTGCTTTTAGGGCTGTGCAGTGCATTTTTGGTTTTATCATAAAGCATAGAACATTTTTATTTGGAGTCGTAACATTTTCACATAGAAAATTTTTGCTAAATGTTTTGAGCTAATTTAATTTATGTGCCATGATTGGCGCTTCCCAGTCGTCCATGTGCTTCCTTGTTTTGTTTCTTCCTGGTCCTGCCCCCTTGTTTCTAGACTCTACCCTTGATAATTTTCATCTGTGTTTCGTTAACCTGTTCCTGTATTTAAGCCCTGCGTTTTCCCCTGTTAGTTTGCTGGTCTTTGTATTGTATTGTATTGTTTGGTCTTGTTTCTTCTGACTTCCGTTGTGTGTTTAGTCTGTGTTTCTTTCGTCATGTCTGTTCCCCGATCTATCTGTGTTGGCACCCTGAATTTGGATTTGCCCCTAATAAATCTTGCTTCTTTCAGCACATGCATCTGCCTCATCATTGCTCCCACACGTTACAGAAAGACGCTCAAGGATGCAGCTAGAGAGTGAGACTCTGGTTGTGCTTGTTCCATTGGGACAAAACTCTGGCTGTTTCGATGTATACCAAGTTCAACATGCCTCAACGGCACCAAGCCAGAGACAACAAACCCCATGGTGCTGAGGGTACATGGGCATCTCATCGTTCCTGTACAACTGCGAAGAAAGATCTGGCTTTGTGTTATGGCGACGAGATCCCAGGTAAGCGCCTTGGGTCTACCCGTCTTGAGCAATGCAGAAAGGAAGAGTGACCTGTAGCGCAAGACGAGGTTAGAGGGAAGGAACATGCAGGAAACCCTTTCTACGGCAATTAGTTTATTCTCAAGTGCCACTGCGAACTTCCCATAGCTCAGGTGAGCATTGGGAGCAGCCGAGAGGGTCCCGTTTCTGTGTGTTCCTCCAGGTTGGTGCAGCAGTCCGTTCCTGGCGTTGTGGATGCCGTCTGAGTTTCTGATCCCATTTCCGCACCCTGCTGCATGTCTGACCCTGTGGCCGCAACCCGCGGCACGCCTGTTCCGTTGCCGTGCCTCTGGACCTGACGCCAGTCGCTGCAGGCCTGTCTGCCTCCGAGGACGTTGATGCAGGAGCGCCTGCCCCTTTGTTCCCGCCTGTCCTGCCCTCGCCTGTGTCTACTGCTCCCCGTGGGACTCCTGTTCTGCCTGTGTCTGCTACTGTGTCCTCTGTTTGGCCTGCTCCTTTGTTTTTGCCCGCCTCTGTTCCTGGTTTAGTTTTGTCCCCTGCTGTTTTGTCTGTACCTGTTGTGGTTCCTATTCCTGTCTCTGCTTCTGTTTCTGTCCCGGTGTCTGTATGTGTGTCGGTTCCTGTGCTTCTGTCTGTTCTGGTTCCTGTTCTGTTGTCTTTTGCTTGGTCTGTGTTGTGTTCCTGTGCCTCATCATTGCTCCCACACAGTACATTATGAAACAAAGTTCAGTTCAAAATTCAGTTCAGTTCCAGTTTTATTCATGTCTCATATCTATGGTTTCTGTTTTCACATGTAGAAACATAAGTTGCTGAATTATGAAAGTAGATATCTTCATTTCAAACTGCACTCCATCACAGTTAAATCAAAACATAGTTAAATAATGGTTTTGATCAGTAATTAGGATATATACACACACACACACACATATATATATATATATATATATATATATATATATATATATATATAGTTTTTATAAACATGTCTGTAAAATGCCTGTTTTTTTTAAAAATCAGACAAATCTATTTTCCATGGAAATATAGGTTAGCTATGCACATAGATGTTGGAATTCTATCTTTTTTATTCAGTATATTCTGCATATTCTTACTATACTGCTTACAACTAATGTATTTAGTATTTTTAATGTACTCCAAACTACGATAGATCCACCCTCATGCTTAACAGTAGGCAAGATGTTCCTTTCATCAAATGCTGCTCCTTTTTCTCCAAATATGCCTTTAGTGATTTTGGCTGAAGAGTTTCATTTTTACTCATCAGTCCTCAGCATTTGTTTCCGTAAATGCCTTTGGCTCATCTAAATGTTGCTTTGCATACTTAAGATGTTGATTTTTTTGATGAGGTCACAAGTAAGGTTCTCATTCTACTGCAGAGTAGAATGGTACATCACCACTCCTGTGTTAATTTTACACTTCCATCAGATCCTTTACTGTCACAATGGGTCAAATAAGACTGACAAGTTAATCAAATTATGACACTTTACAACTGGATGTGTGTCCAAAGTTTTTAAGTTAATTAAATATAACTGTAGTTAACTGTAACTGTGCATTAACATTTTTAATATAGTTAGCTGCAGAGCTTGTGTTTACATCTTTTCACTTCAAAAAACAAAATGTGTCATTTGGCCAGGGGCACTCAAACTTACTAATGTGAACAATAAAATGAAGTTTTACATTTGGATGTTATGTAATTAGTCATCAGCAGGCTTTGTAGTGCTTCCTGATGCAGCCACGGAATGAAGAGTGTGTATGTATCTGCCAGAGGAGTCTCAAGGCACTGAGACCACGTTATTAGAATTAGATGAGCTTAATTAGTGAGTCTATGCATATTAAATGGGCCCGACGCACCAGACCAACCGCCTTAAAGCACAGCATGCTCCTGATTTTCCTGATTCAGTCAGCAGGAGTTTATGTTAGAGTACAGTCTTTACTGACGGTGCGTTTGAGTAGATCGACTGCCTAATGTGGCATTTAGGGCAACTGTTTATGCCCACTTTGCATTTCACTCTGAATTGTTTTTGAGAAACAAAAACAAATATTTTTCTACCACAACACTACTACAAGCTCTGCTGATGTTTAGAAATGCAGGATGTTGCAATGCATCAAAGTGAAGATTTATTAGATTTCATTCAAATTGTATTAATATTCTCTTTCAGTTTATTAGTTATTTTCTCCAACTATCATTGGGGGACTATCTAGAAAACTATCATAGACTATCATGACTGGATTATCATTAGACTATTAAACGTAGTTTGATGAACATGCAGTGTCCAGTGATTCTGTAGAAAAGGCATCAATGCGCTTAGAGGAGAACACTAAGCTCAAATACATGAACGTTTACTTAATGCATTTGCTTGTTTCACCACTGTTATTTCCACAAACATTTAAAGTAAACAAGTCACTCACCAAAGATAAGAACAAAATTAACTCATTTGGCCTTAATTGACTCATTAGAACTGATTTGGATGGTCAAGCATTGCCGTTAGAAATTGTCAGCAGATGACAATTCTAGAGTGTAATACACTCTCTGACTATTTGAACCTTGTGCTAATAATCAACAACCATGGGCTGCTGGCTAAGGATATGAAAATGAAGCATTTGATGAAAAAGAATGCCTTGCCAACTGCGAAGCATGGTAGTGGATCTATTATGGTTTGGGGTTGTTTGGCAGCCAGCAGCACAGGAAACATTGCACGTGTAGATGGAAGAATAGATTTCGCTAAATATCAGCAAATTCTGGAAGCAAATGTGACCCAGTCAGTCAAGAAACTGAAGCTGAAAAGAGGCTTCTACAAAAGGACAATGACCCAAAACACACATTAAAATCCATTATGATGTACTTCAAGAAACACAAGTTGAAGCTTTGAATGTTCCTGACAGTCGTCTAACATCACTGAAAATCTGTGTGTAGGTCTTAAGTATGCTGTCCATGCAGCACAGCCCAAGAATATTGCAGAAATAGAAGCATACTCCAAGAAAGAGTGGGTGGAAATTCCCAATAAGACTAGGAAGACTCTTTTTACATGTATCAAGCATAAAGTAACTGTTTATTAATATTTATAGAAAGAAGAGATTTTCTCATAGTTTACTGTAGATGTGTGTTTAAATCCTTGCACTTCAAAAATCAACAAAATATGTAATATGGACAGAGAAAAACCTTTGCATACAAATCATATTTTAAGGAAACAATTGCTTTTAAATTGTACAGCAAAAGAACAATGATAATTCTGGGATTAATCCGTCTGAACACATGATATTGTAATTTTAAGGTACTATTCTCGGCATTTTCATGTTATTAAGACATGTGTAGGGTGTAAATGTAGAGTTCATGTATTGTGAGTAAGTGCAGGTGAGGAGGAGATTGGTTTGGGCCACAGCGGTGCGTGCGTGTGGCAGTTTGTGATGAAGAGTGGCAGATATGCGCTTCAGCGATGGCATTTTCATTTGCTGCTTTAAAGTGTGCACTGCTTCTCTCCGTGTTATCAGTGCTGCTTCTGTCTCTTGTCACAGCAGTGGGGGAAATTGGAGGAGGCCGGAGATGGTCGGGCCAGTCCCAAATCCATCTCCCTCCAAAATCACAGTGGATGGAAAACACTCTCAAGTAATTTGCCTGGCTCAGGTACCCTTGGAACGCCTTCAAAGGCAACACCGCGAGTGGAGTTTGTGGTCAGATATTCCTCACAAACAAGCTCTTCAGTGTAGTGGTGTTTGCTCTAGGCTAAGGTAGGCAGCCGACTTTGGTCCCCATGAGCCAAGGGCCCCATGAAGATTTAGATATACTATATAGTGTCCTTCTCATATATATAAATGGCAAAGTTTTATTACACACTTCTATAATCTAAGAATAGCTCAGCAGGTTTGCGTTGAAGTCCCTCTTGTTACTGAATAATAAGCCTTAGTATTTAATAAGTTTGTGATGTTAAACTCGAAATGGTGGTTGTAGATATTATTGTCCATTATTTCAATGCAGCTCATGCCTCTGTCATGGTTCTAATGGATTATTTTGTGTTGTTACACCGTTGCCTGAAGACAGACTGGTATGACCTATGCAATTATCAATAATCTATATTGTGGAAGGGAGTATTTCTGAGTGCTAAATTCAAAGTACAGTAAAGAAAAATGCAAAAAAGTGTGAGGAAATGAATTTTTATTACTGTACTGCTGAAATTAACTTCTTTCTTTCAGTCAGAAAAGAGTGCTGCACAGGCTCAGCAGACCATACATAATATTAGCTCAGTATGGATAGCTACAGTGTTGGGATAATCAAGTAGTTGTTTAGACATTACTGTAAGTACCTCTCTCATACTGTAACTCATTACCTGTTGGAAAAAAGCAACCTCACTGCTCATTACTCAATTCCTACAGTACTACAGTCGTGGTCAAAAGTTTTGAGAATGGCAGAAATTTGTTTGCTGCCTCAGTTTTTTTAGAACCTTTTGTCAGATGTACAATTATAACCATTCCATATGTGTGTTCTCTCTTGATTGACAAATACATCTAGTTTAAGCAAAGACTTAATTAAGATTAATTAGTCCCACAACGGGGAAATTTCACCTCCGCATTTAACCCATCCATGAAGTGAAACACCACATACACTCTAGTGAGCACACACACACTAGGGGGCAGTGAGCACACTTGCCCGGAGCAGTGGGCAGCCCAATCCGCAGTGCCCGGGGAACAGTTGGGGGTTAGGTGCCTTGCTCAAGGCACCTCAGTCGTCTGCTGTCAGCTCTGGGGATTGAACCGGCGACCTTCCTGGTTCCCTAACCTCCAGCCCATGACTGCCCCATATTTACAGTGTTGACCCTTCTTCTTTAAGACCTCTGCAATTCACCTCAGCATGCTGGATATCAGCTTCTGCGCAAAATCTTGAATGATGGCAACCCATTATTGCCTAATCAGTTTTTGGAATCCTCTTTTTGAGGATTGACCACATGCTCTCAATGGGATTGAGATCTGGGGAGCTTCCTGGCCATGGACAAAAAAATTCAATGTTTTGTTCACCAAGCCGCTTGGTTATCACTTTTGCCTTGTGACATGGTACTCCATCATGCTGGAAAAAGCATTGTTCATCTCCAAATTGCTCCTGGGTTGTTGGGAGAAGTTGCTCTCAGAGGATGTTTTGATACCATTCCTTAATCAGCTACGAGATTGGGTCACCACCAGTGCAGAGCTTGCTCAGGAATGGCAGAGGGCAGGTGTGAGTGCATCTGAATGCACAGTGAGACGAAGGCTTTTGGAGGATGACTTGGTGTCAAGAAGGGCAGCAAAGAAGCCCCTTCTCTCCAAGAAAAACATCAAGGACAGACTGACATTCTGCAGGAAGTATAGGGATTGGACTGCAGAGGACTGGGGTAAAGTTATTTTCTCTGATGAAGCTTCCTTCAGACAGTTTGGGACATCTGGAAAAATGATTGCCTGGAGAAGAAAAGGTGAGCACTACCATGAGTCCTGTGTCATGCCAACAGTGAAGCATCCTAAGATCATTCATGTGTGGAGTTGCTTCTCATCCAGTGGAGTGGATTCGCTCAAATTTTTGCCTAAGAACACTGCCATGAATAAGGAATGGTGTCAAAACATCCTCCAAGAGCAACTTCTCCCAACAACCCAGGAGCAATTTGGAGATGAACAATGCTTTTTCCAGCATGATGGAGCACCATGTCACAAGGCCAAAGTGATAACCAAGTGGCTTGGTGAACAAAACTTTGATTTTTTGGGTCCACGGCCAGGAAACTCCCCAGATCTCAATCCCATTGAGAACCTGTGGTCAATCCTCAAAAAGAGGGTAGACAAACAAAATTATATAGTCAGTATAGCAAGACAATTTCCCTTTAAGAAAAAAAGAGTCAAGAAGCAGTCAAATAACATTATACTATTCTTACTACTGCAACAAAATGATAAATATTAGTTTGGACTAAAACATATCTTAGATCAATCTATAGTGTGGTGTTAATTACAGTGTGATGTAAGAGAAAACATTCTCAGACACACACACACATAAACACACACACCTTCTAAGCCGCTTCTCCTTCTGGGTTGAGGGGAGTGCCGGAGCCTATCCCAGCAGCATTGGGCAAAAGGCAGGATACACCCTGGACACTTCGCGAGTTCATCACAGGATAGACAAACAGACATACACATTCACACCTAGAGGCCAATGTAGCATGTCCAATTGGCCTGACTGCCTGTCTTTGGACTGTGGGAGGAAACCCACGCAGACACGGGGAGAACAAACAAACTCCACAAAGAAAGGACCTGGGACTCGAATCCAGGCCCTTCTTTCTGTGAAGACCCTGGGACTCGAACCCAGGCCCTTCTTTCTGTGAGGAACCAGTGCTACCCACCACGCCACCGTGCCAATAAGAAAATATTCCCCAAAGAAAATTTATTTTACTTATGGATATAGACTTATAGATATACCATCATCAACATTACATATGGAATCTCAGAAGACCCATGTAGATTAATTGATGGTTTTAATAATAATTAATAAATATTTAATAATATTTAATAATATTTAAGTTGTTGATGTCATAACCCCTGGTTCATATCACTACCACTGTAAAGAAATATGGCTTTCTTTCATTTCACACCAAACCACTCTGAACGACCTTGTTTACATCTCAACCACTGAACTGTGGAGAAATTCTGAAAAAAATTGCTAGAATTCCACTTTAAAATTCCTTCCACTTTCCAACTGTTAAATGCAATGACCCAATACCCCCCCCCCCCCCCCCCCCCCCCCAACCCCCATGACATAAGTGGACCTCAGGGAAAACTGTAGTGTATGGTGCCTTTAATAAAGTCTCAGCTTGTGTGCACATGAGTAAGTGCAGTAGCTATTATGCACAGCAGGCTGGTGGAGGTGATGAGGTGTTTGTGAGGGAAAGGCAGTGGCTCATTACTGGATTTGGTCTGGAGCGAATGTCGAACTGAACTCTGGGCCGTGACTCATGCAAGGCATTGTTGGGATGAGTCACTGGAACTGCAGCTCCTCATTAGGACAAAAACATTTAACCTGAGGCTACACACACACACACACACACTGCACCCCTCGCTCAACCTAACACTAAACACTCTGAGGTACAAACCTTATGCTCCACACTTGCTTGGAAACCCATTTTCTAATGAGAGATGCATTCACCTCAGCTGCTTTTGTGCTTTTTGTACTTTTGACTCCTTAATAAGGACAAAAGTAATGGCAGGAGTCGTCACCCTAATGCTGCCACTGACCGTTAAAGGGCAGTGTACCTTTTATTAACAAATATAAACAAATATAATGTTAAATATATTATCAAATTCTAAACCATTATCAGGTGGTTGCTATGGTACTCCTAGGCCATTACTGTACTATCCCATGTAGTTGCTAAGGTTTTGCTAGGCAATAGCTGTGGTATCCCAGGTAGTTGTTGAGGTGTTGTTAGGCCATTGTTGTGCTATTCCAAGTGGTTGCTGAGGTGTTGCTAAGTTGTTGTTATGCTATCCCAGGTAGTTGCTAAAGTGTAACTACGTTGTCGTTATGCTATTCCAGGTAGTTGGTAAGGTGTTGCTATGTTGTTGCTATGCTATCCCAGGTAGTTGCTAAGGTGTTGCTAGGTCATTGCTGGTATCCCAGGTCACTACAAGATGTGGTAGACCACCAAAACCATCCCCATCACAAAAACAGCATTTAAAGCTTTCATCTTTGAGAGTGGAGAAAATCTTCACTCTTGATTCAGATCTGAAAACCATAGCGGTTTCTGTCCATCCTTCCACTGTGAGATGACAACTCAACACAATGGGTCTGAAATGATGTGTAGCTGTGAAGAAGCTCTTACTGAGAAAAGGAAATAAACAAATCAAACAAAGTAGCTGGACTGACCACCCCAGAGCCCAGGAATTCACAATAATTTGGTGTATATTCCCTGCTATCTGCTATGATTATGCTGCTTGTTTGCTGTTGATAATGGGCATCAGCCCACATTGAAATGAGAGGCAAAGTCTCCTCCCTCATCCAATGTTGCATTTTAATTTTTTTTTTGGCACTGTATTTGCCTTTTAGCTGCACAACGTGTTGTTATTATTTGGAAGTGTGGAACCTGTTGCATAACACTGATGTAAACATCCGCGCATTGATGTCCGGGCTATTCGGAATAATTTGGGAAAATGACACGATCCTTTATCCTTTACAAATCAGCCAGTAAAATCACACACAAATTACAGTAATTTACAAATTATACAAATTACAATCTAGTAAAAACAACCCAGCTTGAATAGGGCTTAAGACTGAACTTTGAAGGAGTGAAAAACATCTCTGCAAAAACATCTCTACAAAATCTTCAAGCCAGTCTCCTGAAAAGAATTGAAGCCATACTAAAGTTAAAGAGTGCACACAATAAATACTGAAAGAATTACATTTCATATTTTGGTGTTGAGGCTGTTGTCAAATATATATTTAATAATAAATATATATTTTCTGATGCTGAAAATGAATAACTTTTACTTAATGGTCATTAAATACATGAGGGGTGGTCTGCGCAGTAATGTATGCTCATTATCTTTAGCCATTATTTGCAGATTTTCTGTATACAATTTTCTATTTATATGCCTTCAATCGACACATTGGAAACCAATCCATACATCACTGACACCTGTCTACACTGTCAAAGTCCGTATCTTAACTGCAGCATCACTTCAGTGTTAAAAAATTAATTAAACAGGAATCTCATTTCTCTTTGTACTTTTAGCTTCAGGCTTTGTCCTTACAAATTCCCCTGGGGTGGGCATGTCCTTACAGTGTCGTAGAATCCTCTGGGAGTTCTAAACTTTGTAAGCACCTGTAGATGTCCAAATAAATCACGGTCCTTAACACTGCAATACAGTATTACATCTCTGGTCCTCAGAGGCCTTAAAGTGATAGTTCTGCATGTTTATAGATAACAGTATGTCATACGGTGTCAGACACTACATTAGCAAGTCTATTAGAAATTATTGTGCACTCCACATAGGCTGAGGCAAGTGTAGGATGACTTAGGTTATGATGCTAATTGGTGGGGTATGAGCTTCCACCATGTATTAGCTCCATTAGTCCCATAGCTCCAGTGCTAAAACTAAAGAAGCTAATTAATAATTAGTCATTGTTACTGCTTAAAGGGTGCAAACCACTCTGAACAGATCACCAGCAAGATGTTAGTTAAGGTTTCACTGCTTCTTTTTGGTTCAGTGTGAAGAAATATGTAAAGTGAAGCACTAAAAAATGCAGAATTTATTTTTCTGGTGTTCAATAAAAAAGAGTCGAATGACATAATCTTTATCCCAAGAGCGGCTGTTCATCAAGAGGCACAACTTGATTCATGAATCTGCCCTGGGATGCTTTGTACTAAATGAAGTCAAGTCAGTGTACAAGGCCTTAATTGAATAAGTAATGAAAGAGGCTTGCATATTGAAGTAAGATTGCCACCTAAATAATTCATTGATAATTGAAAGGTTTGAAGAGTTGCCGAACAGGCTTCATTTCACTTTCATTAAATGCTGCAATACTTCAGGAAATGAAAGGAAATAGAAGCTTTAGCTAAAGTTCTGACAGGAAGAGGCTAATGCTACATCATTCTTTTATTCACGCATTACTCCAGACCAATCACAGGCGTACACCTATCATTCAAATGACTCGACTTATGCACCTATCCTGCTGCTTTCAGGTGCCTATGTTTCAACATTCCTTTCCTTACTCCCCATCATCACCAGTTGCATCCCTTTCTGGTTGTCCAGGGATAGGCTCCATCCCCGCCATCTCTATCTAGCAGGATCAGTGAGGGTCTCGACACTCCCAAGACCTGAGCCGAGGACAAGGCCTACGCCAAAGACTCTTTAATTTTTTATTGAATATATATCTTTCAACTTGTAAAATCTCAGTGAGGTCATAAAAACTTGTCCTCCTTCACCTTTGCCTCAAAAGTCTTCATGGCAGAAATAGACACATTTCATAGTTAAAACCTGGTGGAGGTTTATAGATTTTAGACAGTGGACAGATCCATAGACTCCAGCCTCTGCATGTCTTCCCTGATGATGTTCTGACAGGCCAGTAATGCGGCTGCAGTTCCTGCTTGCTTCAGAGACCTTGCGAGGTCACACTTTTTTTTAATGGTTCCTAGTCTACACATGCTAAAATTAACTGGCAAGACATTAAGGTTACAGTTGTTTTGTTGGACTGCCCACAGAGTTGATATAGCTTACAGAGTCACTCATAGACTGACTGACTGACTGACTGACTGATTGATTGATTGAGTGACCGACTCTACACGCAATGCTAAGCGTTGTTTCAGATGGTATAAAGCATGGGACCATTGGACTCAAACAGTGGAAACGTGTTCTCTACTGCAAGTTTGGGGAAGGCCCTTATCTGTTCTAGCATGACTGTGCCCCTGCACACAAAGTGAGGCCATAAAGAGTTTGGCCTGCACTGGGCCCTGACCTGAACCCCTCTGAACACCTTTGGGATAAATTGGCTGAATGAGCATAAATTCACAGACACATTTCAAATCTTTAATCTTGTGGAAAGTCATCCCAGAAGATTGGAATCTGGGAGGGCCAACTCTAAATTAACACCCATGGTATTGAATTTGGATGTCCAACAAGCACATATTGTGTGATGGTCAGCAGTCCAAATACTTTTGGCCATTTAGTGTACACTATAGGTGTTTCACAGACACAGAGGAGCACCTTTGGATGTAGAAGCATTTTTCTTGGTTTAACAAAGTACATCAATCTGATAGACCTACTAAACTAGCTAGTTAGCTAAGCTACAGCATCACTACAGCTTGCAGGCTGTACAAGCTGGCAGTATTTTACAACAGATTGCCTCATTTTTAAACATTGTAGTCACATTTTACAGCAAAAAGCATCTAGAACACACTGGCAAATAGAAGATTCCAGATGTGTTGACAGCAAAGTCATCTCCCAGCTCTATTTAGCTAATTTCACTGTTCCAGGTGATGATAACATCACCAAGCACTAGTTGATATAAGTGTACCATAATGTAAACTGGAATAAAAATAATGCCATAATATTTTGACATAACATAACTAGCTCAGAAGACAAAATGCTAGTGCAGTTAGCACATATGTTAGCAGCTAGAGAATGAGTGGTATTTGGTTATATTTTTACACTCTTGAGAAAATGTGAGGCTTACTACTGATTTGCATTAATCTCTCTGAGGACATGCTGGTGTTTTCTTTATGACAGTGTTTGACACATGGCCTGCCTGGAGAGAGCTCTTGATCCTTACCTTTTCTTCATGATTGAAAGACACTCTTCAAATTCTCAAAAAGAAAGCCTTTCCTGCACTGCAGCAGTAAAAAAGGCCAACTTAAGGAAAGCTATTCTGTTGGGAAAAATAGCCAGCAGTGAGGTTTATAATTTACACACCTGAAGCAGCACTGCAGTTATCTTGTTTAAATAGTTCAAAGTGTACATTTTGAGTTTTTTTGCCAGAGATTAAGTCCATTTATGCAAGTCTGAACTGAGTTTCGAGTCTCTGGAGTGTAAGTCTGATTTAAGTCTTAAGTCTCTAGAGGACAAGTCGGAGTCAAGTTTGAGTCTCTGGCTTTTGAGTCCAAGTTAAATCTCAAAGTCTGAATCCAAGTCCAGGCGCCAGTAGGTGGCGGTAATTCCCCCATTTCTGTTGTTAGCTAGTGGAAAGAATAAGAATCAGGGGATTAAGTTACTTGAGAAAATGGGTAAAAAAGAAGACAAGGAGCGAAAACGGAAGAAATCGGCGGCAACATTGTCCCAAAACATTGAACAGGTGACTTGTTCAAAAAAAGGCCCAAAATCGGTAAGCTGCTGAGTGCAGGGCTTCTATTTCTTTACAACTCCCCTGCGTTAACAGTGCCGCACAGACAATGGTGGGTCATTTCATGTGAAATCAGACACTTTGGGGCCCGACCAACACGGATTTTAATCAAACTTTGTGTGCCTTTTTAGTGGCAATGTAGAACCCCAGAACTGCATTTGCATGAATCTGCCACTAATATAAAGGGAGAAATGGACTAAGAATGTTTTAAGTAAGAGGGTAGGGCACTACACATTCAACCTTGATTATGTCAATTTAAATTACAAACAGATGGTTTTGATGCTGTTTGAAAGCTCTTTTCTGGCTCTACAGAGTACACAAACAACATTGAACTCAACAGTTAGCCGAGTATAAATTATGAGATATTAAAACACTAAAATCAGAATATAAAAAAAAACTATTTTAAAATGGTCAGTATCTTTTCCACACATGGCCTGCAATGTCACGAACAACCTCTGAAATATTAGTGCCAGATTCATGCAAATGCAGTTTTGGAGTTCTACCTTGCCACTAAAAAGGGCCTAACTGTTGAGTCAGAACAAGTCTCAAGTATCTGAGGTATGAGTCTGAACTGAGTCTCAAGAATGAAAGAATGGTCAAAATTCCCATAAACACACTCCTAAACCTTGTGGAAAGCTTTCCAAAAGAGTTGAAGCTGTTATAGCTGCAAAGGATGAGTCAACATCAGAATTAAGAATGGGATGTCATTCAAGTTCATATGCGTGTGAAGGCAGACGAGCAAATATTTTTGGCAATATAGTGTATCTGAGTCTAGTCTCAATCCTGGATCCAAGATGAAATTCAACTTTCTGAGGACCAAGTCCAAATTGAGTCCTGAGTTTCTGCATTGTGAGTCCGAATCAAGTCCAAGTTGAGTCTCAATTGTGGGGATTGAGTTTGAGACGTGTCTCAAGTTTCTGAGGTGCAAGTCTGAGTTCAGTCTCAAGTCTCTGGACTGTGAGTCCAGGTAGAGTCTTGAGTCTCTGGGGTTTGAGTCAGAGTCAAGACTCAAGTCTCTGAATTGCGAGTGGAGTGTTAAGTCTCTGGAGTGCATGTCTCAGTACATGAGTCAGTACTTGAGTCTCTGAGGTATGAGTCAAAGTCAATAGTTTTTTTTTTCAAACCACTGCATATCCTAAAAATAAAAATACAAAATAACATTTTCAGTGACAAAAAGATATTTGATGTGATGAAATCAACTATTACTTTACTTTTAAATTAAAAGTGTCTATTTGATCAAATATCAACTTTTTGAATGATAATGTTTTTTCATTTGTCACTAGGATGGTGTTTATGAAAACATAAATTTAAAAGTGACATTTTATCAAATAATACAGTTTCGTTACTTGGCTTTTGGATTCATCATTTAACATTAGTTGTATTTATTACATTTAACATGAGCAGTTTCTGTTACTTATCGACTCTATATGTAATTCATATGCAATTTTATCACTTTTATCGACTAACTTTTGTTACTTCCATCCGTCATATAAATTTGGCTTGTTAGGGAACACGAAATGTTTCCAAGTAAGTCACCAGATAAAGCAGATCAAATTTGACCGAGCTGTCAGATTAAACGCTGCAACTCAGCTGAACTCTGTAAGGCTAAAGAAGATTCTGGATTTTGCTGCAAAACTCTGGCAGCTGCATAAAGGCGACATAAAGGAAAGCTGATTTCTACTGCAATGTTTTTTTTGTGTTGGAAGATTAAAACGTGATAGACAATGCGACGATACAAGATAAACACACCCACATGCAAATTCCTCAGCTTTTCTTAGAGGAAAAGTTCCAAAGCTGCTTGCAAAGGCAACCTTAGGCAAAGATTAGAAACCAGAATCATATCTGATACGCCTCAAACTATGGACGGGAAAAAAAGAGACAGCTGCATTTTTCTGAACTGTGGTGATGCATGGACAATAGATGGCTTTTTTCTTTTCTGTTGGTTTGCTGATCTACCCAACATGCTTCTCAGATGCATAAAACATTCGCTTCCATGCTCAGATTACACAAAATAAACAATTTTATAAAATAGAGGATAAAAAGAGCTTAAACATAACCTGAAATGTTCTAAACTATGAACACAGCCCCTAAGAAAATTATGTTGATGTTGAAATTGAGAAAGAAATTTATTATATTATTATTGTTTGGTAGACCTGTCCAGGGAACATCCTGCCTTCTGCCCAATGACTGCTGGGATAGGTTCCAGCCCCACTGCTGCGACTGTGTGTGTTTATATTATTTTTCAGTACTGTTCAAAGTCCAGAGACTCTCCTTTATTTATGTAGTTTTCAGTAGAAAATTACACTGTGGTCTCAATACCTAGATAAAATATCACATTATTCAGTGTTTAGTGTGTCCACTCCTTACCTTTATTATAGCTTTCATTCTTTTCAGAAGACTCGCTTTCAGTTTTTCAAAGAAATCTGCAGGAATATTTTCCCACATCTGCAAAGTTTAGTCTTAAAAGCTGTCATCGTCCAAGTAATCCCAAACACATTCAGTACTGTTAAGGTCTGGACTCCATTGTTCTGAGAACACCAGCAGCATCTTTGTTTGACGTGTCTACTTCCTTTTCTCAGTAAGAGCTTCTTAATAGCTACACGTCCTTTCAGACTCACAGCACTGAGCCGTCTTCTCACAGTGGACGGATGGAGAGAAACACCTGTGGATTTTTTCAGATCTCAATCAAGAGTGGAGTTTGATTTTCTCCTCTCTCTCTCTCTCTCTCTCTCTCTCTCTCTCTCTCAAAGCTTTAAGTGCTGATTATCTGATGGGGACAGCTTTGGTGGTCTCTTCAGCTCTCTCTTTTTAGTAAGGCTGTAATAGCAAGGCCTGCTGTAGTCACTGCATGCAGTGTTAACACTATATTGTTCTCAGCCTTTTAACTAGCTGTAGGTTTCTTTGCAGAGATGAACACCTGCCCATGCTGTGCTGTTAATTCATCTGCCTTGATCAGGTACCCCTGCTCAGCCACCTTCTGGACAAGTTTGACTACCATGGAGCTTCATGCTGTACAATGCTGTGCAAAAAGTCTCACCTGCCACTCACCCTTTTGATTTTACTGCTGCCTGCACAGACTTAAAACTGTTCAATCACAGACATTGCTTTACCTGCCTCACCAAACACTGAGCTCTTCTTATATTCATACTAACAGACAGTGATGGACAGTAACTAAGTGAATGTAATTCGTTACTGTACTTAAGTAGTTTTTTTTTGTGTATCTGTACTTAAGTATTTCCATTTTGGGTGACTTTTTACTTTCACTCCACTACATTTCAAAGTCAAATATCTTACTTTTTACTCCACTACATTTTGAGAAATCTGTCGTTCCTTTTGGTTTCTGTGTGTATAAAAACGTAACATGTCAAAACAAAAGAAGTGCAAAGCAAGAACACCAAACACCAAGCAAGAAGCACAGCGGTCACTAACCTAACTTTGTGTAAATACACCACAATATAGAAATATGTACACATGTGCAGTCGTGACTGGCATATTTTTTTTCTGAATTCATACAAACACTTTCATTTTATAGTAAATTAGTTTTGGTTAGTTTATGTTTATGAACAGAGACCTACAGTTCAATACAGTAAAGGAAAACTTCTTTTGTGATCCTGAGTTTAAAGACAGTTTTTATTCAACTTGTAACTAATTTACAAAGTAATCTTAAACTGAAACGTTGCTTGTTTGTAAAAGTGATTTCAGAGCCACTCGGTTCTCCCCGATGGAAACTGTTTACCTTCAGTGTTTTGTGCTTATGATCATTTTAATAGACGTCAGTGTCACTAATTAGTGACGTTCTATTAAAAGACTGGTTTATCAAGAGAGACGCTGGAGGATTTTCCCCTAAAATGAGTTCATGAAACGAGTCTTGTTACAAAAATTATAACAGGACATTAAAGCCATTATTAATCTTTTAGTACTTTTACTTTTGATATTTAAGTACATTTGAAGGCAAATACTTTTGTACTATTACTCAAGTTGAGGTCTAGAGTAAGGACATCTACTTTTACTGGAGTAATATTTCACCTTGGATATCTCTACTTTAACTCAAGTACATGATTTGTGTACTTCCTCCACCTCTGCTAACAGATCACATTTATGGATGTAACTGTCATTTTCGGTGTGATTACTCTGATAGGAATGGAAGCATATCAATATAAAATGAAAATGTAATATGTAAAATGGCAATATATTCAACATTCCTTCTCATATATGCAATGTTGAGCTCAAAATCAAAATTCTAATTCAATACCTTATATTGCCAAAAGTATTCACTCACCCATCCAAGTAATTGAATTCAAGTGTTCCAATCACTTCCAAGCCCCTAGGCCTGCAGACTGCTTCTACAAACATTAGTGAAAGAATGGGTCGCTCTCAGGAGTTCAGTGAATTCCAGTGTACTGTGATAGGATGCCACCTTTGCAACAAGTCCAGTCCTGAAATTTTCTTGCTACTAAATATTCCACAGTCAACTGTCAGTGGTATTAACAACATGGAAGTGATTTGGAATGACAGCAACTCAGCCATGAAGTGGTAGGCCATGAAAAAATGACAGTCAGTGGATGCTAAAGTGCATAGTGCACAGAGGTCACCAACTTTCTACAGAGTCAATCGCGACAGACCTCCAAACTTCATGTGGCCTTCAGATTAGCTCAAGAACAGTGTAGAGAGCTTCATGGAATTAGTTTCTAAGGCTGAGCAGCTGCATCCAATCCTTACATCACCAAATGCAATGCATAGCACTGAATGCAGTGGCGTAATGCACAGCCACTGGACTGGAGTTCTCTGGAGTGACGAATTATGCTTCTCCGTCTGGCAATCCGATGGACGAGTCTGGGAGATGGATGAGAGCCAGGAGAACGGTACTTGCCTGACTGCATTGTGCCAAGTGTAAAGTTTGGTGGAGAGGGGATTATGGTGTGGGGTTGTTTTTCAGGCTTGGCCCCTTAGTTCCAGTGAAGCAAACTCTTAATACTTCAGCAGACCAAGAGACTTTGGACAATTTCATGCTCCCAACTTTGTGGGAACAGTTTGGGGAAGGCCCCTTCCTGTTCCAACATGACTACGCATCAGTGCACAAAGGAAGGTCCATAAAGACATGGATGAGTGAGTTTGGTGTGGAAGAACTTGACCGGCCTGACTTCAACCCAATAAAACACTTTTGTGATGATTTAGAATGGAGGCTGCATGCCAGGCCATCCAACATCTGTGTCTGACCTCACAAATGTGCTTCTGGAAGAACAGTCAAAAATTCACATAAACACACTCTTAACCCTTGTGGAAAATCTTCTCAGAATAGCTGAAGCTGTTATAGCTGCAAAGGTTGGGACAACATCATATTAAACCCTATGGATTAAGAATAGGATATCAATCAAGTTCATATGCGTGTGAAGGCAGACAAGTGAATACTTTTGGCAATATAGTGTATATTAGTATTGACATATGCTTTATGAGTAGCTTTAATTAAATTAAAATCTATTTCCAGAACTATTAAGAGAACATTCTTAAAAAAGATGGTTCTTCAAAAGGTTCTTTAGTAAAGAAAGTGGTTCTAAAAAGGTTCTATGTTTCAAACCGTTTGTGCAGACACATGCACATTTGTGGCCTGCTGGAGGTCATTTTGCAGGGCTCTGGCGGTGCTCCTCCTGTTCCTCCTTGCACAAAGGCGGAGGTAGCGGTCCTGCTGCTGGGTTGTTACCCTCCTACGGCCTCCTCCACGTCTCTTGGTGTACTGGCCTGTCTCCTGGTAGCGCCTCCAGCCTCTGGACACTACGCTGGCAGACACAGCAAACCTTCTTGCCACAGCTTGCATTGATGTGCCATCCTGGATGAGCTGCACTACCTGAGCAACTTGTGTGGGTTGTAGAGTCCATCTCAGAGAAGTGGTCTGTGGTCCCCACCTGCAGAACCACTCCTTTATTGAGTGTGTCTTGCTAATTGCCAATAATTTCCACCTGTTGTCTGTTCCTTTTACCCAACAGCTGTGAAATTGATTGACAATCAGTGTTGCTTCCTAAGTGGACAGCTTGATTTCACAGAAGTTTGATTTACTTGGAGTTATATTGTGTTGTTTAAGTGTTCCATTTATTTTTTTGATCAGTGTATATATAAGTTTACAGAAACGACAGCAAAATGATGTATGAATGTATGAAGTTGAAGTTGACTATTTTTTGCACCAGTAGCTTTGAGTCAAATTTTCCGTTCCACCCTTAAATGGTGCAGTAGTTATGTTATTGCGCCTCACTGCTGCATCGTTTAAGGTGGGACAATAAATTCCAATACAAGGCTGGTGAAGAAGTCGTCTGCTTCAGCTTCGTGATAAATGTTGTGCTTGTTTTAAATGCAGAAGCTGTTCAAATCCACCAAATAGAGAGAGCTGTGCTTCTTTTGTTCTGTGACCATGACTAAAACTGTCAGTCAAGCAGTCTCAATTCGTGACTCAAGTAGGACGCGAGTCCAAGTCATATGACTTGTCCACACCTTTGCTTTTAGCTAGCTTAATTCTGTAGCTATCTACAATTCATGCAGCATATTAGCAGGTGAGCTGATGGCAGAGCACCTCTGATGCTCTATCTGTAGAAGTTATCCCTGCATGGCATCGACTGGAATCTCTATGCCTCACTTTCAGCCACTGTTCTCAGTTTTTGAAATGAGGCTGAAGTTTACTTCTTTTTCAAATTTTCTGTTCCACATTAAATGGTGCTGCTGTAACATTTGTTTACTTTGAGGCATGCTAGAGGGTGCTCCCAAGTGAGTGGAAAATGAATGGGTCAAGATGGAGCATTTGAGCAAAATCATGGTTTATAAATGCTTAAACATTTTTCATGTAAAAGAATGCAATCATTTCCTCAACACAGAACAGCATAAAACATCAATGTTATATTTTTAAGAGCTTTCAAACTATTTCAAGCTATAGGAGTTTAAAATGGCACCTTATGACGTCAGTGAGCCAATGAGCTGCTCTGCTCACCAATCAATCATCATGCTCTAAAGCAGTAAAGCCTGCCTTCAGCTGCCCAAAACCCATTTTCTGTAGAAAAAGGTCATTTATAGGTGAAATTTCTTGGCGTTTTAGTGAAATACATCCTTCTACTAATTTACCTAAATTTAAAGAAAGGTTCTGGGCAAGTGATTACAAACTATTGTAATTAGTTGTTTTTAAGTTGTTGAGCTCCATTTACTCCCATTCATTGAGGACTCTGCTGATTAGCAGTCCTGATTTTGATATAACAGGGGAAATAGGAAGTGGCAGGATCCTCATAAACCAGCTCTGGCTATAAACCCTTTGGCCACTATGTTTTAAGATAAATCTTTTTCTGCTGATGCATATAAGATAAATTTCATTTTAATGATCATTTTGAGATAATTATTGCACAAACAAATTAAGCATACATTTGCAGCTCTGGAAATATAGTTTGATTTAAATAGTTACTCATTAAGCATCTAAATCTTTGTGCAAATGAAATGTATGAAATGTCAATCCTAGTACATAAAATTGCAAATTAAAATCACACTACTGAACTTGAACTTTCATTTTGAGCTCCACATTTCTTATATGAGTTGGAAATTTAAGTGCAAATATACAAATACATTGTTATTTTACATTAACATTTAACATTTTTCAAGGTTATGTGAGGCAAAATGTACTTTTTCAGATTTATCACTCTTTTACCATCATCATTACATATAAAAACTCATAATACACCTATAGGTTCACTAGTGGTTTTGGATAGTAAATAAAATGACTATATTTGTGTTGTATTGTAACCCCTGATCTCAATTACTAAAACTAGGTGAATATATTTCTTTGAGGAAGTATTCATTTCTCTAGTAGTTACATTTTTAGAGGTATGAGGTTTTGTTATAATATACACATATAAAATAATGGCACTTGTTTTTTCATCCTCTCATGTCCTCTTCTTAAACAAGCAAAAGCTTTCAGTGAACAGATGAAAAGTCTACAGAAAGCTAAAGCTGGGCATGTGGCCAGCCTGCCAGCCTGGAGGACTTAAGATATTCATTTTGTTCTTATGTTTGACAGAGAGAGAGAGAGAGTGAGAGAGCGAGAGAGAGAGCGAGAGAGCGAGAGAGAGAGAGAGAGAGAGACCTTCTCAAATGAGCCAATTAATCCACCACACAGATTTTACATCGTTTGGATACACAAGATAGGAAATAAAGTAGTCACCTTTAACCTTGTGTTGTTTTCTATGCAGCAAAGGGAAAAAGGGAAATAAATGAGTGCATTGCATTTATTTCATTAAAATGTGTTTATAATTTCTACATTAATAAATTATACATTACTGTGCACAAGTCAGAGAACACTTCATTTATGGAATTTCCATTCAAAACGTTTTTTCAGCATAAAACAACTATTACACAAAATTACACAAAAGCCAAAAAAAATCCACAACTAAATATATTTTTTTCTTTAACTTTATTACAGCTTCCATTCTTTTCAGGAGACACATGTTCAGCTCGTCAAAGTCTGTAGCCACACCTCCAAAGTTCAGTGTTAGAAGTTGGTTTTGCGCTTTTCTCCATCCCACACTTAAAATAATCTCAATTACAAATGTAGTCACAGTCACATGTCAGATATCCAGATTCTGTTTAAGTGCAAAATTCACTTTTTTTAAACAGCTACACATCCTTTCAGACTCAGTGTTGAGTTGTCTTCTCAGAGTGAAAGGACGGACAAACACCTGTGGATTTTTTTCAGATCTGAGTCCAGAGTGGAGCTTGATTTTCTCCTCTCTCTCAAAGACCAAAGCTTTAAGTGTTGTTTTTCTGAGGTGGACCTACCAGGTCTTGCAGGTATCATTTAATACCTATTTCATTTAATAAATCCATCAAATTAAATCAGATGCTACTGATGGAATTTTAAAAAATCTATGCGATGGCTGGAGTACAGTAAAAACACTTTTAGCAGTGATATAATTAATTTTATTCATGTGGAAATAATGTATACATTTGAATCAAGTAAAATAATTGAAGCAGTTTTTCAATGTAGAGACTATAAATGCACATAATCAGCTCTAAACACCACGCAACTGTCTTTCATTGCCATAGTAACGCTGTCATGCTTGAGCTTCAATCAGCGGCAGGCTGGATTTGCTTGTGTGCTACTGTAGAACTGGGCTAAGATCTTGTTTGAAGGGAATATCCATGAAGGTTATGTCCCAGTATGGACCCGGCATGCTGTGGAAACATCATGTTTTCATATAAACTACTAATATATGGCACCATTAACCTTCACTGACCGCTTGTGGTAATGCCTTCTGGAGAACGTGTTATTTTTCCATTTTAATGGACAGTGTTCGGCAGTTATGTCATTCAGTAAAGCATGTAGTGAGTCATATATCAGGGAGAATATATTAGCTTGTTCTGTGTGCAGAACACTACACTGGAGTCATCAGTCTTATCCACAAAGGGGTGGTGTAGCTGCAGGTTCATTATTATATCTAAGCAGAAGCACATCTCATAACTAATCATATATTTGTATTCACATACTAGCAACCACCTGAGAACACATAAACCACCTAGTAATACCCTAGCAACAATATGGAACACCACAGCAACCAATAAAAATACCCAAGTAACCAACTAAAAACATCTTAGCAACCAACTGGAATACCACAGCAACTACCTTACAATAGCACAGTAATGGCCTTGCAGCCTATGACAAACACCTAGCAATGCTCTAGCAAACAGCTGGAAATCCATAGCAACAACCCAGCAACACTATAGCAACTACCTGGAGTATAACTAATCATAAATTCATATACACATACTAGCAACCACCTCAGAAAACACAGCAGCCATGTAACAATAACCTAGTAACCACCTGGAATAACACAGCAACCATTAGAAATACCTAAATAACCAGCTAAAACACTCTAGTAAGCACTTCCAATACCGTAGCAACCACTAGAGATGTAAAAGCTACCGCAACACCCTGGCAACCACCTAACAATAACATAGCATTGATCTAGCAGCTACGTAACATCAGCTTGCAAACACTGTAGCAAACAGCTGGAAAACCCTAGCAACCTCAATGCCACTCCATAGAAACTATCATGAATACCTTAGCAACCATCAATAGCCACATTAACTTTGAATACCTAAGGAACCTTTTAAAAAAAGTGGTTGCTAAACTAAAATTATATAACTAACAATGTTTCCATCAAGGCTGAGAGCCATTAACAATGCAATGAGTCAAATTGTTCTTTGAATATTTATAGTTCTATATACCTTATATGGTCAAATATATGTGGAGACTTCTCCTAATTGTTGAGCTCAGGTGTTTTAGCCACATCCATTGATCACAGCCATGCAATCTCCACAGACAAACATTAGCAGCAGAATGGGTTCTACTGAACAGCTCAGTAACTTTAAACATGTCACACAGAGTTCCAGACTGCCTCTGGAAACAACATAAGAACTCTTGATGGACCAATTAATGTAGTAAATTGAACACTGATTTCAGGTGCATTGTGGTCACATATTGAAGTTGCATGAAGACACACTTTGTGTTGCGCCTGTGCTCATATCTGGACCATAGAGTATACTGTGATGTACTGTAATTTGAAATACTATTGTAATGTATTTCCAGTACTTTTAATGAATGTGGGAAAGTTTATAAATTATCACAAGAAATGTTATAGCTAGTTTTTTTGTACAAATCACTTGAATTTTGTTTATTTGACTTGGCTGCGAACTGGGATACTTTTCACTGCAGTGATGGAGTTTCACTGGGACATGAGCTAGGACACTTTTTACCAAAGCAGTGGAGTTTTACTGAACTGAGAGCTGGAAAACTTTTCACTGCAGTAGTGGGGTTTGACTGGGCCATGAGTTGGGACACTTTTCACCACAGCAGCAGTTTTACTGAACTGAGAGCTGGAAAACTTTTCACTGCAGTAGTGAAGTTTGACTGGGCCTTGAGCTGAGATACTTTTCACTGCAGTAGTGAAATTTGACTGGGCCTTGAGCTGAGATACTTTTCACTGCATTGGTGGTGTTTGACTAGGCTGTGTGCTGGGACACTGTTTCCTGTGGTGATGAATTTTGACTGGGCCGTGAGCTGTGAAATATTTCACTGCAGTGGTGGTACTTGACTAGGTTGCGAGTTGGGACACTTTTCACCACTGCATTTGAGTTTGAATGGGCTGAGAGCCAAGATACTTTTCACAACAGCAGGAGAGTTTGACTGGGCCGTGAGCTGTGATACTTATCGTCATTGCAGCAGAATTTGCCCGGCTGTGAGCTGATAGCTTCTTCACTTTGGAAGCATAATTTGACTGGGCTATGAGCCAGGCACTTGATTTGTAGTGCTGCTGGAATTGTAAAACATATTTGGGTTTGATAAAGGTGCCATATAAATTAAATTATTTTTTAAATTAAATGTATTATCACAATTTCATGCTGCTGTACATTACACACATGGTATCCATAAACAAGTTTGTACTACACTAATAACCTGCACAGAAAAAGTGCTGTGCTATATTTACTAAGTTCAAACTTTTAGTTTATTTGATTTTGGCAGTAAATATGCTGATATATTTTATTCATGTGGCAATGTAAATCCAAATAAATTCAATATGTCACTTTATTTCAGTGTTCAGATGCCCTGAATGATATTTGCATTGTGTTTGCATGAAATGTTCTGAAATTTAATCCACCATAAACGTGTAAAAAGAACACAGTTTCATGACATACGAGACTATTTACATAAACTCCTCACTTGGTGCTCTCCAGGCCTGTGCGCATATGTGTGTGTTTCAGTTGCATGTCAGTGTGTGTCTTTAATTTTCATGCAAAGCCACCCAAAGCCCCTCCACCCGCAGATATAATCCTATTGGGCTTCTGAACCCGGCTTTGTTTTTTCAATATTAATTTATGAAATCTCTCCATCACTTCAGCCCATCTTAGCTGACCTTAAATACTCTGGACCATCTGAGGAGCAAAAACATCACACATCAACACTAAAGAGCTGTAACATCAGAATAGTACATCTTTATTCAGCCTAACCTAACCTGTACCTGTGCTTTGTTCCCCTCTCTGGCAGAAGAATGTTCAAAATATTCTTGGGGCAGTCGTGAGCTGGAGATTAGGGAACCAGCCTTGTGACCAGAAGGTTGCCAGCTCGATCCCCTAAGCTGACAGTATGTGACTGAGGTTCCCCTGAGCAAGGCACCTAACACCAAACTGCTCCCCAGGTGCTGCAGATAGGGCTACCTACTGCTCCGGGCAAGTGTGCCCACTGCCCCCTAGTGTGTATGTGGTGTTTCATTTCATGGATGGGTTAAATGCAAAGGTGAAATTTCCCCACTGTGAGACTAAAAATGATCTCTTAATCTTAAAAAAAAAAAAAAAAAAAAAAAAAGTTATAAAACTGTACTTTGACTCTATTTTGACTACTTTTTTCAAGTGATCACAAAAATGCCATATGAAAAATATCAAAATTACACCTTACTCTACTGAAATGATTATTACTTGTATTCACTTGTAATCCAGAAATATTTCATTGCTTGAAATGTAAAAACATATTCTCATCTTCAGAATTTGGTGAGAATGTATTGTCATGCAATACCCTGTCCGTGTGGAATAATGTTCAGTGCTGTTAAACATCAAATTAAATTACAGTATTCATTCAAGTGCCATTTATTTTCCTGTAGTATGATATTACAAAGGACATTTCTCACACTGACCCTCAAAGACCCTCACATACATACCAGCATGTATATATGCACATACTACCAACCACTTGGGGTACCATAGCAATGGCCTAGCAACACTTTACCTGGGATAGCATAGGAACCAGCTAACAGCACCTTAGCAACCACCTGGGATACCATCGCATTGGCCTAGCAACACCTTAGCAACCTTCTGGAATTATGTAGTAACTACGCAAAACCACCTTCGCTACCACCTGGAAAACCATAGTAGTGACTTAGCAACACCTTAACAGCCACCTGGGATATCATAGCAACAGCCTAGCACCACTTTAAAAATCACCTGGGATAGCACAGCAACTTATAATAGAAGCCTTACAAACTTTCTCATGCTATGTTTTGTTTACTATATTACTGTATTGTATTTTTTGTATTTTTACAGGAGCCCACTGTAAATGACAGCTGGGTGAGCTAACCTAACGCTGTGTACATAATGATACAAACTTATTTTTTAATCTGATAACAGAATCCATGGCATGTTCTACATAAATGTTTACCGACAGAATTCAGAGATTGCCCATTGGCTTCTATTACAAGTGAATTTGCATCAGTGTTCTTTTCTAAGTACAGAGAAACCACATTAAAATAAGTATCTAATTAACTGACTGTACACTACAGATGCAGCAGATAGAGATTAGGCTGAAAAAACACTGAAGCATAATTTTAATGATTCATTTTAAGCACTGCTGAAATAGTGATTCGGTGTCCGTGTTAATAGGATGTAATTAAAATTTTGGACCCACACTGTCCTCTGGACATCTTTATTCCTTAGCTATTACTTAGTT
The DNA here is from genome assembly GCF_015220715.1 of Pygocentrus nattereri. Lineage (NCBI taxonomy): Eukaryota > Metazoa > Chordata > Actinopteri > Characiformes > Serrasalmidae > Pygocentrus > Pygocentrus nattereri. Next base: position 19,305,841 of record NC_051234.1, on the reverse strand, counting down.
ACTGCATTCACATAGTGCATACGAATAAAACATTTTCCTGAAGTCATAATAATTAATGGTTTCATTACCAGAAACACAATAGAACCAAAGAACATGTACAGTGTGAAGAGTTTAAACCTTTAACAGGCCAGGGCCAGCCAGCTAGTCCAAAGTTTACTTACACACTTCTGTAACCTACCAATAGCTCAACTAGTTTGCACTGAAGTGCCTGTAGTTACTGAATAATAAGCCATGGATTTTAAGGGGTTAAACGATGACAAAGACAAAGAACAGAAGGCTGAAACTCTTCTTTCTAATGCAGTACAAACTGGAGTTATTTATGACCTTCAGGTGACATAATTAGCTAATAATTAGCTTTATAATAAACTGATCAATACTACTCATAGTAGCTAAGCAAATATCGATAACTGCACGTTTCAGTTGGCCAAGAGAACGTGGACGTGTATGACAAGTACTCGACTGTTCAATACTTTGGACACAATCTAATGGACTCCAAAAATATAATAGAGGAATTTCTTCCATCCAGAATGATGAGAAGAGGTCTGGATTATTCCCTTAAGCATCGATCAAGCTACATAACATCAAGAATGAAGATCTAATACGATATTAAAATTGAGAATCAAATGTGTTGATCACATCTAGTTGACAGTAAAAGGTTGCAAACATTATTTATTATTTGATAACTTCTTGCTGTTCCCAAAATAGTTGAAAAACTGAATCAAACTAACCTAAAAAGCTGCCATTTTCTCTATAATTTCTAATATTTACATCTGCATTATGTTATATTCATATCTACATAACATTGTATATACCAGGGGTTCTCAGCCTTTTTCACCTCAATGCCGACCAATGTATAAGTAGAAAACATGAGGCCCACAGGGGGAAAACACTTTTTCTGCTTAAAGAATATGTATCTTTTAATTCTAAAGTGTCATGAAAAAACTGAGAATTATGACTTGAAAATTGAGTAATTTCATTTAATTCAATCACAGAAACCAACTTTTTGCCATTTCCCCCCCATTTTCCCCCATGTAACTTCAATTGTCCAATTCCACCTACTAGCTAGGTCTCCTCCAGTCACATAACACTAATTCAACTCTGCATTCCAATTTTTGGAAGTAAAGGAAAGTAAGGTAAAGATTTCTTTGCCCCTTCTTGATCTTTGTGTTTGAATGCAGTGTTGGCATCAAGGCTGTAATCAGACATTTTCAGCAAACCGATATGCAACTTCTATTCTGAACCTAAAATATCAGCAGGTTAGGCCAGTGTTTGCTTGCTTTACACCAAAACTCAAGCATAATGGTGGTAAATTAAGCAAAATGTTTCAGAAACCCTTTTTTCATATCAGTCTATATAGAACCCTATACAAAACACACTCCCGTCAACCTGAAGAACCTTTTCACAATGCAAGAAACCTTTAATCATGGAACAGGTTCTTTGAGTGTTCATGGCTCTATATAGAACTATTTTCTTTACTAAAGAACCCCTGAAGAACCACCATTTTTAAGAGTGTAAAAATGAAATGAGGGTTATGTCTGACACTGGCACAGCATCATGTAATGCTATTTTTGCATGCCTAATTAAATGTAAATAAATAATAAAGCTTTACAACTTGACAAAATGACATGAAGTGAACAAAAATGCTTGACAAAGTGAGTGGCACTTGAAATAGGTGCAGCAGAACCGTGTGGTATAAATAAACCCACATGCTCTAAAAATAGTTGACAGATTCCTTTTATTCTGGCTTGCTTTCATTTCTAACTGCATTTCTTATTGTGGTTACTGACTTCAGTCACAGTAAAATTCACAGTCAAATCAAAAGTCATAAAGAGTACATCCATCAGAAATGAATATCTATAATACATTGTAAAACAGCTGGGGATGGTATATCTAGCATGAAGAGCAAAGGGATGAATGTGAGGCCTTACACTTCCTGCGCCTATAACTCTCCCTCTTTAGATACAGTCTGTCCTTTACTGACACTGAACAGCCTAAATATAGACATCAGCAGCATCCACTTCATAACGAGCTGTAAAAATAGAGGTGTATGATGTATATGGGCCTTGAGGAAAAGTGTCAGTTTCTTTTGTAATAAGTCACAGGGACAGCTGAGCACGGGGAAATGGCTGACAAACCGTCATTATCGCACTTCACTATCTCTCTCTCCCTGTCACAATCCCTCCAAACTCCACTGCTTAGAGGTTATCTGTGTGACACACATGGAAAATTAATCCACTTTGCAGGGATGAGAGGAACAAAAAAAAAAAAAAAAAAAAAAAAAGTGTTAACACATCAGGGGAGTTCATCAAAATGACCCACAAGGATGTGTCTGAAGTTTTACAAAGCCAAAGCTTTAACAAAGACATCTGGTAAAGTTTAAAATAGCCGAGATGTCTTTGCTGCAAACTGAAAGAAGAAACTTTCTGCCTTTCAAAATGTCTAGAGCTGACATGCGCATTGTTCCTTAATAAAACACACTGGCACATACTGTAAATAAATGGCAGTCTGGGAATCTTTACAATCTTAATTGTGTCTATCAGTAAGTGCCAGTATGTGCAAAAGAAACCAGATAGGCCTTCTGATGAGTGTGTTTAGCTACATAAAGGTGCACCCAGTACTGACATAGGCATTTGCACAGCTTGTAATCTCCCTAGAAAAGCATTGGCCAATAATATGACACACATCAAAATATATGTCAAAAACAAAGCATGGGCTAGAAGGGCATAAAGCCCCGAAGCATTGGGCTGTGGAGCTTCATCCAGTACCTTTGGGATGAGTTGGAGTGGATTTCCAGATATGATCACCCAACATCAGCAGCTGAACTCATCAATGCTCTTATGGATGAATGTCCCAGCATCTAGTATAAAGCCTTCCCAGAAGAGTGCTGTATTTTTTTTTTTAAACACTATTTACCTTGCAGTTTAGTCCTGGACTAGGTTTAATCAATGTCTATGAAACCAGCTCAGCAATCTTCAATTTTACAATAATTGTCAGTATGTAGCAGCAGGCACAAATGTGTATCAATTTGTGCCAGTATGTATCAGTCTGTGTCAGTAAGTGAGTATTTACAGTATTAATCATCACTATATGCCAGTATGTAATAACATATGCCAGTAGGCATCAGTAGGACTCAATACATCATATGTACAATAAATGAATGTATACAACAACCACAACCACAACCACAACCACAACAACCACAACCACCACAACCAACAACAACCACAACAACAACAACCACAACCACAACCACAACTAGTAAATCACAAAATTATTATTCTATTTAAAGTTAGTGCAAGCTGTGTATTTTGTAAATATTACATGTATAGCTAACACCTGTCACATGACTATTTTGGTCCAATTATTATCAAGTGATCATGCCTGAGATAAAAGTTTGGCTAGTTTAATTAGCTCAAGATGGATGATAACCCTGAGACTACAGAACACCCAGGCACATTCAAGTCAGCAGTGTGGGAACATTTTGGTTATCCTGTGGAGGATAGAAATGGCAATCGCGCTCTAGACAAAACACACAATTTGTTGAAAGCATTTCACAAAACTTCCTCAGACGACTGACAACAGTTATGCAAGCGCATATCAGTGTTCTTCTCGTTAAACACAGACACTGAACGTGGTAATTGCAGTGAAGGCGAGTGATAGAGAGGAAACTGCCCAAGATCTGTGGCGATGGTTAGAGTTTGACAGAGATTGATTGGAGGGTAGCAGTGTTTCTGGGTGTCAGCATGTTTTTTCCTCTGCTCCACCTTCACCATTATAAACCTCTTTGTCTTCCTCTGTGCTCCCTCTGCTCCAGCTTTACATTAACGTTACGGTGGAAACATTTTAACAGCTCCAATCCAACAGTGTAAGGTTAAAAACAGGCATATTATTCTAATTAGCATGTAAATATTATCATCTGAGGCTTGTATCATCTGTAGGCAGATGTATGCTGTAACTATGTAAATTAAATTATGTTTTATAAACATTTTATTCTCTGATTTTCATTCTCTGAATGATTATTATCAATAAAATTATATTACCACATGGCATTTCAGGCCACTTCAGGATTCATTTTTAACCTGCACATACCATACGCTCATTTTATGCAAGGATGTATGTGTGTTTGTGTGTGTATATATATATATATATATATATATATATATATATATATATATATATACACACACACACACATACATACACACACACACACACACACACACACACACATACGTATGTTGCACTGATGAGGGTCTGGCTCAAAGGTCAGGGTTCTGTGTGGACCACTCAAGTTCTTCTAACCCAAACTCACCCGTCCACTTTGTGCAATGAGATACAGTCATGCTGGAATAGAAAAGGTTCTTCCCCAAACTGTTCCCACAAAGTTGGAAGCGTATAATTGTCCAAAATGTCTTGGTCTGATAAAATATAAATTTCCCTTCACTGAAACTAAGGGGCCCAAACCTTGAAAAACAACCCCATAGCATTATCCCTCCTCCACCAAACTTTATAGCTGGCACAGTGCAGTCAGGCAGAGAACGTTCTCCTTGCATTCACGAAAATCAGACTCATCCATGAGACAGCCAGATAGACTTTTACGAACTTTGTGCCTCAGCATTGGTGACCCACTCTGTAACATTACGTGGTCTGCCACTTCATTACTGAGTTGCTGTGATTTCTAAACGCTTTTCAAAAACTCCACTCACAGTTGATCGTGGAACATCTAGGAGGGAAAAAATTTTGCAAACTGAGTTGTTATGACGGTGGTGTCTGATTACAGGAACACACTGGAATTCAGTGAGCTCTTTAGAATGACCCATTAATTGACTGCATGGCTAGGTGCTTGATTTTTATACACCTGAATTCGATGATTAAGAGATGTTTTCACACACACACACATATACATATATATATATATATATATATATATATATATATATATATATACACACACACACACACACACACACACACACACACACACACACACACACACACACACACACACACACACACACATACATATATATATCAAGGGCAGTCCCTGACTTTTACAGAGTATTGTAATAATAATTTTAGCTTAATATTTTTAGCTATTACCTTAACTCTGTTTTTTTCTGCTTTCACTATAGTCAGGTAATTTTTGTGTGGATTCTGTATGACCCAGTGTGTAATTAATAGATAACTGTATAACACACACTGCAGGTCACTCAGACCCATCTTCACCCAACCACACTGTTACACATCACTCATCTATAGTGGCAGAGCTTTAAGGGTTCTTGCCTTTAAATATTTTAACAGTGGCTCATTTGGGTCGTGCGACCCTGGGCCGAAGCCAGCCGGCTCATTTCTTTCCCATTTCTCCCCCTGACATTTCCTGTCTCCTCTCCACATAAAGGGATGAAAGCAGTGAGGTACAGGCCAAATTAGACTGGACACGACACATGAAAGTCAGCAACACGCCAGCCCATAATAATGGCCTCATTTTGTGGTTACTCACAGAAATTCTATCAGTGAACAATTCTGAAAGTGACCTTTGCTGCAACTCAATGTTTTTGTTTAGGTTTTTGAAAGAAAACATTGGATCGTCTTATTTTGGCTGTCTCCTGGACATAGATTAAAAAGGCCCATATGCTACACTGTATATATGCCAAACTATAATGTTCATATGGTTCTATGTATGACAAATGGTTCATTTTTACATGACCACTAATCTCTTGTCCCTTAGAATTAAACAGGCAATTTTTCTTACTGTATATACAGATTCTTACACTATTTCCAAAAGTATTCTCTCGTCTGGCTTCACATGCACATGAACTTGAGTGACATCCCAGGGTTTAATATGATGTGGGCCCACCCCTTGCAGCTATAACAGCTTCAACTCTTTTGGAAAGCTTTCCACAAGGTTTAGTTGTATCACTGCAAGCAACTGAGAGTGCGTCACTGTGGCACCTTTTGGGCTATAAGATCCTAAATCAACCAAAAGCAGTAAGTATCTGAAATATCATGGCTTCTGCTGGGTGTTTTGTCTGGCATGTTTAGTTTAACCCCCTTTTCTATCTCTAGCAATAATGATAGTGGCTGTGTTTGTGCTAAGTGCCAGCTAGTTAGCTCTCTGGTGGAGAATTGGACCAGCTAGAGGTGCACATCCGGGCTTTATTAAGGGACAGACAGCAAGATTCCCTGCTAGCAGCTCTGGGTGCCTTAGGGAGAGTTAGCACCCCCTCGACTCCAGGGTTAGAGCCCTCACAGCGGGATGAATGGGTGACGTCTCGGCGACCTAGCCAGAAAGGTAAGGCTAATGTTAACGCTAAGGCCAAAGCTAGCCCACCGGAACACCAAGCTCCTCCAATTTGCGTGTCAAACAGGTTTGCCCCGCTCAGCGAAGCACCTGCTGAGGAGCCTGTTAAAAGTGCCCTGGTTATAGGAGACTTGATCGTCCGACACGTGAAATTAGCTACTCCACCAGCAGTAACAGTTAGCTGTTTACTGAGAGCCAGAGAGCTGGACATTAGTGGCAACCTTAGACTGTTAGCTTATAAGAGATATTCGAGGATAGCCATTCATGCAGGGGCCAATGATATTCATCTGCAGCGGTCTGAGATAACTAAGGGTCATATTAGAGAGGTGATTAAACAGGCCCAGATGATGTCCGATACTGTAATGTGATCTGGTCCCATCCCAATGTGACACGGCGCTGAAGCCTACAGCAGGCTTTCAGCATTAAACTGATGGATGTCCAAGTGGTGTTCCGAAAATCAAGTGGGCTTTATAGATAATTGGTTACATTTTGAGAGCAAGCCTGGTTTTATAGGTAGGGATGGTGTCCACCCCATGCGGGAGGGTGCTGCCTTACTTTCTTGCAGCATAGCACATAGTCTTTTAGTTAGTCGGCAGAGTAGTGTAAACAGCTGCTGACATTCCAGAGCCAGGACCAGGCCGCAGACAGACAGGCTAAACTGACCGTCTGCAAACTGCTTTGAGGCGTCACCCAGGTTCAACTTTGAGACGGTGTCTTTGCCCCGAATTAAAACTAAATTGTATCGTAGAAAAACTCAATCAGCCCGTTTAAACAACCTAATCAACATATATCTGTATTCAGATGACAGCACCAACATATTAGATCTAAAGTTTGGATTACCCAGTATAAGATCACTAAACTCAAATGCAGTCATGGTAAATGAAATTATAAGTGATCATAAATTTGACGTTTTCTGTCTCACTGAAACATGGGTTAGAACAGATGGATATTCAGCACTAAATGAAGCCACCCCTATAGGCTATAATTATGTACATAGGCCAAGATTATCAGGCACTGGAGGTGGAGTATGTAATCTACCAAAATACCCTAGATATTAGTCAGACACCTTCACTTCCTTTGAGGTCATTTTCATTCACGTTACACATTACCGGTCACAAAAAAGAACGCATTTTCATTATTTAAAATTTACAGACCACCAGGGCCCTACTCTGAATTTTTTAAGGAATTTAGTAATTTTGCTGCAAACCTAGCTGTGTGCAGTTATAAAGTAAGAATTGTAGATTTTAATATCCACTTTGAGAAGGCAGATGACCTACTAAAAAAGGCATTTACTTCAATTCTAGACTAGAATTATACAAAATGTAACAGGGCCTACACACTACTGCAGTCACATTTTAGATTTAGTTTTGACACTAGGTCTTAACATAGACAGGCTTAATATCTTACCACAAACCTCAGCAATCTCCAACCATTACCTAATTTCATATGAGCTACGCCTTAGCCATAATATATGTACGTACCCTTGCTATTCTACAAAGCGCTCAATAAAACCTTTTACCGTCCTACAGTTCATAGAAAACCTTCCAGAACTATCAACCCCACTCTCCACTCCATCAGACAAAATGGAGTTAGATTTACTAACTGACTATTTAGAAAATAACTTTCGATCCACTTTAAAATGTGGCGCCACTCAAAATAAAAAGGATAAGACAGAAAAAGCTCGCCCCATGGTACAACGATAAAACCCGGACCTTAAAACAAACAGTTCGGAAACTAGAGCGGAAATGGCAACAAACCAGCCTGGAAGTGTTCCACTCTGCCTGGAAGGACAGCCTTATAGAGTATAGAAATGCTCTCACTAAAGCTCGTTCAGCATATCTGGCCTTGCTGATCAAGAATAATAAATATAATCCTAGAGTACTATTTAGTGTGATTTCCAGAATCACAAAAAATCAGGCAGGTACTGAACCACAAATTCCAACAACTCTCACCAGTGAAGTTTATTAAATCCAACTTGGCTCTCATTTGATGCAGCTGATATAAAACAAAACAGTTGTAGAAGAAAGGCTGGAAACTTTTTACCCACTCCCACAGCTAGAACTGGAGAAGCTTATCTCCTCTGCAAATTGCACAACCTGCTCACTCGATGCAGTTCCTTCAAAATTACTCAAAGCAGTACTACCAGTTATTATAAACCCTCTTTTAACTATGGTAAACTCGTCCCTTAGCCTGGGCCATGTACCCAAAGCTTTTAAACAAGCAGTTATTAAAGCTCTGATCAAGAAACCAAATCTTGATGTTAGCATATTGTCTAATTACAGGCCTTTTTCTAACTTACTATTTATATCTAAGATCTTAGAAAAAGCTGTGGCACAACAACTTAGTTCATATCCCATTCCCATCAAATTCCATTCTGGATTCAGGCCACATCACAGCACTGAAGCAGCTCTAATTAAGATAATCAATGATCTTTTTACCTCTGATCAAGGCTACGTATCCCTATCAGTGCTAATTGACCTCAGCACAGCTTTCGATATAATAGACCACAATACTCTCTTAGAAAGGCTAAAATACATGGTTGGAATCACAGGGACAGCCCTATCGTGGTTCAAATCTTACTTAACAGAATGTTATCAGTTCGTCAGTGTAAACAATTTATCTTCCAGTTATTCAAAAGCAAGATTTGGAATTTTGCAAGGCTCTATTTTAAGACCATTATTATTTGGACTATACATGTTACCCGTTAGGCACAGTTATAAGTAACCATGGCAATAACTTTCATTGTTATACAGACGATACATAACTGTACATATCAGCCAAGCCTGATGACAAATACAGATTAAAGATAATAGAGGGCTGTGTAAAAGCTGTGAAATGTCAGATGTTATGCAACTTCCTCCTACTATACAGTAACAAAACAGAGGTTCTCCTTCTGGGTCCAAAACTGGCAAGAAATAAATGATCAGATTTAATTTTAAATCTCGCTGACTTTCCAGCTAAACCTGGCTCATCAGCAAAAAATCTTGGCGTCATAATTGATTCAGATTTATCATTCAATCAATATATAGGTAGCATCACTAGCTTTTTTACATCTTCACAACATTGCCAAGATAAGAAATGCCTTATCTCTGCGTGATGCAGAAACTCTAGTACATGCCTTTATTACTTCTAGGCTAGACTATTGTAATGCACTACTGTCAGGATGTGCGAGCAGGAATCTAAGCAAACTTCAACTAGTCCAAAATGCTGCAGCCACAGTCCTCACTAAAACTAGAAAATTTGATCATATCAGTCCAGTGCTATCATCACTTCGTGTGCTGCCTGTTAAATTCTGTATTGATTATACAACCCCAATTCCAATGAAGTTGGGACATTGTGTAAAACATAAATAAAAACAGAATAGGATGATTTGCAAATCCTTTTCAACCTATATTATTTTTGTTTTTTGCAAATATTCACTCATTTTGAATTTGAGGCCCGCAAAATGTTCCAAAGAAGTTGGGACAGGGGCATGTTTACCACGGTGTTACATCACCTTTCCTTTTAACAACACTCAATAGCGTTTGGAAACTGAGGACACTAATTGTTGAATCTTTGTAGATGGAATTCTTTTCCATTCTTGCTTGATGTACAACTTCAGTTGCTCAACAGTCCGGGGTCTCTGTTGTCGTATTTTGCGCTTCATAATGCGCCACTCATTTTCAATGGGAGACAGGTCTGGACTGCAGGCAGGCCAGTCTAGTACCTTCACTCTTTTACTACAAAGCCACGCTGTTGTAACATGTGCAGAATGTGGCTTGGCATCGTCTTGCTGAAATAAGCAGAGACGTCCCTGAAAAAGATGTTGCTTGGATGGCAGCATATGTTGCTCCAAAACCTGTATGTACCTTTCAGCATTAATGGTGCATCACAGATGTGCAAGTTAGCCATGCCATGGGCACTAACACACCCCCATACCAACAGAGATGCTGGCTTTTGAACTTTGTGCTGATAACAATCCGCACAGTCCTTTTCCTCTTTTGGCCTGGAGGACACAACGTCCATGATTTCCAAAAACAATTTGAAATAGGGACTTGTCAGACCACAGGACACTTTTCCACTTTGCATCAGTCCATCTCAGATGAGCTCGGGCCCAGAGAAGCCGGCGGCGTTTCTGGGTGTTGTTGATATCTGGCTTTCGCTTTGCATGGCAGAGTTTTAACTTGCACTTGTAGATGGAGCGACGAATTGTGTTCACTGACAAAGGTTTTCTGAAGTGTTCCTGAGCCCATGTGGTAATATCCGTTACAGAAGGGGCGTGGAGGGATGCCAAACTGTTTCAGAGCGCTCTTGTGTCTGTGTGTCCATATCTAGTCAGATATGCCGGAGTCATTAGCCACGCTCTGGAAATGTTAACATTCCCTGTTTTATGTACAAACAAACAGAATAAAACTAATTCCATCTCCCTGCCTTTTTTCAGAGTATACGACCGCCCATATGTCCAGCTGGACACTGAAGGACAACTGACTGTTGAGCTTCTCTGCTACCCACCTCAGACCAGCTGCCCACGCCCCAGCTACTGCCACCTGCCTTGAACTAGCTGCCCAGAAAACTACATTGAAGTTTTCATAGACTCCTAGCTATTACTTCTAATACTACTGCTATTAATATTAGTAGTATAATCACTTTGTAGGTAGTTTGACCAAAGGAGGATGGGTCCCCCCTTGTGAGCCTTGGTTCCTACCTAGGTTTCCTCCTCGCCACTGTCACCCCTGGCTTGCTCACACCTGGGGTTTTTTTTTTCATACGTGTTAAAACTTTGTCTTTTCTGGAATTCTTTGAAGCTGCTTTGTGACATCAGTTGTAAAAAGCGCTATACAAATAAATTTGATTTGACCAGTCCAGTGTGTATCCTACCTTCTGCCTGATTACTGCTGGGATAGGCTCCAGCACCCCCGGCCCCATGACCCTGAGGGAGAAGTGGCTTAGAAAATTATTTTAAGACCACAACATTGGTCTTTTATTGTTCATCTAATGAAACACATCACTAGTACGTGCTTCAGTAACAATGTGTTCCAAATGTGTCTCAGAACATATTGCAGTGCATCCAACAATAAAGGTGACATGGACCTTCTTTTATACAGTGATAGGAAACTCTGAAGCTCACAAAAATTTCACATCCTGATCCATTTTACTGACCAACATGGACATGCACACTCACCACCTACTCTAGGCATAGATTTTAATGAGTTACTGAAGTCTATGTCAATGTCAAATACATTTTATTGATTTTCTAAGTGAAATACATTCTCTGTCCTCTATGAACACACTCAAAACACCTTTTGAAAACTGACCTATTTTATTTATAAAATGTACCAATTTCTAAAAGGTATCAAAAGAACGTGACTATGCCAAGCATCAATCATGTAAAATAAAAAAAGAATGAATAGTGTTTCACAATTAACTCTGTCTAAAGTGATTGACACCTACACAAATAAATGTAATCTGTTGTATTTAAAATAGGATATACCCCACATTACTCAACTATTTTTAGTTGGGTGACTTCTTGTTTTCAAATTATTGGCTCCTGGCTCCATCTACACTATATATCCAAAAGCACTCGCTCATCTGCTTTCACACGGCCCTGTGATGGACTGGCGACCTGTCCAGGGTGCATCCTGCCTTCCCAATGACAGCTGGGATAGGCTCCAGTACCCCCCCGCCCACGACACATAAGGAAAAGCGGCTTAGAAGATATGTATATGTATATGTGTGTGTGTGTGTGTGTGTGTGTGTGTGTGTGTGTGTGTGTGTGTGTGTGTGTGTGTGTGAGAGAGATTTGATTTATCTGAATTTTTTACCATTCCTCCAGAAGCGCATCTGTGAGATCAGACTTGCTTTGTGCACTGGTGCACAGTCATGTTGGAACAGGAAGGGCCCATCCGCAAACTGTTCCCACAAAGTTGGGAGCATGAAATTGTCCAAAATCTCTTGGTCTGCTGAAGCATTAAGAGTTCCTTTCACTGGAACTAAGGGGCCAAGCCCAACTCCTGAAAAACAACCCCACACCATAATCCCCCCTCTACCAAACTTTACACTTGGCACAATGTTGTCAGACCGTTCTCCCTTCAACCGCCAAATCACCCAAGTCATCCATTGGATGCTAGACGGAGAAGCTTGATTCGTCAATCCAGAGAACACGTCTCCACTGCTCTAGGGTCCAGTGGTGGCGCTTTACACCACTACATTTGACACTTTGCATTGCAGTTGGTGATGTAAGGCTTGGATGCAACTGCTCAGCCATGGAAACCCATTACATGAAGCTATCTACGCACTGTTCTTGAGCTAATCTGAAGGACATATTAAGTTCGGTGGTCTTTAGTGGTTGACTCTGCAGAAAATTGGTGACCTCTGTGCACTATGCACCCCACTCCGTTTTACGCGGCCTACCACTTCAAGGCTGAGTTGTTGTAGTTCCCAATCACTTCCATTTTGTTATAATACCACTGACAGTTGACTGTGGAATTTTTAGTAGCGAGGAAATTTCATGACTGGACTTGTTGCACAGGTGGCATTCTATCACGCTACCATGCTGGAATTCACTGAGCTCCTGAGAGCGACCCATTCTTTCACTAATGTTTGGAGAAGCAGTCTGCAGGCCTAGGTGCCTGGTTTTATACACCTGTGACCACAGAAGTGATTAGAACCCATCAGAGCTCTGTTCTAATTGACTGTTTCATTCAAAAAGCAGTTCAGGTTGAAACATTGCTTTAAACTTAAGCCTGAATGGGTGGAGCTAAACTCCAGCACCCATATACCAATTATATTATATTATAAACAGGTTTATATTATAAGAAGACATAAGACAAATGTTAATTCAAATAAAATTATATTGATTACTAAAGCTTATGAATCACCTTTTGTGAAGCTCCCTCATCCATAGCAGTAAATTCTTATTTGTACAATTGTCTCTTTTAACCCATCATATCTAATATGAGCATGATCTACACCTTTATTTAAGGAGCCAACTGACCCAGTCATTATTCATAACATGCTTCATAAATCAGCTCTGGCCTGCCATACTCTCCATAGCAGAGACGTTTCACAGCAGCATTCATCCATGAAGTGTTGATTTGAAATGATTTTGCCATTCTCAGTAAAATGTCTGTTTGTTTTATTGAATGAATTAATTCTTAATATGATACATAACATGGTATGTAACATGTTAGCCTATAAATACATAGTTTTGCCTATGGGCTGTGTAGTTAGCTCATCATGAACATGACTTTTGATGTTCCAGTCACTCATTAGGTTCTGGTGCAAAATTAATGCAGGGATATATTTCATTTTAGAATTGTAGGATTTATAAAGTAGCTTAGCTCAAAGCTTTGTAGACCATGTTGACACTAGCAATGTTTCCAGCAACTTTCTATGCAAATGGCAAACGATAAAATGAAAATGCGTAAAACAAAAAATGCAATTTTGCTGCCCAGCAGCTTACTTCCGTCAGACTCACTTTAAGGGATTAGCTTTATGCTTTATACAATTAAGTCACTTTTTATTGGTGTATTGATAAAAGTAATTTGTCTTTGACCTGTTTCCATGTTAAATTTCATCTTATGTCTACTTGACTTCCAAGGCTTTCCCTACAGGTATTTTAAATATACTGTATTTTGTCACATGACACCAAATGTAATATTCTAAATTCCAGTTTCATAGCCTGCACTGACAAACTTCTGGAAGCATTTAAAGTGTTTTGTACAATTGTCTTTTCATCCTTTGGATGGAAACCTGTTCTTAAACTTCTCTTGTCTCTTGATTTGCTCACTTGATCCATATTTAGTGAATCAGTACATAGTAAAATACAAATTAGGATGTTGCCTAGATGCCAGGAGGTGGGAACAATGGAACACTTACTTCTACTGAGTGCTAATTGTTTGGCATTACTGTTACTGAGTGCTGTAAGGTTGGCATTACTGCTACTGAGTGCTGTAAGGTTCGCATTACTGCTACTGAGTGCTGTTTGGTTGGCATTACTGCTACTGAGTGCTAATTGTTTGGCATTAGTGCTACTGAGTGCTAATTGTTTGGCATTACTGCTACTGAGTGCTGTAAGGTTGGCATTACTGCTACTGAGTGCTAATTGTTTGGCATTACTGCTACTGAGTGCTGTAAGGTTGGCATTACTGCTACTGAGTGCTAATTGTTTGGCATTACTGCTACTGAGTGCTAATTGTTTGGCATTACTGCTACTGAGTGCTGTAAGGTTGGCATTACTGCTACTGAGTGCTAATTGTTTGGCATTACTCCTACTGAGTGCTAATTGTTTGGCATTACTCCTACTGAGTGCTAATTGTTTGGCATTACTGCTAATGAGTGCTGTAAGGTTGGCATTACTGCTACTGAGTGCTGTTTGGTTGGTATTACTGCTACTGAGTGCTAACTGGTTGGCATTACTGCTACTGAGTGCTGATTGGTTGGTATTACTTCTACTGAGTGCTGCTTGGTTGGCATTAGTGCTACTGAGTGCTAATGGTTTGGCATTACTGCTACTGAGTGCTGTAAGGTTGGCATTACTGCTACTGAATGCTAATTGTTTGGCATTACTGCTACTGAGTGCTAATTGTTTGGCATTACTGCTACTGAGTGCTGTAAGGTTGGCATTACTGCTACTGAGTGCTAATTGTTTGGCATTACTGCTACTGAGTGCTAATTGTTTGGCATTACTGCTACTGAGTGCTAATTGTTTGGCATTACTGCTACTGAGTGCTGTAAGGTTGGCATTACTGCTACTGAGTGCTAATTGTTTGGCATTACTCCTACTGAGTGCTAATTGTTTGGCATTACTGCTACTGAGTGCTGTAAGGTTGGCATTACTGCTACTGAGTGCTAATTGTTTGGCATTACTGCTACTGAGTGCTGTTTGGTTGGCATTACTGCTACTGAGTGCTAACTGGTTGGCATTACTGCTACTGAGTGCTGCTTGGTTGGCATTAGTGCTACTGAGTGCTAATGGTTTGGCATTACTGCTACCGAGTGCTGTAAGGTTGGCATTACGGCTACGGAGTGCTGATTGGTTGACACTAATGCTATTGAGTGCTGATTGTTTGGCATTACTACTATTAGGTGCTGTTTGGTTGGCATTACTGCTAGTGGGTAATGATTGGTTGCCCTTACTACTACTACTGAGTGCTGTTTCGTTGGCATTACTACTGCCGTGTGCTGTAAGGTTGGCATTACTGCTACTGAGTGGTTTATGCTGACAGTTATTAACTTCCATTGCTGCTCACCAGTGTTAACAGCATCCAAAACGCAATATCATCCAAAGGAAAACGTTTATTTCCACATTTTTTATGTTTCCTTTTCCAGATTATTTGAGCATGGGTCTCGTCCTTTACAATGTGTGAAAATTTCACAATGAATGAACCAACAGAAATACTCGAAAGCTGCTTGGAATAAAATCTACTTACATTAACAAAACCCTAATAGTTAACAGTTAGAATTTATTCATGTGTGAAGTACACATTTAGTACTATTTTTCCCAGGGATAACACACATCTTTAGCCTCCATTTGAAAACATTCTGAAAGTTGAGCTGGAAAAGCGACATCATGTCCAGTTATAGTGATCAGCTGATGCTTACAGATTTTTAATGGCACATTATGGGAATGAGAGTAAAATTATCTGCGACTAGAATAACACTATTTGTTCTGGGCACAAAAATATCTGCAAATATGTTAAATAATCTTAACATACTCTAATGTTACAATCTGGAACATTAAATATAGTGAATAGATTTAAGATGTTTTGACTCAAAGATAATTTTTGCAGTGCCTTTAATTCAAGTTTACAAATATACACTGCTCAAAAAAATAAAGGGAACACATCCTAGATCTGAATGAATGAAATATTCTCATTGAATACTTTGTTCTGTACAAAGTTGAATGTGCTGACAAAGTCGCACAAAAATCGTCAATGGAAATCAAATTTATTAACCAATGCAGGCCTGGATTTGGAGTCACACACAAAATTAAAGTGGAAAAACACACGACAGGCTGATCCAACTTTGATGTGATGTCCTTAAAACAAGTCAAAATGAGGCTCATTATTGTGTGTGACCTCCACGTGCCTGTATGACCTCCATACAACGCCTGGGCATGCTCCTGATGAGGTGGCGGATGGTCTCCTGAGGGATCTCCTCCCAGACCTGGACTAAAGCATCCGCCAACTCCTGGACAGTCTGTGGTGCAACGTGGCGTTGGTGGATGGAACGAGACATGATGTCCCAGATGTGCTCAATTGGATTCAGGTCTAGGGAACGGGCGGGCCAGTCCATAGCTTCAATGCCTTCATCTGGCAGGAACTGCTGACACACTCCAGCCACATGAGGTCTAGCATTGTCCTGCATTAGGAGGAACCCAGGGCCAACTGCACCAGCGTATGGTCTTACAAGGGGTCTGAGGATCTCATCTTGGTACCTAATGGCAGTCAGGCTACCTCTGGCGAGCACATGGAGGGCTGTGCGGCCCTCCAAAGAAATGCCACCTCACACCATTACTGACCCACTGCCAAACCGGTCATGCTGAAGGATGTTGCAGGCAGCAGATCGCTCTCCACAGCGTCTCCAGACTCTGTCACGTCTGTCACATGTGCTCAGTGTGAACCTGCTTTCATCTGTGAAGAGCACAGGGCGCCAGTGGCAAATTTGCCAATCCTGGTGTTCTCTGGCAAATGCCAAGCATCCTGCACGTTGTTGGGCTGTGAGCACAACCCCCATCCGTGGACGTCAGGCCCTCATACCATCCTCATGGAGTTGGTTTATAACCGTTTGTACAGACACATGCACATTTGTGGCCTGCTGGAGGTCCTTTTGCAGGGCTCTGGCAGTGCTCCTCCTGTTCCTCCTCTCACAAAGGCAGAGGTAGCGGTCCTGCTGCTGGGTTGTTGCCCTCCTACAGCCTCTTCCACGTCTCCTGGTGTACTGGCCTGTCTCCTGGTAGCGCCTCCAGGCTCTGGACACTACGCTGACAAACACAGCATATCTTCTTGCCACAGCTTGCATTGATGTGCCATCCTGGATGAGCTGCACTACCTGAGCCACTTGTGTGGGTTGTAGAGTCCGTCTCATGCTACCACGAGTGTGAAAGCACCACCAACATTCAAAAGTGACCAAAACATCAGCCAGAAAGCATAGGTACTGAGAGGTGGTCTGTGGTCCCCACCTGCAGAACCACTCCTTTACTGAGTGTGTCTTGCTAATTGCCAATAATTTCCACCTGTTGTCTATTCCATTTGCACAACAGCTGTGAAATTGATTGTCAATCAGTGTTGCTTCCTAAGTGGACAGTTTGATTTCACAGAAGTTTGATTTACTTGGAGTTATATTGTGTTGTTTAAGTGTTCCCTTTATTTTTTTGAGCAGTGTGTGACAATATCTAGCATTTTACTTAATTCTTAAGGAATGTCAATGATAAGTGTGACAATGTAGAATTTTTTTAGGCTTTTTGGAAGGGCCCAAATAATGCAAAACAGTTTCTTTGCTTTTTGAAGTAAAAGAGTTTGTATGTATGACAGTAAAAAAGTTTCAAGACATACTGTTCATTCCTCTGTTCATACAGTCCATATATGGAAACTATGCAGCAAAAGCAGCCCTTTTTGAAGAAATAAGCATTTGTTTGTTCATATACAAAGACAATCTGTGAAAATCTGTACTTCTTTTTTTCCTGCCCATAGTTCGAGGGATATCAGATGCTATCCAGATATTTAATCCCCACCTAATGTGACAAAGAGCTTTAACATATTTTCTCAAAGGAAAATTCAGGCTGTTAAAATGAATGTTGACACTATGAGATCAAACCAGGTAAGATTTGTTCGTTTGTGTCGGGAATAGACATAACTGTCTCAGCAACACTGCAGGTCACTCTGGAGAACTGTGAACTGTTCCGCTTTAGGCAGTTGTCAGCAGCTCTCCCCAATCAACAGAGCTCTATTAGAGTGTTCATTCATTCCCCAGAGGAGTTCAAACATGCAGCCATATGGGCACAATGCTAACAATGCGCTTTTGTTTATCC
Organism: Pygocentrus nattereri; assembly: GCF_015220715.1. NCBI lineage: Eukaryota > Metazoa > Chordata > Actinopteri > Characiformes > Serrasalmidae > Pygocentrus > Pygocentrus nattereri. The sequence goes on along the minus strand of NC_051234.1, from coordinate 19,287,530 downwards.
ACACCGTAGTTACAGGCGTCAGCATTGGGAGACTGACCAAACATTTCCTGGAGCTATAGCCTTCATATATCATGTGCAGCACACTAATGCTTGTCCATCCTGTTACATCTCTTTGCACTGGGTATAAATAAACTAAAAAAAAAAAAGCTTTCAAATCTTATCTGCCTCGCTCACTAGGGTTTAGTTAAACCAGTTCTGCATTATATGAGCTGGAATAATAGGTACAGTCACATCTGGACACAGGTACTCATGGGTTGGCCTGTTCCTACCCAGGTTGATCACAGGTCCACCAAATGAAATGGTGAAAGAACTTTGAGCAGAATTTTTAAGGTAATGAGATTTGAATTTTTTTCTTTGAGTGCTATTATATTATGGCCAATCTCTACGAAGCTCTTCTTTTTTTTTCCCCTCACCCCTCCCTCACTGCTTAGCAGTCTTTACTATTCACAATTGCCTCAAGCCTTTGGTTAATTATCAGCATGCCAGTGTTTCAATTTGAAACTCCAGTTGCAGTCAAAAGATGTAACTGGGGACATTTACAAGTGAGATTCTGTCCTGTAGAGTGTGTCCAAGGCCAAAATTAAATTGAAAAAACATTGTTGTGAAAGCAAATACCTAATGTTACTTCAGTGCATTGAGTCATCACAGTTAAGACCACTTTTCATTCCTGCTGTAGCAATATGCTTTTGTTTATGCTAATTAGATTGTCACATCATCTTATTTGGGTCCATCTCCTATGTGCTCTGTCAGTATGCTTTAGCCTAGGATGAGTAAGTTCAGGTTTTTAAGTTTGCTGCATTCTATATTCTGGTCTCAGCTGTCTGATTTTAAGTCAAATATGTTGTCTTTATTAGGCAAACAAATTATGTAGCGTGGATGCACGCTTTATAGCGAAGAGTTTTGTGCTGTTCTAAAACCTGCATTATGCTTGACAGCTACTGATTTGTATCACCATAGAGCAGAGATGTTGGAATAAGTAGGGCGATGACTGCAGTGCTGTTTGGAATAGGCAATAACCTGAAGTTGACATTGTGGGACACAGTAATGTATTTCAAAATTGGAAATTGTATCTAGCAAGTTTGCCTACCCAATAATTTAATTGTGCCTTTGCTACTGAGCCATATGCACAAGTCTGGGCACCCTGGTCAAATGAAATGATCCGGTCTCCCCTAACTCAACTTGTTAAAGCTCATTTAACTCGATTTGCCTGTGTTGATTTAACTTTTGTCTGTCCAACTTTTATTACAGTTGATTTAAAAGTTAGAGGTTACTTTAGTGTCCAGTCAATTTAGAATCCAACTCAGTAAGGCTTTGGTTTAACCAAAATATAGACTGTAAGCACACACCCAAGATAAGATGATGTAGGAGACAAGACAACACAGATGGTAAGTAACACAGGGGAAAGACACGTCCAATATGCAAATACACTATATTTCCATGTATTCACTCACCCATCCAAATCATTGAATTCAGATGTTCCAATCACTTCCGAGGCCACAGGTGTATAAAACCAAGTGCCTAGGCCTGCAGACTGCTACAAACATTTGTAAAAGAATGGGTCACTCTCAGGAGCTCTGTGAATTCCAGCATGGTACCGTGATAGGATGCCACCTATGCAGTCCTGTCATGAAATTTTCTCACTACTAAATATTCCACAGTCAGTTGTATTATAACAAAGTGGAAGCAATTGTGAACAGCACAACCAAGAACAGCAACTCAGCCAAGAAGTGGTATGCCAAGTGAAATAACAGAAAAGAGTCAGCAGAGTTGAAGCTGTTATAGCTGCAAAGGATGGAACGACATCATATTAAACCCTATGGATTAAGAATGGGATCTCACTCAATTTCATATGTGTGTGAAGACACACACACACACACACACACACACACACACACGCACACATCTTCTAAGCCGCTTTTCCTTCTGTGTCGCGGGGGGGTGCTGGAGCCTATCCCAGCTGTCATTGGGAAGGCAGGATGCACCCTGGACAGGTCGCCAGTCCATCACAGGGCCGTGTGAAAGCAGATGAGCGAGTGCTTTTGGATATATAGTGTAGATGGAGCCAGGAGCCAATAATTTGAAAACAAGAAGTCACCCAACTAAAAATAGTTGAGTAATGTGGGGTATATCCTATTTTAAATACAACAGATTACATTTATTTGTGTAGGTGTCAATCACTTTAGACAGAGTTAATTGTGAAACACTATTCATTCTTTTTTTATTTTACATGATTGATGCTTGGCATAGTCACGTTCTTTTGATACCTTTTAGAAATTTGGTACATTTTATAAATAAAATAGGTCAGTTTTCAAAAGGTGTTTTGAGTGTGTTCATAGAGGACAGAGAATGTATTTCACTTAGAAAATCAATAAAATGTCATTTGACAGTGGGTGTTCAGACTTTTGCACATGAATGTATATGTGTATAATTTAATTAACCTATGACAGAAATACATTCATAGACTTCAGCAACTCATTAAAATCTATCCCTAGAGTAGGTGGTGAGTGTGCATGTCCATGTTGGTCAGTAAAATGGATCAGGGTGTGAAATTTTTGTGAGCTTCAGAGTTTCCTATCACTGTATAAAAGAAGGTCCATGCCGCCTTTATTGTTGGATGCACTGCAATATGTTCTGAGACACATTTGGAACACACTAACCCTACTGAAGCACTTACTAGTGATCTGTTTCATCAGATGAACAATAAAAGACCAATGTCATGGTCTTAAAATAACTGCTGTTGCATTAGTGGTAACTGTTCTACTATTTCATGGTAAAAGATCAAAATTGTAAAATCTGTAGCAACCTAAATAACTCATCAGTTATGTAATATTTGCTAATGAGACTCTCTTTGGATTATTATGAAAAACAACATTTATAAATATGTCTGTAAAAAACTGAAAAGAAGTCTAAACAATTAATTAACACACCTCCAAAGTTCAGTCTTCAGAATTTGTTTTTGCATTTTTTGAATCTCACCATCCAAGTAATCCCAAAAGCATTCAAAAGTGTTGTCAAGGTCTGGACTCTGGGGTGGTCAGTGCATTGTTCTGAGAACAGCAGCAGCTTCTTTGTTTGATTTGTTCATTTCCTTTTCTCAGTAAGAGCTTCTTAAAAGCTACACATCCTTCCAGACTCATAGTGCCGAGTTGTCTTCTCACAGTGGAAGGATGGACATACACCTGTGGATTTTTTTTTATCTCAATCAAGAATGGAGCTTGATTTTCTCCTCTCTCTCAAAGATGAAAGTTTCAAGGGGTCAGTTTGTGGTCTACTAGGTCTTGCACATGGTTGTTAGGAGCTTTTCTCTGGAGCTTTTAACCAGTTTTCGAATTTCAGTTTTAGAAACTCAGAGAATTCACAGAATGTTTTTTCCTATCTATCTTCCTTTGACTTTCTCTTTCCTTATTGAAGGGAATGGTCTTTAGTGTACTCTCCTCAGAAAGATCTCCTGACAACTAAATACCTTGTACTTAATTGCCATTTTGACTGGAAATGAAACACATGAAAGGCATTCTTTGACTTTGCATAGTATTGTATACCTACATTCACAATGCTGTATTTCTACATCTTGTTTGGGTTTAGACAACTGGATGATACTCTGAGGACTGCTGCAGTGGAATTAAATCAGGCATTTGATTGTTGTTGACATAATTGGAAATGACTCCAATAAACATCTGTTGAGACCACAATATGGAGTGTGAGAGAGAGAGAGAGAGAGAGAGAGAGAGAGAGAGAGAGAGAGAGAGAGAGAGAGAGAGAGAGAGAGAGATAAAAAGACAGAAACAGAGCTCATGTATGGCTAGCCAAGCTGAGAGCTCTCAGACAGTTGAACAGTGGTGATAAGCTGTGCAGCAGATGCTGGCATATCGAGAGCTCACAGTAGATTTCACATTCCTTTCAGCTGAGTCAGACATGTGATTGACAGCTGAACTGAAGTGAAAATGGTCCAGCACTGGAACAGTTTGCATTATTGAATACTGACTTTTCTCCAACTTTTTTGCCATAGGAGATGGGCCATCAATCAAGTGACCCACCTCCTAGGAGAGGGAGATTAATTTGTTGCTTATGAGTGACTTACAGGTGACATACAGGTGACATACAGGTGACATACAGGTGACATACAGGTGACATACAGGTGACATACAGGTGACATACAGGTGACACACAGCTTCAGAGCAACTCCCAGTGAATACATAGGAGTATTTTTTATCAGGTTTTACATTTGTATGTCATAAAACGTCTAGGAATGCAACAACATAAGACAGAGGTGCTCAGTCCTGGTCCTGGAGATCTACCACCTGACTCATGTTAAGATGCTTCTGAAAGCTTTGATTACCTGATCAAGTGTGTTACATTAGGGTTGTAGCTAAACTCTGCAGGGTGACAGATCTCCAGGACAATCTTTCTTTTGTATCTTTCAGTTCAACTGGAATTGAACAATATTATACTGCAAAGTTATAGGTGCCTGGATTAGAATGAAAAGGGGGAGCAATGTTTTTGGGAGGGGTCAAATGAGAACATAAACCAATGCTAAAACGTGTTAATTATACGGTCATTTGTACATGCGTTTAATTAATGATAGTGGTGTAATAAGACCAAGGCGACATATACTGCTTATAACATCGTGGAAGTGTCCTGTTGTAAATAGGACATTGTTTCAACATAATCATTCAAAACTTTTGGATATGAAGCCATTATTTCAGCATAATTAGTCAAAATCTCAAGCAAATGAGACATTATTTCAGTAAAATCTGTCAAGATCTTGAGGAAATACGCTATTATTTCAACCCAGTCTTTCAAAATGTCAGTAAAACCATACCAAAAGGAATTCCTCTGGAAATCCAATTTTTGTTCAGATAAGAAATGGATATTTTTGCTCAGACTTTAATAAAAGTGGCGGTACGTGCTCCATTTGCTCCATTGCTCAGGCATCCATGCATGGAGTAATAAAAATGAAACACAAAGTGCACAATGAGGGCATCCCTCATCTGACAATATCGCTTCCTTTGTACCTCCACAGAGAGGAAAGAGAAGAAAACATTAACTGTAATTCTGTAATATTAAAGTTCTCTAACAGAAGTACTGAATTCATCAGTTTACCAGACAATTTCAGTCATTGTTCTTATAATGAAGAATATACTTTGTGTTATCACATGCTGTGACAAATGTGACATGATGTGATTAAAAAATAAAAAAACGTTGATGAAAAACATATGGTTGGTTTATATCTAACAACATTTCTCTGTCTGCACAGCTGTTCTGACTTCAAAATCAAATGTATGTAAATTTTCTCAGGAATTCAATATGCCAGGGATAAACCCTGCCTGGTGTCTTCAGTCACTAAAAATGCAGAGCCTGTTGCCTAAGTGGCCCCTTACATTGGCCTATACTTCCCTTATAACAAACCTGTACAGTTAATCAGACAAATCAGATTTTTTATAATATATCCACCATGAAAGCTGCCATGGCAGTGTGATAGGTTTATGGTTTTGACTGTGAAAGACATTTAGTGAAGAAGTGCATCCTCAGTAGCCACCGCAGAGCTGATAGATGGAGATAAACAGAGCTAGCAGTCTAGCCACTAGATATTAACTTCTGTAAGTCTCGAAATATCATCCTCAATCCTAAGCAAGATTTATGTTCATCTACTGAAGATATCTGTCTCTTGATGGAACCGCAAGAAGCACTAAGTTACCAGCAGAATATAAACTCAGGCCTGATTTCCACCACCAGACAACTTGCGCTCATGAGAGGAGATAAAATCAGAGCAAGCTATGCTGACTGTTTTTGCTCACTATGGCAATCTAGCTAGTTTTCTCAGATTCAAGAGTGAGACTGTTCAGTTTTGATAAAAGCTTTGGAAGTCCAAGCAAATTTGACTTTGTTATCAGTGAGGGCAAGTTTTTTTTCAAGCTCTATCTAAGATTAAGGCCACCCATTTCTCATTGAAAGGGGAGAAAATCTGAAAGTACATCATTACCTTCAACCACTTAATCCAAATAGGGTTGTGGCACAAAGTACATTCAAAAGTCAAAATTTAGTAATCAGGCCTACAGTGGTGCTTGAAAGTTTGTCAGTCCTTGAGAATTTATCAATTTCTGTATTTATTTGAACCAAATCTTCAGATTTTCACACAAGCCCTAATAGCAGATATGTGATCTTTAGCAAACTGCAGACAGGCAGCAATGTTCTTTTAGGAGAGCAAAGGCTTTCACCTTGCAAGTCTTGCATACCATTACTATACAGTTTTCTCCTGATGGTGGACTCATGAAAATTAACATTAGCCACAGTGAAACAGGCTTGCAGTTGCTTAGAATTTACCTTGAAGACTATTACATGCCTTGTTCTTGGTAATTTGTTGATCAACCACTCCTGGAGAGCACAACAATTGAATTTCCTCCATTTCCTCCATACACAGTCTGACTGTGGATTAAACCAGCCATTAAGGGTGTACTTTGTATACTTCCGGTGCCCGTCCCAAGCCCGGTTAATGGTGAGGGTTGTGTCAGGAAGGTCATCTGGCGTAAAACTTATACCAAAATTATCATGCGGATTACAAATATGATTGCCGTACCGGATCGGTCGAGGCCCGGGTTAACAACGACCGCCTCCAGTGCTGTTGACCAGCAGGGTGCCGGTGGAAATTGGACTACTGTAGGTCGAAGTCCATCAAAAAGGAAAGGAGGAAGGCGGGTTAGAAGGGAGCGAGAGAGAAGGAAAGGCAGGAGTGTGGAGGTTAGAGTAGGGACTCTGAAAATAGGGACAATGACTGGTAAAGGCAGAGAGCTTGCAGACATGGAGAGAAGGACGGTAGATATTCTGTGTGTCCAGGAGACCAGATGGAAAGGAAGCAAGGCCAGGAACATTGGAGGTGGATTCAAACTGTTCTATCATGGTGTAGAGAGGAAGAGAAATGGAGTAGGGATAATCCTAAAGGAACAGCTTGTGAAAAGTGTTCTGGATGTAAAGAGAGTGTCAGACAGGATCATGAGCCTGAAGTTGGAGGTTGATGGTGTAATTTTGAATGTGGTCAGTTCATATGCACCACAGGTTGGTTGTCAGTTAGAGGAGAAAGAGCAATTTTGGAGTAAGATGGATGAAGTGGTAGATGGTGTCCCTAGAGAGGAGAGATTAGTGATTGGTGCAGACTTCAATGGACATGTTGGTGAAGGGAACAGAGGGGATGAAGAGGTGCTGGGTATGTATGGTGTGAAAGACAGAAATGCGGAAGGTCAGATGGTTGTAGATTTTGCAAAGAGAATGGAAATGGCTGTGGTGAACATGCATTTCCAGAAGAGGGAAGAACACAGGGTGACATACAAGAGTGGAGGGAGGTGCACACAGGTGGATTATATCCTTAGCAGGAGATGCCACCTAAAGGAGATTGGAGATTGTAAAGTGGTACCAGGGGAAAGTGCAGCAAGGCAGCATAGGGTGGTTGTCTGTAGAAAGATTAGAAACAAAGAAGAGGAAGAGTGAAGACAGAGCCAAAGATTAGATGGTAGAAGCTGAAGGATGGTTGCAGGCAGTTCAGGGAAAGAGGGAAAGAGGAAAGAAGACAAGGAAAGCTGGTGGTGGAATGAGGAAGTCCAGGAGAGTATTCAGAAGAAGAAAGCTAAGAAAAAGTGGGATAACCAGAGCGAAAAGAATGGTGGCAAAGGCAAAGGCTCAGGCCTATGATGAGCTGTATGAGAGGCTGGACAGTAAAGAAGGAGTAAAGGACTTGTATCGTTTGGCTAAACAGAGAGATAGAGCTGGAAAGGATGTACAGCAGGTTAGGCTGATAAAGGATAGAGGGGGAAATGTACTAGTGAGTGAACAGAGAGTGATGAGTAGATGGAAGGAGTACTTTGAAGAACTAATGAGTGAGGAAAACGAGAGAGAGAGGAGGACAATGGGGGGAGAGATAGTGGATCAGGAAGTGCAGAGAATTAGTAAGGTGGAAGTGAGGGCAGCTTTAAAAAGCATGAAGAATGGAAAGGCAGTTGGTCCAGATGACATACCTGTGGAGGTAGGGAGATGTTTAGGAGAGAAGGCAGTGGACTTTTTAACCAGGTTGTTTAACAAAATCCTGGAGAGTGAGAGGATGCCTGATGAGTGGAGAAGCAGTGTACTGGTCCCCATTTTTAAGAACAAGGGTGATGTGCAGAGCAGCAGTAACTACAGAGGTGTAAAGTTGATGAGCCACACCATGAAGGTATGGGAAAGAGTTGTTGAAGCAAGGCTAAGGCGAGAGGTTCAGATCAGTGAGCAGCAGTTTGGTTTCATGCCCAGAAAGAGTACCACAGATGTAATTTTTGCGTTGAGAGTGTTGGTAGAGAAGTACAGAGAAGGTCAGAAGGAGCTACATTGTGTCTGTGGATCTAGAGAAGGCATATGATAGGGTGCCAAGAGAGGAACTGTGGTACTGTATGAGGAAGTCAGGTGTAGCTGAAAAGTATGTTAGGGTGGTGCAGGACATGTATGAGGATAGTGAGACAGTGGTGAGGTGTGCAGTTGGAGTGACAAATGGTTTCAAGGTGAAGGTAGGGTTACATCAGGGATCAGCTTTGAGCCCCTTGTTTGCAATGGTGATGGAAAGGTTGACAGATGGTCAGGCAGGAGGCTCCATGGACCATAATGTTTGCAGATGACATTGTAATCTGTGGTGAGAGTAGAGAGCAGGTGGAAGAGAATCTGGAGAGGTGGAGGTTTGCACTGGAGAGGGGAGGAATGAAGGTAAGTAGAGACAAGACAGAATACGTGTGTAAATGAGAGGGAGGCAGGTGGAAAGGTGAAGATGCAAGGAGTAGAGTGGCAATCCAGAGTGATTGGATTGGTGGAGTCCAAACTCTTTATAGATAGTTTTGTAACCTTTTCCAACCTGATGAGCATGATACATTACCACAAACGTGTGGTGAAGATCAGACTGTGATAGATCCCTGTTCTTTACATAAAACAAGGTAGTCACTCATACCTGATTGAAAACTCATGACTAATTTCACCTTCAAATTATCTGCTAATCCTTAAGATTCACGCATCATGCTACTCACAGATATGTTAATATTGGATCATTTTTCTGAATAAATGACCAAGTCGAATATTTGTCTCATTTGTTCAATTTGGTTCTCCATCTACTTTTAGGACTTTTGTGAAAATCTGCTTGTTTTAGGTCAAATTTATGCATAAATATAGAAAATTCTAAAGGTCAGGTTAAGGTTAAGGTTAGAGTTAGTGAAATAAGAAAATTCTAAAGGGTTCACAAACTTTCAAGCACATGCATAATGTCTGCACACAATACTAACAACCTAATCAGAGAATATTCACAGATTTTGGTTCCCTGTTGAATCTGTCTGTGGCATGATGTAAGATGACAGTTAGGTAGCTGAGGGCAGCATGGGGATTATTTAAATAGAGATCATTAAAGATGAATGCTGTGGCACTGCGTTAATAAGGCCCAGAGAAAGAATCTTTTCAGCTACCAGCTCTTTTTTTATTATTCTCTTAAGAAGTGTAAGACCATCACAAAGCAGGCGCACCTGCAGAGAGTTCCTGCTGTCGTCCATCTTCTGCTTAATGCTTATAGATGTTGAGTGTGGTGAAAAAACGTATTGGAGCTAAAAACTGCAAAACCAATCCTGTCACACTCAAAAGAATGGGAATGGTAGTGAGTGAGGGATGCACCTCACCTGGGGGTCCAGACTGGTTGTGGCTAGTGTGGACAATGCCATAACAGGGGAATGCAGAAGTCTCAATTAACTGGTGAGAAAAGCCAGCAACATAAAAAAGACTGATTTTGGACTCCCTGAATGCAGTGACAGAGAGGAGGATGGTGGCAAAATTGTAGAACCTTCTGATTTCTTTACAGTGATGATGATAGGAACCAGGGGTCATGATGTCTACACTGGAGGTTAGGGAACCTGCCTTGTGACTGGAAGGTCACTGGTTGGATCCCCAGGCTGACAGTACATGACTGAAGTGCCCTTGAGAAAGACACCTAAACCTCAATTGCTCCGTCGGCACTGTGGATACGGCTGCCCACTGCTCTGGGCAAGTGTGGTCACTGCCCCCTACTGTCTATGTATTCACTAGTGTGCATGTATGTGGGTGTTTCAATTCCTCTGTGTGCACAGTTGGCTAATGGATCTGAATTGAATTGAAACAACTATAGCCATTTTATTTATGATCCAAAAACCAGCAATAAACTACATGTCCTTTGAGCTTTTATTTGAAATGTTGACAGTGGTATAACAGTGAAAAAAATGAAAAAAGTTTTGGGGGGGCTTTTTTGTATTTTTAAAAACATATTTCAATCCAAAACATTCTAAAAACTCATAACAGTGTCTCAGGCAGTATATTCATAACCATTTCATGCAAAAATGTCTGGTTCCCATCACCACCATTGTGAAAAATTCAGAATTCTGAATGACTAAATGATCTATCAACACTGGGATAAAGTAAGAATGGGGAGTTTTAATAGGGCTTCTGGGGCTCAATTCCAAGTTAGTGTAATGTGGTAGGATATCAAAAAATTAAATATTTATTATTTTAAATCTTTTAAAAGTAGACTGTTATATAAAAGTTCTCAGGGACGGTGTGTAGAGGTTTAGAGGTGGATTAAAATGTTCTAGACATTAGTCATTCCTACAGTTTTTGTGAAATGAATCAAATGAGCTTAAGGTTTGATGTTTGCAGTGAGCATCTTTTTACCAGTGAAACATTTTCATAGAAACCCATTCATTTCCAAAAAAAAACTAATGTTTCTGCACTCAGACAGGACAAGTCTCGTCACATGCCTCAGGTTCCCACTTAGCATTCTGCTTTATTATTTTCCCCACCTTAACACACCTAATTCAGATTCTAATTAATTAAAGTGAGTCTAGCAAATTACATTCAAGAAACTGCATTAGCTTAGCTTGCTTAACTGACAAATTACTGAAGCCTGTGTTGAATTAAGCACTCTTATTTGTGGGATACTTCTAACGCTGAAACCACTTTTAACCCATTCATATTCAACTGATCGACTCCGTAAGATTTTGTTTGGATGAACAGTAAACATTTGATTGTTTTTATTGCATTAGTTTTAAAAAAAAAATACTGATAATCAAACTTTGATTTTCTAAAAATGTGTTGGCCATTTGGTTAGAGTTGCTATGTCCGACTTACTACATCTTATGGCCAAAAGTATGCGGACAGCCCTAATTATTGAGTTCAGAGGTATTAGCCACACCCATTCCTAATAAGTGAATTAAGGCTAAGATTTAGCATGTAGATACCATGGGGTCAAATGCTTTCAGTATTAACTAGGCTGGCTAGTAAACAGTGATAGTGCCAGTTAGAATGTGTCAAAGTACTCTCTCTATGTATCAATGTCTCAAATGTATGTGGACACCTGACCGTCACACCTATATGAACTTGTTGGAAATAACATTCCAAAAACATGCACATCAGTATGGAGCTGATCCTCCCTTTGTGCCTATGACAGCACCCTCTTTTCTGGGAAGTCTTTCCACAAAATTTGAGCGTGTCTGAGAATTTATGCTCATTCAAAAGAGCATTTGTGAGTCACTGATGTTGGGCGAGATTGTTTAGCTCACTCCTATTCATGCCAAAGGGGTTGAGATCAGGGCTGTGTGCAGACCGCTGGAGTCCCACAGAACATGTTTATATGTTTATAACAATTCAGTAGTATGGTCCACATAAGGGAAGGGATTAGTGAAGGCCTAATTTACCATTTTGCAGTTTAATGCCTTTAATCCCCAAAAAAGACTTAACTATGACACTAATCATTCTGAAAGTACAAACCAAATTTATGTTTTCCTGCTGGCATCAAAAGCATATTAAATAAAGCATAAATATTATTTCAGTCTTTTGACACTTCATTCAACCTCTTTTATTTTGGATCAGGAGAGTGGTTATGTTTTTGAATAAACTGTCACATGAAAAGGAATATTTAGAAAAGGCACAAAGGACAGAAGATAAATTAAGCTTAAACAACTCCTTCTCGCTCGCATGTGCGTGCTATCAATATCAACATCAATACTGCTTAAGTACGATGTGAGAATAGGGTCTCTTGGGTTGAAATGCTGGCATGCTGCAGTGAGATGGCATGATTTATGAACTAAATTTCATAGCTGTATCAAAAGAATTACAGTGACAGGTTTCACCATCAGGAAGATCCATGGGTGGGCACAAAACAGAAGAACACACACTGCTAAACTTACTGCATGCCAAACCGGGCTGCACTTTTCAAACCACTCCATTTTCACATTAATCAAACAAAACCTTACATCTTTAAAATGGCAAAATAAGGAGAAACATTCGTGAAGGGGATTGCCACTAATTTTCTGTGTATGTTCTGCATAATTAAACAAGTAAGAAGTCAAAGTCGTTCAGGGTGGGTTTGGTGTCTTGTAAGTCTTCTTGTAAGTCGCTCTGGATAAGAGCGTCTGCTAAATGCTGTAAATGTAAATGGTGTGAAATGCTCTGTTCTAGAAAAACTTGCTGAGTCAGAATTTTTTTTTTAGTGGTGGTAATTAGAACCAGAAACTGTTAATCCATTTGATGGTCTTAAGTATACGTGGGTACATTTTACCTGGAAACTTGTCATAAATTTTCCTCCAAAAGGAGCAGCTTCAAATACCTAATAGAATTCCACAGTGTAATACACTTCTGTACTTCAATAAGTGTGCAGAGATCAAGAGAGATGTGCTGCAGTGGAAGTGTTGTGAAACCCCCTGGGACTGCACTGATAGTGTGTGTGGGGGGAGTTTTGATACCAACACTGTGCAGTTTGAATTTTGTCTTGAATTTCCTGCTGCTGATCCCACAGTACACAATGTGGTCAATGCAAACAGACTTAATACAAATATCCTGTTGCTGCTGCTGCTGCTGCTGTCTGCCATGTAGTTTCTGAAAATTTGAAAATGCCAGCCATCGTGTTAACTTAAAGGGCCCATATCCTACTTTTCACTTAACATTTTCAAATCTTTATCCCTTAGAATTAAGCAGGCTGTTTTTATTACTGTGCCTTTAAGACTGATACGTAAATGAGCTCTGTTCTGACTGGCTGCCCTGTATTGTATCTCATTCGAAAAGCAGCCCAGGCTGTAGCACTCCTTATAACTTCAGCCTGAATAGGTGGAGCTAAACTGCTGAATAGATGGATATATGTACTTTTTTGAGACATCACAAAAACAGAGAACTCAAAAAAGGCTCTTTTTGCAGCTTATGCCATTTTTCCCTTGAGTACAGTTACAAATCTGTGATCACACGTTATTGTCGTTTTTCTCTTGTAAAGTTACCATCTATCTTAAATGTATTTCTACCTGTAGATTAAGTTGCACTTTTACTAACGTGTCCTGTGTTGCTAAGCAGCCACTGGCAAATTTCCAGAAAAGGACAAGTACTGAGTCCACTGTTCCTGTTTCAGGTGCAAACTGGATGCATTCTGCCTGCATGTCGAGTCTATTGCGAGTCTAGACACACAACGTATGGTCATAAGCCTGGAAAAATACAGTGTTGTGGGTACAAATGTGACAACCATGAGACATTCTGGGTTAAATGTGGTTGGGATTGTAGATTTCCAATGTGTCTGGCAGTCAGGGGCAGCTCTTGGCCAATGACCCTGATAGTGAAAATGCTTGGAGTCAACTCTTTGATTCTGTTGACGCTTTTTCCATAGTAATTTGCTATTTGCTGGATGGATCCATGTGTAATGCAGGAAAGAGTTTGCATAGCGTCTTTAATTGCCAGCGTTCATAAAAGTACTTATGTACTTTTCCAAAAGAGGTAGTTAGCTACAATTTAGCTACTTTTCCAGAAAGAGTTGTGGCTATTTTTTACCTACTTTTTGAAAAGTAGTGCACTGCTTTTTAGCTACTTTCCAAGTGCGATTGTCAGAATGTTTGTGAATCTCAACCTGACATACCAAACAGGCCCAACTGACCGTGTGAACAAGACACTGCATTTAATCCTGTGCCAGAAAGAAATGCACAATTGAAAAGCTGCAAATATACAAAACGATCACCAAAAAGTTAAGAGTAAATGCAAAGTCAGTCATTCCAGGTTTTCTATTCCTATATGGGTGGTGGATCATTCTCAGCACTGCAGTAACACTGATGTGGTGGTGGTGTGTTAGTGTGTGTTGCAGTGGTCTGATTGGATCAGACAATGCAGATTTGTCTAGTAGAGTGGACAGTGAGTGGACAGTCTTTAAAATCTCCATTTCTATCTGATCCATTCGTACCAGCCCAACACACACAAACACACCACCACCATTTCAGTAGTACTGACCACTGAAGAACAGGGTAAAAGGGGGCTAACAAAGTATGCAGAGAAACAGATGGACTACAGTCTGGAATTGTAGAACTACAAAGTGCACCTATGGAGTAAGTGGAGCTGATAAAATGGACAATGAAATGCGTACAAACAAGGAGGTGCTCATGATGTTATGCCTGAACGGTGGTGTAAACACAGACATGACATTCAGAGAAGTTTATTAAACTTCAGCAACACTTTAGCCTCAAAATTCTCATCAATGACTCTGGCTCTGTTTGGGGTGAGAATCAGGCCTGAATAATCTCTCCACTGTTAGAGCTGCTGCAGCTCCACAGCAGAACTAGATTTTTAGGGAAAATGACATAATAATCCTCCTTCGCTGTAAAATCGTTGTAACACAGTTCTAACGTAGTTTTCACAATAAATGGTCGCTGGATTTAATGCATAACTGCTAATTCACTAACCTTTAAAGCAGAAGACTGAGACTGCTGCACACAATGCAGAGAACGAAACGGCAAAGACAGAGATTTGAGATTGAACATCGATCTTGTGGAGATGAATGGACTTACTTACATTTATAATCACTCAGCCCATTTGCTGATACAATTAATCTGCAGCAGCTCACAAAACTGAAGTCTGCTTCTCTTTTGAATTCTCCTGTTCCACCTTAAGTGGTGCAACTGTACAATCTGGTGCCTAAGGCACTATTTAAAGTGGAACAGGAGAATTAGAACGAGAAGCTGGAGGTTGAGAAGCGACTTCAACATTGAGAGACATTTTACAAGAAAGCTGAGAAGTTTCCTGAGATGTGAGAAAAGCAGCTACAGCTGAGCTAAAGGTTAAAGCAGAGAAAAGTAAGTCTGCATTTGTATATTTTCAGCCTGTATATCAGCACATACTGAGATATACTTACAGCCAAGATGGTAAAACAGATATAAAATGTTGTGGCTCCCAAGGTGGTTTGATTTTTTTTTGAAAGGACAAAATGGCTCTTCTGAACGTCGAGAGGGTTCTTCTATTGTTACGATGTAAAGCTTTTGGTGCAATAGAACCCGTTTCAAATGAAAAACCCTTTAATCATGTAAACGGTCTCTCGAGTGTTCAAGGTTCTATATAGAACCATTTTCTTTCCTAAGGAATCCTTGAAGAAACATCTTTTTAAAGTGTGCCACAGGTTCTGTACACTTCATTATGTTTTGTACTTGACTTGTTAAAAGCTTGTTACTTCTCAATGTCATGAAATGTTGCTGCTTTAATAATGATATAATTAATATATTATATAAATAATTAAAATGATCTTAGGTCCATCGCTGACTAAGACTGAATAATTAATTCATTTAAATAAGATGAAACAGTTTGTTTCTGATGAATGCATGGGAATTGAGGCAAGTATCAGCAACAGCACTTCAAAAGTTATGAAGGTCAGACCCTAAACTTAATAAACTTAATGCGCTTAAACATGATAATTATATGAAAAAAATCTTAATATGAACTCTTAAGAGGAATGAATTACATCCGACTGTGGGTGAAACTCAGATCTTGCACATTTAACAAATCTAGATTTTCAGATTATTTAAAAATTCTGTCTGTCCATGTATTTAATGAACACTTAAAATAAATAAATACATTTATCAGCAACATAAATCTGTTCTAAACCTAACCCGCAGGAATACAGAAAAAAAACCCCACTGGACTTACCCACTGGACTGGACTTAACAACTGATACTGAAGCACTCTGAGGTTTTCCCTCCCGTTTGGAGCTATGGCCCACTCATTTCAAGTTAGGCCCCTCCCATTTTGAGGTTTTTACTAGAAGCAGTAATACACTATTTTAAAAAATTGGGTAAATTACTTTTAGGATTAAATGTCTGCTATGTCCCATTACCCCTGGCTCTGGTGCTGTCTTGTTTATAATTAAGTGGAGTTGAGGAGTCGACTCAACCACATTTGAGAGAGGATTGAGTAGTACTACTAAAGTTTTACTAAAGTTTGTGCAACTGGGAAGACTCTAAACTAGATGTTGGAACATTGCTGTGAGGATTTAATTGCATTCAGCCACTAGAGCATTAGTGAGGTCAGCTACAGATGTTGAATGATTAGTTCTGGACCTTCCAACTCATCCCAGAGGTATTGGATGTAGCTCCATTATTCCAAAGAATATGCTGGGGGGCTTTATACCCGTCAAGTCCATGCTTACCATCAGGCATGATGACCTTAGGCTCATGTATTGCTGGACCAGAACATCCCATTCTATTGATCAATGCTCTTCTATGGAGACTGTACAAATTGTGTCAGCAATGAGTGACTAAAGTAGCTGAATTCAACTCATTAGAAGGACTGTCTGGATAAATGTGGATGTATAGTGGACTAAGAATATATAAATGGACTGAAATTAGACTTAATATTGGAGTCTAAGTGTAAACCAGCCATTAGGGGTGTACTTTGTGTACTTCTGGTGCCGGTCCCAAGCCCGGATAAATGGTGCGGGTTGCGTGAGGAAGGCCATACCGGATCGGTCGAGGCCCGGGTTAACAACGACCGCCTCCGGTGCTGTTGACCAGCAGAGTGCCAGTGGAAATTGGACTACTGTAGGTTGAAGACCATCAAAGAGGAGAGGAGAAAGGCAGGTTAGAAGGCAGCGAGAGAGAAGGAAAGGCAGGAGTGTGGAGGTTAGAGTAGGGACTCTGAACATAGGGACAATAACTGGTAAAGGCAGAGACCTTGCAGACATGATGGAGAGAAGGAAGGTAGATATTCTGTGTGTCCAGGAGACTAGATGGAAAGGAAGCAAGGCCAGGAACATTGGAGGTGGATTCAAACTGTTCTATCATGGTGTAGAGAGGAAGAGAAATGGAGTAGGGATAATCCTAAAGGAACAGCTTGTGAAAAGTGTTCTGGATGTAAAGAGAGTGTCAGACAGGATCATGAGCCTGAAGTTGGAGGTTGATGGTGTAATTTTGAATGTGGTCAGTTCATATGCACCACAGGTTGGTTGTCAGTTAGAGGAGAAAGAGCAATTTTGGAGTAAGATGGATGAAGTGGTAGATGGTGTCCCTAGAGAGGAGAGATTAGTGATTGGTGCAGACTTCAATGGACATGTTGGTGAAGGGAACAGAGAGAATGAAGAGGTGCTGGGTATGTATGGTGTGAAAGACAAATGCAGAAGGTCAGATGGTTGTAGATTTTGCAAAGAGAATGGAAATGGCTGTGGTGAACACGTATTTTCAGAAGAGGGAAGAACACAGGGTGACATACAAGAGTGGAGGGAGGTGCACACAGGTGGATTATATCCTTAGCAGGAGATGCCACCTAAAGGAGATTGGAGATTGTAAAGTGGTACCAGGGGAAAGTGTAGCAAGGCAGCATAGGGTGGTTGTCTGTAGAATGAGATTAGAAACAAAAGAGGAAGAGTGAAGACAGACTCAAAGATTAGAAGTTGGAAGCTGAAGGAGGAGGATGGTTGCAGGCAGTTCAGGGAAAAGAAGGAAAGTGGAAAGAAGACAAGGAAAGTTGGTGGTGGAATGAGGAAGTCCAGGAGAGTATTCAGAAGAAGAAGGCAGTTAAGAAAAAGTGGCATAACCAGAGAGATGAAGAAAGTAGGCAGGAGTACTGTGAGGCTAGTCGCATAGTGAAAAGAATGGTGGCAAAGGCAAAGGCTCAGGCCTATCATGAGCTGTATGAGAGGCTGGACAGTAAAGAAGGTGTAAAGGACTTGTATCGTTTGGCTAAACAGAGAGATAGAGCTGGAAAGGATGTACAGCAGGTTAGGCTGATAAAGGATAGAGGGGGAAATGTACTAGTGAGTGAACAGAGAGTGTTGAGTAGATGGAAGGAGTACTTTGAAGAACTAATGAATGAAGAAAATGAGAGAGAGAGGAGGACAACAGGGGGAGTGATAGTGGATTAGGAAGTGCAGAGATTTAGTAAGGTGGAAGTGAGGGCAGCTTTAAAAAGGATGAAGAATGGAAAGGCAGTTGGTCCAGATGACATACCTGTGGAGGTATGGAGATGTTTAGGAGAGAAGGCAGTGGACTTTTTAACCAGGTTGTTTAACAAAATCCTGGAGAATGAGAGGATGCCTGATTAGTGGAGAAGTAGTGTACTGGTCCCCATTTTTAAGAACAAGGGTGGTGTGCAGAGCAGCAGTAACTACAGAGGTATAAAGTTGATGAGCCACACCATGAAGGTATGGGAAAGAGTTGTTGAAGCAAGGCTAAGACAAGAGGTTCAGATCAGTGAGCAGCAGTTTGATTGAGAGTGTTGGTAGAGAAGTACAGAGAAGGTCAGAAGGAGCTACATTGTGTCTTTGTGGATCTAGAGAAGGCATATGATAGGGTGCCAAGAGAGGAACTGTAGTACTGTATGAGGAAGTCAGGTGTAGCTGAAAAGTATGTTAGGGTGGTGCAGGACATGTATGAGGATAGTGAGACAGTGGTGAGGTGTGCAGTTGGAGTGACAAATGGTTTCAAGGTGAAGGTAGGGTTACATCAGGGATCAGCTTTGAGCCCCTTCTTGTTTGCAATGGTGATGGACAGGTTGACAGATGAGGTCAGGCAGGAGGCTCCATGGACCATGATGTTTGCAGATGACATTGTAATCTGTGGTGAGAGTAGAGAGCAGGTGGAAGAGAATCTGGAGAGGTGGAGGTTTGCACTGGAGAGGAGAGGAATGAAGGTCAGTAGAGACAAGGCGGAATACATGTGTGTGAATAAGAGGGAGGCAGGTGGAAAGGTGAAGATGCAAGGAGTAGAGGTCGTAAACGTGGATGACTTCAAATATCTTGGGTCAACCATCCAGAGCAATGGACAGTGTAGAAAAGAGGTGAAGAAGAGGGTGCAGGCAGGATGGAGTGGGTGGAGACGGGTGTCAGGGCTGATGTGTGACAGAAGGATAGCAGCAAGAGTGCAAGGGAAGGTTTACAAGACAGTAGTGCGTCCTACTATGATGTATGGTTTGGAGACTGTGGCTCTGTCTAAAAGACAGGAGGCTGAGCTGGAGGTGGCGGAGATGATGCTGAGATTTGTTAGGAGGAGTGACAAGGATGGACAAGATTAGAAATGAGCAGATCAGAGGGACAGTGAAGGTGGAGCAGTTTGGAGATAAAGCCAGAGAGGCCAGGTTGAAATGGTTTGGACATGTGTTGAGAAGGAATAGTGGATATATTGATCAAAGAATTTTGCAGATGGAGATGCCGGGTAGAAGAAGAAGAAGAGGTAGACCTCAGAGAAGGTTTATGGATGTAGTGAAGGTGGACATGGAGATGGTTGGTGTAAAAGTAGAGGAGGCAGTGGATAGGGCAAGATGGAGGCAGATGATCCGCTGTGGCGACCCCTAAAGGGAGCAACCAAAAGAAGAAGAAGAAGTTTGGAGTCTAAGTGTACCTTACCGACTCCCTCCACTCAAACCCTCTGAGATTATTAGTGCAGTCAGGGCCAATTAAGCAGCCAATTTCTGAAAATTCCAAGCATTGTAAACCAATAGCTTAGCCTTTATGAAGTTCCTTATTATGTAGGTAGTACAGCATGAGAGCATTTTGCATTGCTGATCAGGCAAATGCAAACAAGAAGATGAATGTGGTGTGAAGAAGGTTTATTGATTTTTTTCCCCCATCTTGAAAGACCCCTTCTTCAGAGAAATATTGACCCGCTCGGCAGAGGAACAGAGGGAATGGTGGTTTCTTTAAAAGCCATGAGCAACACCCACCACAGAATCACATGCTGTTATCATGTGTGAATTAAAATGTGGACTATTCACCCGGGATGGCACATTAGCTACTTCAATATCTGCATTTTTAATGGAAAAGGCTTGAATGGTCCATTGAGAAATGTTTTGAAATGATCAATTATTTTCTATTGTTATGAATAAAGAAAACAAACAAGTAAACAAAAACATAATAACAAAAATGATTTTGCCTTGGAGACATACATAAATGGTTTTGATTGATTGACCTGTATTGTGCTCTGTTTATGCAATCTATGCATGAATGATCTACAGAGAAACAACCACCTGAAACACCAGATAGACCATCAAAACTGTCCCCATCAGACAAACAGCACTTAAAGCTTTAATCTTTGAGAGAGAGAAGAAAATCAAGCTGCTTCAGATCTGAAAACATTTACAAGTGTTTCTGTCCATCCTTCCACTTTGAGAAGACAACTCAATGCTACGAATCTGAAAGGATGTGTAGCTGTCAGGAAGCTTTTGCTGAGAAAAAGAAAACAGACAAATTAAATAGAGATGCCACTGGTGTTCTCAGAACACTGAACTGACCACGCCAGAGTCCAGACCTCAACATCACTGAATGTGTTTGGGATTACTTGATGATAAGAAGCAGAAAATGCAAAACCAACATCTAAGACTGAACTTCAGAGGTGTGGCTGCAGATTTCATTGAAAAACTGATGGGGAGTCTCTGAGAAAAAATGGAAGTTGTAAGTAAGGTAAAACACTTAATACTGAAAAATATGATGACATGATTACATATGTTTTTGGCTTTTTTCCTGCTGCTGAAAAATGAATAACGTTTTGACTGCATGTTACATAAATAAACAACAAACACACTGAGCTAATTAGCTTTTTCATCTGTTCACTGATTAATTCCATAAACCAGATTCAGTGAATGAGAGTAAAAAGGCGTTTGATCGTCTGAGCTGTAGTCTCCTTCACATAGAAGCAAAATGCTATCACTTTAAATAGACGTAAAATGCTGTCACATTCACTGTTTATAGCCTTTTTCGTAGGATGAAGAAACATTGGCAAGAACAATATTAATTGAAAGCGATAATGTAGTCCTAACACTGAGGCCAGCACTGCTTAGCCAATGTAGCAGTAACTAATTCTCAGTAAGGAGCTGCTGAGACCTCTGAGAAAGAACTTCAATATAGTAATCAATGGAATATAGATGGAATTCTAAGAGCTGACATTGAAAATACAAATCAGCCAATGTTAATTTGAATAATGCAGATCTGAATGCAAAAGGCCCAGAGATATCAAATAAATTAAGTGTAACATGAATATATCTAAAAACATGAAATCTAATTAGTTACTTCATTAGTTAAAGTTTTTTTCATTATTTATAAAATATGTTATTTAATTAACTTTAGGGCTATTTAGATTCCACCAATGTTTAATGACATCCTCCGCAGACTCCTATTACAGACAGTGGCAGAGAACATTAAGCTTTAAAACTCTGATAAACATCACATCACTGAATGTAGCCTCAGTCTGTCAGCAAAGTTGCCACACTTGCATATAAATCCACATTCACCAAACTTCTGTTGTCAGGGTTACAGATTATCCTAATGCAGTGATGTGTAGTAGACAGAGATTAAAATCTAATAACTGAAATTATTCCAGCAGTCTCAGATAACAGGCCATTTGAAGCTAGTCTGGAGGTTGAAGTTTCCTGTGAACAATAACCACCAAGTGACAGTGAGGATTGGTAAAAAATAATAAAAGCTAAAGTTCCACATTTTTGAGCAAACTTTAATATGTAATGCATCCTTTTAATCCAGCATTTCTCATCAATGGCTTGTTATTATTCATGTTTTAACCCTTCTTTATTGAAGTCTATATTGTCATTACTGTCACATTTATGCAAAATCACAAAGAATTAGTCAATTACATAATTCATTACATTCAAGCCTTCAGACCCAAGAGTCTTAGTCTTCATTACAGGCCATAAATAAGAAAACAAGGTCATGATGATGCCAATTTCTGCTAGATCAGATAAGATTTCGAAAACTGTGTTACAACTAAGGTTTCACTGGAGCACATGGACATTTGTTGGACATTCTAGATTAAACATGAACATCTAAAGTTTATAAAACACATTCCATTTTTTCTTTGAAGCTTGTAACCGACATTAGCATATGGTCGCTGTCCAATAAAAAACAAGTATCTCCAAAATAGTGACTTTACATGAGAGGGCAAAAGCCTTCTTTACTTTCAATGTAACTTAATAGAAAAGGTTTTTATTCTTAGCAATTTTGGTGTTTCTCAATGGCAGTGGCCTGTTTCAGCAGGATAATGTGTCCTGCGCCACTGCGCACATTATTCAGGAATGGTATGTGGGACATAATGGAGAATTCAAGGTGTTAACCTGGCCTTAAAATTCAGATCTCAATCCGATTGAGGATCTGTGGGATGTGCTAGAACAACAAGTCTGATCCGTAGTGGCTCCACATTGCAACTTACAAGACAAGCATCTGCTGCTAATATATTGGTGGCAGATAACAGAGCATCTTCAGAGGTCTTGTAGATTCCATGCCTTAGCAGGTCAGAGCTATTTTAGAGACATGTGGAAGACCAACAGCATATTAGGCCACTGGTCATACTGTTTTGGCTCAATGGTTTATGCTTTAATCTAGTGCACTTCCTGCATTAAGAATACAAGAGATATTACAAAAGCTGAAAGTTTGACCATTTTTTCTAAGAAGCTGAAAGTCAAGGTCCTCTGACTTTTAAAAAAAATTGTTTTAAGCTGAAACCACAGTATTTTTGACTGACTTTTGCAAATATATTAAGATCTCTGCCCAGCCTTGACATTTCAGTTACAGGCATTACAATCAGTAATACTTTTATAAAAAACAAAATAAGGAATTCACCCATTCAGAACAGATTAATTGCAACTTAAACCTCAGACCTTAAACCTGTTTTTCTTCTTAACAGACATCACATTTTTTTTTAAATTGCTGTTAACTGCTGCCATAATACACAGCAATCCAAACAAGCTGTCCAAAAAGCCAGTCTGTCACTACTGCAATTGAAATACTAGATTACATTTCCTGATGTGACCGTCAAAATCATCCATCCTACATTTATGTACCTAGCTGGCTCACAATGGATGGCTGACATCAGCAGGCTAGTCAACTCAGTATGACTCATTATCTTAAGGCCACACTGGACAAGCCACGTAGCATCTCGTAGCATCATGCTGTAGAATGCTGCCATAGAATGCTGGCAGGGAGAGCCCAAAAACACCAGGTTCAAGTTCACTTTTATACTCTACTCACATGAATTGAATGAGTTTGTCAATGTTGAAGTTGAAATGCTGCTACCCCAGCAGTCTACTCAATAAAAGATGGCTGATGCGACCACGGTGTCAAAAAAGGCCCTCAGGAGTTCCCCCTGCACTCCAAACAATCTGTCTCCTAATCAGCTACACTCTGCTCTGGCCGTTCCTGTAAAATGCACTAATATTATCTGACCAATCCATTCTATCGTTGAGGTGAAAACCCAGGTACTTATATGAGTCTACTCTCACAATGTCCATTCTCTAGATGTTCACTGGTGAAGGGAGATTCACCACAATCTCTTTGGTCATCCCCTCATTGATCAGGAGAGGGTTCCTCATACACCAGTCCACAAAGTCCTCGGTCAGTTCTCTCTACTATGTTATCCTCATCTGTAATGAGTCCAATGACTGTCATCAGAAAATGTCTCTAGGCGATCGTTTGGTGAGCCATACATGAAGTCTGCAGTGTACAGTGTGAAGAAGAATGGTGCCAGTACTGTGCCCTGCAAGGCACCTGTGCTATTAACCACCATGTCAGACACACAGTCCCGTGCCCTCACATACTGTGGTCGGTTGGTAAGGTAGTAGTCCAGTTTGATAGAAAAGGGCTAGGCTAAATAACGTTAGCTGCGGTAATGGCAAAATGCTGCATGGCTCACTGTGACACGCTGAGAATTTCCTGAACAGTGCTAGGAGTCATAGAGAGTGTGTCAATGTACTGTGTGAGCACTAATGTTCGTACTTCTATTACAAACAATGATTTTGAATTTTTGGACCCTGCACGATGCTGTGTGACACATTAACACCATTGGTCAAATTACTTTTCCAGACTGTAATTAAGGTAACATTCTTTTTCTACAAATTTCAGTGCCTAATATATAGTCATAGATAAAGATGAAACATAAAATATAAAAAGGTGCCACATGTTTCACATAGGCCATTTTATTTTTTTCTCACAATATAATAAATTCAGCAAATAAACAGTAGCTATAAATGTGTAAATGTGTATGATAAATGTACAGAACTGTTTTCTGTAGAATAGGGGTGTCCAAACCTAACTGCAAAGGCCTGGTGTGGCCGCAGGTTTACATTTCAACACTGCAGGAGCTCACATGATCAGCTGAAGACAAGGACCAACTGATTAAGCACGTGAAATTTAGGTGAGCTCCAGCACATTTGGCATGAAAATCTGCAGCCACACTGGCCCTTTGTGGATTTGACTGGACACCCCTGCTGTTGAGGATGTGTAACTTTGTAATACCATACAGTCCTGACTTTTACCACTAGAACGGGGTTCTGTTTCCTTCTGGCCCACCGCTGCTTCTAAGGGTTAACTGTTTACTAATCAAATGTTCAGGGGTCAATATTAAAAGCGCAAATAACAGCACTGGTTGCACCCAAAGACCAAAACTCAGAATTTCAAAGATGTTTCACATTGAATAGAAAAAATGGTGTGCAAATTCATCCATCCCTGAAGTCAGTCTCTTATTATTCAAAGGCATCTTAATTGAATCAATGCAGCAAATGGAACGAAAAGCCTTTTTCTGAAGCGTGGACACATCATTTCACTCTCAAAATAGGCCACATTAACCAAGAGGTGCTATGCTTCAGTGGGTCAGCTGTATTTGTTTCTAATTTTAGAGTCGCTAATGAAAGAAGTTTAATGGGTCCAGCATAAAAAAGTGGAGAGAGAGAGAGAGAGAGAGAGAGAGAGAGAGAGAGAGAGAGAGAGAGAGATTAGTTAAGTTTGTGAAATGTTCCATTAATAATGACAAACAGAAAGTGATTTAAAAAGGTCAAAAAGTGAACATTTCCTACAAAAATCATGAAGCATATTAGTCCTTTGAGGTTGTGCTGTAGTTTTCATGTTGCTGTCATGCCGTCAGAAGGACTCTGAGGGACTGAAGTCATCAAGAACCCCTAAAATATCAAAAATGTATCACTGGCTAATTTTATTTGCTCAAAGATCTGATGGTGTGTTGTCATTCTGTAGTCAGCATCACATCCATGTAAGGAGAAACCTAAAGACTAGATCCTCTGTATACTGATATAGTTATGGAGTCAAAATGCAAATAGTCCTACAAGACTGGCAACCTCGGCAGGATACACCCGCAAACTTTGTCCAGTGTGTAGTTAAAGGGGAATTCCACAGCTTTTATATGTGACACTGATGGTAAACAGTAGTATATCTGGAAAAAAAAAAAAGTTTTATTTGGGGACTATTTTGTCTCAAAGCACCCTGCATAAAGGCCAAACCCTTCCCAAAGCTGCTGTAAAACAATGGCAGTTTTCGGCAGTGACTTTAGAACTATTTCATGTAATAACTTTCTACGAGGGAGCTTTTAGAGGTGGATGTCTGGTTCCTATCACCACCACTGTGAACAATTCTGACTCGACCCTTAGCATTTATCTGCTTATCTTAACGGGTTTTTAAATTGATTTATTTTTGGTGTGAATTTCAAATCACATGTCAGCTACTGCCTTTTATGGTCTCATCTGGGTTTAATTTAATGAGGATGAAAAGCGGTGGCACATGTTTTGTTGACTTCTTGTTGTTTCAGTTTTGGCATCTAAATGATCTTAAATGAAAGTCACACTTAAGCCCTTAAACTTGCCGAATAAATTGCTTCAAACAATGATGACCCATCTTACATCCTGGGAGCAGCTCTGGGCTATCCATTGTTTTTAAGAGGCTGCTGGTAGAGACAATATAGTTTATCCAGAAAACAGGTGAAATAGTTAGGCTAAACATTTAGGGAGGAAAAAATGTACAGTGGGCTCCAAAAATTCAAGACCACGTTGAGAAGCTGGGACTTTTTTCAATGAAGCTTGGAAATAAATAACAGATTCACAATTCCACAGATTAACATTCACAATTCCACACTATGTCTAGCTTACTTTCAAATTTTAGGCAAATTTGTGACATAGACCATGTTCAGTCTTTGGTACAAAAAGGCCAGCTTTTTAAAAACAGCTTAAAATATGGCGTGTGCATTGCTATGAGGTGCTCTGTAAAACCTTTACATATTAACATCACATGCACAGGGAGAAAAAGAATGTCCAGCTTGATGTGAAATTAACATTATCATGATAAATATACAATGACAATAGTAGCTAATTCACCCCCATCCTCAAAAGACGAAGTTCTCTTTGAATTCTCTTTTAACAAGCTCACCATCAAATTCATCTGCTTGGCGAAAAGGACCAAAGCACCAGCGGCATTACAAAATGTTCTTCTGCACGTTGTGTGCAGTCACATACTTCCACCAGAGACATCTCCAGATCCCCAGAATCTTAAAGTGCAGCTTTAAGTCAGCACCAAATACAGAAATTGTCATTACAACAAATCTAGCTAAATTAGCTAAATGAATAGATGTGAATTAGAGATGGACATAAACATGGGCAGATTCACAGGTAGGGCTACAGGTGTACTGATAAAAACATGACTGGACACTTAAGTGCCCCTCTCCTGTCACTCTTCACATTACTGATTGATACACAAACTTGCCGCCTTTTACCGACATTTACAGTACTGCTGCCAACAAGGACAGCTCTGAAAAAGAATCATCTTCCCCAGCAGCAGATCAGTCTAAATATACCTGGACAACAATATACTTTTTGACATGGCTTTTGTAGCAACAATTTTATTGTTATTAAACTTGATCATTTTTTGTCCTGTATTTTAACCTCAGAGTGAACTAAATGCTTACTTTTAAGGCTAACATCACTCTTATCATATCTGCTGGCAGTAAAAAACATGGAATAAGCTCTATCAGAAGTGTGGCTGATGTAAAATAAAGCTTTTTTCTTACAAAGAATGTAGTTAAAGATATTTTGAGATAATTATGGTGCTTTTTGAACTTTTATTTGACCCCTGAACAGAAACTATAGCCCGAACTGAAAAATAGAATTGGAAGTAAACCAAATGAGCAGCTCTGTATGTCCATGTGAATGCTGAATATCAATACTGGATTCCTTTTAAGAGTATTTACATAAATATATCCATAGTAAACTACATATGAAGGTAATAAACACAGACATTTATCAACATGTACAGTGATATGCATAATGTTTATTAAAATGATTTGAATCATTTAAGACAATTTCTTAAAATATAAATTTTTTGTTTTGTAGTAATGAGTAGACAAAGCTGAGATTGGGCAATTTGGTTAAGATTAATGCAAGACGTGTTTATTGATGTCTGAGATGGCCCATTTGAACCTTTTTATGTGCACAAGAAGACTTGTAAAAGTATCAGTATTGGTTTCAGAAAAGCTACTAGCCTTACTTGCTATCAGAATGAATCCTCTTTTCATATTGCTATATTGTAAGGGGGAGCGAGGAGGCGGACGCACACGCGAGATAAGCGAGATTTATTATGGGCAAATCCAGGGTCATAGTCAAAGCGGTCCAAGGTCAAAGAGCCAACACGGATAGAGGGTAAGACATGATAGACGGCAGAATACAACTTAACACAGACAAGCACATTCAACAGAGACCGGTACAATCATACAAAGACTGGCAGACACAAGGGGCAAACCCAGGGCTTAAATACACGGAACAATGAGGGACAGGTGAACACAATCGGGGCGGAGTTACCAAACCAAAACAAATGCACATGTACAGGACTGGGACACCAAAACAAAGAAGCGCATGGCGTGGGAGGAGCCAATCGTGACATATAAAAAGCATTATGCTATTAATTATGTTATTATGGTCATACATATATAGATAATAGCATCATCAGCCTCAGTACTTCAAGCAAAATCAAACCAAGCCGGTTCACTAAAACTAGTTATCATTCACTGCATAATTAGTCTAATTACCAGACTGTTTAGTGCAAAACGCTTGTGGGACCCACCTCAGTGATGTTTTGGGTTTTAACACAGCCTCCAGCTGTGTGAAGCAGAAACAGATTTATCCCTCTCATTGTCCCGTCATCTCTTCACATTAGAAGAGGTTTATTTTTAGATGACAACTCTGATTTGTTCTATTTACATGAGAAAAACATCAGGCCTGGTGACAAAGCCTTCATTAGGGCTGCTCTACAGTACATGGACCAAAATATCTCATAAAAACATGGATATTATGCTACATTAAAAACAGATTAGATCATTTGAATGCCATGCGGGCACATTTTAATATTACAGCCATCTGTGATATTCGCAATGCAGAGACTAATACTGTGATTAATATTGTGATTATATATTATGTATTATATTTTATTCTCATGAAAACAAGCACTGAGGCCAAAATGACTCTGTTGGGATACTAACTATTTGAAGTTATCACCAGTTTTAACAAAAGTAGTGTAACTTTAATATAATTTTAAAATTGTAATTTTAAAAGGACCCATTTCATGTAGTTTGATGTACAACCCCATTTCCAAAATAGTTGGGATGCTGTATAGAATATAAATAAGACAAGATGCAATGATGTGCAAAGCATTTAAACCTTGTATTTAATTGAAAATACTACTAAAGACAACATATTAAATGGTGAATCCAAGAAAGTTTAATGTTTTTGAAAAATTCATATCCATTTTCAATTTCCTCTCCTTGGATCACCACCTTATCGTGGTGGAGGGGTTTGCGTGCTTGAATGATCTTAGGAGCTATGTTGTCTGGAGCAAAAGCTCCTGGTAGGGTCTCCCATGGCAAACTGGTCCTAGGTGACAGGTCAGACAAAGTGTGATCCATAATAACCCCTATGAAGACACAAAAGCAGGACTTGTGTACCCTGCCCGGAACAGGGTTACCGGGGCCCCACCCTGGAGCCAGGCCTGGGGGAGGGGCTCGCCAGCGAGCGTCTGGTGGCCGGGCATTTACTCATGGTGCCCGGCCGGGCCCAGCCCGAAGGAGTTACATGAGTCCCCCCTCCCATCGACCCACCACCAATGGGAGGGGCAGTAGTAGGGGTTCGGTGCGTTATGGATCGGGCAGTGTCCAAAGGCGTGGGCCTTGGCGTTCTGATCCTCGGTTGCTGAAATTGGCTTTTGGAACTTGGAACGTTACCTCACTGGCGGGGAAAGAGCCTGAGTTGGTGCGCGAGGTTGAGAGATACCGGCTAGATATAGTCGGGCTCACCTCAACACACAGCTTGGGATCTGGGTCCAATCTCCTTGAGAGGGGCTGGACTTTATTCTTTTCTGGAGTTGCCCATGGTGAGAGGCGGCGGGCAGGTGTGGGCTTTCTCATAGCCCCTCGACTCGGTGCCTGTATGTTGGGGTTTTCTCCGGTGGACGAGAGGGTAGCTTCCCTACGCCTTCGGGTTGGGGAACGGGTCCTGACTGTTGTCTGTGCTTATGCACCGAACAGCAGTTCAGAGTACCCAGCCTTCTTAGAGTCCTTGGGAAGGGTGCTTGAAGGTGCTCCTCCTGGAGACTCTATTGTCATACTGGGGGACTTCAATGCTCACGTGGGCAATGACAGTGAGACCTGGAGGGGTGTGATTGGGAGGAATGGCCTCTCTGATCTGAACCCGAGTGGTGTTCAGTTTTTGGACTTCTGCGCAAACCACAGTTTGTCCATCACGAACACCATGTTTGAACACAAGGATGTCCATAAGTGCACATGGCACCAGGACACCCTAGGCCGCAGTTCAATGATTGACTTTGTAGTCGTGTCATCGGACTTGCGGCCATGTGTTTTGGACACTCGGGTAAAGAGAGGAGCTGAGCTGTCAACTGATCACCACCTGGTGGTGAGTTGGATCAGGTGGTGGGGGAAGATGCCGGTCAGACCAGGCAAGCCCAAACGTATAGTGAGGGTTTGCTGGGAACGTCTAGCAGAAGAACCTGTCAGATTGATCTTCAACTCACACCTCCGTCAGAACTTTGACCAGATATCGGGGGAGGTGGGGGACATTGACTCAGAATGGGCCATGTTCCGTTCCTCCATTGCTGAAGCGGCTGACTGTAGCTGTGGCCGTAAGGTAGTTGGTGCCTGTCGGGGCGGTAATCCTCGAACCCGGTGGTGGACACCCCAGGTGAGAGATGCCATCAAGCTGAAGAAGGAGTCCTACCGGGCATGGTTGGCCTGTGGGACACCAGAGGCAGCTGGCAGGTATCGACAGGCCAAGCGATCTGCGGCTCTGAAAAGATTCTGGCAAACCGTCAGGCGACTCAGAAGGGGAAAGCAGTGTGCCACTAGCACTGTATATAGTGGAGATGGTGTGCTGCTGACTTCGACTGAAGACGTCATTGGGCGGTGGAAGGAGTACTTTGAGGACCTTCTCAATCCCACCGACACGTTCTCCAGTGAGGAGGCTGAGTCTGGGGACATGGGAATAGGCTTGTCCATTACTGAGGCCGAAGTCGCTAAGGTAGTTAAGAAGCTCCTTGGTGGCAAGGCTCCAGGGGTGGATGAGATCCGCCCTGAGTTCCTCAAGGCTTTGGATGTTGTGGGGCTGTCTTGGCTGACACGCCTTTTCAACATTGCGTGGACATCGGGGGCGGTGCCACTGGATTGGCAGACTGGGGTGGTGGTGCCTCTTTTTAAAAAAGGGGACCGGAGGGTGTGTTCCAACTACAGGGGAATCACACTCCTCAGCCTCCCTGGCAAGGTCTATGCAGGGGTACTGGAGAAGAGAGTCCGGCTTATAGTCGAACCTCGGATCCAGGAGGAACAGTGCGGGTTCCGCCCTGGTTGTGGAACACTGGACCAACTCTTCACCCTCTCCAGGATTCTGGAGGGTTCATGGGAGTTTGCCCAACCAGTCCACATGTGCTTTGTGGATCTGGAGAAGGCATTCGACTGTGTTCCCCGGGGTATTCTGTGGGAGGTGCTTCGGGAGTACGGGGTACATGGCTCTTTGCTACGAGCCATTCAGGCCCTGTACAAACAAAGCAGGAGTTTGGTTCGCATGGCCGGCAGTCAGACTCGTTCCCAGTGAGAGTTGGACTCCGTCAGGGCTGCCCTTTGTCACCGATTCTATTCATAATTTTTATGGATAGAATTTCTAGGCGCGGTCAAGGGATGGAGGGTGTCCGGTTTGGTGACCTCAGGGTCACATCGCTGCTGTTTGCAGATGATGTGGTCCTATTGGGGACATCAGGCCGCGAACTTCAGCTTTCGCTGGATCGGTTTGCAGCCGAGTGTGAAGCGGCTGGGATGAGAATCAGTACCTCTAAATCCGAGACCATGGTTCTCAGGCGGAAAAGGGTGGAGAGCCCTCTCTGGGTCGGGGATAGGCTCTTGCCTCAAGTGGAGGAGTTCAAGTATCTCGGGGTCTTGTTCACGAGTGATGGTACAAGGGAGCGGGAGATTGACAGGCGGATTGGTGCTGGGTCAGCAGTGATGCGGGCTCTTTACCGGTCTGTTGTGGTAAAGAAAGAGCTGAGCCATAAGGCAAGGCTCTCGATTTACCGGTCGATCTACGTTCCCACCCTCACCTATGGTCATGAGCTTTGGGTAATGACCGAAAGAATAAGATCGCGAATACAAGCGGCCGAAATGAGTTTCCTCCGCAGGGTGTCTGGACTCTCCCTGAGAGATAGGGTGAGAAGTTCAGTCATACGGGAGGGACTCGGAGTAGAGCCGCTGCTTCTTCACGTCGAGAGGAGCCAGCTGAGGTGGTTCGGGCATCTGGTTAGGATGCCTCCTGGACGCCTCCCTCGGGAGGTGTCACAGGCGAGTCCACCTGGGAGGAGACCCCGGGGAAGACCCAGGACACGCTGGCGCGACTATATCGCCCAGCTGGCCTGGGAGCGCCTCGGAATCCCCCTTGGAGAGCTTGTGGAAGTGGCTGGGGAAAGGGAGGTCTGGGCTTCATTGCTTAGGATGCTGCCCCCGCGACCCGAACCCCGGAGAAGCGGAAGATAATGGATGGATGGATGGCATTTTCAATTTGATGTCAGTAACACATTCCAAGTTGGGACGTGGGCATGTTTACCTCTGTGTTTCATCACCTTCTTTTAACACTCTGTAAGCTTTTGGAAACTGAGGAGCTTAACACTCAATTTCAGCTTCTCAACAGTTTGGGGTCTCCTTTGTCATATTTTTCATTTTATAACATGTCAGATGCTTTCAGTGGTGACAGGTCTGGACTACAGGTAGGCCAGTTTAGCACCCGGACTCTTTAAAACCAGAGCAATACTTTTGTAATACATGTAGAATGTGGTTTGGCATTGTCTTGATGAAATAATCAAGGCCTTTCCTGAAAAAAAAAAAACACCAACACCACATCTGGATGGTAGCATATGTTCCCAAAACATGTACAAATCCTTCAGCATTAACACTGCCCTTACAAATGTGCATGTCACCCCTTGCCATGTGCACTAACGCACTGTAGTCATAGACAGTGGTTTTCAGAAGTCTTACTGAGCCTATGCATTGATTTTCACTACAAACTCATGTCTGTTTTTTAATGCAGTACTGTCTGAGGGTCCTAAGATCATGGCCAACAAAAACTGATTTTTGGCCTTGTCCCTTGCATACAGAGATTTCTCTGAATTCTCTGAATTTGTTATAATACTATGTACCATAGATGATGAAAAGCAAAAGCTCTTTGCTATTTTACATTGAGAAATGTTATTCGTGAATTGTTGAACTATTTGATCATGCAGTCTTTCACAGACTGGAGAAGCCCCCCTCATCTTTACTTCTGAAAGACTCTGTCTATTTAAACCCAGTCATGACCTGACCTTTTGCTAATTAACCACCAAGTGTTTTTTTTTTTTTTAGCATTACACAACTTTACCAGCCTTTTATTGCCCCATCCAAAGCCATTTCAATGAAGCTCCAGGTGGTTACTATGGTCTTGCTATGTCATTGCTATGGTATCCCAGAGATTATGTGTGCACGTTTGTACTAGCGCGCATTATATATATATATATATACACACACACATATATACATACATATGTGTGTGTGAGTCTGTATAAAATGTGGCATTTGTGGCAGTTAAATTAAGATTCTCAAAATTCTGCCTTTTATTTCTTACAAGAGAAGTCTTGGTTTAAAAAACACAGAACAAAAACTGTAACTGCAATCTATCTCATATGCACAAGTGCACTATTGCCCTTTAGTCTCTACATTCCTGCAAAGTTTCTGGTTCTACTTAGAAAACTGTGACCAGTGAAAATAGTACCAACAACTATAGGATAATAAAACAAACCATACGTTGTCAAATTAATTAAACAAATACTGCAAGTGTTGAATAATGCAATAATGCAACTGAGCATGTAAATACTTTTGAATTTGAATAGCACAGCAAAACAAAAGTAAGGACTTCTTTTTTTATTTTTGGATTTTTACCCATTTTTCTCCCCAGTTTGGTCATCTCCAATTCCACCTGCTAGTTAGAACTCCCCATGGCTTACTCTGAGACCTGTGCAACTAGCCACCGCATCCTTTCGAACTGCTACTCACACAAAGTCTTTGGACAGCTGAATGTGCTCGGAGGGAAGCACCATTCGCCAGATCAATTACGTCAGCTAACACATGCGCTGACTAATGCGCTGACTAGCATTGTGCGGAGTGATGGGGGAGAATGGGGTCCATCTTACCCCCCCAGAGAGCGAGGCCAATTGTGCTCTCTTGGTCTCCTCTATGGATGCTCTGTAAAGGGGCGAACTCTGAGGAGAAGCTCAGTACAACTCAGCTCCAAATACAGCAGAATCAGATTTGACTGAACTGAGCAGACAAGAGCCTGAAGCTACACATCCACCAAAACAGACCATCACCCATCACTGACATCCATCACACTGGGTTCATACCAGGGAAAAGACAATCCACACCGACTCCCAATGAATATATGCAATGTTTCATTCTAAATGCCTTAGAATGGACTCTGGAAAATCTACAGGTTTCTTTAAAAAGCAAGGTTAGAACCTCAAACTCATCTCTCCTGTAGAACTCTGCAATTTATTCAGTCTGATATAGATATAGGAGACATCTGAAGAGTGAAGGCCAATACAACTCAAACACAGTCTATATATGTACAGTACTGTGCACTATTTTCCCCACTTATTTTCCTTTGACTCACTCCTTTTTTGTGCAAGCAGATTATCTTACATCTAATCTCCTCAGAAATATATCCTAAAAATAATTTTGAAAAGCAGTTCTAACTGGAAATTAAATAAATAAGAAATGGTTGCTGACTTTAAACATGTTGTTAAGTTTTTATCACAGGGAGTTGAGAATTAATTCTCAGATAAACATGAACAGTGGTTTAAAAAAGAAAAAGCAATAGACTCATCCTCCGTCAGGCTCAGCTGGCCTCGCTGTCACTCTGCAGCTTTTTTAAGTCAAAACATGCGGAAGAATAGGAGGCAAATGTATTCAATCCAGTCAAGGTTACAGTGTTTGTCTATCTGACAGAAATAGAAATTGTCATTTTGGATGCGCTGGTTGCTTCTTGACTGGAGCAATTTTCTGCCGTTGGTTACGGAGTCCATGGAAACAGGAAACGGCTCTGCTCAAGGTAATCCCCTCACAGGTATAAACACTACTGCACCAATCACAGATAAAAACCTGTTTCACCACTCATCTGCTATCACAGAGCTATTTCTGCTTATGCTGAAGAACAGAAATAATAATTCAACATAAATAACAGCCTTAATATATCAGTATTATATTCAGTATAATGTAATAGTTATAATTATTGACAACTATGATGAGCAAAATTGAATAATAATTTTTTTTTTTTTTTTTTTTTAGAAAAGACTGATTGGTAGACTGATTGGATAATTAATTGGCTGATGGACTGATTAAATGATCTTTTGATCCACTGATATCAGTTGAATGCCATAAGCCTATAAAGGTAAATTCCAACCAACTAAGCTGACATGACAATAAATACTGAATCTTGATTGATTGACTGATTAGGTGGTTGATTGGTTGCTTGACTGATGAACTGATTGCTTGTTTGCTGGCTTGATTCATTGACTGAATGATTGGGTCGTTGATTGATCAGCTTATATGCTCATTGCTTGCTTGGTTGGTTTATTGACGGGCTGATTGCTCACTTGATTGATTGGGTGACTGACTGGTTGATTAATTGACTGATCCACCAGTGGTAGGGCTTATTGCTTGCTTGATTTATCGATTGATTGGTTCACTATTTGGTTGATTGGTTGGTTTACTGATGGCCTGACTTCTTGCTTATTTGTTTGACTGATCTGATTGCTTACTTGCTTGATTCATTGATTGGATGATTGGTTAGTTGATTGATGGCCTGATACTCATTGCTTGCTTGGTTCACTTATTGATGGGCTGATTGCTCACTTGCTTGGGTGATTCAACCAGTAGTAGGGCTCATTGATTGACTGATGGACTAACATACTGATTGGTGGATTAGTTGGTTGACTGGTTGATTGGATGATGGCCTAATATCTTGTTTATTTGCTTGATTGGTTGGTTGATTGCAGGCTTGGTTGATTCAAGTTCTATTCTTTCGTTTTCCAGGCTTATAAAGAACATGTCTGAGATGGTGAATATTAACATGTACATTTTAGTATCTTGAACGCAGAGACATATTACTCAGTGAGTCTATACAGGGAGCTGGTTTAGCTTTTATATCAGCTCAGCAAGATTAAAATGGCTCAGAAAAAGAGAATACGGGAAAGCCATACTAAGGAACCATATTAATAATTTGGCTTAAGGGAGCGCTGTGAGGGAAATCTACTCCAAGTTTCAAAGGCTAATGCCTATATAAGTTCAGTTAATATCCTTCAGCTAAAATGTTCTGTAGATTGTAGTGTATTCAAGATAACAGAACAGTTACTTGCAAGAGCACATGAAAGCAGTACAGAAGCTTGATTATGTAATCTCTGACCAAGAAAGACAAAACAGGCCTAGCATGTCTTGCGCTTACACTGAAGTTATAAAAGAGCCAGAAGCTAATGTTGGAACTAATGATTGTGTAATTCATATCTACTTTTCTCTTATCACCATCATCAGCCTGCAATCATTAGGCAGAAAGATCTATTCACACATAATTACAGCCTCATATGTAGATAGCACAGATTACCAAGTTACTTATTAGCATGGTGCATGGTATAAAATTCTATAAATTTACACATTGTACACAATTATAAACTGAAGGTCAGCAATGTCAGTTAACTGGGTTATTGCTTCTCTTTATACCAACATTTACTGCCCTGAAGGCAAGATTGTTTCTGAACAATTTGGCCCAACGCTACATCATGCTAGAATTTAGAGTTCTAGCTCATTTTCAACCTCTTGAGATGTCTGGAACATACACTGATACACTGTGTCCACTCACTGTCCACTCTATTGGACACTCCCACGCTATTGGTGAACCTTGTAGGTGTAAAACCAATAGATCTGTCGCTACACAGTTTGTGTTTACCATCCTCTACTCCTTTATCAGGGGTCACAGGATGCTGCCCACAGGACAGACTATTCTCAGTCCAGCAGTGACGGCACTGCTCTGTCTGATCCATTCCTACCAGCGCAACACACTAACACCATCACCACCATGTCAGTGTCACTGCAGTGCTGAGAATGATTCATCACTCAATACCTGCTTTGTGGTGGTCCTGTGGGGGTCCTGACCATTGAAGACCAGAGTAAAATAGGGATAATAAAGTATACAGACAAACAGATGAACTACAGTCTGAAACTGTAGAGCTACAAAGTGAACCTACATGGTAAGTGGAGCTGATAACAGACCATGAGTGTAGAAACATGGTTTTAATGTTATGGCTGGTCAGTCTAAATGCTAATAACATTAGCCTGAGCTTCAAAACCAGCTTATGTCACCTTATTGAATCCTTTACAAACGAGTCATTCTAACAATAGCAATCAACACATCAACATACTGTTCTAGTTCGCATTATAGTGATCTTACCGGTGATACAGTAGTGTTTACTCACTTTTGCTAAATTGTTAGCTTTGGCTGTGTTAGCAAAGGCAAAAGAGAACTCCCATGAGTATCAGTAGGCCTTATTAGCACAGGTCTTTAGCAAAACCATAAAACTGGACTCATTTATGGTCAGTAAAACATGGACAACTCCAGTACTTTGTATGCTGTGTGTATTTAATGTAAATGCATTTCAATAATTAGCTAATGAAAATGAAATATATAGCAAAATTATAATACTCTACACTTATTATGGTTAAAATCTGAAACCAGCCAGAAGTCATTAATCATAGATTCAATATAGCATCACTGGCATGAGGCAGTGATTCATAACCTGACATATTTCTCTGAATATTTAGGCCATGATGACAGAGCATATTTCTTCCTGGCAACAGAGCAGACATGTCGGCTGACTTGTCCTGATCCTTGACGAATTATATAAACAAAAGGAATGCTAAACTTTACCTATGCTAATGTGGTTAGCATCATGAATAGCAACTCGAGCACTACATCTGAATCAAATGGTTTCTGATGGAAAAATCACTTAGTAGTTTAATCATGTAGTGAAATAAACAAAGCAAACTAAAGTTCAGGTCACTTAGGATGAATCAGCTAAGACTGCTTGCTAATATTTTGGCAAAATACTTCTTCCTACAAACTCTGCTGCAGAAAACTGGGCACTGCTTACACTGGTCATAATTCAGCATTAATAAAATGAGACGAGGAGGGGCTGGATGGCAGCAAATATGAAATTATATTTGCAATACATCACACAGGTTTATAGAGGTTCCGTTTGACATAGTCTAATTGAACTGCACTGCAGAACCACAATGAAAAAGGTGATGCATTGAATTTAAGCATTTTCAAAAAGATTTCCAACATGTATATCATTTACACATTAATCAAATATATTACATGGGTTTTGCCCTTACTTACATTTTTGACAATAACTTCCTCTGGACTGGTTATTGGAATATCCCTTACCTTTTTTAAAGACCTTATCTTAAAACCTTAAATGGTTAGAGCCCAACGACAGGTCTAGTTTTATTACACAATTCTATAACTTAAAAATAGCTCAATCCACTTAAACTGAAGTCCCTGTAGTTACTAAATAATAAGCCTTAGTATGTAATAAATCATCTCCAAATATCACCACTGTGTAGAGTATTAGTTGAAGGGTCGAAGTAAGTAAAAGCATTTAAGGTACATTTCTGCCATCTCGTTCCATGTTATTTCAAGACCAGAAAAAAATTGAAAAGAGTGCTTCGCCTATACAATCACCAAATAAATAAATACAGTACACAATTTTCAAGGCATCATTCAATAAATGTCAAACCATATATGTATCTAACAATTGATAAATATGAAACTGTGTTGCTGACTAGGAGAGAAGACACATTAGCTTAGTTAGCATGATAACAGCTCTGCTCAGCAAAGAACATTCAAGATTCTGGCTAACTAAAGCTAACTAGCTAACTTTGTTGGCATGGTGACAACCAAGATATTGGATCAGCTGTTTTCCAGCAAGTGGAATTTCTTTGCAAATATGTCACAAGGGTTAGAATCTGGAAAAGCAGCTCAAACAGGATTACAAATGTTTGAGACCGCAATAGCAAGTGAACCAGTAAATTACATTGTTTTGTTTTTTTTCATTTATTAGATTTACATTTTGACATTCTGCCCTGTGATGGACTGGCGACCTGTCCAGGGTGTGTCGTGCCTTTCGCCCGAAGACTGCTGGGATAGGCTCCAGCACCCCCCCGCGACCCTGACGGAGAAGCGGCTTGGAAAATGGATGGATGGATGGACATTTTGACATAGGAGAATTCATCTGAACATGGATTGCTGGATTGAACATCAAAAAATGTTAAAATTAAAGCATACATAACATTAGATTTTCTAATTTAATCTCAATCAACACAAAACTCTTTAAAACAGTGGTACACTAAGAGGGCCCCTATCTTTACTGAGACCCTTATATGACTACTTACACAATTTTTACACCCAGAATTCATGAAATACAAAACATATAAGGACAAAGGTATCTAAAACCATTTATTTCGGCACAGTGCTTCCATTACTTGTTAGCAACTTTAGTCTTGTAGCTCCAGTGCTAAACTTAACATGAGCTGTACCATTTAGGTGGAAAATGGTGAGTGAGTCTAGGTCAGGTTCTGTACAGACGACAAGCCGGTAAATGTGAACAAAACGCAATCAACTCCTCCATCAGCGCTGAGCACAATGCATACATCAAAGTGTCAGCTGAAACGGCTAGTGACTACAGCTAGCGAGGAGATAGCATGATCACATGCTGAATCTGAATACTCGGTTATTTAAAGTGATCTGAGAGGCATCAGAGCGGTGAAAGTTTGATAAATGGAGCCTGATTACAGAAATGAGTCAAGAGCAATCAGGACAGTTGGGAAAGAAGAAATGCTACGGCTTCAAATATGAGGAAAAAAGCAATGAACGAGTCAAATAAGATTGCGTTTAAATGTAGAGTGAGCAGACTGTATAAATGGTGCACATCAAATAAGTATAGCTACATTTACTGGAGTATGTCATTTAGGGAAAGCAGTACCCACACTATATAACATTATTGGTAGATTATTTTACCCACTGAACCAACAAGATATAATGTCAATTTTGATTTCAAGTGGACATTAATAACTCCTAGTGGACAAGCTGCAGCAACTTCCATTTGAATTAGAGAGAGTGCCAAAGGACTATACAATAAATGTACATGCCTGTCTTTTAGACATTGGGCTTCAATGTAATCCTAGATTTAAAACTACCAAGCTTTGCTGCCTGTAGTATAGTAGCCTCTGATCCTCTCATGGTCCTCTCAAGACATATGATCTAAATTCTTCTAAAATCTAGCTAATAATCTGTATTAAAAAGATTTGGTCTGATTGCTGACATCATACGGATGCTCTACGTTTATTCAAATTTACCTTCTTTGCATATTTTAAATTATCCTTCGTTTCACTCTTAAAGGCATCCTGATCTAAAAGTTGCATTAAATGCTATTTGTCATACTATATAGAACTCAGATGCCAAGATTTGGAACTGGCAGATTGCTGATTCATGTTGTTTAAATAGGCAACTGAATGAAAAATGTAAACATTTTAGATGTTTTTTAATCATTGTTCATGTTGCTTGATGAAATTTTGATGAGAAAATTTAGGAAATGTGTCCGTGTGCTTCATGTGTTCATTTACCACTATTTGACTGTAAAGAAATCAGAACTGACCATAAAAATTCACAATGCATAAATAATGCATATCTTGTAGTGCAGCCTCCCTCAGACTTATCAGGTTGACAGAACTCACATTTTTAAATATGGTTTACATGTCCGTCCACCAATGTTCCCTCACTATCTATAATACTCAGCACACATTATACAAATGCATCCTTCAACCTTTGGGAATCCCTACATTGCTCAACAAATTCTGACTGCTAGCCCCTGATCTACTAGCTAATAATCTGGCTAGATATCATTACTGATACAGGACTATACTCAAGTGGTTTTCTTCTGACAGCAGCGATATCTATCTAGTCATACACATACAGATATACACACATACTATATATGGTAATTGGTAACTGCTCCATTAAGTGCAATTTTACTGTTTGCCCCCAATTACAATTTACTGGTCAAAAATAATTAGGTAACATGACTATTACGCTAATGTAATTGATAGTAGCAAGTCTTGTAGACATGTATTGCATGCACAATGTATATTCTGCAAATTTCCAGCAATGAAAATGATAGAATAGAGGACAGAGAAGTCAGGACTCTTACAACAAAGCTGACATACAGGACTTTGTGAGTCTAATTAAAAGACACACTCTAGCCTGAATAAGGACACTTGCTTTAGATCTCAGACAGGCAGATCAAACTGAACCATTCGACAGAGGCTTTATCCGTCCAAACGCTGAACAGAACGTTCTGGCACACTGTTAAGATCTGTCCAGGACTGAATGGACAAGGTCTATTCTCTCCTATTCTCTTGTTCTCGCCACTCTGCACAATTACTCTGCTTTACGCATGGATAGAAAAGCATTAGGCAGGCAATTATCACAAGCCTTGTCACTGTGAAAGAGGAGAAAGGCTGAATTCAGTTTGTTCACTGCAACACTCTCACTGCAATGATAAAGCAACACTGCTTCAGCTATTTAATTAGAAGCCACAATATTGCCAGCTTTTCGCTCGGGCCTATAAACAATCCGTTTAAACACCCACACCATTAATTTTCACGCTTTTGGGCCGATTAATGATGTCTACAGCTGATTAACGATGCTGTGGGGTAATCCCAGTGGTAAAAATCATCATTTGGTTACAATAGGCATTATTCCAGGCTTCGAATTTCAAAAGGTTAAAGTTTTTCTCAATAACTCTTTAACGCAGAGGTGGAAAAGTGTCTATTTCTGCCATTTAATCTACTCTTCTTTTATAATGTGATTTCTCAAAGCTGTTGTTGCATTTATTTTGATATATAAGGTGCATTATCTAAGCAAACAATATAGAGATTCTGGATTGAGCAAACATATGAATGGTAATATGTTGGGCTAGGCAACATGGCAAAATTTATTATCATCCTGATTTACAAAATGCTGATTGTATCGTGAATAGCATCTTTTATTAAAAACTTCTCAACTGGACATTTGATTTAAAATTTTTTAAAGGGTCGACAAGAGCATGAAACCTCCAGAAGTAGGGAGACCAAAAAAAAAAATTTAAATTAAAAAGTAAAAACCCAAGGTGTGCTAGTGGAATCGCAGCTGACTGACACATGACAACAGTCTTTCACTGACAAAAGGTAACTGGACCATTACTGACTTAACTAAACTTACTTTCAGCACTACATAGAGCAAATGGCTATAATAACATGTCCCAACAAACAGTGGGTTCTGCGAAAGTCCTGACCTTATAAAGTAGAAGACACTTTACTGGGAGAAAAATGAATGCGATAGCTTGCAATGCCTAACTTCGTGTGTTTACAGGGAAGGTCAGGCGCACTTTAATAAAAAGCTGTAACTCCCACCCCCACCACCAGCTAACCCACCTTTTTAGATTTATGTGCTTGCACAGTAGGCACAGTAGAAAAAACCTGAACTTCTTGAGTCTTGATTGAGTCTTGAACTCAAACAAAAAGTGGTGGGTCAAACCCCAATTGGATCCCTATGGTTCTGGTAACTATGCCAGCATGGAGTTTCTTTTATACATTTATAGACAAGAATTAATGAGACCTGGGAACTTATTTAGAGGCTAGACATAAAAGTGAGAGTTTGTCATGTCTAATAAGGATGACTGCCTCTTTAAATGAGCTAATGCTTAAGCTAACACTAATGGTTATGAATACAGAGAAAATGAATGAAAACATCATTTTACAATTGTTTGAAAATTAGTTTTGATCCAGTCATGGTGGAAAGGCACATCCATCATCCATCCATTTTCTAAGCCACTTCTCCGTCAGGGTCGCGCTGGAACCTATCCCAGCAGTCATCAGTCGGAAGGCAGGATACACCCTGAACAGGCCGCCAGTCCATCACAGGGCAGATAGACAGACAGTCAATCACACCCAGGGGCAATTTAGCATGTCCAATTGGCCTGACTGTCTGTCTTTGGACTGCGGGAGGAAACCGGAGAACCCAGAGGAAACCCACACAGATACGGGGAGAACATGCAAACTCAACACAGAGAGGACCCGATCACCCAGCCAGGGAATCAAACCCAGGCCCTCCTCGCTGTGAGGCAACAGCGCCACCACGCCGCCCGGAAAGGCACATGCAGAAGCAAAATAGTCATTAAAGAAAACTTATTTTGCAGATTTTCAACTATTGTGTACCATTGAAACCACTAATGTTACATGTAGGACAAATGGTTCACTGTAGGTCTAGTGGTTTTGGATAGTAAATAAAATGGCTATACTTGCATTGCAGAAAATGTGACCTCTGGTTCCCATCACCATCATTGTAAGAAATTTTAATCTGTACAATGAATCATTTGACACCAAAACACTAACTGATTTTTTGTACATCTCAACCACTCAACTATGCAGAAAATTTGAAAAATTGGTAGAATTCACATTTAAAGTTATTAAAGACCATTTTTCTAGACAAGAACTTTTATTAATAGCAAAGTAAATAGCTTCCTAAAAATGGGAGAATCACGGTTCTACAGTGGATTTAGAGCTGTACTGTGTCCTTAAAGGGCCCATATCATACAGCTTTTCAGGATTTCTATGTTTGTGTCATCTTTACATGATTTTACATTCATTTTCCTACCTCTCATTTCCCCTTAGAATTAAACGTGCTCTTTGTGTCACTCTGAGTTTAAGACGTGTGTAAATGAGCTCTCTTCTGATTGGCTTCCCTGTATTGTACATCATTCAAAGAGTCTAGACTGAAATACTTCTTATAACTTCAGTACTGTGGGCTGAATGGACATAGACTTATGCAAATGTGTTGGTTGTAGTGACATCACAAAACAATGAAAACTAAACATGAAGCTTGATTTCCATGTGTAGACTGTACAGAGCGAGGGTAAAGGGAAGTGTTAACAATGTTTGCGTACTACATCGTTACCACACAAAAGTGAGGGAAATTCAGTTTTCCATGATACGGGCCCTTTAATTCAAATCCTACACATAATTTGTCAAACAGTGACTGCTAAAGGCATCCAAAACACTCCTACAGCTTGCAGTCCTACAGTCAAACATGACACCAGCAAAACAGTGCTAGCATGGCAGCACAGCTGGTGAAATTAATTACACAGCGGAAGATTTGACCTTACTCAGTTTAAAAGTCCCCAGCACAAGCTGCTGCGAACGCATGCCTCAGTCCTGGTCATCGGACGTTGCTGAGTGTGAAATTGAAGCTATGAATAATGCTCTCTGTCTTCATTAGACGCTGTCAGTCTTGATTTGGCTGCCAAGTGGCCTCTGTCAATTCACAAGATTGGTAGACTCAGCCTTGGGGCTCTGGACTCGTGTCTTACTTTGAAGCAGACGCACCTTAAAGGCAGCCTCACTAAAGCTCATTGTCTTACTGTTTGAATATGATGAATTTTAAAGTACTAGACTCAATATATTTGTTTAATATGAGCCGCACAGTTTGATACGATATGGAGTCAAATGTCTCAATCTCAAATTACCTGTGGGTCACTAGCCAGATGGTGTTCTCCAAGGGGGGGGTATTGAAAATATGTAGTGGGGCGGAGGGAGTGGAGTGG
The DNA here is from genome assembly GCF_015220715.1 of Pygocentrus nattereri. Lineage (NCBI taxonomy): Eukaryota > Metazoa > Chordata > Actinopteri > Characiformes > Serrasalmidae > Pygocentrus > Pygocentrus nattereri. The sequence continues at coordinate 19,243,192 of NC_051234.1, read as the reverse complement.
AGTGAGTATGAATTTTAGCTACAAAACATACTTTCATTTAAGCTTGTCTTAGTGTTTATTAGCTATGAAATGGACAGTTCCGATCGTAAAATCTGGTTGGCTGAGCCGCGTTCAAAGCCGGTGTAAAATTTACAATATACCCAATATACCCTATGACCACTTCAAAACCACAGCACAGACAAACACTTCTGCTGTTAATGAATAATCTCTGAGTATATTGATGAAGTAAGAACACATTTTTGTTTAAGTTGAGGGACTGGCAACTCATGTTCTTAACTAGCACTAGGCTGGTCAGCTAGGCTCACAGCGAGGAGGGCCTGGGTTCGATCCCCCAGCCGGGTGACCAGGGTCCTCTCTGTGTGGAGTTTGCATGTTCTCCCTGTGTCTGCGTGGGTTTCCTCCAGGTTCTCTGGTTTCCTCCCACAGTCCAAAGACATGCAGTCAGGCCAATTGGACATGCTAAATTGCCCCTAGGTGTGTGTGTTTGTCTGTCTGCCCTGCAATGGACTGGCGCCCCAGTCCAGGGTGTATCCTGCCTTCCGCCCGAAGACTGCTGGGATAGGCTCCAGCACCCCCCGCGACCCTGACAGCGAAGCGGCTTAGAAAATGGATGGATGGACACTTTAAGAAATCTGTCTTTTGGTTTCTGTGTGCATAAAAACGTAACATGTCAAAACTAAAGAAGCGCAAAGCAAGAACACCAATCAGGGCACAGCGGTCACTTTGTTCTAACCTTGTTTTGACCTGTTGGTCATACCAACCCAGTGCAAGCACACAGTTCAACATCAGCGTCAGCAGCGTAAAAATTTGGGAACACATACGTCACCTAAACAATGAACTAACCTAACTTTGCGTAAATAGACCACAATATAGAAATATGTCCACAGATGCAGTCGTGACTGGCATGTTTCTTTTTTTCTGAATTCATACAATTAATTAAATTAGTTTTGGTTAGTTTATGTTTATGAACAGAGACCTACAGATCAATACAGTAAAGGAAAACTTATTTGTGATCCTGAGTTTAAAGCCAGTTTTTAATTCAACTTGTAACTAAGTTACGTTTGTAAAAGTGATTTCAGAGCCACTCGGTTCTCCCTGATGGAAACTGTTTGCCTTCAGTGTTTTGTGCTTATGCTCATTTTAATAGACGTCCGTCACTAATTAATGACGTTCTATTAAAAGACTGGTTTATCAAGAGAGACACTGGAGGATTTTCACCTAAAATGAGTTCATGAAGCAAGTCTTGTTATAAAAATGATAACAGGACATTAAAGCCATTATTAATCTTTTAGTACTTTTACTTTCGATACTTTTGTACTATTACTCAAGTTGAGGTCTAGAGTAAGGACTTCTACTTTTACTGGAGTAATATTTTACCTTGGGTATCTCTACTTTAACTCAAGTACACGATGTGTACTTTGTCCACCTCTGGTTATTTGACAAAAAGGACATGAAATGACTGCAGTATGCAGAGATGGGCGACCAAATGCTTTCCTACTTCGGCAGTCCATGACTGCTTGGCAACAATATTATACTCTAAAAGACTATACGTCTCTACTATACGACTATACTTGTTGATTATTATTAATAATACATTATTTTCTAAAAACGTGTTTATTTAATCATATTTCGTGTTGGCCACTGTTTTGACTGAATTACTGTGATTTTATCTCAGGGAAGGGAGTTTTACGCACAACTTTAAACAAAGAACACACTTCACACGATAAAATCTGAGCAACCCATAGCCTCTTGATCTTTTCTGCTCAGTGTGAATGGAGAGTTCTACTATAACAGTTCTGTACAATAGATAAAAAGCTAAAAAGCACCAAATATTGTATCAAAAGTGCTTTAAAATTGGCAATTTCTTATGACTTAAACATCCAATGATCAAACTTACATTTTCTTGCTCCTGAAGGACAACAAACTTTCACAAGTGTTTGTTGTTAAATGTCACTGAGCACAGAGTTTCAGAAACACAGACCACTGACCTTGTGCGTTTGGATAGAATAAGGCAAAATCACATCAAAGCCCTTGTAGTGAAAAGAGTGGCTTCCTGACCACAAATCCCAGTTAAGGGATGTCCCTCCCTTAAACATCTTTGCTGATCACAGTGGGAGAGTTTTGGTTTTATTTTGCTTGCTCAACAAGCTTGTTACTTGTAATAAAATTGTGGCTGTTACCTTTTTGCATCTTAGCCAATCAAGTTGCGAGGGCAGAACTAACTGTATAATATAGGCTTATTTGATTCCATGTAATTTTGGACCATCTCAATCGATCCATGAGACATGAAAGCAAGATCAGCTAAATTGTCATCTGTCCTGATTCTTCTTGACCTCTCAGCAGCTTTTGACATGGTTAACCATACAATCCTTCTGGACATCCTCACCAACCTTGGAATCACTGGCTATGCATGGGAGTGGTTCAAGTCCTATTTAGCGGATCGCTCTTATCAGGTAACATGGAGAGGGTTCACATCCTCTCCATGCAGGCTCTGGTGTCCCACAAGGCTCTGTGTTGGGTCTTCTCTTTTCTCTTTACACTAGCTCTTTTGTTGATGTTATATCATCTCATGTCTTCTCTTATCACTATTATGCTGATGACACCGAACTAATGCTTTCTTTCTCACCCTCTGACACACAGGTTTCCAGTCGTATCTCGGCATGTCTGTCTGACATCTCTTCATGGATGGCAACTCACCACCTGAAGCTCAATCCTAGCAAGACTGCTATTCATTCCTGCAACTACAGGTCCTCATTGTTTGTAAACACAAGAAGTCTTGGTGTGATTCTGGATGGCCAGTTATCGTTATTGACTCACATCGCGAACCTAACACGGTCATGCAGATATCTCCTGTACAACATCCGAAGGATCTGACCCTCTCTCACTTGAAAGGTGAGTCTTGTGAGTCAAGACAAGCAACGAGACTGTTCTCTGTACTAGCACTCAAGTGGTAGAACTGGCTGTCCATACAGCAGAGTCTCTTGCTATCTTCAAACACAGACTGAAGACATCTCTTACACAGCACTTAAATGAGCACTGAATTAAGTATTGACTGCAATATATTGTACTGCATTTATGTATTGTATTTTATTGTATTGCACTGTTCTCTATTGCCCTGCGATGGACTGGCGACCTGTCCAGGGTGTATCCTGCCTTCCGCCCGATGACCGCTGGGATAGGCTCCAGCACCCCCCCGCGACCCTGAGGGAGAAGCAGCTTAGAAAGTGTGTGTTCTCTGTCCGTGTGTGTGTGTGTGTGTGTGTGTGTGTGTGTGTGTGTGTGTGTGTGTGTGAGTGTGTGTGTGTGTGTGAGTGTGTGTGTGTGTGTGTGTTCTCTGTTCATCTCTGTTCCTTTTCTTTGGGTATCAGCAGTGACTTTTTGTTTCTAGCAATATCTGAGCTCAGGACCAGCTTTCTCTCTAACCTATTGGTAACTAGCAAAGATACTTTCTCTACATAGACAAAACACTTCTTGTAAGTCGCTCTGGATAAGAGCGTCTGCTAAATGCTGTAAATGTAAAATGAAATGTTCACAGAATGTGAAGGAATGTGTGTTTGTTAATGTAAAGAGAAGCAAGGAAATTATAATGCTATGTAGTATAAATAACATACATGCAGTATAAAAAAATTACATGTTTTAAGAGTCCATTTTGTGCTTTTTAATTTGACATGCCATCAAATTCATTAAAAAAAAAAAGTTTAATTTAAAGCAACATGTTCGCACACTATGAAAAGCAATACAGTACCTTCACAGCACTGGCCTGCCCAACTGCATTGTATTCATGAATTAACTTAAAGTGTGTTTTTACATTTGATAATTGGTGATGTGAGAGCAAAAGGATAAGAACTGTTATTTTCTCCATGGCACAAATAGGACAGCAAATGTTTTGACAGCACTGGGCCCTGCTTCCCAGTGGCAACACAGCACTAAGATCGCAGTTAATTGGTAGAGTGAGTATGACTTTGATAACTCTCTCCAAAATTAAGACTCTCTTTTGGGGGACCTCTGCCCTGGACAGAACCATATGACAAATTTAAGACTTTGGTGGCTTCAGAATGAGAATAAAATTGGATTCTTCTGTCATAAGGAATATATTGTTATTGTTCTGCTAACACTTGAGACCGTCACTGTGCCCAACCTTAATTTTTTTAAAACTTCTGTTATTATTATTCATTGCACCGTGGAAAGTGATATTCAAAGTTTTAAAAATAAAAAAAAAATATTATGCACATGCCACAGAATATGACTTCCACACAATACACCAATATAAAAAGCTTCCAAGTGAACTTGGAAGAAACAAGAAACTGACAAGAGAGCAAATTAGCTAACTGGCAACAAGCTAGCAAACTGCTGAAGCTGCATTCAAGTAGTGTTGGAAACTGGGATGTTGGAAACTAGCATTTTTCCCACCTGTAAATAGTGGTCGAACAACTGAAAAAGTCATATTTACAATTGGTAAACTCTGGATTCTGGATAAAACACCAGTTTATGAGATGTGATTTATAATGTAAGCATTAGCCTTTTGCACAAGGGAAAAACACTAAACTTGTGTAAATATAAAATAAATGCTTTTCTTCTATTATATCCTGTATCAGTGAACAAGCACTTGAACAGAATGAATTAGTAGTAAACCACCTTCCAGTGAGCCCACGAACACAGCGTAATAGCAGCATAACACAATAACTAACGGCAACAAGACAGCACATTGGCTAAATAGCAGATAGCAAACTGGCTAATGGCAGAAGGACAGCACACAAGTGAGCTAATTAGCTACAAGCTAGCCGACTGATGGCAACAATGTAGCACACTAGCTAACTGGCAACATCACAGCAAACTAGCTAATGGCTATAAGATAGCACACTAGCTAATTGGAAATACTGTAGCACACTGACTAATGGCAATATGATTATGAATATGATGGCACATTAGCTGGAAATAATGTAGCATACTGGTTTATGGCAGCAAGATAACAGCTATGGCAAGAATACAGCACAGTAGCTTTGGCAATAATATAACACTAGCTAATGGCAACAAGATAACACTGGCTATTTGGCAGCTAGTGAACTAAATCTGCATTTGAGTGGTATCGGAAACTGGGAAACACTAGTTTTGCACTTTTAACGGCTGACAAAGTCCTATTTTCAACTAGTAAACACTGGATTCTAGATGATACTCAAGTTTACGAGTTGACACGTATCGTGGCCTTTTACCTTTTACATGAGTGAAAAAAAATTTGCAGTGAAAAGAATAGATATCTGATGCATTTCTATTAGATCTATGTGCTTTTCAACATAGAGAAAGCAGGATATGTATTCTCCAGATCTCCATGCTTTTGTCCATCTAGTGGCCATATTTACGAACAAACACCCAAAAGGAGTCATACTTACTTGTTAATCTAGTAAATACAACCTTACAATGAGCACTCCAATGCAGCACAACTAATGGAAATAGGAAAGCATGCTAGTTGGCTAATGGCAACTAGATAACACATTAGCTAACCTAGCTTGTCAAAGTAGCTTGATATCCAGAACACAACCTGTAATGATGCAAGGTACCCCTTAGCACATTACCACTATAAATGACTGTATACATGCTTACCTGTTTTAACATGCACTGCTCATACTCACCTTCAGGTCCTAAAAGAGAACTGATGGCGACTCCTGGGCTTTTACTTACCCGGGCGAGTCCACCCTCTGTAGTAGAGGAGGGGAGTGAGAACCGGTAAATACAAAGAGAAAAGTGAATTGTGTGAACATTGTAAATAATGGTGATTGATTACGGGCGGCACGGTGGCGTGGTGGGTAGCGCTGTCGCCTCACAGCAAGGAGGGCCTGGGTTCGATTCCCCGGCCGGGTGACCTGGGTCCTCTCTGTGTGGAGTTTGCATGTTCTGCGTGTCCGGGTTCTCCGGTTTCCTCCCACAGTCCAAAGACATGCAGTCAGGCCAATTGGACATGCTAAATTACCCCTGGGTGTGAATGTGTGAGTGTCTGTATCTGTCTGTCTGTCTGTCTGCCCTGCGATGGACTGGCGACCTGTCCAGGGTGTATCCTGCCTTCCGCCCGAAGACTGCTGGGATAGGCTCCAGCATCCCCCCGCGACCCTGACGGAGAAGCGGCTTAGAAAATGGATGGATGGATGGGTGATTGATTACTGTTTCTATGGCCTTGTATTTTGACTGCCACGTATAATATTGTGTCATATTCATATCAATGTGTAAATAGGAAATGTATGGTTTACTGTAGCGAGCGCCACCTCTGGTCCTGCCTCGTCGCTTCCTTCCAGAGCTTGTAGATGAAGCTCTGGAGTGTTTGCCGAAGGTTAGCGATTTCCACAGCACTTCGGTCGGGTCTTTGGGCTGAGGACGATTCTTCTTCCTCCTCACAGGTGTCCGGTTGGGCTTGTGTGACTCGGGGTTTCTTGGGAGCCATTGTCTCCTCATAGTGGTCGCAGGAAGTCTGCTTTACTGCCATTTACGTGCCCCGTGGGTTAAAAAAAAATAGTCCACTGCCACCATTTGCGATAAAGCGTGGCCACAATTACCCCCAAAAGAATAAAAATGGTATGCCTTATGGGTAGAGTAGGGCAAGCAGCTAGACACTGGAAAAAAAAGAGCAGGAGTAGAGAAGTTCTTTTTAACCCATCACCTTTTATTTTGCCACAACTGCGTATTTACAAGCACGTTTTTAAAACAAAAAGAAAACAAACACGACCTCAATCAACAGAAGAAATTGGACTGTGACTGCAAAGTCACGCAGATAACCCTTACAAAACCAGGGTAGCCTAGCACTGCTACCATAAGGGAAGAACCCCAAACGGTGGATACAGAGCCATATATATATATATATATATATATATATATACACACACAGGTAGCTCCTCCCCCAAGCTATTCCATTCCCCCCACAGGTAGGAAAATAAACCATACATTTCCTGTTTACACGTTGGAATGAATATGGCACTTTATTATACGTGGCAGTCAAAATACAAGGCAATAGAAAAAGTAATCAATCACCATTATTCACAATGTTCACGCAATTCACTTTTCTCTTTGTATTTACAGGTTCTCACTCCCCTCCTCTACTACAGAGGGTGGACTCCCCCAGGTAAGTAAAAGCCCAGGAGTCACAATCAGTTCTCTTTTAGGACCTGAAGGTGAGTATGAGCAGTGCATGTTAAAACAGGTAAGCATGTATACAGTCATTTATAGTGGCAATGTGCTAAGGGGTACCTTGCATCATTACACAACCATAAAGAAATGAAAATAATGAAAAGTATTTTGCCCCATAACACTCTTCATGTACCTCTGCACCATGAAGACAAAAAATTGTTTTGGTCCGAAATCTTCTCAAAATTATCATAAAATAATGTTTCAGACAACAGGCAGTGTATACACAATCATTTAATGTAATATCTTACAGTTTATAAGTACAGGTTTTAAGCTTATAAGGGAGCTTTTAGAGGTAGAAGTCTTGTTCCTATCACCACCGCTGTGAACAATTCTGACCCAGTAAGGAGCATTTCACACCAAGTCACTCTTTTATTTAATTATTTGACAGCCCTAATTTGGATGAAATATTTCATATCACATTTTATATTTCTCAGCTTTATGAAAACCTGTTCTGTACTGCACTTAAAATAAAGGCTTGAGTATTGTACAGTTGTTAAACAAGTGCCCTTTTATTTTCTTTCAGACACCTGCTACACGCTACCTAGACATAAGCAGCTACAGTACATAAAATGCAGTGATTTGATACACTATATTTCCAAAATTAGTCACCCATCCAAATCACTGAATTCAGGTGTTCCAATCACTTCCATGGCCGCAGGTGTATAAAACCAGGCCCCTAGGCCTGCAGACTGCTTTTACACACATTTGTGAAAGAATGGGTCGCTCTCAGGAGTCCAGTCATGAAATTTCCTCACTACTAAATATTCCAGTCAACTGTCAGTGGTATTATATCAAAGTGGAAGTGATTGGAAACGACAGCAACTCAGCCATAAAAATGCTGTAAAATGACAGAGCAGGGTCAGCAGATGCTGAGGTGCATAGCACGCAAAGGTCGCCAACTTTCTGCAGTGTCAATCACTAGACCTCTAAACTTCATGTTCATCAGATTAGTTCAGGAAAAGTGCAGAGAGCTTCATGGAATGGGTTTCCATGGTGGAGCAGGTTTATCCAAGCCTTACATCACCAAGCGCAATGCAAAGTGTCTAATGCAGTGTTATAAATCATATTAAATTATTATATTATGTAAGTCATCGTATTAAACCCTTTGGATTAAGAATGGGATGTCACTGAAGTTCATATGCATGTGAAGGCAGATGACCAAATACTTCTGGAGATATAGTGTATATGGCAATATGCAGACTGACATGAGTCATAATACTTCCATACTACAGTCTGAATTCAGCACTATTCTTACATTCAGCCTTTCTTTTGCTTACTTTACGCCCATATCGTATTTTTTGTGTATTTTGTTTTTGAGATTTATTTGACATTTGTATGATTTTATCAAAATCAATCATATTTCTTTTATTTTTTTCTCTTTATACAACTGGATAGTAACTGTAATAACAATTGTCATATTTTGCCAAAATATAATTGTTAGTACAAACCCCTAATATTTTAAATAAATTCAATCATTTAACTTCAAGAGTTATTGATTGAGAACCTGACAGTGTTAAATATCAAAGACAAACATGTTGCATGCATCTAGACTCATTGACCACTTAATTAGAAATCATTATAAAAAACACTTATAAGAGGTGCACCCTATGCACCCACACTTTTCACCCTGTTCTTCACTGATCAGGACCCCCACAGAGCAGGTATTATTTGGGTGGTGGGCACTGACACAGTGGTTTTGTGTTAGTGTGCGTTGTGCTGATACAGGTAACATTGTGAAAAGAGAAATATCATTTTTAGAGATGTACACTCACCGAGCACTTTATTAGGAGCCCCTGGACACTTACTCATTCATGTATTTATCCAATCAGCCAATCATGTGGCAGCAGTGTAGTATATAAAATCATGCAGATATGGGCCAACAGCTTCAGGTAATGTTCACATCAACTATCAGAATGAGAAAATAATGATCTCAGTGATTTTTGACTGTGGCATGATTGTTGGAGCCAGACAAGCTGGTTTGAGTATTTCTATAACTGCTGATCTACTGAGGTTTTCTCATATGGAAATCCCTTGTTGATGAGAGAAGTCAATGGAGAAAGGCCAAACTGGTTTAAGCTGACAGAGGTTATGGTAACCACTCAGATAACCACTCTGTACAATTGTGGTGAGCAGAAAAGCATCTCAAAATGCACAACATGTCAAACCTTGAAGTAGATGGGCTACAACAGCAAAATACCATGTTAGTTTCCACTTCTGTCAGCTTTCACAGAAAGGTGAGGCTGCAGTGGGCACTGGCTCACCAAAACTGGACAGTTGAATACCTAAAAAAAAAAAAACATAGCCTGGTGATGTATCTCTATTTCTGCTGAGGCACACAGATGGTAGTCAATTTGGTGCAAACAGCATAAATCCATGGATTCAACCTACCTTGTGTCAACAGTCCAGGCTGGTGGAGGTGGTGTAATGGTGTGGGGAATGTTTTCTTGGCACACTTTGGACCTGTTAATAAGTCAATCATTGCTTGAATGCCACAGCCAGATTGAGTGTTGCTGCTGATCACATTCAATTTTAAACACTGTCTAATGGCTATTTCCAGGATGATAATGCACCATGTTACAACACAAGTCACCTCACACTGGTTTCATGAACAAAACAATTCAGTGTTCTCCAGTGGCATTCCCAGTCACAGGGTCTGGATCCCATAGAACACCTTTGGGATGTGGTAGAAGGATGCACAAAGAAAGTGCATCTGAAAAATCAGGAGTTGCGTGATGCAGTCATGTCAACATAGACCTGAATCTCAAAGGAATGTTTCCAACATCCTGTGGAATCCAGGCCATGAAGAATTGAGGCTTTTTTTGGCAGCAAAGGGAGGTCAAACCTACTAATAATAGTGTTTACAATAAAGTGCTTGGTTAAATGATCTTATATCCTACATTTTCACATATCACTGTTAGCCTAACCACACTCATTCAGACTTCATGGAGTTATGACAAGAAGTTTGAGGAAAGACTATCTAGCTATAAATACCAGTTCTTCGTTCTACTCGTGACGAATTTCGCACTCCACCTCCTCCCCTTTCTCCTCAACCTTGTCCATGTATGCAGCTGATCTTTAATGAGGTGGGGGGGGATCAGCCTTCTCGCGACCCGCAGAAGCCGTACCGAATTCTAGCCCAAAGTTCCCCTCCACTCTTCATCTCACTTACCCAGGCGTGGTCTGCTCTCGCAAATCAGTCATGTCTGAAGTCCATTAAGGCACTTGGTTCATAGTAATGTTTACAAAGTAAAGTAATATAAAGATCTCTCATTGGCCATTTGATGTCATTTTTTTAACTTCAGCTTTTAACATTTATAATTTTACATGTAACACTCACATCTCACATCAGCTTTTGACAGAATCAGCTATTTTCATTATCTGTCTGGCTTGTGAGACTAGATGGCAAACAGACAGCTAGCATCAGTGGACTACAATCTCTAACTGTGCACCAGCTAGGTGGAGCTACAGGAGAAGAATTTCCAATAAATTGGCCAGGGCTATATATGGGCACTTTATTGGAAAGTTCTATATTTTACATAGCTTAGATAAATTCATTATAAAAGCCTTTTTAGCGTTATGATCTTATTCATTCATTCATTAAAAATAATGGCCAGTCCAAGGTTTCAAATAAGCTGGACAGTGAATGTAATGGGTCATTATGTTAGTTTGCAGACTGTGTAATTAAAAGCTGAGGTGGCATTCGCCCTGCCATCATGTTTATGACCATTTGTGTGGGTTTGATCTATTTAAGCTTAATGCAGTAACTTTTTAGCACTGGACAGGTATATTCACTTTAATTACAAAGCAGTGTATGTGTAGCAGGCTTGAGATGCACTTCATTGATTTCTGTAATCATCTGAAGGTAATTATGCAAGAATAAGCTGAATGGGCTCTTTGTTGAGAGTGGGTCTTTTTTGCTGTTAATAAATGCTTTGTGCAGTTGTAAGCTGTATGATCACAGCTCCCCAAAGCCACAAGCACTGCACCACTACAAATAACAGCTTCAATTCACCCATTCTAGACTTGAATGTATGACAGTGCTGTGAAGCTGTTTTAGTGGTTCAGGTGGCCCAACACCTTACTTAGGTATTTTATTTTGTATTTTCTTTTGTTACCCCTCTGTACATTGCAATGGTATAACATTAGGTGGTAACGGTCTGTCATTATAGTAAAAGCTTGTTGTGTTGACCTAAGGATGACCTATATGAAAACAACCTGAGGACATTACTTGGGGACAGCATGAAGCTGTTATTTTAAATACCAGCTAAGTTTGGGAGTGCCTAAAGGTCTACTAGGTAACAGCTTGTGGTCATCATTCTAAAAAACAGCTAACCTGTCTTAATGATGACATAGGCCTACATACTAACACCCCAACATTGTAAAACCCTGCTGTGTTAGCCTAGGCCTGTTTTAATCTACATGGTAATAGCCTGAGGTCATCTTTGTTGCCAGCTATGTTAGCTTAAGGCTGATAAGGCCTAAATGATAACAATCTGAGACCATCTTGTAAAACCCTTTACTTTTAAGAGTTTTACTATAAAGGCTACAAAAACAAATATATTTATTTTTTACGTAGGAACACAATGAATAAACCATTATATTTTTTTTATTTTTGTGTATGTATGTTTAGTTATTAAATATACTGTGACAGTAGAAAATTACTGTCCCACACCTGTAAAACACAATACCAGGCATGCAATGGGTGGGGTAGTTTTTGAGTGATGCTTGCATGTTTTGTCATGGGCTGTTTAGCCTAATGGTTAAGTTACTTGTTCACCACATGGGAAAGCAGGATTCAAGTCAAGTCACCCACTATGCTTCTAATAGTTTGACAACATAATGGTGTCTTTCTAGCACTGTGTATGAGGTAATCTGATCTGTTCCATCATTGCAGCTCTTGCTGAGGTGTTTGTCACAGAAACTCATTGTCATAACAGTAAAAATACAATTTATCATTCAGCCATAACCCACATGGTAATAACCTGATGTCACCTTAGTAAAACTCAGAACAGCTTCATGTCATCATTGTAAACCCTAGCCAGCCTAAGCAAGAGTTAGCCTTTATGGTAACAGCTTGAGATGTTAAGATATTACAGCTTTCATAGTAACCTTAATGTTATCATAGCAAGTGCCTAAACCTGCAGCTTATGATTCATTAAGCATCTTGTTCAAATGACTAGGCTACATTTTGTGTGTAGCTGAACAAGTTATGAGGACTTGTGCTGGTTTCTGATTTATATTTTGTCTACATTAGCTTGTTGGCAAAGTTTCATAGTACTCCAAAATATCCTGAGCTTTTGTTACCTCTTGCTTCACATGAATGAAGCTGGAAGGTTTTTGTTAAATTCAAAACATTAAATAAAGGAGGGAAAGCTTGGCTAACTTCTTAGGTGCACTCAATCACTATGCTATGCTAGCTGCCTAACCATCTGCTGTCTGTAGCTTTCATGCTAGATTAAACTGTTTGTTGGCACTCAAATACAAACATTCTGAGATTGAATTCAGGTTTGACATAAACAATAATAACAGGAAGAAATGTTCATGACTGACTTGGTTACTGATTCAGAATTTTGCACAGGCGCTTAATTTGGAAATGTGCCTAGCACTTATAAGGATGATGTCATATATTTAATATTAGCTGTAAATGAACACTGGAAATGGTAACCCAGGGATAATAATGGCAGTGTTGGTCTGAGGGTTGACCGTCACAAAAAAAGAGAGAGAAAAATAATTATTATAAAATTACAACATGTTTAAATCACCGGTGATAAGGCCACCTACTAAGTTTTAAATACAAATGAGGAAGGAAATATAATACACAGAAACGGCATGTTTGTCCTTCAGAGTTTGTTCTCCCTGCCGAGAGTGGACAATCAAACTCTAAAGAACAACATGGCGTTGATATCAAAGACTGAATCTGCCGTAATCTGTCAAAAGCAAGTCTGATGGATGCGCTGTCTGCATTTTACACAGCCGAGGAAAATACAGAAACAATGTCAAACAGCTGGCAACATGAATGAGAGCTTCCAGGAAATCATATAAATGATCCATGTACAAGTAAAGCTCATATGCTAGCTAATGATGTGAGATACACTGCATGGACGTGTTCTGTTTTGTAACCTTGACTAACATGTGCATCAGTAGTACAGATCAGTGGCAGGAGACAGCAGAGTGCTGGAGTATTTCATTCTGGCCAGTCTCAGTCTGTATAGAGTTGAGTAATAAAGGTTTACAGGTATGCCTGTCTCTGTCTGTCTGTGTCTGTCTGAGTGAGTGAGTAGGAATGCAGGTTTTTATTTTACTTTATTTTGTGTTTATTTTCTTATTCCCTATATGTGAATGTCTGTCTGATACTGTGCACTGTGAGCTCCTGTAACCAAAACCAAATTCCTCGTATGTCTAGTATGCCTGGCCAATAAAAGCTTGATTCTGATTCTGATATCATCCAGTGATTTCTGCCAAAGGTTCATTATCATTACATTATATCTGATGTGTATTTTGGTAGCTGAGGTAAATTGGAATTTAAGTGCTGTGTATGGAACCGCCGGTAGTGTCACATTCTTTCTAGACTAGTCATCTTATGGGGAGTCAGCTGCTCAGACTTGCATGTTGACCCAGACACTGTCCTTTGTGGACCTAGACCCATAACTATGGAAAATTATTTAATTTTGATGGTGTGATCCTATTTTAAACGGCCTAGGTTTTCTAGCCTTTACAATGCCGCTTTAGTGGCGTAGGAGACTCGTAGACCAATCGCATGCATTGTAAAAATCACACATGATGCTACTCAATCAGATCTGTGCATTACGATGAGCACCGAGACTCCAGTGAATGAAGCACACACGGCGTGCACTTAAAAGAGAAAACTGACAAACGTTGAAATATCACTGAATCGTTCTTCATTCAATTTGACATTCAGTTGTTGACTACATAAGATGGTGCTATAACAACTAAGCTACTTTAGTAAACAGTATATGGCACTGAATCATAATGCAAGTTAGACATTATGATGTTCCAGACCTTTGATTGAGGATATTTTCTCTAACTGGACCTTATTGAATTTTAATCTAAGACCCCTGCTCTAGACTTAAGGCATGCTTAAAACTATAAACAAATCAGACTAAAGTGAACAAACTGTGGCCTCACAGTAAAAAAAAAATATTTAGTTTAAGTATTCAGACCATATATACGTACATTATGTTGTGAACTATTAAATTTAACGCACTCATTCAGATATTAATGAACTAAATATATACAAAAACACCATTTACTGAGTACTTTCTATTGGAAGGCATCTGTCCCAAACCCCAGCCCTAAATTTCAGCTTGTGAAAATAATCTCTATATAATTCTCTAAATAATTTTTTTCTGTTTTGTTTTGTTTTCTTTTATTATGATTTATTTTAAAGTGAAGTTGAACATTTTACATTTATGAGTTTACAAACTGGAGTTTTTAAGTTTAACATGTTGTACTTTGTTTTCTTGTCACTACTGAAACAGAGTTTTAGTCCATAGGTGGAGTCTTATTTTAGCCACAACTCTGCATTTTAGAGCAGGAAGTCAACAACTAGTAACAACTCACTAATGAAACATATATTTGTTGCAATTCACTTTTTTTGTGATTATAACTGTTTAAAGCTGTGTTTGCTCAAAATGGGCTAAAATTGTCACTACCAAAACAGTCGGTACCAAACATTTGGTAAAGTATCGGTATGCTGAATGTTTAATCATATTTTAATAAAATAAACATAATTAAATTCACTCAAAGCAAAAAGATTTTAGCTAAACTCCTCTATTACTAACAGCAGGGTGATCAGCTGCACTTAGCCAAAGAGCAAACATGGCAGTAGGCAAGCTAGTTAACTCGCCTAACCCAAATAGTAAAACCACAAAAGTGTAATCATATAAGTTAGGTATTATACTCACCACAGCACAGTACTGCACACGGATTTGTACAAGAAAGTGTAGATAAGTGTTGCGGTTGGCGACAATGGGTGCAGCTGCAGAGCTAAGGTTATAGTTAGCAAGCCGGCTAACGTCTCAAACAAACTGTCAAAACTCAAAAGTAAAGATAAAAGTGCAGTCTCTCAACTGACTGCGTATGATACAGTCTCTTTCATGTGTTTATTTATAGTCAGAGAAAAGGAAATGGAAAAAGATTACACTGCTAAAATTAGCACTTCCTCCATTTACAGTGCTGTGTAGGGCTGAGCCTTCAGAGGTCGACACATCCAAAGCAGTAGCACTATTTGTTGATGCTGACTTGCATGTCATTGTTCCACAAAGTTGAACTTCTATGCAAAAATTGTCCCTGATGTTTGGGGTGTAGTATCAGTCACGGCAAACACGAAATTAATGTAGTTTCGCTTGCAGAACTTTGCTCGTCAACACGAGTGTGACGGTGACTTTATGTAGGACTTCAGTCTTTTTACAGTCGTGTGCAGTTATTAGTGCAATGCCCTTCATTACAGCATCAAATAATGAGCCTTTCATTGTAGAGGAAATTTCAGTCTGAATGACAGAACAGAATTACAATGTCAATGGCTTGTAAGGTGCAACTGAACTTGAAGTGTGAAAGATTCTTGTAGCCCGGCATGTGCTACCCCGGGCTCAAGGAGGATGCTGGAGGCAGGATTCAGGGTTGCAGCAGCCATATCTTTTAATTGACCCAAACAATCACACAAGGTAAACACAACCAAACCATGCTGCCCACTTTTCAGTGGCTTTTACCTAGCTAGACTTTTCAGTCCTTTAGTCTAGCTTTTCAGCTCTTCAGTCCTCTGAGCTGCTGCTCGGCCAAACAAGTTTTAGGATGTGCTTTTAAAGGGCCCATATCAAGGAAAACCAAATGTTCACTTTTAAAACAAAAGAGGAAGCATTAATGAATGTTAAACTGCAAAAACAACCTGCTCTGAATCCATTGATTTTGTGATGTCGTGATACTACATACATCTTCCCATTCAGCCTCAAACAGTTTAGCCCCAGCCATTCACATGTTTCAGCGATTAGCATGTTTCAAGTGTGTTTTTCAGCCTAGACTTTCTTTTGCAAGGCTGCCAATAAGAACAGAGCTTATTTACATATAGCATTAGAACATTATAAAGTGTAAAAAGAAGTCCAGATGTCCTCAAATTTTTGTAAGCCGTGTAAATCAGCGTCTGAGCAGCTGATGGCAGATGGAGACGTGAGATCTGAGTGATGACTCACATAGCGGAGCTGATTGTGTTTTTACACTGAAACTGTCACTGCATTCAGACAGCTTCTGTCTCACCGCTGGTCACCCAGCCATGAGCTTGTTATACTGTAATAGGCCTAGAAGGAACACACTGAAAAGATATATGGGGTAAAGATAAAGCCCAAAAGGAAAAATATGCACACATATTTGTTTTTATTCTATATGGATAATTCTACCAAATTGGTTCAAAGTCATAGGTGAAAACACACTTTAGACTTTTAACTGACTCACTTTCCACTAAAATGATTTTGCTTTAAATGACCTCATACCTTAATTTAGTTTATTGTATTAAAACAGATGATTGATCATTCCATTTTATCACTGCCAAAGCAATCTTAACACTACCTGAACAGTATGAAATGTTTCGGTAGTGCCGTTTTTGTTTTTTTTTTGGTAATGACAGTTTTGGCTAATTTAGAGCAAAACTCTATGTGGAACAAAACCTTGTATCTCCAAAACGGTAACTTTACAGGAAAAGCAACAAACATACTTTACTTTTAATGTAAGTCGATGGAACTAGAATTTTTTTTCATTTCAATTGACAGTAGGCATTGTCAAATTATGTCAAACTCATAAACGACAAAAATGAAGATACAAGGTTTTCTTCTGAAAGCAGCGAAATATAGCTTTGAACAGATGTACACACGTTTCGGTAGTAACGATTCTTAGTGTTACAGCCTGACTTTCAGACTTTGGGACATATTTACTTCAAAACATTGGGATGTACCTGCTCACCATGTGGCCATAAGGGACAGGGATGCAGTCTCACTTCTTGCTCTAAAATGCAGCTGTGTGGCTAAAATAAGTCTTCACCTATGGACTAAAACACAGGACATAATTTTTTTGAATAAAGTTATGTAAAAATTAAACTCATGATAAATAAGTTTTTCAGCTGATCACAAATCAGAAAGATCTTAAATGAACATAACTAAAAGAACAAATAATCCCAAAAATATAATTACTATTTTTATAAGTTAAAATTTAGGGGATAAGATTCGGGACAGCCACCTAGAAAGAAAATAAGTTTTAATTTGAAAATCCTTTTTGACCTGTATTCAGTTAAAACAGTGCAATGACAAGAATTTTAATGTTTCAACTATTGCCTGTAGAAGTTGGGACAGGGGCATGTGCACCACTGTGACACATCACTTATCCTTTTGATAGTGTTCAGTAATGTTTGGGAACTGAGCAGCATATGTTACCCCAAAATGCACTGGCACAAAGTGCCCACTAACACTGCCCCCATTCCATGACAAATTCTGGCTGTTCAACTTTGCATTGGTAACAATCTGGATGGTCCTTTTCCTCTTTGGTCTAGAGAACATGCCATTCATTATTTCCAAATCAACTTGAAAGGTGGACTTTTCACTTTCCCATTTTATACCCAAACATCATTGCATGACCTGTCTAAGAGCTGTTTTGGAATATTTCAGTGTTTCTAGTCCTCTTAGTCATTTTCAGTGTCACACGTCCTTTCAGACTCAGTGTTGAGTTGTCTTCTCACAGTTGAAGGATGGACAGAAACACCTATGGATTTTTTCAGATCTGAAGTAAGAATTGAGCTTTCTGTTGTCTCTCACCGATTAAAGCATTAAATGCAGGTGGTTATGAGGAGTTATATTTTCTCTGTAGCTTTTAATCAGGTTTTGAATTCAGACTGAAGCTCCTGTTTTTTCACTCTCCCTATCGTTATTTGTTTGAACTGTTTTATACATAATCTCCTCAGAAGTATCTCCTGCAAAATGAAGGACCTACACTTAAAGGCAGATACAGATCTCTCATTTCACAAATTCAGTGAATCTTTAGTGTTAATGTTTGTTCTGTTCATTTTAAAGAACATGTTTGAAGCTCTGTCTCTGTGACTCTCTGTAATTTGCCATTCCACTGTTTCCTCCATCACTGTCTTTCATGTTCTTCTAAAAGCCAGGCCATGAAACTCTTTTGGACTTATTTGCATTGGCTAGAAGGCGGTGTTGAATATTTTAGTCATACTCATGTCCTCTCCGTTTATCATGCACACAACACATTTGTCTTTTATCTCTGCCTTCTGTGAGGATTGTGTCACACCTTTTGATGGCAGCTGCATCACTGAAGAAATTTAATATAGGGGAAATTAACATGGTCCTTAATTAATTTGCAAAACAGTGTGCAGGACAGCTGGCATTACACTATTCTTTTGCAATAGTATACCTGGATCTTAAGCACAAGCTTTTATGCAAGATGTAATTTGTTTGTCACACGTACGCGGCTTGCCTCGGTTATCCGTTGCTAAGGGAAGCAGCCGGGCTGCTTTAGCCTCAGGGGTTTTGTTAGAAGGTCGGAGTTGTTTGTTGTTGCTGTTCTGCGCAGAGCCGTAATGTTCTTTGGGATCTGTTTAGGTCATGCATGTATTAATATAATAAACAAAAATTAAAACTGGTGACAGATACAAAGTCTGCATTACAATGAATAAGGGTGAGTAACAAGTGATTTGAATTTAAACTATATTAGAGGTCTTCCTTACCCAAATATTGAATTAAAACTTTTCAAAAACTTTTCTGGGGTGTGGTTTCCTCCCCATTTATTCATAGCCACCTGCTCGCTAGTTCTGTCTCTACCAACCTGGGGCAGTGAAGGTTAGCATGTGCTAGACACGTGAAGCTCCATTCCATCTTTTAAAACTGTCATTGAAGCTCACCAGCTCAACAAGCTTAACTTGGAGGAGAACGTTAACTGCTCATTCTGTTACATCAGCTAAGATGCCTGTGTTGGCTAGCATCGTTGTAACTGATGGGGGACAGGACTATCCTACCCACCCACAGAGAAAGACAATTAAACTGTCTTGGACTCTCACTTAAGGATAGCTATGGCATCACCAGCAGGCCTGTGCACAGCCACTGTGGGCAGAAGGGGGCTCAAAGCAAACAATAGGATTTGTTCAACTTCATTGAATTTACTGTACATTGCAGTCATTCTTATCAAGAGACAGTGTAATCATGTTTGAGATGAAGGAAAACAAAGTGATGAGTTTTTCCAAAGGTAGCCAAAAATATTTATATTACTGTAAACATTTACATCAAGGTTTAAACCCCATTTGCCAGCAGGCAAAGCCACAAAATTATTCACTACACTGTTTAATGTTGCATAGCCCTCATACTTAGACTCAGACTCCATTTCCCAGTCTCCTGGGGGAAATCACATGATTCATAAACTTCCTCAATCCTCTGATCACCGTACACAATGGATTTGATGTCAAGCTTGGATTTGGATATGCATGTTCACCAACTATGATTCGTGAGAAGCCCTTTTCATTTAAAGCCTTATTTCTTGTTTTTTCTTGCAACTGTCTGACGGTCTGTCACGTTACATCTACACACAACATAATCTTTAGTTATAGCTGTGTTTAGGAGCACCCCTGGTCAAATGACATGTTTTATTGATTTTCTAGGTGAAAATAAGTAACATATCCTCTACAGAGAACACACTTCTGCACATTTTAATACACAGTTACTGTTCATTTGCTAAATTTAACATAGTAAAAAAAGCATGAAATATGGCCTGTGCAAAAATGATTTCATATAACTTGTTTCTGTTGTAAGGATTTTGTTTCAATAACAGAAACAAGTGCTTTTAGTGTTGGTTACCTTCTGTCCTTTCCTCACCTTCTCATATGAGATAAAAAAAAAGTCTTAAAGCAAATGTGACAATATAATGTATAATAATTGTAATTTAAAAACAACATCTAATTTAATATAATAATTTCACAGACGGGCACCTGCAGTAATGATGTTAATCTACTGCGTTCTGCTGTGTTAACTGCTGTGCATAGCTGTAGCATTTAAGAGAACATTTCAGGCCTTAACACTTTAATATATGAAATTATGCATACCTGATAACAGAAATAATACAGCCTTTAGCACTGGTTAGCGAGCCCATGCTTCTTCTCTCCTCTTCTCACCTACAAAAGAATAAGCTTAGCTGAGTAGTACACTGCATGAATGTGATATTAGTAGTATGTGCCTGATTATAATTGACTGTATATATGTGTATATTTTTCATGTTCTGGAAATGTAGGATTAATAAAGATTTGACATGAGACACAATATGAGACCCATCTCCTCATGTGAGGCAAATATGAGAGGCAGGAACATAAATTCCAACATAAACTACCCTAAACCAGGTAGTAAATCAGCAGATAGTATTACTTCATATACACTTTACGTTGTATTTTTGCTGAAACAAAGTATCTATGACAAGATAACTTGGCCAAAGGAAACTTTTTAATATGATTTTTTTTAATGATTAACATTGATTGACAACACTTAACATTAAATTAAAAGAAAAAAAATCTAAGTTACAGGGTTTAATTACATAAAGTATATTATCCCTGTTGGGTCATTTCTGTTGGTCTATTCATCAAGACATTTAACACAATATAAGGGGCAACTGGACTTTTCAGACTAAGGAAAAAGAAAAAAAGTAAAGATGGAGATACAAAGTTCTGTGACAGTGATATGAAGGTCTCTACATGTATATATTTCTGTATACATATAGAAAATACCCTACAGGATGAGTCATGTTCCAGAAGAGCTCCAGTGTGCTGTGGAGGCAGAGGCTGATGTTTTTAACTGCAGAGGTAGCAGAAACGGCCCCTGACAGTGATGAATGTCGTCCTGCCCATCTTAGGTAATATTCCCTAATGAGACACGGCTTCTATTTAGCCACACAAGGTTACACGCGAAACTGATGACATGTCGAGCCCACTGGCAGGCAAGGCCAGAGAGGAGGAGTGCGTTTCCTTCAGGCCTCCGATACATGATGTATACAGCATAGGCACCTGGGCAATTGAGCTACCCCATTTTTATTAGAGGGGGAGCGAATGTATGCGTGTACTCCCCCACTTTTAATTGGAACAAAAATGTAGATTTTTTTTTCCCCTTGATTTTACTGATTGTCAAAACAATGCTTATTTTCTCAAGATTTGAGACTGATTGTTTATTTTATGTTCTTGAGATTTTGACTGATTATATCAAAATAATGGCCTATTTTCTCATGATTTTGATTAAGTTGAAATGTCTTAGTTGCAACAGGGCACTTCTACAATGTCATAAACAATAAATATTGCACTAGTCTTGTTACACCCCTTCATCATTAAACACATTCATGTACTAATGATTATAGAAGATTAATGTTTGAACACATTTTAGCATCAGTTAATACCTTCCTTTGCCCCCTGCCAAAAAAAGCAATTGCTCCCCCACTTTCGCTCAAAATAAGGCACCCATGGTATACAGTGCAGTGATCTAGTTGATATAATATTTGTATTATAAATAAATACCAATAAACAAGTAATCAGTTGGAAATTGATTTTTTCAGACTGAGTTTTGTTTTTTAGTAGCTGTAGATTCCAACACCTTAAGTTACCTACTGAGAATTAGGTAGATCTAAGGATAAATGAGTTCAGTCTACCTTAATGATAAAATCACTCAAATGTAGATGATTTTAAATAAATTGCATTAGCTAGCTGTGCCACATTAGTTACCTTGGATCCTCTAGTGTTGCAGTGGAGAGAGGTGGCTTTCGTTCCATGTCAGAAAAGCACTTCTGTATAGCTGTATTACATTACATACAAGTGCATTACATAGTTTTGATCCTCATCTGTCTCTTATCAACAGTTTTAAGTCTTGTTGGAGGTATTTTGTTCGGCTGGTTGAGTTGTAGTTGAAGGTCCTTTAAAGCCAGACACACACTGATTTTAAAAATATTGTTCTTTGGTCACTCAAACTGTACATGTGAATGGACCAACATGTACAGAAAAAGCCTACGATTTATGTGCTCACCCTGTATGAAAACGCTTGACCCGACTGACGGCCTCTACAGACAGCTCTGTTGATGCACAATTTCCAATAAAGCTGTTTCGTTCAAATAACACATTGCACACCTGCGCACACTGAGAAAGAACTGAGTTACAGCAGCTCGGCTAACTTGTGCCACACTGTGCAATGAAACTAAACCAGGTAGTGATGTACATGGTAGGACAATTGATACCTCACAATTCTATTCAGTCAAACAGAGTTAAGTCAACAGTAGGGTTGGGCAGAATTGTTTTTTTTGCCTAAGTGGTGGCACTTATGATGCTTTTTTGCTGTTTTGTCCTGCATTATTTCAAGATCCAAAAAAATAAAAAAATTTAGTTTCTTGCACAGTCACTAAATAAATGACTGCAGTGCAAGGCATCATTTAATAAATGCCAAAACTTCAATCTAACAACTGCTAAATATTAAACAATGCTGTGTAACCAAAGAAAGGAGCTGGCTAGCATTAGCCTAGTTAGCATGAGAACCACCTTGCTCACCATACATAATTTTTGATTCTGGATAATTAAAACTAGCTAAATGGCTAACTTGGTTGCCATGGTGACAACAAAGATCTGACTACAACCAGTTTGTATTGAAGTCCCTGTAGTTGTTAAATAATAACCCTTAATAAGTAATAAGCCTGGGATATTAAATAGCATTAAATAGTTAAATCGTTTTTGGACCACGGTTTGGACTGATTTCTTCAAGGATTTTTTAGTAAAGAAAATAATTCTATATAGAATCATGAACACTCAAAGAACCCTTTGCATGATTAATGGGTTCTTTGCATCACGAAGGAGTTCTTTAGACTGATGACAAAGGGCTGTAGATGTAGGGTTCTTCTATTGTGACAAGCTTGATATCACTACAATAGAAGAGGTTCTATATAGAACCATCTACAGCACAACAGAACAACCCCTTCATGATGCAAAGAATCGTTTAATCATGTAAAAGGTTTAAGCATTCATGGTTTAATATAGAACACTTTTCTCTACTAAAGAACCCCTGAAGAACCATCATTTTTAAGTGTGTTGATTAAAGTGTTCGTCAGATTGATCGTGACTGTGCTGTATAGGGTTCTATGTAGAACCTTTTTGAAATGGGTTCTGTATGGCACCAAAAAAGGTTTCTTCTGTTTTTGTCAAGCTTGCTATAATAGAAGAACCCTTTTTGCTGCTACACAGGACCCTTTTCAAAATGGTTCCATAAAGAACTATCTACAGCACATTCTCCATCAGTCTGAAGAACCCTGCAATGAATGATTTCTCATCAAACCGCTCTGAATGACCACAGAATCACAGGAAACAAAACTCACTTCAGATATTTCTAATAATAAAGAATGTCAGTGTCTTGATTTGCAGGCCAGCAGTCGCAATTTTGAAGAAAAAGATGTCAGTAAACTGCTGTGAGCCACATATAGAGCTGAAAATCATTCCTCATACAGAGCTGTCACTCCATCTGTCATTACTCAGCCTCAACCAGCACAGCAAGTCCCACAGACCATCAATGCCTTCTTGTGGTCACACTTCATATCGCTCCCACATTCACTCAGACTACAACACTTAGACCCCATTCACACCTTAAATATCATAGTTATACATATACTGAGATTATCATACATACGTAGATGCAAAATCACCCTCATGCATTTCAACGAGACTGAAATCCAATCAGAGGTCAGAGATTTATTTTAACCACACTGCATAATCTTAATAAGCCAGAAAATCTTGAATCTGAACAGCAGATCTTGCTTTTTATTTCAAAATTAAAAGATGAGATTTGTGTGTGAGATTAATCAGCTCACTTTTAGAATCTGTCTACAATTATCTTATTTAGACACATAAGTAACTTACAGACTTCTTAAAGTTTTGAAGACATTCCAATACAACTTTACTTATTTGAAGATTATAGCTGGACAAATGTCGAGCTTTATAGTCTAAGAAACATTCCAAAACTTTGAACTCTTAAAATGAGTACAATTTGAAATTGGAGAGCTTCAGGCTAGCTGATGAATCTCATACATACAAATCTCGTCTGTGTTCTAGTATGTTCTCTTTGGAGTAAATAAACCAGCTGATTATCACACATAGCTTTATTTAGAAGCTTTTTTAGGAATGTATCTTCATTAAATCATTAAAATGTTGATTAAAAGCATTTAAAAGACAGTGCTGTTTCTGATTCTTATGGCACCATAGCAAGATAGTTCTAAACACAATGCCTTAAATATTAACTAATTTTAGAATAGTAAGAAATAATGTACTTAATACTTCATGCTAGATGCTAAATAATTTGTACTAATTATTATTGCTCGCACGCGGTCACTCAAGTTTGTGGACGGTGGAGCGGAGGGATGCCAAACTATTTCAGTGCTGCCGTGTCTGTGTGTCCTTCTGGTTCTCTCCTTTTAGTTAAGCTGTCATAGTCAGATCTGCTGGAGTCGTTAGCCCTCTGGAAATGTTTACATTCCCTGTTTATGTACAAACAGATAGAATAAAACTAATTCCATCTCCCTGCTTTCTTTCCAAGTATACAATCACCCACATGTCCGACTGGACACTGAAGGACGACTGACTGCTGAGCCCTCCTGCTACCCACTTCAGACCAGCTGCCCACGCCCCAGCTGCCACCACCTGCCTTGGAAGAGTTGCCCACCCTACACTGATGTTCTCATAGACTCCTAGTTATTCCTAATACCAATATTACTGCTATTAATATTAGTAATATAATCACTTGTAGGTAGTTTGTCCAGAGGAGGATGGGTCCCCCCTGGTGAGCCTGGTACCTCCCAAGGTTTCTTCCTCAGTTCTGAGGGAGTTTTTCCTTGCCACTGTTGCCGCTGGCTTGCCCACCGGGGGGATTTTGTACATTCTTACAGTCCTGTTGAAACTTTGTCTTTTCCGAATTTCTGTAAAGCTGCTTTGTGACAACATCCGTTGTAAAAAGCGCTATACAAATAAATTTGATTTGATACTAATTTAATTTATAGTGAATTCAGAATTGTTAATAGAAGATACTTTATCATTTATAGTGGTTATGGAATAATTTATAGCAGATACTGAATGATTCCAAGTAGATACTGAAACATTCATAGCACAACCCCAATTCCAATGAAGTTGGGACGTTGTGTAAAACATAAATAAGAACAGAATACAATGATTTGCAAATCCTTTTCAACCTATATTCAATTGAATACACTACAAAGACAAGATATTTAATGTTGAAACGGATAAACTTTATTGTTTTTTGCAAATATTCACTCTTTTTGAATTTGATGCTTGCAACACGTTCCAAAGAAGTTGGGACGGGGCATGTTTACCACTGTTACATCACCTTTCCTTTTAACAACACTCAATAAGCGTTTGGGAACTGAGGACACTAATTGTTGAAGCTTTGTAGGTGGAATTCTTTCCCATTCTTGCTTGATGTTCAGTTGCTCAACAGTCCGGGGTCTCCGTTGTCGTACTTTGTGCTTCATAATGTGTCACACATTTTCAATGGGAGACAGGTCTGGACTGCAGGCAGGCCAGTCGAGTACCCGCACTCTTTTACTACGAAGCCACGCTGTTGTGACACGTGCAGAATGTGGCTTGGCATTGTCTTGCTGAAATAAGCAGGACGTCCCTGAAAAAGACGCTGCTTGGATGGCAGCATATGTTGCTCCAAAACCTGTATGTACCTTTCAGCATTAATGGTGCATTACAGAGCTGCAAGTTAGCCATGCCATGGGCACTAACGCACCCCCACACCATCAGAGATGCTGGTTTTCGAACTGAAAACAATCTGGACAGTCCTTTTCCTCTTTGGCCCGGAGGACACGACGTCCATGATTTCCAAAAACAATTTGAAATGTGGACTCGTCAGACCACAGGTCACTTTTCCACTTTGCGTCAGTCCATCTCAGATGAGCTCGGGCCCAGAGAAGCTGGCGGCGTTTCTGGGTGTTGTTGATATATGGCTTTCGCTTTGCATGGCAGAGTTTTAACTTGCACTTGTAGATGGAGGGACGAACTGTGTTCACTGACAAAGGTTTTCTGAAGTGTTACTGAGCCCATGTGGTAATATCCATTACAGAATAATGTCAGTTTTGAATTTGATGCCAGACATCAAATTCAAAATGAGTGAATATTTGCATAAAACAAAGTTTATCCATTTGAACATTAAATATCTTGTCTTTGTAGTGTATTCAGTTGAATATAAGTTGAAAAGGATTTGCAAATCATCGTATTCTGTTTTTATTTCGTTTATTTCGTTTATAACGTCACAACTTCATTGGAATTGCGGTTGTAATTACCAAATCATTCACAATAGTCACAGCATAATTTATACTGAATAATTCATAGTTGTTAAACAATTTATAGTAGTTTCTAAATAATTCAAAGGAGATACTGAATCATTCATAAAAAATACTGAATGATTCATATCAATACTGAAACATTCATAGGAGATCCTGAATAATTCATAGTAGACAGTGAATCACCTATAGTATACACTGTATTATTCAGAGTAGATACTAATTCATAGAAGTTACCCAATAAATCACTTTAAATAATTCACAGTAGACAAGGAATAATTCATTGTAGTTACTAGATCATTCATAGCAGATACTAAAATATTCATAATAGTTATTAATCATTTAAATAGTTACTGACTCTTTCATAGTAAAAAAGTGAATCATTCTTAGTAGACACAATCATTCTTAGTAGACACAGAACCATTTATATAGTCACTATCATTCATACAAATACTGAATCATAATACATACCAAATCATTCATAGTATGTACTAAATAATTCATAATAGATACTAAATAATTCAGTGTAAGTAGACACTGAATGATTCATAAGAGTTACTGAATGATTCATAGTAGACACTGAACTATTCATATAGATACTGAAGACAATAGATGATTCATAGTAGATAAACTTGCATCTTAAGAGGTTATAATGTACTTCAAATAGATATTATCTATAAAAGATTCCTGAATGAGGTTAAATAATCATTTCTTCTGGAATGGCACCACAGCTAGTGGTTTATCATACTAATCTAAATGCTCACTCATCATCACGCATCAGTGACAGGACTAAGAGCCTTTGAGTGAGACAGAAATTAATCGCCATGCCTACTATGATGCATTTTCATTATATGTACCCTACTCTGCATTCAGAAAATGAGACTGCACAAATGGCGCAATTAGCCTATCCATGCTCAGCCCACTGATGCAAGCAACTATTGTGAAGTTGGACATGTTTTAAAGAATGCTAATAAATGTCCCTTGCAACCTAATGAGAGACTGTAGAACAGACTCAGTTTATATCACAATACCTACATTTAGAGCGAATTATTCATTCAGCCTAATGAGAAACTGTAGAACACGACTCATTTTATATCACAAAGCTGAGACTAGAGTGAAAGTAACTTTTTTTTTAACTGTGCAGTTCCGGTGTTGTAAAGGAAGATAAGACTTCCTATGAACAGCTCTTGTAGGACATTCTCTCACTCTGTCTTATCCTAACACCTGCACTGTTAGACTGGAATTACTAGAGTAGATCAAAATGTCACAAATGAATTGTTCATGGTAGTCAACCATCCAATAAGTTAGCTCAAGTATTCCTTTAAATGCAAATTCCTATGCAACATAAGACACTAACTTATTTCTGTTGGTATAAAATGAAGATTTACACAAGTGATCAACTTCTGATTTTTTGTTAAAAGTGTGACTGTACATTCTACACACCAACATTTGTAAACAAAAGCAGCAGACCTGCATATAAGTTTCAGATATTAAGCATAGCATATAGTGCACACCCATCATAGCTTCAGTTAATGGTCCTCTTTGCTCCTTCTATGCCATTTTTTAAGTAAATGTCCATTAGGTTTGGGTGGAATGGTTTAAAGCCATGTTTCTGCGCTGTGTCTGGTGGTGATGTGTGCAGCGATGCAGAAATGTTCACCCAGCAGAGCGACCGCAGTCATTTTTAACTTCAGCACCACCGCACAGAAGCTACGGCGACAGACTGTTTTTTATTTCTACCTTTGCTGGGATTAAATTTCAAGCATTACTAGCCCCAGCTTTCTCAGAGTGGTGTAGACGTAAAAGTTCACTGCACCGCATTGTAATGTGGTCATTATGTGATTGTTTTTTTATTTATATATATATATATATATATATATATATATATATATATATATATATATATATATATATATATATATATATATATATATATATATATTACACACACACACACACACACACACATACATTATCTCCAAAATAGTAACTTGATAGGAGACAGGAAAAACACTCTTGCCTTTCAATTCAAGTCAATGTAAAAAGGTTCTAAAATGTCTTTGTATGCTGTAACATTAATGTTACCCTTCACTGAAACTAAGGGGCCCAAATCCTGAAAAACAGCCCCCAGCATTATCCCTCCTCTACCAAACTTTACTGTTGGCTCTATGTCCAGTAGGACAAGCACATGATGTAGATGTCATGTGTATAATGACAAACCCAAATATGGTGCATCTAAATTACACAAAGCCCCAGCTGAGGCTTACAGATCAAAACCCAAGCCAGCCCAAGCATTGAACACACTCCAGATGCTGAAGGTTGGACAGTGCTTTCACAGGAGGCCACAGAGTAGAGCTCAAAGTAAATGAACATACGTGAATAATACATGACCTCTGAGGGGCCACTAAAGAGAGTAAAGATGCGACAGGGGCGTTTTGAAGCTTTTCAACTGAATACAACATCAATAAACTCTGACTTTCCCCACAAATAAGCCCATTAAACTTCTTGCCAGTGGAAAAAAAAACCCTAGCTGAACTCCACACGCATCATGGACTGTCCCTAAACCCATGTGTAATGAGTGAGTGAGTGTGTTTCAGCTGAAAATTGGGCATTGCTCCATGCTACATCTTATAGCGCTCCCACAGATCAATGACATTTTGCCTTGGGCTTAGATCCTCACTCCAAAAACAATTGTTTCATGAGCTCTAGTGGCTCGAGCCAGTCTCGGGTGGAACCTTCTTCACACGCAGAAATCAATGGTTTCTAAGCAATCAAAAGCAAAAGAAACCACGTCTCTTAGTCTTCTACTATCTGAATTTGTGTCTCAATGGCCTCACACACAGCTTCACTCATAAAATCAATGTTCAAATCACACACACACACACACACACACCTTCTAAGCCGCTTCTCCTTCTGGGTTGTAGGGAGTGCTGTAGCCTATCCCAGTGGTCATTGGATGAAAGGCAGGATACACCCTGGACAGGTTGCCAGTCCTGTTCAAATTACAATTGTCCCCAAAATAAACATTCTATCAAAATATTCCCCCAAAAATATTATTAAAAAAATGTATTTTCCCAAAATAAATATTCAAAATCAAGGTAAAATGTTCAGAAAGAAACCAGAAACAAATCAAAATACACCAAAAATGTTTAAATCTAAACAAATATTCTGAACATAAACATGCATATCAAATCACAATACTCCAAAATGTTCAAATTAATTCAAAACATGCCAAAATAAAAATTCAAAGAAAATCAAATTCCAAAATAAACATTCAAATCATTCAAAAATCCACAATAATATTAAATCCACATAATAATATTAAATTATAATTTAATAAATAAAATTAAAATCCAAGAAAAATACTCATACATCTAAATACTACAAAACATTTAAAATCAAAACAGAATAGTTAAACATTCAAATTAAATCAAAATATCAAAAAAATTATATAAGGAAAATCAATCAGACCAAACTACGATTAAATACATTTTTAAAAATCAGAAACATGTAATATCCAGTGGGGCCTACTCAATTGATTTGAGAACCTCTCGTGCAGGCTATCATGCTAACTAGTCAGCTAGCAATGTTAAAATAGCTGGTGAATGTTCCGCTTTGCTTATCAATCTGATGTACAGAAAGCATGTATTCTGTCCAAAATAACATTCTCACGGAAGGATGTGGGTTTCCTTGACCCACCATTTAAATTAAAATTAAAAACAAAATGAAACTGGAGAGTGAACACAGGGCTGTAGAGTAGATCTTAGCATGCATTTGTGATTTTAAAAATATTTGTGGTTTAAAAAAACTTGAAGATAAATATTCATTCACATACCATCCATATACAACAATATACTTTTGTCAACAAGATTTGCTGAAAAAAAATTGAGCCTCAGCATTGTAATTAGGTTGAATGAATAACTTGCTCTAAATGTAGGTATTGTGATATAATCTGAGTCTGTTCTACAGTTTCTCATTAGGTTGAATGAATAACTCACTCTAAATGTAGGTATTGTGATATAAACTGAGTCTGTTCTATAGTTTCTCATTAGGTTGAATGAATAACTCACTCTAAATGTAGGTATTGTGATATAATCTGAGTCTGTTCTATAGTTTCTCATTAGGTTGAATGAGTAACTCACTCTAAATGTAGGTATTGTGATATAAACTGAGTCTGTTCTATAGTTTCTCATTAGGTTGAGTGAATAACTCACTCTAAATGTAGGTATTGTGATATAAACTGAGTCTGTTCTATAGTTTCTCATTAGGTTGAATGAATAACTCACTCTAAATGTAGGTATTGTGATATAAACTGAGTCTGTTCTACAGTTTCTCATTAGGTTGAATGAATAACTCACTCTAAATGTAGGTATTGTGATATAAACTGAGTCTGTTCTACAGTTTCTCATTAGGTTGAATGAATAACTCACTCTAAATGTAGGTATTGTGATATAAACTGAGTCTGTTCTATAGTTTCTCATTAGGTTGAGTGAATAACTCACTCTAAATGTAGGTATTGTGATATAAACTGAGTCTCTTCTACAGTTTCTCATTAGGTTGAATGTGATTGCTACCAGCATTGTGTACAGCTTGTCCAACCACACAACAAAAGATGACAGAAAACGAATTTGTGGGCCTGCAGAGGTCAATTAGAAGCAGCAGCAGAGCAGTCCTTTACTGTAGAGCCGAGAGTTCATTAAGTATGCAGCTGCACAGACACGCAGTTATTGGGAAGCTGAACAGGATTTCCAGCAATCGCCTGGAGCAAAGTAACCCTCAGCTCTCATGTCAGAGCTCTTGGGAGCCACAGCAGGAAGCAAAGTGAATTTAAGAAACAAACATAAAAGAAATCCCATAACAAGACTGCAAAGTGGAGTCGACACCAACAAAGGGGATTTCTCCTGCCCCGGCCGCATTTGCCATGTTTATTTATTTATTTATTAGCTTATTTATTTCAGAGACCTTGTGGAACCTCAAAGTCAGTAATTACAATTCATTACAATACATTACTTCTGCATCGTAACACCATAAAAATGTCCTTTCGTTTTTATCACAGGGCGAAAGCTGCTGACTCATAATGAGCAGCGTGGTGCTGCAGTGTGCTGAGATACTGATGCATTCCCTATGAAGAGTCTACGGCTGTGCTGGGGGGGATAAATGTGGATAGTATCACTGAGGTAGTACCTTAAACACACTTGCAGTACTATGTAATTCATAATCTGTGCTGTTTAGTCTATATACAGCAATGCAGTCTCACGTCCTGCTCTAAAATGCAGGGGTCTGGAAAAGATAAGGCTCCGCCTATGAGCTAAAACTGTGTTTCGGTAGTGACATGAAAATGTGGGGCAGCATTTGTGAATACTGTTTTGGTATGTTCAGTTCAGTTGATCTCAATTATCAACTAAATTTGATTGACTGGTTAACAAAGAGTGCAATTACTTTTTCACACAACACCCATCGGTGTTTGGACAACATTTGTCCTTCAAATCATTGAAATAATCATTTAAACACCGTACTTTGTGTTTACTCAGGTTGTCTTTGTCTTATATTACAAAGTGTCTTTGTTCGAAGGTTTAAGTACAGTGTGACAAAAATAGAAGAAATGAAGAGGGGGCAAATACTTTTTCACAATGCTGTAGTGTATTTTTTGACAGTACTGTCCAAATGTCACAGATGACCCTTTCATTTCTTAAGTGGCCATTATGTACAGGTTATTTATTTTCAAAGTTTATAACAGAAAACTACACCGAAGCGTCAGTAATTAAATATAATATTGAGTCTATCAGAATTTCATTTGTTCATTCTTTACATTTGCACACTCTACTGCCACTTTAACCCTTCCATCCTTCCAGTCTTAAAACCAGCGAGTTCCTAACAAAGGAGCACTGACATTATGTTCCCCTTCCAACAAACATTCATACATGCAACTACACAAACTCACCTCAGCTGCCATTTCTCTCTAATGTGCATCTAACATATTGCTGGGATGTTTAGAAACAAACAGTCAAAGGAAACTAAGTGAAAAAACACCCCATCATGCTAGCGTGGTACAAACGTCATGTTGAAATTCAATTGATGTTTAAAGCAGTGGTGGACGAAGTACATAAATCATGTACTTGAGATAAAGTAGAGATACCCAAGGTAAAATATTACTCCAGTAAAAGTAGAAGTTCCTCCCTTTAGACCTCCATTTGAATCCGATTACCATTTCTGTAACAAGACTTGCTTCATCAACTCATTTTAGGTGAAAATCCTCCAGTGTCTCTCTTGGTAAACCAGTCGTTTAATAGAACGTCATTAATTAGTGACGCTGACGTCTATTAAAATTATCATAAGCACAAAACACTGAAGGCAAACCTGTTTCCATCAGGGAGAACCGAGTGGCTCTGAAATCACTTTTACAAACAAGGAAAGTTTTGGTTTAAGATTTAATTGCAACTTAGTTACAAGTTTAAGTTTAATAAAAACTGGCTTTAAACTCAGGTTCACAGATGAGTTTCCTTTACTATACTGATCTGTAGGTCTCTGTTCTTAAACAAATTTACTATAAAATGAAATCGTGTTTGTATAAATTCTGAAAAAAGAAGCTTCAGTCACGACTGCATATGTGGACATATTTCTATATTGTGGTCTATTTACACAAAGTTAGGTTAGTTCCATAATTTATGTTGAATAGACTCAAAATTTTACACTGCTGCACTGATGTTGAACCGGATGCTTGCACTGGGTCGGTTTATCCAACAGGTCAAAACAAGCTCAAAACAAAGTGACCGCTGTGCCCTGATTCGTGTTCTTGCTTCACGCTTCTTTCGCTTTGACATTGCGTTTTTATACACATATAAACAAAAAATAATGACAGATTTCTAATAACGTAGTGGAGTAAAACGTAAAATATTTGACTTTGAAATATTGTGGTGTGAAAGTAAAAAGTTCCCAAAATGGAAAAACTTCAATAGAGTACAGATACACAAAAAAACTAGTACAGTAACAAATTACATTTACTTAGTTACCGTCCACTACTGATTTAAAAGTAGTTCTGGAGAAGAATCATCTGTTTTTAGCACTGTTTATGCTATGAAGTTTCATAAGAAGAAACGAGGGAGTTGAATCTAAATTCAACTAAAATAAAGCTCATATGGTGTCATGTAGCATCACTAGCAATTAACCTCTGTGACAGGAGGCCCAAAAGAAGCTCAGTGCTAATTGATATCCTGACAACGTGGCCCAAAAAACGGTCAGACCACAGCCTCGTTAGTGCAGGAGCCCAGTTTGGGAATGACAGCGAATTAATTGCTGCATTAAGGTCCTGCCAGATTGGAGTAAAATGTTAATCAGAAGACTAAAGTGCAAGACAAGCAAGTGGCTAAATGCCACTGGGAGATTTCACACACATGTCTGAAAAAGTGATGTGATTAAAATCATACCGCAGGGGCTAACCAGCCTATTGTAACTCACTCTGTCTGTAAAATATCTGCTTTTAATGCTAGCAGAAAAATGATGAGACACAAGTGAGAGGGAGACAGAATATGAGTGATACTTTTAAAGGCCAGCCTCAGCTGGTCAGTCATCAAGGACAAAATTAGCTGCTAAAAATGGCAACATTTTCCGAGTCAGAGAAACCACAGGAAGGGCTATTAATGGCTGTTTTCTTATCATATCAAAAACTAAGCTTAATAGGAAAGAAAAAGAACACTTGTCTGCCAAGTTCATTCTGCAGCAGGTCTCTGATCTGAGTGATGTTTAATTTACTTTCTTCCAGCAAATCAAAGCCTCAGTTTTGAATATAAACATTAATTTCACAATTCTGCCACCTACTGGGTAAAAAAAGTGAATTTTAATTTTTTTTTAAATTACCCCAGGCCAACTTTCAATAATACTATGGAAATGGCTAATGAAGATTATCAACTATGCAACAGCAGAGCATAAAAACAAAGAATTACAATTGCATGTACATTTCTATGTAGATTTCTACAGTGATTTATTGAAGTTATAGATTTTTACTTTGTTGAGATGGTAAATAAACCCTGTAAATCCAAGCAGTAGTTTGGCAAAAAAGTCCAAAATATCCATTTTACCCCATTTCCCTAAAATATGTTGGTACACCAATTATAAACTGTAATGAATAACAAAAGTGAACATAATTATATAAGACAATAACTTGAGGGATCACAGCACTGCACACTGAATTGTACCAAAAAAATATCTGGCATGGTTGGAGGCAGTGGGGCAGCTGCAGTTAGCCATAAAGCTAACATTGCAGTTACCAAGCTGGCTCATCTAAAACACAGTAAAACCATTAAAGATATTACAGTCTCCCAACTGACTGTGTCCCTTTTTCATCAGTTTATTTATAGTCAGTTTAGAAGAAATGGCAAAAGGTTTGAGTTTGTTCTCATTTACTCAATTTGCAAATTCAATTCTCAATTCTAAAGCTGAACTCAGCTTTATCTGTCCTGGGAAGTTTGGCACACAAAATCAGTCATTTCAGTAAAATCCATAGAAGTGAATGTAATAATACTTGTGAAAATTCACAGGCAAGTGTAACTGGGCTTTAAAGTCAACATGAAATCAAAATGAACCTTTTTTGCCCTGTTAGTTTATGTCCATGAGCAGATTAAGCACAATCAATTGTGTCATATCATTTAAAAGAAAAAAGTCTCGTTTCTCCATAATTTTTGATCGAAGTATAACGACTTTTGGCTGCCTCTAAATGTCGTCTGATGTTTGGTTGTGTCACTGGTTTCTAGTGGGAGGGAAAAGTTATACTAACCAATAATGTATTGGCATCACCTGCTCACCCTGACCAAACACTGAATGTGTTTACATGCACTTAACAATCCGATGACTGCAAAACAAACCTGATTTTGTCAGCAATCCGATCAATGCGTTTATATGCACTTGCGTATTCAGATAATGGGAAACTCCGGGTCAACATATGTCAGGCAGTAACCAGATTTCTGCTTTGCAATGAGCCAATAAACTCACAGAAGACGACGTGATGTAAACATAATGCAAAATCTAACTTCATGGTG
This sequence comes from Pygocentrus nattereri, assembly GCF_015220715.1. Lineage (NCBI taxonomy): Eukaryota > Metazoa > Chordata > Actinopteri > Characiformes > Serrasalmidae > Pygocentrus > Pygocentrus nattereri. The sequence goes on along the minus strand of NC_051234.1, from coordinate 19,207,628 downwards.
CGGCTTTTTTTAAATAGAAACATTGCACCACTTTACCTGAAAATCTAGAAGACGAGAAATATTTAAATCCTTCATTTTGTCGAGAATGTAGTTGGTTTCAATGTCTCTCCAAAAGTGTTTTGCTGCCATCTCGCCACAATGCCACTTTATTTTCCAGTATCGCTGTCTGTTTTATCGTATCTGCGCAGACTGAGAAATCTGAAAGAAATCTGAATAAGAGGATACATGCACTGACAAATCTGAATACTGAGCTAAAATCCAGCTCTCTTTTTCAGATTTCTTAACCAGATTTCTAGATCGGAGTATGGTGTTTACACGACCATTTGAAGAATTGGGTAACTGCAGTAATCAGATTATGATGGGATTAATGCGTGCATATAAATACACGCAGTGAGCAAAAACATCTGTCAATGCCTCCGCTGCCCGCTGCACAAATATGCATGTTGACAGACGACCTCCTTTCCTTTCCTCACTTTACTGTTGGTGTTTGGACTGGTTGTAAAATAACCAGCCATGAATGCTCCCAACTTGTTAATGCTGAAAACCCATATTCATGTTAACAGGAGTGAGGTTGTTCAGATGTCTGAGTCTTTGAACTGTTCTACTTTTCTGCCACGCTGCAAGGCTAAGAGCTGATGATGGAGCGACTTGCACAGACACACATGAACACACACAGTCCATCTCGGCTCAAAAATTACTTAATTACAACTGTACACTGATTTATTTAACCCGACTTTTTTCCTGAAGTCTTTTTTTCTTGCTTTTGCCATGAAAGTGTAAGAAAAGCAGGAGCAATGTGGAGGCTAACCATCCAACAGGTTTTATGGGCATGTGCCCAGGGCCCTGAGCCTCTCAGGGGCCCCTGCAAGCAATTATGAGAAAATCTAAACAGTTGTTTTGACTTGCGATGAGACCTTTGCATGCAGTACAGTGGAAAAAACTGTCCCAACAGTAAGCCACGCAAGTGAGAACAAAACCAAAACGCTTCCATCATCAATGAAGCTGTCTACACCAACTGCAGGTGGCAGTGCATAATGCAGCGTGATGTGATGTGCTGTTTTTGACAAATGCCCCGTTTCTGTTTTTCACATTTCATGTTGATCGGCAATTCCACCTTAAAATGGATGACAAGAATGTTGTCTATGAAGTGGAGAGGAGGGGGATACGATCCTTCCAGTAAACAAGCCAGAAAAGAAGAGAAACGAGTTAGCATAACCGAGCTGACCACTGCGATGGCGGTATAGTGCTATCTAAAATGTAATTCAACACGTACGGTATTTAATCCATGTTCTCCTTATTCTGCAAGTAGCCCTGCTGATTTTTGTTTTGATTGGAAAAAAAAATAGTTCATAGTGGTGACGTTCCAACAATATGATTAGTGTGCTGCCGTTCTACTGCTGCATAGGCCTTGCATAACTTAAATTACTGATCAGCCAAACAAAGTAGCCAGGCAGGGGGCCACCAACCATTTGTGCCCAGGGGCCCATAACTTGATGATCCAGACCTGATGCTAACTGTCTTAAGTATTAAAATTAGGCTTTCAACAATTAATGAGTTGTGTTTCTGAAACTATAGAAAATACACATCAGAATGTTGCAGTTCTTAATTTTTCCCTTTTCTGCAAAACAGATGGATCCTGCTGACCGGCAGAGTCTGACTCCATGTTCATTCTGGAATGCTTGCTTCTCACTATCCAGTCAAAGAAGAATAAAGTCAGTCTGTTCTACTTGGAAATCACAGTAAGGTAGTTTTTTTTTTTTTCATCCAAAACCTTTTCAGCATCAAGAATAAATTAAAGAAGATTCACCCTCCAGATGATCAGGATAGCATGATACAGGCATTATATGCTCCTCTCTAAAAGCTTTTTACCATTTCTTACTCTAATAATTCTGGCTGTTTTACAGCCACTGCCGTTCTCACTGCAGGTTTATTCTGAGTAGGTTTGTTATTTTTTCCCTTCACTTAATGGAGAGAGGAACGTTTAGAGATGACCATGAGTGGCTGAGAGGCCTATCAGTTAGTATTTTGCAACTGCTCAATTAGCATGTTCCTAATGCCTTTACTGCCACATGCTTCCCTCAAACTGTGTTGAGTTTGTAGTGGAATTTTGCAGATTTTTTAAAATTTCAGAGATGTACACGAAATCATTCAGAGTTTTGATATGAAATGGTTGATTGTACAGGGAGGGAGCTTTTAGGTGGGTGTCTGGTTCCTATCACCACTGCTGTGAACAATTCTTTGTAAATTTCTCTCGAATGGAGTGTTTAGTGTCAACCGTTTAATCATGCAGTGATTTTTTCTAAAGTTGGTGGAATTCCTTTTTAAGTAATGTCTAGACTCGCCTTAATGTCTGAGTTTTGTCTGTACCATTGCCCATTTTTACAGATAAGTCTGCCATAGAGGGTTATATAAGCTTCCATTGCTTATTAGCTGTTAGCCTAGTAGCTCCAGTGCCAAACTAAAAAAAGAAACTTAACAGTTGTGAGAAGCATGTAAATCTGACTTTTAAACCATCACATTAAGCTTTGAGACAAAGTGCATCATCACCGCAACCATTTCACTTTCTTCTCCAGAGTACTTCCAAAGCATATAGGCCATTGGGTCCTGATAACCCATAAATGTGAAGGATTGCTCCTCTCAAGGTTCTCCACATGTACCAGGTGACTTACGGCCAATGAAGGTCAAAACAAAGAGAGTCTTTAACTTCAGATAACCCTGCTCTAGCAGGAAGCTTTGATAAACTGCATGGGCCGCATAGCTAATACAGCTCAATAAAGCGTGTTCAGAACGTTAGACTAAGATAAGGAGTGGCTAACCTTGAGGCAAATGCTGCAAACGCTACAAGCTGCAATCTAGTTACTCTTTCAGTCACAGTGCCGATGACAGAAGCCGTTTCATGGCTTTCGCCGCCCCTAACAACGCGGAGGAAAATGGAAATGCCAGAGATAGCACTGAGAAGAGCAGCTCTTCAAGGTTAAAGTGACCCGAGAGAAGAAGAATGTGAAGGCAAGCCTATTATATCCCCACCCATAGGGCTTGTTTATGTCCATTTCTGGTCCAATTCACCACTGAACTGCCTCCAATCACCAATTCATGCCAAATGCTCTTTCAACACTATGTGTCAGCAATAAAATAAGTCTCAGATAGAAATCAGTCTCTGACAGATAGTCAGATAATTTGATGGTTGAGGTTGAGAAAGTCATTCAGAGTGGAATGATTTGAGAAGATTTAGAGAAATTTACTGACTCAAATTTCTATAGAGTGGTGGTGATGGGAACCAAGAACTGCAATGTCTACTACACAAATTTATCCAAAACTAGCAGTGAACTTGTCTTACGTGTCTTATGAGTTTTATATGTTGACGATGGTAAAATAGTGTTCTTTGGGGACTATTTTGCCTCAGACGCCCTGTTTTTAAAAATATGCTTTAGGCCAAAACTTTCTTACAGAACTACCATAAGCAAATGTCTCAGGCATCAGGCAGTGTATACATGACTATATCATATAATACCTTTCTGAGAGGGAGCTTTTAGAGGTGCACGCCTAGTTCCTATCACAACCACTGTGAACTATTCTAGGTCTCTTTACATCTTACCTATTTAACTATGTAGTAGTTAATTGTGAAAAATCAGTGGAATTCCATTTAAGCAGCTGTTTTCAATCAGCATGAAAGAAAAATGCTTATAATGCTATTGACAATAATGCTTTGAACTCAATATTTTTATGAAACAGCAAAGCCATTTAACAAATTGTGTTTTAGCTGTGACATACCCATAGTACAAACCACCTTGGGAGCCACAACTTTGTATGTACAGTTTAACATCTTGGCTGTAAATATGTCCCAGTATTTGTGAATGTGCTAGTATAGGCTAAATAGAAATGTTAGAAATAAAGGTACTTTGCAGGTACCCTTTCCGTTGATCAAGGTACAAACAATGTAAATGTACCCTCAAAGGTACAAATAGTGGTTTAAAGGTCCAATTGTGTACCTTATGTAAGTTTCTTCCAGTGGATAAGTACATGTAAGTACCTTTTCATAACCTAATGGTTCAAAACAATAAAATACAAAGCCTGGAGACGAGACGGGGTGTGTGGAGTCAGTACAGCTTAGAATATATAATTCCAATGGATTATGGTACAGTTATGTTCCCATACTAAAACTACTAAGATGTACCATTGAGGGTACCACCCCAGTGACAAGAGGGGTACTGCCCCAGTGATAGTTTCATGCCTTTTTTTCTGAGAGTGTAAGATGAACAAAAATGCAGATTCACTTTGCTCTGATTTAAGCTTTAAACTCAGCTAGAGCTGCTTTTCTCGCATCCCTGGTAGGAAACTTTGTTGCAAAAGTGAAGTAGTTTCTTATAAAATATCTTTCAACAGTTGACTTTTTATGAGGCTGAAGTCAGCTTCTCATTTGCCAGCTTCTTGTTTGCATTTTCAGCTTTGTGGCTTTTTAGTATTTCAGTTGCTTGTTGTAGATGAATCTTTCTCTTTGCCTTTTTATTAGCTATCAGCTAGGTTCTCAACTTGCCAGTCTTCAGTTCTAAAGGCTGATGAATCATCAGATATAGGCAACATTAACTGTGTTTAAGAACATTTAATGTTAAAACTGCTGGAACAATCAACAGAACTTTGTTAGTGCAAAGGATGATTATTTTGTTCTTAATGAAAAATAAATTCTGCTGTAAAGCCACAACAGGGCAGTAAAGGAGCTGCATGTTGCCAACCCCAGCTGTAAGTAAATGGATCTAATCAAACCCTTGAACTTTGTAAGTTCATGATAGCAGGGAACATTCAATGCTGCAGCTGCAGTAGAAATAACTGCGATGAGTTGAATTTGGCGAAATATTGCTACTTCAGCCTTTTAAGGTGAATCAGACATTTGGAATAGGAAACTAGTGAGTAAGAAGCCAACCTCAGGGTTGGGGGGGTGATTAAAAAAAAAGAGAGTTTCGTAAACAAGATGCAAACAAATGTTTTCTTGGAATGAAAGTACATGATTTGTTTGGATGTATGTGTAAGTTAGGCAGTTCATTCAGTCTGCTTGTATGTTAATGTAATGCACTATGTTAATGTGCCATCACACACTGGCAAATTAACTAGGCAGCTAAGTAGCAATTCTCAGTGAATATACAGCATCTCTGAAGTGTTCACACTCATGTATTTTAAAGAGATGTTTGCTGTTTGAAAATATGCATCCAATCACTAACAATGATAGCAGATAGCATGCTAAGTCCCAACTGGGAATGGGGGGGTGGGGGGTCACTGTGGTTGTAGTGTGCTGGTTTAGACAAAAGTCCAGGGCTGAATTTAAATCACGGCTTTACAGATTTACAAAACTTCTGTTGGTCCTAAACTCCCTGTTAAAACGGAGCTTTTCCGCATCCACATATTCCACTTTCAGAAGCTTAATTACTGACTGTAAGGGATTTGCTCATGTACATACCCTTTTTACACACTGCAAAGAACAAGCTACTTCTAAACCTGCTCAAGGATACGCTGATGTAACTTAGCTAAAATGTATTTTTTTTAAGGTATCGGTATATAATATGTGAACTGCCATGTACTGCACATACAACCAGCCATCTCATTAAAGACACCTTCTTATATCTTCTTATACACTCATTGTCCATTTTATCAGCTCCACTTACTATATAGGTGCACTTTGTAGTTCTACAATTACAGACTCTAGAACATCTGTTTATCTGCATATTTTGTTTGCCCTCCTTTACCCTGCTCTTCAATGATCAGGACCCCAACAGGACTACCACAGAGCAGGTATTATTTAGCTGGTAGATCATTCTCAGCAGTGGCACATTAGTGTGTGCTACAGGGCTACATGTGGATCAGACACAGGAGCACTGCTGGTGGCAAAATTTTCCTTTGACCAGGATGCTGTCTGTATGACGCTGAGATGTCCACAGCTTCTCTAATTATATGAAAGCCACAGCCACAAAGGCAGTATAGAATTGATCTTTTCCTCAACATTACAGTGTTAAAAACATACTATTATTATTAGATACATATATTTTTATGCTGAACTCCAAAAAGTATTCATTTTAACACAGTGTTTCATTTATTCTTTATTTTAATATGTTGTAAATCATCTGGCATTACAAGACTGAATTTAGCTTTGGAAGAGTTTCATTTTCTCACATTATGCTACCACAACCTCCATAAATCAGTTGGGTTATTGTAACATCCACTGGCGTTAAAACTCCAGCAGCACTGCTTTGTCTGATCCACTTGTACCAGCACAACATACAATAACATGCCACCAGCACAGGAGTGTCAGTGTAGTGCTGAGGAAGATCCACCAATACCTAATCAGTGGTGGTCCTGTGGGTAGACCATTGGCAGATATTGCACCAAATGAGAAATTGCAACCACAACATTTAATTTAAAGGAACACAGCATCATTTTAATGGTATTTGAACCTAATTTGGCTGTTGTCTCTATGCATCAACTAGGAGCCAAATCAGTGGAAAGATACAGTATTTCTCTAGAGCAGATAACATGCCATTGTAATGCCTCACAGTGGGATAAATATTCTGACCAAAAAATTCACACAAATGAATAAACGGACATAAATAAAGCTTGTTGCACTGAATACTAATTTTATTCACAAATAATGAAAGTGAAGAATATTTTCTTTTATTTGCTCCTAACAAATACAAGCAAACAACTTCCTTTAAACATAGAAAAAGCAAAATATAAATATGTGTATAGTTATGATACAACAACACATTATTTACACCACAAACAAACACAAATTGTCCCATCTAGGCTCCATCTACAAATGCATTCTCATGTAGCAACTGTTGCTAGGCTGGACAAACTTCACAGACTGCTGGTAAAAATGTAGCATGAACCTTGAATCAACATTCCCAATCGATTCAGTCCATTCCACAGTGAAATAATACTGAATGATGAACCCATTATAATGAGAATCCAGCTTAAATTCACAAAATAATGCTTTTAACACAGAACATTGTGTAGCCTGTAAATGTTCACTGGGGTAAGTAATCTCTCCCAAAGTGCTTATTCACTTTGCTAATGGAGAGGAAAATGATCAGACTGACCATAAAGTACTGTTTGTGATCCTCCATCCAGCGCAGCTCGATCTCCACCTTCCCCTCTGCGTCCTCATACCGCACAAAGAAACTCTCTCCAGTACAGTCATATGAGACCTCGGCCTGCTCTGATGTAGTCATGGCTACAGGAGCACTGACACACCAAAAAGGAATCTGGGCTTCATCAAAAACAGTGAGAGTCAGCATGCAGCAACCCTGAGGAGAGTGAATGAATGAATGAACAAATAAATAAATTAACACGTACCAACTTCTCCTTATTATTATTATTAGCAGCAGCAGCAGTGGTAGTGTTTCTACTATTATTATTAATAAGATAAAGTGAGGTAATCTGACCTGGTAGAAGAATAATATAAAAAAAACTTATATGTGCAACAACAACAACAACAACAACAACAACAACAACAACAATAATAATGATCATAAAGCTCAGGTTACATTAGGGGAATAATCTAAAAGGTATGTGCGATTAATTGATTATTTAATTATTATTATATTAATACATTAAAATAAATGTTAGTTAACTTTGTTAGTTTTGGTTGTTTATTAACTACAAACATGTTGTAATTAGCAAGACAAACTAATAAATCAAGCCTAAATTTGCAACTATTAAACATGAATAAATTTTGTTTCAATTTCAACTGAAAGTGAATCTGTTTGTATATAAATACGATATAAATACCTCTATCTGTCCCTGCAGGGCATCAGTGCGCCAGGGCAGACTGATGCTTCCACACAGAGGAGCATGTTGGGATCTGTTGCTTTTGCTGATCACTTTCAGCTGTAAATGCCCATCAGAAATCTGATCTACAGAGAGAGAGAGAGAGAGAGAGAGAGAGAGAGAGAGAGAGAGAGAGAGAGAGAGAGAGAGAGAGAGAAACAGACAGACAGACAGACAGACATGATGTGTTTGGGGAAAATAAACAAAATATCATACTGGGCTACAGCAGATTAACATAAGACCTAAAGAAAAATACATCAAATGTATTTCATTTAAAGTGACTGAGTGCAACAGTTTCTATTTTAATTCATTCTTTTTCATGTTTTAAATTAGATCCAGCAAATGTATTCTCTCAACTGCAAACAGTTACAAATACATTTTGAAAAATCAGGACAGGCACATAGTGAGGTCTATCTTTTTGGTATGATAAGAAATGATTTTTGGTCATGTGTCAGGGTTGCACTGTATATAATATCATGTGTTAAAGACTCCAATACACAGAGATTTGTAATAAAACATGAATATTTTCCTCTGGTCCCTAATAAACCACTGCATGTCTACATATTCTGGTCATTTCCCAAATGTTTAGCATGGGTTGTTTGGTGATAACCAGCAAGAAATGCTTGATAGTAGTGCCCTCTACTGTCTCTGCATGAAAATGCAAACATAAAACTACATCATTCTACTTACTGTCAGTGCTGATCACAGGCTGGAACCACCAAATGTAATTACAATAGGGAAATATTGCTTATCTGCAGGGAACAGTTTGATGGGGGAGGCAAAATAAAAGTAAAAAAAGACAAACATGTCTTTGTAAAACTGCCTTAACAATTTTTTCATCCCTTCATGTTTTTAAGTGATATTATTTATCATTAACATTTATTATTACTGTAGAAAGTATTTCTCCAGAGCATTCTGTGTTTTGTTCGGGTCTTAGGCTTGTTAATAGCTTGTTCATGATTCCTCTGCTTCTTTCCATCCATTTTGTTGCTGATCGTCCTCTTCCTCTTTTGCACTGAACCGTTCCAAAATACAGCGCCCTCCACAATTATTTATATATTATAATATATATATATACACATTATATATATATATATATATATATATATATATATATATATATATATATATGACAATAATGCAAAAAAAGAGAAAAATCCAACCTTTAATTCAAGTGCATTTATTCAGTGTGAAAAAAATCCCACATTAAGGAATAATTCTTTCACATGAAATCATCTGTGCCACAATTATTGGCACCCCTGACGTTAATACTTTGTACAACCCCTTTTTGCCAACAAGACAGCACTTAATCTTCTCCTATAACATTTCACAAGATGGGAGAATACAGAGAGAGGGATCTTCGACCATTCCTCTTTGCACAACCTCTCTAAATTGTCCAGAGTCCTGAGTCCTCTCCTATGTACTCTCCTTTTCATCTCACCCCACAGGTTTTCAATTGGGTTGAGGTCTGGGGACTGAGATGGCCATGGGAGGAGCTTGATTTTGTGTCTGGTGAACCGATTTTTGTGTGGACTTGGCTGCATTTTCAGGGTCATTATTTTGCTGAAAGACCCAGTGACGACGCCATCTTCAGCTTTCGGGCAGAGGCCACCAGATTTTGATTTAATATGTCCTGGTATTTCAAAGAGTTCATGATGCCATGCAACCTAACAAGGTTCCCGGGGCCTCTGGAAGAGAAACAGGCCCATTACATCATCGATCCTCCCCCATACTTCACAGTGGGCATGAAGTGCTTTTTTGTGTTACGCCAGACCCACTTAAGAGTGTTTGTTGCCAAAAAGCTCTATCTTGATCTCATCTGACCAAAGCACACAGTCCCAGTTGAAGTCCCAGTACCGCTTAACGAACCACGGACGTTTACGTCTATGTTTGTAAGTGAGAAAAGGCTTTTTCCGTGCTTGCCTCCCATAAAGCTTGTTGGCATGTAGATAGCGCCTGATGGTTGTTATGGAGACTTTGTGACCCCAAGATGCTACTCAAATTCAAACAGTGAGCTTTGGAGAACTTTTTACTTCTCTTGCCACCACGCACAGTGAGGAGGATGGCAAGATAAACTTGCGTCCTCATCCAGGCGTGTTCGCCACTGTTCCAGTTGTTTTAAACTTCTTGATGATTCCTCTGACTGCAGATATGGGCAGGTGTAGGCGAGTGGCTATTTCCTTGTAGCCATTGCCTGACTTATGAAGATCGACACACATCTGCCTTACTTGAATGGTGTGTTCTCTTGTCTTTCCCATGTTGAAGAGAAATAGGCCTCATCATTTTATACCCCAGGGAAACAGGAAATGATGAATTACTAATTAAACGTTCCTAAATACTCTGATCAACTTTATAAACTACAGTAGAAACGACAGAAATGCTTGAATTACATTTATTTTCTAGGAATTGTTAGGGGTGCCAATAATTGTGGAACAGGTAATTTTATGAAAAATAATGATTTCTTAGTCAGGCTTTTTTTTATTCAATTGAGTTAAATGTTAAATTTTTCTACAATTTTCAGCATGAGATTATGCTTCTGAAATAAAAAAAAGTAATTTATTTTAAGGCTTTTAACACAACGAGGGGTGCCAATAATTATGGAAGGCGCTGTAACGGTCTTTTCCAACTAAAAAGGTTCTTCTCCTATGTCCATAAGAACATTTTCAGTTTGGTCGTCTGGGCTTCGAGTGAGATGTGAGGCTTAATTTTGTTGAGAATCCTTTTATTTTCTTGCCATCCAAAGTTCTCTCAAAAGTCTTCACCATCATTAAAGTTCAAAGGCATCAATATTTCTCCTCATGTCCATCTTTCACAGACATGAAGAATCATAGAGAAGACCACAGCAGGGACAATTCTGATCTTTGTTGCTACAACTGAAGAGCTTTGAACCTTCATCCTTGTTCTGCTGAGTGCCAATCTGTGTCATATGTCTTGAGTGCTGGATCCTTTGCTGTTATTAATTGATCTGAGCAGGCAAACGCTGACCACCACTTCTACATCTTTATTATTAATGGTAAAGTTAGAGGCCATTACTGTAAGCCTCATCTTCTCAGTCTGTTATTTAACTTATCGGAGCTTTCAGGTCTATCTGAGTTTATTGGTTATTGATTTTTCTTCCACCAAACTTTGAATCCTCAGTTATCTTCCTGCAGTCCTGCTTCTATTATAATGTATGTGTATGTTCAACATAGGTTGAACGAACATGGTGATAGTGGGCAGCAATATCGAACTGCTTTAAGTGACTTAAGACATCTATTGTATACAATACACATGAAGTATAGGCCTCCGGGTCAAATTTCATGTTTTGTGGATTTTTTTTGTGGAAAGTAAGTCCACACATCCTCTACTAAGAACAAACTTAAACGGTATTTTTCAGTGCACAATTTCTACCTATTTGCTGACAGACATTCATATTTGGAGTATCTGTACTTCCACCCAGGTGTTTAAATCCAGCACTGCCCTCTGCGAATATGAGGTTTATACTGTTTTGTATGTAGCATACGTAGGAAACAAAGTAAAATTTATTGTGTTTAACAATAACAGTCCGACGAAACCTCAGTAAAGCGCATTAGTTTTATAGGTAATGACAGAGTTGGATTCGGTTCAGTGCTAAAATGTAAAAAAACTGCAAAAATGTAAAACATACCTTTCGTGCAGAACAGCTGGCTAAAGCGTCCAGATGCGATGCTCCCTGCTGTACTGTGCAGCTCGATATGAGCAGCGTATCCATGGAGACCGTACTCGGGGTCCACATCATCAAAAGCAGCCGTGTGCTCTGCTGGCTGATACTGGCTGGAGAGCAGTAATTATATTAGTAATCCACAAATCTACAGATTGTTTTGATGATTACTCAAGTAATCAGGCCAAATAATAAAATTGGACAACATTGAGAATCCAAAATACACTACCGTTCAAAAGTTTGGAATCATATTAATATTAATCGTATCCAGTAATAACTTACAGTGTGGGCTGAACTGTTATAAACTAGACACAGAATACTTTAGATGTCTTATCTTGTCTGGTCACATTTTATTGTCTGTTTACCGTGATTTCATGTCTAGTGTCAGGTTATCTGTCTTGAGATTTAGTAACTTCTTTTAAAATATTAGGCATTCTGGATGCTGCATGGCTTATTATGTGTATATCAATATATTGCTACTGTCAGAACAAAACCTTGTACCTCCAAAATGGTCATTTTTACAGGAAAAAGGAAAAAGATACTTTTAATGCAAGTCAATGGCACTAGATTTTTTTCCATTTTGGGCCATTTTCTTTGGTCTATTCATTGATGAAATACACACAATGTAAAGGCCAATGGGTATTTTCAAATTATGTCAAAAACAGAAAAAATGGATATACACGGTTTTGTTCTGACTGACACACACACACACACACACACACACACACACACACACACACACACACACACACACACACACACACACACACACTATCAATTTGCTGAATTTAAAGCTGCACTATGTAATATATTTTCATTGAAAATTTAAAGATGTAGCTTTACTAAGTCAGTAGAATAAAACCAGCTAAAATATAGTGTGCATGTGCTGCTGTGAGGTGAAATAATAGCAAAAATAAATAAAAGTCAGAGGTGGAATGCCAGGACTTTTTTTAGGCTACATTATAAATCTTTACATCACATGCACAGGCTCAAACAGAAGGTCTGCCTTGATGCTTGGGTCTCAAATGCAAAATCATATAGTCATAATCATTATTATGCTGATGAAGATATAATGGCAATAGTAGATAATTCACTCAGAAGACACAGCCTTCACCAAGTTTTGACTGAGTTCTCTTTGAATTCTCTTTGAACTTGCTTGTAATCATCAGATTCATCCAGTCAGGGAAGGGGTCAGAACCGCAACCCACACGTTGTGTGCTATAACACATTCTCCAAATCCCCCAAACTCACGTAGCTTTCACAAAATGGAAAAAAAAAAAAAACTTAACAGTAAATATGTTGGATGGATGTTGTAACCTCTGTGCATGACACAAAAGTTACAGCACATTTGTGTCATGGAATGTTTTTCCAATACATTACACTCAAAAAAACTCGACTAAACATCTGCAAACGACTCTATATATGATTTCGTTTGCTGCTGCGCACCATGTAGCACTGCACAGGAAGGATAGGATGGGATAGGATAGGATCGAATAGGGTGTTAATTTAAAATGTGCATTATCATCATGCAAACTGAAAAGTTATCACTGCCTATTCATGAAGAAAGTACATTTGAATTGATTAGTTTTAATTTGTGACAGTCCTGGAATGAAACCCAGCACTGAGCTGGCCTGACGGACTTCAGAGAGCTCCAGTGTGGTGTCAGACAGTGTGGGTGTGTGTATGAGTTAAAGAGGCGACAGCATGTGCACGGACAGTGTTCAGCATCACCAGAAGGTGGAGTCATACAACCAATCCACACACACCCATACGCCTGTGACCAACACACAGGCCTAAAGAGACGCCTGTGAAAACTGCTTTAACCTTGAACAAAGATGAGAGATGATGTAATTTCTGGAAAATCTGGGGGCGAAAAGGTCTGTCTTCATAATAAATGACCAAAAAAGCACAGTTTAGGGTGACAAAAAGAAGCTTACACAACGCACGACCCCAGGAGACTTCTTTCCACAAGTTGGTGATAATGTAAGTTCACCATGATGAATGCAATTTCCCTCTGCTCCTGAAAAATAAATACATGGGTTTATGATGCTTACAGCGCAGATAATAAATTTATCTAACAGAGTTTCAGTAGAAAGAGTGGTAACTTTAATCGCTGTGATTTGCATTTTGGTTGAGTGATTTCAGGTCATACATACCTGCCAGACCCCTACAGTGATGCCCTGCTCTGTATACAGTAACTTAACCAGCCTGTCTGAACCACACAGCTTCCACACGTCCTTATTTAACTTCACTTTTGTCAGGAGGGACTTCCAGCCCGGCCTATAAAGGCATAAATCAATGATCATAATGATTATGATGAAATAATAATAATAGAAATAGAGTTTCTACAGAAACGTAAATATTTTTAATCTATCCATCGGACTCATGGTGTTACTGAGAGTATTAATGTTACACATAAGAAAGGTAACACCAGAGATATTTTTAATGAAAAATGCATTTTACTAAACGGCTGCTAAAGAGCATCAAACCACATGTTGTCCATCATGGAATATCCACTAAAATAGGTAATTTAATCCATTTGCATTTTATTTTTTCACACTTACCTAAGAATAAAGTAGGTCAAACCAGTGACTTCAACTAAAAGCTTGATATGAAATCATGAGCTAAATTAAAAAAATTCAGATAACTGAAAAGACACAGTAAACTCATCATGTGCTTTTCTACACAGATCTTCAGAAAACAGGTAAATGGTAGTGAAGTGACATCATCAGTGTGATTTTTTTATTATTATTATTTCAAAATAAAGTTTTTTTTTTTTTTTTTTAAATGCTGCAACACCAGTGACACGACTCCTGGGGACCACACATTTCATTATATATTTTAAGGTATTTATTTGGCATTTGTTTCCTTTATGCCATTTAAATCATATATTTTATAGTCATGTATCAATTATTGTGGTTAAAATTGCAGAGAAGCATGCTTTTTACCTCGAAATATGGCCTCACCCTTTACATATGACTGTGAGAATGAGCACTTCTGTGGTGCCTGGAATTCTATATAATTGATTTAAAAACCAATATTGCTAAATTGATGACTCAAAAAAACTTATTGTTTTCATTGAAAATCTAAATAAATTCTAACCCTAACATGTTTTCAAGTGTAATATATCTGTAAACACTAGGGACAAAAAATTGACATTTCTATAGAATGACTAAATAATAATAAAAATGATAATAAATAGGAGCAGATTATTAATTATTATTATTATTATTATTATTAGTAGTAGTAGTAGTAGTAGTAGTAGTATTGTTGTTGGTGGTGGTGTTGGTAGTAGTAGCAGCAGTAATATATCAGTAGTTTTCAAGCTGTGGGCCTGCTAGGAGGCTGTTGACCATTTTTCGTTTTACAATATAAACACTTACTCAACCCAATCATTTGAAATATGACACATATTACTGATGTAATCATTGGCAAATCTAAGATATCAAATTACCTAAATATTTAGATTAAGCTCATTGATTGGTCTGGCATAATGTATGAGTGGCATAAATGAAATAGCTCACTCAATATATTTAGAGTTCAAGTCAGTGTAAAAGGCTTCTCTTTTTGTTTTTATGGCATTTATCCATCATGGATAAATGATAGAAAATAAACAATTTTATGAGTTTTTGTTGTTTTATGTTACATTAGAGAGGCTATGCGGAATACTGTGTTATATCTGCTTGCATTTGAAATGATTGGGTCATTACATTTTGCAGGCTGTGAAGCTTTTGTGATTATTATTATTATTATTATTATTATTATCATTATTATTTGTAGTAGTAGTAGTATTATTAGTAGAATTGCATGACAGTATATAACCACAAAATTATCACAATGTATTATGAAACATCTAGATTCTTATCATCAATAAGTAATTACAATACAAAAATAAATTGTAAATAAGTTATTAATCACAATTATAGTAAAGTAACTAGGTATCTATGGTTATAATAGTACTAGCAGCAACAGTAATAATGTAATACTAAGATTTTTTAAAAGGTTATAAAAAACATTCAGATCAGGGGGTCATACTTGTACTCATCTGGACACTGAAGGGGCACTCGCACCACTCCATGCAGCTTCAGCACAGTGAGCTGGTCAATAAACGGCCAGTCGCCTGCACTCCAGCTAACAGTGACAGCCGCATCGGTGAAGTGGACATGAGTCTGCTCAGAGGTGCTCTCCCGTCCTTTCCCATCCGTCAGCGTGACCGCCCATCTAACACGCAGACTCCTACCAGCCACACATCACACAAACCACATCTGACACTGCATTTCAGACAGAACATGCAGCTACTGACTGAGGCTACTACTGCTTTTAAAGGAAATCTCCAACCTTGTCCCTGTCTGCTGCATCTGTAGCTTGTACTCAATTAACACAGACTCTCACTTCCCTCTATTTATAAAAGAACAGAAAAAATTAAACACCCCTATAACAGAAGCTAATTAAGCAATAGAACACGAGAGAGAGTGTGTTATCACGAAATAACATCACGTCTGTGATTTGGTCACAGGCACGAGCCCAAAGCTACTGCTGTAGATCATCACAGCCGTGATGTTATAACGATAACAAATGGCCTCGAGTGTTCTATTGCTTTTTATACAACAGTTAAATATATAAAGTAAGAAATTAATAAACTGGGCAGTGAACGTTGCATTTCATATCATTTAATGTTAGCGATTCCTTCCGCAAAATTATAGTTCCTTAACAAGCAGCTTGTTGCTATGTCAGAGTAACAGACTCGCTCACTCTTGGCACAGCTGGCAGTTCGTTCTCCAGCTCCACACAGACCGACTGACAGTTTGTGAATTTAGTGTCGTCTCATCTTCAGAGTCTGACCAAGTCGGCTGTCGGTCAAATGTGATCTTAAAAGTATCAATTTTCTGTTTGTGCACAAAGTAAAAACAATCAACTAGCTCCTATCAAAGTCATTGCTTAGCAGCAGCGTCTCAGCGGAGTGATACAGTGTTTGTGAAAAACCCGTGATGTTATGGTGAAATAACAGAACGGTTAGAACCAATCAGCTCTCAGGGCCGTAACTAACTGTTGGTATAATGGTCAGATCCTGAAGCTGAAGCAACTCTGCCCTTTGGCTCCTACTATAACTATGCTTTGAGTCAGAGAAGGTTCTGGTCTTTTCTTAGTACAGAGAAGTAAATGTCTTTAGTAATTGACCATACACTACAGATGCAGCATAGCGGTTTGGTTTAAAATGCTGTTGTATTCCTTTAAGGGAGGAGATGGAAAAAACTGAAAGCCAAACGCTCAGTATCATATAGGCTGACCAGTGCAATACACATAATTAGTTAGATTAGCAACAAGCTAACGTTCATCAGATGCATCTGTGAAGCGCTGAGGCTACTACCTTTACTAATGTAGTAAACAGTAATGGTAAAGTACACATTAAACATGTACAGTTGTCGCGGCGGGGCGGGGGGATGATATATTTGGAAACCAGATTGCGGAAATGGATCTGAACTGGAATTGGAACATGTCTAACTTGTTGGATTAGCAACATCAACGTGTTCAACTTAAAATAAACCTAGTCACAAAGTTCAGGAAACAGCCAATATGACACATTTGGGAGCCAACCAGAAGTATTGAGCTTAGCAAAACAAAGAGATTGCTAAATGCTCAATACCATGCTAACTGTTATTAGCAATGAAGAAATGTAAAGCTAAAGCTAGCCAGGAAAATAAATAAAGCATTGAGGCTAAGTCTGGGAAAAAAAAACAAAACCAAACAGACAGCCAAGAGCTCAGTTTTAAAGACACTGAGGAATGCAAGCATAATTTGTAAGTTAGCAACAGGCCAACATATGTTAGCAAAGAAAGCCGTTCATTTAGAACTAAAACTAGCTGCTAAGTTAAGGAAACAGCCCATATGATACATTTGGGAGGCCAACAGAAGCACCCTATGACATCAATTAGAGTGATAGGAATGAAGCAGAAGGGAGCAGAAGTTGCTGAATTCCGGAGAGATTTAATAGCTGTTGTTTGTGTCTGGGAGTGAGCGGAGATGATTATTACGGAGGTAAATCTCATCCTCCTGAGCCTCTGTAACAGTGGGACCCAGTGGGATATGTCTGGGCACGAGGAAGGGGGCCAAGCAATTTATTTCTACAATTCGCCAAAGCTTCTGAGCGGAGCACAATTACTTCCACTCCCGCACGCTCACCAACTCGAAAAATTGAGTGGCCCGGCAGCTCTAATCAGAGGTTAAGACAACAGTGCACTGCGGCCCGCAGATCATCAGCCAGCGTTTCCATAGCCAGCTGCCCCAAGAGCACTGAGCAAATCTGAGCTGCCGGCTCACAGGCTAACCTTTAATAAGCCTGTACACAGCAAGGGGCTGAGAAACACTCGCTGACACATTTGATAGCAAATATGCCCTATTATCAGGAGTTCAAACAGGCCATAACAAAAGGGACAACATTTCAGCTTTTCAGAATGTTTCTCTGGGGGGGATGCGATATGACAACGTGTTACCAATTTTGTGCTAAATTTTTGTGCCAAGACACGCTTGTCTGAGCATACTGTGGGCACTGTTAGTACCTATATCACAAGAAGCGGTTGACATAGCATGTAAACACTGTTACCTTTTCAAAACATAACATTTGCTTCCCGATCAATACAGTCCATATATGTTAAACATCCCATTTTAAGTTCACTGTTTTTGTGATGTCACAAAAACCAGCGCATTCTGCCTACAGCAGATTAGCCTTGCCCACTTATGTTGACGTTGAGTGTTTCAGCCTGCTTTCAGACTGCTTTTCGAACTAGGCACAATACAGGACAGCCAGTCAGAACAGTGCTCATTTACATAAAGCAGTCTTAAACGCTAAGTAACAAAACTGCCTGTTTGATTGTAGGGGATGAAGAGAGGAAGGAAAATGGTGATGCAAAATTAATTATAATGTTTTTGGGGGGAGAGGTAGAAGAAAATGGGCCCTTTATGGGCCCTTTAAAGAACATTGGCCAGGTGCATGTTTCATTAAATAAAGATTATAAAAATATTAAGATTTCATTACATTCAGAAGAGGCTCCCTTATGGTTTTGTGCTATTGTCAGGAAATCATGGGTTTGGATCTGAGTAATGTCCAGCAGAACATAATTAGCCCAGCTTAATTAAAAAAAATTGTGTTCATAGTTTTTGATAGCACTTCTTAAATATAACGATACTTGTGCATTGTGTCAGAACTCAGAGTAATCAGTTCTACTGTGAATGTATTGTCAAAAAATAGTTTTTGCCCACTGCTCATGATCTGTATTACAAAAAAGTGAGACAGGAGTGAACACACTAATGTGTCAAGAGGAAACCATAAACACATAAAAAGCGCAGACTAATTAGAAGACAGATGAAACCGCACAACAACCCTGAGAGACTTTTAACAGGGCATGGGCTTCAGAGCAGCAATGTCACTGTCAGAGGCTTCCAGAAAACAAAACGGAGTCGGCCCCGTTAACACATGATCACTGATGTGATTTATCCTAATTAGTCCGAGCCAATTAGCAAAACTGTGCTGGATGGATTTCAGCTTGTTGAGATCGCGCTCAACAAAAAAAAAGTCCAGCTCCAATCATACAATGCTGTTGTTGTAAACAGGGAAATGGTGTAATGGGGAAAAAATCTTAAAACAAACTACAAAGAAACTAGTGTTGCCACTATCAATTACACTAGTTAAAGAGTAATCTACTGATTATTTTCATAATTAATTAAATAATTAGAGTTTAAAAAAAAAAAAAAAACAAGGCAAAACTAAAAAAGCCTATAAAACATTAATAAACTAAAAAAAGCAAATCGGAAACAACAGCAAAGACAGAACTGCAACAGCAAAGACAGAACCACAACAGCAAAGTCAGAACCGCAACAGCAAAGACAGAACCGCAACAGCAAAGACAGAAACGCAACAGCAAAGTCAGAAACGCAACAGCCAAGTCAGAAACGCAACAGCAAAGACAGAACCGCAGCAGCAAAGACAGAACCGCAACAGCAAAGACAGAACCGCAACAGCAAAGACAGAACCGCAACAGCAAAGACAGAACCACAACAGCAAACTCAGAAAGGCTAGAACAAAATCAGAAACGCAACAGCTAAGTCAGAAACGCAACAGCAATGTCAGAAACACAACAGCAAACTCAGAAAGGCTAGAACAAAATCAGAAACGCAACAGCCAAGTCAGAAACGCAATAGCCAAGTCAGAAACGCAACAGCCAAGTCAGAAACACAACAGCCAAGTCAGAACCACAACAGCAAAGACAGAAACGCAACAGCAAAGACAACCACAACAGCAAAGACAGAAACGCAACAGCAAAGACAGAACCGCAACAGCAAAGACAGAACCGCAACAGCAAGGACAGAACCGCAACAGCAAAGTCAGAAACGCAACAGCAAAGACAGAACCACAACAGCAAAGTCAGAAATGCAACAGCAAAGTCAGAAACGCAACAGCAAAGTCAGAAACGCAACAGCAAAGTCAGAAACGCAACAGCAAAGACAGAAACGCAACAGCAAAGACAGAACCACAACACCAAAGAGAAATGCAACAGCAAAGTCAGAACCACAACACCAAAGACAGAACCACAACACCAAAGAGAAACGCAACAGCAAAGTCAGAAACACAACAGCAAAGAAAGAAACACAACAGCAAAGACAGAACCACAACACCAAAGAGAAATGCAACAGCAATGTCAGAAAAGCAACAGCAAAGACAGAAACGCAACAGCAAAGACAGAACTGCAACACCAAAGAAAGAACCACAACAGCAAAGACAGAACCACAACACCAAAGAGAAAAGCAACAGCAAAGTCAGAAACACAACAGCAAACTCAGAAAGGCTACAGCAAAATCAGAAACACAACACCAAAGAGAAACGCAACAGCAAAGTCAGAAACGCAACAGCAAACTCAGAAAGGCTACAGCAAAATCAGAAACACAACACCAAAGAGAAACGCAACAGCAAAGTCAGAAACGCAACAGCAAAGACAGAAACGCAACAGCAAAGTTAGAAACGCAACAGCAAAGACAGAAACGCAACAGCAAAGACAGAAACGCAACAGCAAAGACAGAACCGCAACAGCAAAGACAGAACCACAACAGCAAAGACAGAACCACAAAAGCAAAATCAGAAACGCAACAACAAAGACAGAACCGCAACAGCAAACACAGAACCACAACACCAAAGAGAAATGCAACAGCAAAGTCAGAAACGCAACAGCAAAGACAGAAACGCAACAGCAAAGACAGAACCACAACACCAAAGAAAGAACCACAACAGCAAAGACAGAACCACAACACCAAAGAGAAAAGCAACAGCAAAGTCAGAAACACAACAGCAAAGACAGAACCACAACACCAAAGAGAAAAGCAACAGCAAAGTCAGAAACACAACAGCAAAGACAGAAACGCAACAGCAAAGACAGAAACGCAACAGCAAAGTTAGAAATGCAACAGCAAAGACAGAAACGCAACAGCAAAGACAGAAACGCAACAGCAAAGACAGAAAAGCAACAGCAAAGACAGAAAAGCAACAGCAAAGACAGAACCACAACAGCAAAGACAGAACCACAACACCAAAGAGAAATGCAACAGCAAAGTCAGAAACGCAACAGCAAAGACAGAAATGCAACAGCAAAGTTAGAAACGCAACAGCAAAGACAGAAACGCAACAGCAAAGACAGAAACGCAACAGCAAAGACAGAAATGCAACAGCAAAGTTAGAAACGCAACAGCAAACTCAGAAAGGCTACAGCAAAGTCAGAAACGCAACACCAAAGAGAAACGCAACAGCAAAGTCAGAAACGCAACAGCAAAGACAGAAACGCAACAGCAAAGTTAGAAACGCAACAGCAAAGACAGAAACGCAACAGCAAAGACAGAAACGCAACAGCAAAGACAGAACCACAACAGCAAAGACAGAACCACAACAGCAAAGTCAGAAACGCAACAACAAAGACAGAACCGCAACAGCAAACAAAGAACCACAACACCAAAGAGAAATGCAACAGCAAAGTCAGAAACGCAACAGCAAAGACAGAAATGCAACAGCAAAGTTAGAAATGCAACAGCAAAGACAGAAACACAACAGCAAAGACAGAACCACAACAGCAAAGACAGAAACGCAACAGCAAAGACAGAACCGCAACAGCAAACACAGAACCACAACATGAAAGAGAAATGCAACAGCAAAGACAGAAACGCAACAGCAAAGACAGAAACGCAACAGCAAAGTCAGAAACGCAACAGCAAAGACAGAAATGCAACAGCAAAGACAGAAACGCAACAGCAAAGTCAGAAACACAACAGCAAAGACAGACATGTCAAAGCAAACTCAGAAACAAAACAGTACATTTAAAAATAGCAGTAGCAAACTCACAAATGCTACAGCAAATTCATAAATTTAGAAACATTCTAATTTGTGTTTTCAAATTTGCTGTAGTGTTTTCTACTTTGCTGTTTTTTTTATTTTTGTTGTGCTTTTTGTTCTGCACTTAAGACCTCCATGCCAAAAACGGCATGCTAAAAATGGACAGTAAAATTTTAAACCATGCATAGCATTTGAACGGTTCAGAAATAGCTTATTGTTAAAAAAAAAAAAAGATAAACTCGAAAACCTTTAAAAAACTATATGTCAAAAAATGCATAGAAATATGAATGTCATTCAGACTCTAACTATACGAGGGAGCAGAATGGGAATTTAAAATAAGCATGGTCATCATCTTAACTGCCAACTGATCACTGCTGATCAATCACATTTCATTTCATGTTTTTTAATTGATCGAGATGAACTGATTACTTCTGGAAGATGTAGCAACAGCTAATTCAATGGTAGCCGTTCTGATGGCTCACCTGAGTATTTGCGCCGTTTGGCTTGGCAGGCCTGTGTACAGGTGGATGGCTTTAAGCTTCTTCTTCCAGTTTGCATTGTACCCGGCCAGTTCTTTGAAGAACTGTTTCCTCCAGTATCCCTCAGGCCTTTCTTGTATGCCAACCACACTCAGGCCATCTGTCACCTCATCTATTAGCCGGGGATTCTTCTTTTTCGCTTGCTGGCCAGCATAAAACCGATACCACATAGCACTAGAGTAAACAACAGTACATTATTAGAACTGACCAAATGGGAATTGTGTGTAGAAGCTCTTAAACAGACCAACATGGAAACAAAACTCACTTGTGTCCCTAATATGCATCTAAGTAGTGCTGTACACTACAGGTATTGATGAACTTCAGCATCAAGAGATCAACTTCAAGAGTTAATGAAGCCTGAGTGCTGATACACTATGCTGAAAGAACGTTTACAAACCTGATGTTTTGGTTGGATTGTTTTGTACTGGTTTCTTCTCTTAAATGAGGAAATGGCTTTTCGGCATAATGTCTGCATAATTAACTAATTAAGATGAAAACAACGTCGTTCAGAGCGGTTTGGTGTGAAATGCTCCATTCTAGAGAAACATTTCGAGTCAGAATTGTTCACAATGGTGATGATAGGAACCAGACATGCACCTCTAAAAGCTCCATCACAGAAGATTATTACATGAAACGGTTATGAAGTACAATGAATCATTTCACCCCAAACCACTCTGAATTACTTTGTTTACATCTCAACCACCAAATCATGCTGTATTTTTTTAACCTTGAGTTTAAATAATGACTTCTTTTCTTGGGATTTTGAGATACTATGTTATCTTATGAAATAATGAGTTATTAAGTTATTACGTAACAACAGGATTGTTTTCAGGATAATAATGAAAGGCCACTATAATGAGATAATAGGTCATTATTTTCATCTAGCAAGACATTATTTTCAACACAGTAAGTAAATATTTTGAGATGTCCTTAAAAAATAAGTCATTATTCTGACATGGTCAGTCATTATCATGAGTGAGATCAAAAAGTCAAACTTTTGAGAAAATATGTTCTTCTTTCAAAATAATTATAAATAAACTGCATGTTAACAGGGATGCTTCTGTTTATGGATTTTAGTGTTATCATGGATGTAACTGCAGTTATCAATATCATGTATCACACAGAACATGGTCAAGTCGTGTATGAAAGCATTCTAAACTAAAATGTACTTGTTGTTGGCCAGCTCCTGAAAGCGCTTGTTGACAAAGCCGAAGCAGAAGAGCGACCCTGCATCCAAATAAGAGAGAATCTTCAGGATGACCTCAGGTGGCATCCTAGTCAAAGTAAAAAATAAGCATATACTTCGCAGTGTCCTCTGTTAATACTGAGGTTTTAAAATGCCATTAAAATCCACTTGAGCTAATTCAGTTTGCAGCCATTATTCAATTAAAGACAGCTGAGTGAGGGCCATTAAAAGTAAACATGTGAAAGAATGAGTCTGTGAAATAGCTGAACTACTCTGGTTTTTCAGCTCACCTCTCTATGTAGTTTTCAGAAGTTTTGACAGAAAATCGGGACCGACTTCTGGGATTTTTCATTGACTTCTGTGCCATAGTGCGTTTCGGTCTGTTGAAAGAAACCATATTGTTTAAAGGGGTGAGTAGAACAGTCGGATGCAAATGTTTGGGTGCCCCTGGTTCAGTCGGATGCAAACGTTAGGGCATATTTCATATTTATGTTTTATTTGTTCCCTCAGCAAACTTCACAAATAAATAGAAATTGTGGACTAAAATGTGTGTGTTCTCTGTAGAGGATGTGTTAACTTTTTTCACTTAATACTTAATTTGATGTTCAAACATCAATTGATGTTCAAAAAAGCATAAGACCTGTATCGAGTTAGATTTACTCAGTTATACATTGATCAGCCATAACATAACACCTCCTTGTTTCTACACTCATTGTCCCATTTTATCAGCTCCACTTACCATATTGTGCACTTTGTAGTTTTTTAATTACAGATTGTAGTCCATCTGTGTCTCTGCTCCCTTTCTATTAGCTCCCTTTCACCCTGTCCTTCAATGGTCAGGACCCCCGCAGAGCAGGTGTTATTTGGTGGTGTTATTCTCAGCACTGCAGTGACACTGACGTGGTGGTAGTGTGTTAGTGTGCTTTGTGCTGGTACAAGTACATTAGACGGGAGTTTTTAAACACTGTGCCCACTCACTGTCCACTCTATTAAACAAACCTACCTTGTTGATCCACCTTCTAGGTGTAAAGTCAGAGAAAGCAGCTCCTTTGTTGCTGTAAAGTTTGTGTTATTCATCCTCTAGTGGTCTTAGGACACTGCCCAAAGGACTGTTGACTGGATATGTTTAGTTGGTCAGTTATTCTCAGTGCAGCAGTGACACTAACCATTAAAGAAGAGGGTGTCGCGGCTAACCAAGTATGCAGAGTAACAGATCGACTACACTGTATAACTATACAAATACAAAGTGCACCTGTATGGTAAGTGGATCTGCTAAAATGGACAATGAGTGTAGATACAATGAGGTGGTTTTAATGTTATGGCTGATCGGTGTACGTACTTGCTCACTTCTCATCACTTTAGCATTTTATTTTCGACCAAAAGGATCCAAAAAGAGAAAAACACAGTCGTACCACCTTCAGCTCCTATGCTAATAGATGCTGGGTGCACCAGTGCAGTTAGGTAATCCGGTCCTACAGGAGTTTTTGGAAGTTTGGAAGATCTTTTTTACTTAGATTGTTTGTTTTTTTCTAGGCCACTTTTACTTCAGCTCGAACGATTTCTACTTCATTGAAGTAACAACACTTTTACTGCAGTAACAGTTTTGAACTCCTTTTCCTTTCTGCTAGCAGACGCGGTTAGCTGTAACGTTAAGGTTAACAAAGCCAGTAACTCAGCCTCTTAACCTACCTCTGTGAGTGTAAGTGAGTCGAGGACATTTTCCGTCTTCTTTTTTCTCTTAAACTCCACCACATTCAGTTTAGCAGTTTACAATTCTCCAATAATTCTCCAGTTTCTGTCTTTTACAGGCAGTAAGAAACTACTGGGCTCATGGTCGCGTCCTGTCGTCATAGTAACGCGGCTAACGCCGTGACCATGGAAACATGACCAACAATCCACCCCGTAGTACTAATATAGGCAACGCCGTAAGCTCAGCAATCGTAGTAACATAATCATAATAGTCGCAGTAACGCCAGAGCCGTCACCGTGTTCGGTAGCCATGGTAACGTGACCATCGCCATTTCCACGGTAACACGGGTTTATGTATGGAGTTTGGCAGAAATTCATTTAAGTGAAATGTCCGTTTAAGTGAACATAAAGTTCATATTTTGTGCACATGTTAATTAACTCCTCACAGAGCGGCGCAACTGGACTTATTTAGACTAACATTCGTTTTAAAAACAAGCTAAAAAGAAGCCTACATGACTTTTTATTCCACATTCGCTCCGCTTTAAAACCATATCCGTTTCCTCTCGCAAAGTAATTCGCATTGGCTGATTGGCTGTCTGTTAGAAACGTCATTTCCTCGGACTGTGCGCCACTTGCACTCTGGTTATTGTAGTTTTCAGGTATAGCAGTTAGCTTAACACTGTTAATCAGCTAATAATTGAAGACTTTGGTCAACAGTTTGTAGCGCATAAATATTTTTGGACGAGTGTACACTTTAGTTTCAAGATAATGTGTAATTTATTTTTGCTATTATTATTATTATTATTAGTAGTAGTAGTAGTAGTAGTAGTAGTAGTAGTATTGAATATATTTAAAAATTCCTAACAACTTCATTGATTTTTCACCATTATTTCCAGCAAAATAGTTAGAGGAAATGTGATTTATGAAAAAGGTGTTCTTGATTTTCCTAAATATGTTCGTAACTCTAAGCACTAAAACATGTTTGTAAAATTGTTGAAATATATTGTTAAATGTTAAATCAGCATGCCTTTTCTTATCTGCAATTCATTTTTCATTCTTCATAATCATGGAATCACACAGAGTGTTCAGTTCCACCCCAATTCAGGAAACGCTAGTGATATATCCAAAATAGCCAGATATGTTCAGATCATAAATCTGTATATTAGAGATTTGGCTGCATAGCTGAGGTCTGAGCCAAGTGTGATGTCAATTAGCTATTAAAATCACATTTAAACATCAGATCAACAACAGTTACTTAAGTACTTAAAGGGAAATTCCACCAATATTTCAAAATTTCTGCATAACTAAATGGTTAAGATGCAAACAAAGTCATTCAGAGCGGTTTAGTGTGAAATGCTCTTTTCTAGAGAAACCTACAGAGCAATTGCTCACAGTGGTGGTGACAGGAATCAGACATCCACATCTAAAGTCTGATGCCTGAGATATTGTTTTACAATCATTTTGAGAAGGTTTTGCCCTGAAATGTACTTTTTTTACTCTAGTCACAGTAGAGCGGTACACGCAGGCACTATGATATCCAAAGAAAACATATTTTTGTCAAATTTCCGACTATTTTACCATCATCACTGTTAAATCTCAGAAGACATGTGTAGGTTCCCTGGTGGTTTTGGATAGTAAAGAAATTGTCTATATTTGCACTGTGGACATCACCAGTGCAATGACATCTATGTCTCTACAATGTACATATTTAATATCAAACCACTGTGAGTGACTGTTTACATCACAACCATAGACATGCAAACAAGCTTCAGGGGTTAAACACCTGAACCCAATCAAGCTGAGTGTTTTTTACTTGTGAGTGAGAGCCTTCCTTTGTTTCATTCGCTTGAGGAGCTGCGAGGGTACCCAAAGCTGGACCCCCGTGACCCTTCAGCCTGACATTTGATGTTTTTCCACTCGTCCTTCTCTTAGCTGTGGGTCAGTCACTGCTCTCGGACACTTTAATGTCAGTTTCTGCATGGCCTGCCATTCCTCACCGACGGAGCTATATCTGTCAAACGAGCTGGCTTTGGTTACAGCTTTAGCTGTAGCGCCTGTCAGACAAAGTGCAAATTTACCTGATTATAGAACGAGCCAAAAAGCACAAGACTGTTCTATAATTGCAGATTTGAAATGTGAGCTGTTTTTAAATATGATGCGTGCAGTCTTTTCATGTCATCGCGTTAGATTGGAAAGGCATGAAACTGTGTCAGTTTGTGATTTTTTCATTTATATTGCTACATTGAAAACAAGTGCTTTGAGTTTACTTGATTGAAATGTGTACAGTGGTTCTACATGAATAAAATATATTACAACAACACATTATGTAAGTAAGTTATGAAAGAGCAAAATGAAGGACAATAATTAAGTTGGTGTTATATGTTTTATTCATGCGGAAGTGATTCAAAGCATAGCGTGTTAGAAAGCTAATAAAATATTCATAGAAATGTATGAATTTTGTGTGGAACGTGTTTCAAACATGGGCAAACTGGGTGTTTGTCATGAGAAATGTACCACGGACAGAGCACCATGCCATATAGCATCGTTATGTCAGTATTTAAGTGAATTTCTTCAAACTGAAGTGGTTCATTTTTCAGGAGATATTTTTGATGAGGTTATAAATAAGATTATGCACTTGCATTAGGAAGGAGAAAAAAGTGGGCAAAAAAAGTTTCCAACATTGAAGTTCAAAAATGGATTAAAACTACAGAGAAAATGGGACCTTCTAACAACCACCTAAAAGACCTGGTAGACCACCAAAACTGTACTATTATGGATTATATTATGGATCATAGTTGGTTTTACTTGTAACGGCTGAGAGGGATCTCTTGATGTTGGCACTCTGACCTCATGTTTAAAAGGAGGTGGTGCAGCGATGCGAACAAAAAACAATGTAAGACAACTGTGCTCTTTACTCTTGTTCCACATATGTGAACAGCTCTATGATGTCTTTTTAAAGTGATATGTAGAAAAAAATAAAAACACATTTTGATGCTCTTTTAAGCAACAAAAAAAATATTTTTTCAAAAAAATCTGGATTATTATTATTTTTTTTTTTTTTTTGTAATTTATACATAGATGCATAGAATATTTACATTGTATGTTAATATGGATTGGGTGTGTCATTTTTGTTTGTATATTTGAACATAAAGACCCTAAGATATAAACATAATATAAAGATGGATGTGATATAAAGGTCCCCCCATCACACACCCCCCCCCCCCACCCCCACCCCCCCGGACTAATTCATCCATATCGGTGCGGCCACTTTATGTAATATCGCCAATTAGCAACTTTGAAGAGTTGAGAGTGACAGTTAATTAAAGAGGTTAAGTGAAGGTTCAACAGTTTTACACACTCTGAGAGGAAGTGTCAAAGCCAGCATCAAACACACACACACACACACACACACACACACACACACACACACACACACACACACACACACTGCTTACTGTTTCCAAAACTTTAGTCACTGTTTCAATGTCATCAGTTCACACAGTGAGGTCAAGAACTGAACAAGCAACTAACGACTTATTTGTCAACTTTGCTAATTAGCAAATGTTAGACGGGTCAAAAATGTCCACAGGCCAAGCAGAGCGTTTCATTACTCTTCATACCTCTTCAAAAACACATCTACAATGAAAAAGGCACTGATTCAATCATGTTTTTGTCAAAAAGATTTTTGACAAAACTATATATAAAAAAATAAATAGGTGTATGCAAAAGCCCAGTCAAATAACGTGTTTTGTTCATTTTACTGATCTGACAGAAAATAATTTAGAGAACACATTTAAATGCCACATTTTTTCCTGTTAATTTTAGTTAATTTGAGTTTAACATGTTGAACAAAACACAATTTATGAAATGTGCTTTGTAACTTTCACACAGATCAATATTTCTTGTTTTCTAATATGTTAAATTCAGCAAATAAACAGTGATTATGCATTAAAATGTGCATAAGTGTGTTCTCTGCAGAGGATCTGTTAACTTATTCTCACTATATAAAGATATAATTTGACTGGGGTGCCCAAACTTTTGCATCCGACGGCATACACTCACCAACCACTTTATTAGGAACACCATTACACCTACTCATTGATGCAGCTACCTAATCAGCCAATCATGTGGCAGCACTGCAGTCCATGAAATTATGCAGATACTGGACAGCAGCTTCAGGTAATGAATCCATCAGAATGGATTTAAGAATGTGATCTCAGTGATTTTAACTGTGGCATGATGGATGGTGTGAGATGGTTTGAGTATTTCTATAACTGCTGATCTCCTGGGAATAGAGTTTACTCAGAATGGTGCAATAAAGAAAAAACATCCAGTGAGGAGCAGTTTGTAGATGGAACCACTTTGTTGGTGAGAGAGGTCAACAGAGAGTGGCCAAACTGGTTAGAGCTGACAGAAAGACTACAGTAACTCAGATAACCACTCTGTACAATTATGATGAGCATGTCAGAATGCACAACATGTTTAACCTTAAGGTGGATGGGCTACAACAGCAGACGACCATGTCTAAAGCCAATCTGAGTGTTGTTGCTGAAGATGTGCATGCCTTTATGGCCACAACTTACCCATCTTCTAATAGCTACTTCCAGGATTATAATGCATCGTATCACAAAGTAAAAGTCATTTCAAACTGGTTTCATGAACATGATAATGTGGTCAGTGTTCTTCAGTGGCCTTCTCAGTCAGTGGATCTGTATACAGTAGAATTCTTCTGGGATGTCGTGGAACAAGACATTTGCAGCATTAAAGTGCACCTGAAAAATCTGCAAACATGATCTCACATCAAGTAGGGTAATGGTGCAATCATGCCAACATGTACCAGAATCTCAAAAGAAATTTGGTTTCTACCATCTTTTGGAATCCATGCCATGAACAGTTGAAGCTGTTCTGAAAGCAAAGGGAGGCCCTACAACCCAATATTAGTATAGTATTCATTTAACAGTGCTCAGTGAGTGTAATAGTTTTAGCCATCATGAAATTTATTTAAAACTATTTATCTGTGCAGGAACTTTGCTTTTGTTAGAAACATACTATATAATAAACATAAACAGAGTAAGCCAGGAGCAGAATGTATTATTTTCAGTGAAGTTATGAACATGTAAGTTAGAAGAATACACTTGGAAGAATATAAGTTTGGTTCCTGACTTTTTGCTGAGCTCCAGCCATCACAGTAATGCAATTCCATAAACAGCATCTGATTTAACATGTTTTCATGTCACTGCTGAAAAGCAAAGAGTTTTGGTCAGTTGATGGAAATTTGTTGAAGTTAAGTGGTGTTATGATTGTTTCGCTTGTGACAAAACGGAATGTACATTTTCTTTATTCTTGTTTTATTCTTGTCTTTAGTCTTGTTTTTTGATTTTAGATGAAAATCTTTAATCTATGTTTACAACTCTGTTTCCAAAAAAGCTGGAACGTTTTGTAAAAGAAAACAGATTCCAGTCATGTGGAAATAATTTAAATCCTTTATTAATTTATAAATAGTAGAAAGACATCATATGAAATGAAACTAAGACATCATCTCACACCTACGTAGGGTAATTGGCGACAAGTCAGCAACATGATTGGGTATAAAAGAACATCTCAGAGAGGCTGAGTCTTTCAGAAGTAAAGATGAGGAGGGGTTCACCACTCTGTGGAAGACTGCACAAGCAAATAGTGCAACAAAATGAATGTAAAATAGCATTGTATATGGTAAAAAAATTCATTGAATATGGTAAATAATATCATTAAAAGATTCAGAAAATCCAGAAAAATCTCTGTATGCATGGGACAAGGCTGAAAGCCAATATTGGCTAGTCGTGATCTTTGGGCCCTCAGGTAGCACTACATTAAAACAGATACAATTCTGTAGTGTAAATCACTGCATGGGCTCAGGAACACTTCCATAAACCACTGTCTGTGAAAACAGTGTTTATTGCTGCATCCACAAATGCAAGTTAAAACTCTACCTTGCAAAGAAGAAACCATATATAGACAGGATCAAAAACACCACCGCCTTATCTGGGCCTGAGCTCATTTAAGTTGGACTGAGGTGAAGTGGAAAAGTATCCTGTGGTCTAATGAATCAAAGTTTGAAATTCTTTTTGGACACCATTCCCTGGGCTAAAGAGGAGAGGGACCATCTAGCTTATTGCCAGTGCAAGGTTCAAAAGGCAGCATCCATGATGGTATAGGACTGCATTAGTACACATGATATATGTACAGGCCTTAAAGCAACATATCCTGCCATCAAGATGACATCTTTTTCAGAGAAGGCTTTGCTTATTTCAGCAAGATGATGCCAAACCACATTCCGCATGTATTACAACAACATGGCTCCATAGTAAAAGAGTCCAGGTGCTTAAGTGGCCTGCTTGCAGTTAAAACTTGCCACTTATTGAAAACCTTTTATGCATTATGAAATAAAAAATATGACCCTGAACTGTTGAGCAGCTAAAATCCTAGATCAATGAGGAATGGCGTCAAATTCAAAGTGGGCATGTATTTTTCAAAAAACAATAACATTTCTCAATTTAAACAATTGATATGTTTTCTTCATACTATTTTCAAGGAAATATCATTTACACATCGTTGTACGCAGCTTTCATGTTCATTTTGTGCAGCGACCACCTCCTTGTTTCTACGGTCATTGTCCATTTTATCGGCTCCACTTACTATATAGGTGCACTTTGCAATTCTACAATTACAGACTGTAGTCCATCTGTTTCTCTGATACGTTGTTAGCCCCCTTTTACCCTTTCTTCAGTGGTCAGGACCCGCATGGACCCTCACAGAGCAGGCACACTGATGTGGTGGTGTGTTAGTATGTGTTGCGCTGGTCTGAGTGGATCAGACACAGCAGTGCTGCTGGAGTTTTTGAACACCTCAGTGTCACTGTTGGCTCACTCCAGCCAACAGTGTCCTGTGACCAGTGATGAAGGACTAGAGGATGACCAATGCAAACTGTGCAGCAGCAGATGAGCTATCATCTCTGACTTTACATCTACAAGGTGGACTGACAAGGTAGGAGGGTCTAATAGAGAGGACAGAGAGTGGACACAATGTTTAAAAACTCCAGCAGCACTTCAGCAGCACTGCCTGATCCACCACTCAAAAAGTACCTGCTCTGTGAGGGTCCATGGGGGTCCTGACCACTGAAGAACATATATATATATATATGTATATATATATGTATTTACTTCTTGTTCTCATAATTATTTAATAAGACATCTAAAAATATTTTGGTTTGAATAGTTTATACTTAAATTAGCATTGAATAAGTTATTACTGCATAATTGCACATGACCAAAGATGAATATATTAATATTAATATGACATTGTGTTTAACACATACAAGAAACATCAATGCTATATTAAGATTAATAACACCTTTTTTAGAGAAATGTGTGAAATTGCAGTGTCAGCTGTTATTCTTCATCCACCTGGACATACCACCTCTAAAAACTTCCTCACAGAACATTATCATGTAAATGGTTATGAATATGCTGCCTGATGTCTGAGACGCTGCCTTAAAAAGCATAGTCTTAAAAAGATTTTGGCCTGAAATGTAATTTCTAAGAATACATTCATAGTGGAGCGGCATGTGCAGGGTGTTGTGAGGCTGAATAGCCCCCCCAAAAAAATCATCATTATTTTTTATCATAATTTTATTATTATTTAATATCATTAACATTACATATAAAAACTCAGAAGACTACTGTATGTTCACTGGTGGTTTTGGATAGTAAATAAAACGGCTATATTTGTGTTGTAGTCATTGTGACCCCTGGTTCCTATCAACACCACTTTAAAGAAGTCTGAGTTGGTAAGTAGTTCTCTACAGATATAGATAGATAGACAATTAGAGAGGTGTTAATAGCAAAAGACTGTAAAATGGTATAATGATGTGTAAATATTCAAATCCAGTAAATTCAGTGCATCACTTTTTTCTCAGAGTAACAGGACTAACACACGTTTTCCACTGGATGGAGCTGCAGCACCTTCTGTTCTTCTCTTCCATCTGCGAGCTAAAGCAGGTGCTATAGGCCTGGATGCCCATCAGTTACGTGGACGGAGCTAAGAGGCAGCAGTTTGTTTGCTCTTTTTCTTTTTTTTCCTCTCACATTTAAACCCGCATGATCTTCATTCCATCGGCTTCTCCAAAAGGCGCTCAGGTATCAGGGTTGAGTCCACGCTGAAGCTTTTCTACCTCCAGGTTTGCTCTTTCTAAAGCTCAGCAGGTCTTCTGAAGGGTTCAGGCTGCTGCTGCTGCTGCTGAGGCTGAATAAATGCGGATGGGGAGGGAATCACCCTTATAAAAAAGCAAAGGAGTGACTGCTCTTGCCCAGTCCTACTCTCATCCTCCGGGCTGCTGCCGCTGCTACAAAGCAATGGACTTAACAGGTAAAACACCCATGATACACATGTGCGCTGTGAGAGGGAATATGGTGAGGCAAAAATTTTAAAAGAAAGAGAGAGAGAAGCTGTCTAAGCTGAATGGAATGGCTGGAAATGGTGATCCCACTGCAGATTACTTGTGAAAATCTAGATGTTGCAAAGTTGCGTGGATGAAAAAATGTTTTTTTTTGTATATTTTAGAGTCAAAGATCAACCTCAATGTGAAAGAATGCATGCTTTAGATTTCCATATGGTGGTTTGGATGCATTTGAGTGAGGCATGGATGCAGATTCATTGATGCAAATGTTTTTGTCTTTTTAAAGTTTGTTGTTATGCCTACATTTTGGCTTTTTTCTGTATTCACATATGATGCACACATGAATGGTCCTATATTGTGGTCTTATTTCCTTTGTTGATGCATGATAAGTGCATTAGCAGGGCTCTTTATTAGGTTTAAACACGATCAGCACGTTAGTTGTGGACTAGTAAGTTGCAGGATGTGGCTATAGATTTCCTTGTTTTCTTTTTATTCCCAGAAGACACGAAGCAAGTGCTGTGAAGATCGAGTGGATATCAGCTGATGCGCACAGGAGGAGGAGGTGGAGGAGGAGAAGGAGGAGGAGGGGGAGAAAGCATCAGTTAGAGAGAGAGAGAGAGAGAGAGAGAGACAGAGATTGGAGCAGGTGATAGAGCCACACAGTAAACCTCCAAGGGGCTGATCTCCAGTCTGATTGCGCGCGGGACTCTCTCTCTCGGTCGTGCCGTGTGTGTGATCATGGTGCCAGCCGCGTCCGCGTGCCCCGGACTCCTCCACGCCATGCTCGCGCTCTTCGTCCTGCTGCTGGCGGGTGCCGGACAGTTGTGCCTCGCGCAGAATGACACGGAGCCCATCGTGCTGGAGGGGAAGTGCCTCGTGGTGTGTGACTCGAACCCCTCCTCGGACGGGGGGGTAACCTCTTCGCTCGGGATCTCCGTGCGCTCCGGAAGCGCCAAAGTGGCCTTCTCCGCCGTGCGCGGGACCAACCACGAGCCATCCGAGATGAGCAACACCTCCATGACCATCTACTTCGACCAGGTCAGGGGTTATGAGGGAAAGTTTGCTGCCCGCGCGGATTTTAGGCTAAAACTTTTTTCCCCCCGAAACGCTGAAGCTCAGCGCGCGCTAAAGCTGTAATATCACGCAGAGCTACAGTGGCTAGGGGGGCTTCACTACTGCATGGGCTATTGCACTGAAAAATGGGGTAGTTCACTATTTGTATAGGGTCTCTCACTGTTGCGTGGGTTATTTTACTATTATATAGGGTGATTGAGGTTGCTCACCATGTCGCTAATATAGGTGGTTTGTTTCACTATTATGTGAGGCATTTAATCTATAATATGGGCTTTTGTGCTATTGTATATACTGTTATATGGGGGATTCTGCGATATGTATGGAGTAGCTCACCATCATTTGGTGTATTGAGTTGTAATAAGGAATATTTCACTAGTTTCTCATCATTATTTCTGTTTTTGTACAGTATTTTGCAATATGTATGGCATATTTCACTACTATCACTATGATGTGGGGTATTCAGTTTTAGCATAAGATATTTCACTATGTCTCACTATTATATGTGCTGTTGTACTGGGTGTTTTTCGGTTTGTATGAAGTAGCTCACTTTTATACGGGGGGTTCATATTGTAACATGGAATATTTCGCTATTTCTCACTATTGACATGTGTTATATGGGGGTATTATATTGGGTATTC
This sequence comes from Pygocentrus nattereri, assembly GCF_015220715.1. Taxonomy (NCBI): domain Eukaryota; kingdom Metazoa; phylum Chordata; class Actinopteri; order Characiformes; family Serrasalmidae; genus Pygocentrus; species Pygocentrus nattereri. The sequence goes on along the minus strand of NC_051234.1, from coordinate 19,172,205 downwards.
AGTTGTAATAGGGTACTTTTCATTATTTCTCACTACGATATGTACAGTTGTATGGGGTATTTCACTATTATGACTATCACAAAGAGGTTTTCAGTTGTAATGTGATACTTTACCGTTCATCTCCGCTGCTTTGTGGGGTATTTTATTATTTGTCTGGAGTAGTATACATGTTATCATGTGGGACGTGAGCTAGTGGTCGTTTATTTTTCGTGCTTAGCTCAGATGAAGCAAAATATAAAGGCTGTAGCCCAATAACTCGGCTGTTACGGGAGTTACAGTGGTCCAACGAGAACTAGAACAGCAGCAGGTTTGAGCGAAAGTTGATTCCGGACAGGTCCGTCAGTTTTACACACACACACACACACACACACACACACACACACACACACACACACACACACACACATTTTCTAAGCCGCTTCTCCGTCAAAGAAACTGCTCTTCATCTTCCATCCTACACCCGTTTTTCTGACGCGTGCCGTCTCTGCTGTGGCTGCAGGTGCTGGTGAACATCGGTAATCATTTCGATCTGAAGGCGAGCGTCTTCACGGCGCCGAGGAGAGGCATCTACAGCTTCAGCTTTCACGTGGTGAAGGTGTACAACAGACAAACCATACAGGTGAGCAGAAACGCATGCTTTAACCCCCAGCACCCCCCTCCCTCCTTATCCCCTCCCCAAACAAACACCCCCACCTTTCCAATGTTGGTCAGTGTCCAAATGTATCCAAATGAGCTTTTACGCATTTGGCGCGTTATTACGCGCGGCCCATATGGCAACCCAGAGCAGCGCGGGTGAACGGATGACGAATGGATGATAGACTGCTGATGAAAGGATGATGAAAGGATGATGAGTGAGCTCTGTGTCGTTGTTCAGGTGAACCTGATGCAGAACGAGTACCCGGTCATATCGGCGTTCGCCGGAGATCAGGACGTCACGCGGGAAGCTGCGAGCAACGGAGTGCTGCTGATGGTGGAACGAGACGACCGGGTGTATTTGAAACTGGAGAGGGGAAACCTCATGGGAGGATGGAAATATTCCACGTTTTCTGGATTTCTAGTGTTCCCGCTATAACTGCTCTCGCCTCCGCCTTGTTCTGAAGAAGATGACAACCCGAACCTGGCGACGCGAGTGGCGCGCAAACCCAAAAAATATGAGTATAAAAACACAACAGCACACGAAACAAAAGAAAAACAAAAGAGCAAAGTTAAATACGGACTTGTGAACGCGTGGAGTTTTATGATTTATATTATCCTGCATCCAAGAGGCCAGCGCAGACTCGAGGATGAAACTTTAGGATGCTGATGCTGATTGGTTGTTGGATTTTATCCATGGGGGGAGAAAAACCCGTGAAACTGTCTCCAGCTGACTTTGGCCTGGACAACTCTACACTAGAACTATGAAGGCGAAGCTGTTCTGTTTAAGACGAGAAACTCTAAACCCTGAACTGCGCGCGTGTAATCGATGCTTCACGTCGTTTGTGTACAGCCTTAAGTGGAGCTGAGGACGATCCAGAGTCAAGAGAGAGAGAGAGAGAGAGAAAGAGCGAGAGAGAGAGAGAGAGAGTGTGTGTGTGTGTGAGAGAGAGAGCTTCTACAGCCTGAAGCATTTTTTTTGCACGAACGGAAGATTCCAGTTTTTGTGGTGTTTTCATGGTGTTACGTTTGGATGCTCAACATATTTGGACAAAGTGCCAAAACAGTGGGCCGCCAACTATACGGTGATCATTAAAAGAGAGAAAAAATACATATATACATATATAAATATAATAATGGAGACAACGTAAAACTTTTACTGACCATCTATCTAATCTATACCAATTCATAATCACATGGTGTGTGCTGCTACATTCCGGATTTGCGTAACTTTGACTGATTTAGTGTTCAGTGACATTGATCACAAATGTGCATTGTGGGGAAAAAAATGAGAAAAGAAAAAAATCCCTATATGATGTCCCGCCTAATAAAATATTGTATTGTATCTATTCAGTCTTTTTTATTATTATTATTATTCTTATTATTATTATCATCATTACAAAAAACTATTTTATGCACACTCGTATTGCCGAACAACAGCAATTTATAACTAACGGACTAAATAAATAAATAAACAAATGCACATACAATCAATTTCTTTACGAAATGATTGATTGGAGATAATAATGAGCTCCTGTAAAAGCAAGAGGCTTATGTGGCCTATTGGTTTTAATGCAGGCACCGCTCGAGCCCATCTCCACGGTGCTGAACTATCAGGTTATTTCCCCTTTAATTCGGCACCAGGTGCTCTGCATGGTGCTGAAATAAAGCAGCCCATTCCAGCCCTTATTAAATACACGGCGCTCTCCATGGTGCTGAATTTAAACAAGGTTAACGCTTAAGCGGATTCGAACACACGCAAAGAGAAGAACACGTGCACATCTGTTATAATCAACACATGCAATCTAAGATCTAAATATTCTGTTCTCTAATGATTGAAGGACAATTCCACCAATTTTTGTACATTTCAGTGCAACTCAGTGGATGAACAACAGTCATTCAGATTGGTTTGATGCGAACTGGTTCACTGTGGAGACTCAGATTTCTTTATAGTTGTGGTGATAGGAAACAGGGGTCATGATGTCTACTCAAAACTTGAGACTTGAGTCTTGAAACAATGTGTCCGACATCAGGCAGCGCACTTACAACCATTTCATAAGGTTTAGAGGTGGACTTCTGGTTCCTATCACCGCCACTGTGAACAATTCAGACTTTCTAGGAGGGAGCATTTCACACCAAATCACTCTGAAATCTTCCTCTCACTCTCTCTTGCTCTCTCTCTCTCTCTCTCTCTCTCTCTCACACACACACACACACACACACACACACTCACACACACTATTACACATATGAACAAACTCACCACAAACGCTGTATTGACGACAAAGTTCATATTTAAATAGTAAAAAAATTAATCATAGACCTAGATCAAGTTTACTTAGACAGTGAATGGGACAATATCTTGCTTAAAGGACCTCTGCTGTAAAAAAAAAAAAAAAGAATAAAAAAAAAAAATTCTGTGATGTTTTTTATTAGAGGGTTTGTTGTAGTATGACGACATTGTTAAAGTTTCAAAGCCCACAATTTACTCCCAACTGAGTGTAGTTCATAAATAGAAGCTAAGCCCATTTGGAATTGATTATTTTTGTGATGTCACGAAAAGTATCTGCCTATTCAGCAGTTTAGTCCCACCCACTCACACTGAAGTTACATGGAGTGTTTCAGCCTGGACTATTTTTTGACTAAGGCACAGCCAATCAGAACAGAGTTTAATTACACATCAGTCTTAAAGGTACAGTAACAAAAACAGACTGTCCTACAGAAAAAGAGGCAAACATTTTAAGTGGGACCTAAGAGAAATAAATGAAACGCAAGGAAAGTGTAGGTGTTTTGTATTTTCATTTCATGAAATACAATCTGACCAATCTTTACTGATCTGCGAATATTCTAATCTAATCTAATCTAATCTAATCTATGAATTAAAAGCGTTTATGACATCACTACACTATCATCATTATTGTTTGGTAAAAAATGTACATAAAGAATCATTTATTTGACTATATGTTTTGGACATTCATTCTCTTGTGTTCTCAGGAAAAAATGTACTAAACTGTCAGTGTAGTGGAATGCTGGAGGGAACGTCTTAAGGATCTTTAGACAGGCAACATAACTGCGCCATATTCCACTGTCATTATGCTTTTGTAACGTCTTGTTTAAGATGTATTTTATTTACTTCAGAGACAGTCTGATCTTGAATGTTGAATACTGACCTGTTATTAATCTAATCTAATCTAATCTAATCTAATCTAATCTAATCTAATCTAATCTAATCTAATCTAAGTTTAATTAAAAAGCTGTTATGGTTAAGAGATAATGTTGTAAACATCATCAACATAATTTTTCTCGTCTAGTTTAAATACACATAAAGAGTCATTGATTTTCCTTGTTGTCTCGGTAAATGTTCACTCCTATTGTTCTAGGGAAAAAGGTACTGAACTGGCACTGCAGTGGAACACCGAAGGGGTGTCTTTAGCACCTTTACTTAGGACAAATATTTGTACTATATTCTAGTGCAAATATGTTTTTACACTATCTTGCTTAAGACGTATTTTAATTACTGCCAAGACAATCTGGTCTAGAATATATTGATCTACTAATAATCTAATCTAATCTAATCTAATATAATCTAATCTAATCTGCTATATGCTACTTTACTTCTATTCTATTCTATTTTATACTATTCTCTAGAAAGTTTATCATATAGTTGAATTAAAAAGCTTTTATGACATCACCACACTACTGTCGTTAATGTCTGGTTTAAAATATCTATAAAGACTCGTTCATTCTGTGGTCAGTAAGTGTACCTGATAAACATTCTTTCATGTTGTTTTTAGGAAAAAAAGGTATAAAACTGTCACTGTGGTGGAAAATTGAAAAGAACATCTTAGGACTTAGAACTATTTGGACAATATTCCATTGCAATTGGAGTGGGTAATATATATATATATATATATATATATATATATATATATATATATATATATATATATATATAACATACAAAGTAGTACTACATTAAAAACATAATATGAAGAAGTATGAATATAATCATTTGTATTATCTAACATCATCACATGCTGCCCTAAATCCACCTAAACAGGACCAGGATGCTTTCTTTATAATCAAGCATGCAGTGATGTGTGTGTGTGTGTGTGTGTGTGTGTGTGTGTGTGTGTGTGTGTGTGTGTGTGTGTGTGTGTGTGTGTGTGTGTTTAAACAAAAAAGGTATAAATATGTACTGTTCTTCTGAGAAAGTGAATGTAGTGCAGCTTTGAGATTACTACTGACTTTTCTTATAATGTAACTTCCATCAGTTCTCTCATTCAAATTCATACACGACACACACTGACAGCAGTGAAATCACATATTTCACACATGGAGGACACGGCGCAGCATTTATGCCTTTTTAAATTCATGCATTGAGCACTGGAATTCCTACACTGCATGTGTGCTGGAGTGGAAGCTAATGCTGGGCAGCATTATAACAATAACACAACAGTGTTTATATTCTTTCCCCAATTTATGAACTACTAACAAACAAACAGACAAATAAATCAATATAGAAGCAGAATCGGTTTTATTTTACACATACAAGGACTTGTCTTGAAATTACACCACATGTAATATACTAGAAAAACAACCGCCGGTTACCATTTTCAAACAATACAGCCATAACCAAAGAATCCTAACAGTTCATTAAAGCAGTGGTTCCTGATGAGAGCGATTAACTGAACCCTGAATCTGTGAGTCTGTAGTTATTAGCTTCTCGCATTCACTTTGTGGATGCAGTTTCCATTTTCATTTATTACATCTTAAGAGGAAAAATTAGAGGATAAAAGAGCAGCATGCATGATATTCTGTTTAGTTTAAGGAATAAACACAGAAGTTTGCATTTTGTTAACACCAATTAGGAAAAGTTAGCATTCGTTAACATGACGCTGTCAGAGATTAGTATAAATGGATTAGCTTGTTGCTTCATGACTTTAACAAAAGCTTGGGGGGCACAAATTCAAATGTTTGTGACTATTGTTAACATAGTTAACATTAATCAAGAGGAGATAGTATTAATTTATATTGTGTATTGTGTTGCATTGTATGTTTGTATGCATTATGCTAATGATAGTCAATTAGCATAAACCAATTAACTTGTTTCAAAACACCACCAATATACAAAAAAACCCTTTAAAATATGCAAATCTAAAGGTAGTATTTAACATTTGCTAATTTTAATTAAGAGCAGTTGCCATTAACACATAAGCTAATGGCTTTAGCATGCAAAAGAAACAAAACAAAAAACCAGGGTGCACAAGCTCAAAAGCTCACAACAAATGTTAGTATAAGTTAACATTTAAAAGGAGTTAACATTCATTAGCATGCTAAAGTGTTTGTATTGCATTTAAGCCATTGCTGTTTAGCAGAAACCCATTAATGTATTGTTTTATGACAACACCAAACATTAATTCACATTAATTAAGAGCAGGTAGCATTAATTAGCATTTTATAGTGTAGGATCCCTTCTTTCATGACATCACCAGTATGCAAAAAATAAACTTGTATTGCTAAAATTCAAAGGCTTAGCAATGGTTAACATTAATTAAGAGGAATTAGTATTAATTATCATGATAAAGTAAGCGTATTGTACTGATGTGATCACTGATTATCATAATACCGATTGCTGTTGTTTCAGAACATCAGTAATACACAAACAAACATTGTGCATTTAAAAAAAGCAGGAGTTAACATTATTCAATATTAATTAAGATGAATATTTTTGTTTATTAGGTTTATTTATTTTATTAGTGGGATCATTTATTAGGGTATTGAAGTATTTGCATTGCAATCATGTTAGCGCTAATTAGCATAAATCAATTCATTGTAGCTTTACATCAATGTACAAACTAACCTGCCACTTTAAAGCCATAAGTTAACATTAGTTAAAATAACATGACATTAGCATTAGCATTAAATAGCATTTTAAAATGTAAAATTTTGAAATTCAATCTTTTACAGTTTGCAGTGTAGGCTTATTTTTCAGTTATTCATCTTAAAAGGGAATTCAAAGGGAAATGTTCTGCATAATTGAGTGGCAGAGATATAAATAAAATCAGTCAAATGGTTCATTGTAGAGACTCACATTCCTTTACAGTATTGGCGATCAACACCAATATAGTCATTTTATTTATTATCCAAAACCAGTGAACCTGCATGTCTTCTGAGGTTTGCATATAATATTGGTAAAGAAAAAATCTGGAGAAAAGGTTTTCTTTTGGAACTATGGCGCCTCACAGCATCCAACATGTACCTCTCAACTATGAATGGATTGTAAAAATGTGTTTTAATATAAAATATTCTACAAATGATCTTTAAACAATGTCTTGGACATCAGACAGTGCATTTCAGGTACAAATCCAATTCCGTTAATACAGTGTGTGAAATGCAAATAGAAACAGAAAGCAGTAATTATCAAACCTTCTTTCACCTCTATTGGAACAAATGCCTGCAACACATTCCAAAAATGTTGAGACGGGAGCAATTTAAGACATTGTTCAATGTTCAGAAAACATTTTAATAGAGGTGAGGTAATTATGCTTGGGTATAAAAGGAGAATCCAGGAAAGGCCAAGTCCTTTATGAGCATGGGTGGGTTCAGGGTCTCCACTTGTTGTCTGTTTAACGTTTTTAGTGGGCTTTTGCACAGACCCTCTATGCTGCACATTATTATTAAGAGATGCAGGGAATCTGGAAAAATAGAAATGTGGAGACCTTCAATCATTCAGATAGCACTGCATTAGAACCGACATACTTCTATGTTGGATGTCACCATATGGATTTGGGAATACTTTCTCAAACTGTCAACAAACATCATTTATCATTGCCTCCACAGGTGCAAGTTAAGACCATACTATAAGCAATGGAAGTCCAGAAACACTACTGACTTTTCTGGGCTCAAGTTCATCTACAAAGGACTGAGGCACAGTGAAAATGTGTATGTCTGATGAGCTCACCTTTTAGATTGTTTATAGGAATAATGAACATTATGTTATCTGGGACAAATAAGAGAAGGACTATAAAAATTTTTACCAACAGTACCAAAAGTTCAAAAGCCAGCAGCTGTCATGGTATTGGGGTGGGGTAACTACCACATGTGTGAAAGCACCATTAATGCTGAAACAAATATATATATATATATATATATATATATATATATATATATATATATATATATATATATATATATATATATATATATACAGATATACATATATATATATATATATATATATATATATATATACACACACTTTGGAGCAACATATGCTGCCATTCAGACATTGTCTTTTTCAGGGATGTCTATGCTTATTTCGCCATGACAATGCCAAGAACTGTTTAAACAGCACATCTACATAATCAGAGAGTGTGCTTGACTGGCCTGACTGCCTCTTATTGAAAATACACTATATTTTCAAAAGTATTCACTCACACATCCAAATCACTGAATTCAGGTGTTCCAATCACTTCAATGGCCACAGGTGTATAAAACCAAGCATCTACGCCTGCAGACTGCTTCTACAAACATTTGTGAAAGAATGGGTCGCTCTCAGGAGTTCAGTGAATTCCTGCATGGTACCATGATAGGATGCCACCTGTGCAACAAGTCCAGTCATGAAATTTCCTCCCTACTAAATATTCCACAGTCAATTGTCAGTGGTATTATATCAAAGTGGAAGCAATTGGGAATGACAGCAACTCAGCCATGAAGTGGTCGGCCACGTAAAATGACAGAGCAGGGTCAGTGGATGCTGAGGCACATAGTGCGCTGAGGTCACCAACTTTCTGCAGAGATCAATCACCACAGACCTCCAAATTTCATGTGTCCCTCAGATTAGCTCAAGAACAGCATAGAGAGCTTCAGGTTATGGGTTTCTATGGCCGAGCAGCTGCATCCAAGCCTTACATCACCAAGCGCAATATAAAGCGCCAAATACGTAATTGGACTCTATAGCAGTGGGCACATGTTCTCTGGAGTGACAAATCACTCTTCTCCATATGGCAGGCCGATGGATGAGTCTGGATTTGATGGTTGCCAGGAGAAAGATACTTGTCTGACTGCATTGTGCTAAGTATAAAGTTTGGCGGAGGGGGTATTATGGTGTGGGGTTGTTTTTCAAGAGTTGGGCTCAGCCCCTTAGTTCCAGTTAAAGGATCTCTTAATGCTTCAGGAAAACAAGAGATTTTGGACACTTTTATGCTCCCAACTTTGTGGGAAGAGTTTGGGCATGGCCCTTTCCTGTTCCAACATGACTGCACACCAGTGCACAAAGCAAGGTCCATTAAGACATGGATGAGCAAGTTTGGTGTGGAAGAACTCAACTGGCCTGCACAGAGTCCTGACTTCAACCTTTGGGATGAACTAGAACGGAGACTGAGCCAGGCCTTCTCATCCAACATCAGTCTCTGACCTTACAAATGGGCTTCTGGAAGAATGGTCAAAAATTCCTATAAACACACTCCTAAATCTTGTGGAAAACCTTCCCAGAAGAGTTGAAGCTGTTATAGCTGCAAAGGGTGGACCAACATCATATTAAATCCTATGGATTCAGAATTGGGTGTCACTCAAGTTCATATGCATGTGAAGGCAGATGAGCGAATACTTTGGCATTATAGTGTATGTAGTGTGTTATGAAGTACAAAATATGACAACGGAGGTCCCATATGGTTGCACAGCTGAAGACTTCAATAACAGAAAAATGGCCAAAGAGTTTGCTTTCAAAACAGGATCAGTTTTTGTTTTCAGTCCCGAAATGATTATTAACTGCTGCTAAAAGGAAAAGTGATCTCAATTTTTGGAACATATTGTAGTCATCATATTTGGAATGAGCAAACAATAAAGTTCTTAAGGAAAAACATGGAATATCATGTCTTTGTTCTGTTTTTTAACTAACCAAACAGAATTTACTAATCTGTGCTGTCTATTTTTACCAGCATTGCACATAGTGTTCCTCCTTTTTTTGTGATTGAGTTTATAATAACTTTCTGTGAGGTAGTTTTTAGAGATGGACATATAGTTCCTATCACAACCATTGTAACCGGTACTGGCTCTGTAAGTTTCTCTAGAATGCAGCACTTCACACCAAACCACTCTGAATGACTTTGTTTACATCTTAACCACTTAATTATGCAGAAATTTTGAAGAGTCAATGAGCCAATTCCCCCCTTTAAGGCTTATAATTCAGGAACTGATTTGATAACTAATATTGAAACGTGTATGAAATGCAATATGGAACAAACACCAATGCTGGGATAGTGCCATGCAATGTATTAAAACCTCTTCGGTGACATTTATTATTTTAACCAAAATAGTTGACCACTGAGCGATATCGCCTCACAGCGGGGAGGGCCTGGGTTCGATTCCCCGGCCGGGCGGCCAGGGTCCTCTCTGTGTGGAGTTTGCATGTTCTCCCCGTGTCTGCGTGGGTTTCCTCCGGGTTCTCCGGTTTCCTCCCACAGTCCAAAGACATGCAGTCAGGCCAATTGGACATGGTAAATTACACCTGGGTGTGAGTGACTGTCTGTGTTTGTCTGTCTGCCCTGCGATGGACTGGCGACCTGTCCAGGGTGTATCCTGCCTTCTGCCCGAAGACTGCTGGGATAGGCTCCAGCACCCCCCCGCGACCCTGACGGAGAAGCGGCTTGGAAAATGCATGGATGGATGGATAGTTGACCACTGTTGGATTACATGATTCATCAAAATGCCCACACAAACCCATCTGGAGCTGTGATTGGTCAGAGCTGTGGTTAGAGGACTTATTTGCATGTTGCAAGCTAAAATCACGACAATAGTTAATAAAAGATATATTGTAAAACTATGACATGTAGATGCAGAGCTTTAAAACTTATTGGGTTAATAATGTATTGATGTCTTTGTTAGTAAATCAGGAAATAGAGACGAGGCAGACGGTTTTAAAAGACGTTCCTGCTCGTCTGGCTCAGTTTGTGTTATAAACAGCGGCATGTTTGAAAAAGACTAATTTACTCTCCTTTAAAGGCGTAGGCTGTAAAACCCACTGAGGTACGATAAATCCGTGTTCTAAAGGCACTTTTATGAGTGCGCAGATGGCTGAATAGTGTGTTTTTTAATTATGAAAAAAGTAGCAACACCCAAGAAACACTCTGCACATTAATTTGGCTTGAAGTTGTCTCTCTGTGTGGAGTTTATTCTCTTGAAAGATGAGACTTGTTTAAATTCCCATTGCGGGCTAATTTGGGCACTTGATTGTTTTCCTTTTAAGAGAAAATCAGCAAATTATCCAGCTCTTTGTGATTTCACAGCAAGATGTACTGGAATGCTTTACATATTAGGCTTCTAAAATTGCATATTAACCCTTTAATCTTGAAGGCAGCCAACCACAGGCATCAAATCCATAGATACATCTTTATAGGCTGCCAACAGAGGGTGCCCATCTGAAGAGACCACTTAATAATAGACTTTGATTTTTCTTTAAGTTGTGTTGCAGAAACAAATGTATTTTTATTTTTCTGCAGAGTACAAGATCTGATTGTTCATGATGTAACACACTTTCTTTGAAAAGTCTTTGTTTTATTCAATTTCTGTTGTTACAATGCTAATTTATGCTAGCATCTCTATGGGAATCTCTATGTAATGTTAGCTCCAAGCTAACTAAGGTGGACTTTCTCCACACTGAATTCTTATTTATGGCAGGTCTACGTAAACATGGACATTTGAACTAGTAAGATGTGTGTTACCAACTTTCTTTTTCCAGTTTTTTAGGTACTTAAAGTTTTTTTGTGTTATTAACAGAGTATTTTAGCCTGTTAGCTGCCGATCTGGTCAGCCACGACATAGTTAGCCTATATGAGGTTATATTAGTCATAAAATAAAACTTTTACACCAATATTTACACATTAAATGCCTTGCAGCAGCCTATGAAGTGGATACTATTGCAGGAAAACAAAGTACAACTCAGCATTTTTGTTATATCTTATATTGTTATATTTTGGGGGGAATATGCTGACATTTCAGTCATAGACAAGCAGTCATTTCAGAGTGCAGAGAGAAAAAGAGACAAGGTACCAATAGTTTCACAGTATATTCAGTATAATATACAGTATAAACTATCCATCCATCCATCCATCCATCCATTTTCTAAGCCACTTCTCCGTCAGGGTCGCGGGCAGTATAAACTATTTAGAAAAAAATATTCAGGCCTTAGATATGCACAATGATTGTGTTATGATCTATTTTAACCCAAAGCATTAAGATAGAAATAAGCCAAGTATATACAACATTATCATTTATAGGGCACTTTCTATTGGGAGGTGTCTGTCCCAAATCCTAACCTCCAAATTTCCACTTGAGAAAATAATACTTTTTGTTTTTGAAAGATCTTTTTAATTTAGAAAGCTTTTGGTGTATCATGAATTTAATTTTCAAATTACAAATGTTCTGTCAAAAATACTGTCCCACATTTTTATGCCACTACTGAAATACAAAGCGGTTTTAGTCCATAGGTGGAGCCTCATTTTAGCCACACCCCTGCACTTTAGAGCAGGTAGTGAGACCATATTTGTGATGCCACCCTACCAATTCTCTGAATACTGGAGGGCATGAGAGGAGCTGCTCCAAACAGCTGCCTAAGTGGATACACCAGTGTATGTTACGCAGGAAGTCTTCAGATTTCAGAGTGACATCACCACAGACATGCCCAGAGAAGATGGACAAACACATGACAATCAAACTGCATTTTAATTTCTGTGTTTTCTTTGAGTTTCTCTACTTATCTGTGCTGTGTATTTTGTGCTGTGTATTTAGTGTAAAATAAAATAAAATAAAAAACATGGAGTAGAAAACCACACAATCATGAATAGGTGGGCTCTGTGTAGTAATTTAGAGTGCAGCAAAAGTTTCTGGACGCAGCTCCTGTCCCTCATAGCCACATGGCGAGCAGTTAGATTCCATCGTTTTGAAGTAAATGTGTTCCAAAGTCTGTAAATCAGTGTGTAACATTAATAATTGTCACTACTGAAGCACATATTTTCTGCAAAATCAACTTTTTTGTTTTAATAAAAAATATGATGACTTTATGTGTGTACAGCTGTTTAAAGCTGTGTTTGCTAGTCATGTACTGGCTTGCATTTTTTAATTATGCAAAAACATTAACTAAAATTATCACTACCAAAGCAGTTAGTTGTTAGCTTTGGCTGCAACGACTAAATTTCACATCTAAAATAAACAAACATTACTCAATGCTGCCCTCTAAAGGTGACCAGTTACAAGTTCTTTCATTGTTTTCATAAAGGGCATGACATCTTATAGAATGTTATATAGTTTCTTTTGTAATTTATATGCATGTTCCTCAATTAAAAAAATTCTAATACAAAAACTCATACTGCTTGTTACAATGTAAACATGCCTACATGGAAAAACAATATCTTTGATTTTTGCCCAGTACATACATAAAACTCCAATGTACAGTATCTCACAAAAGTGAGAACACTTATTATATCTTTTTATAGAATATAGAATATATATTGGTTAGAATTTAGTAGTCAGTGTACAGCTTGTATACCAGTATAGATTTACTGTCCTCTGAAAATAATTAAACACACAGCCAATAATGTCTAAATACCTGGCAACACAAGTGAGTCCACCTCACAGTCAATATTTTCAAATTGTGCTCAAAGTGTCAATATATTGCGTAACCACCATTATTATCTAGTGCTGCCTTAACCCTCTTGGCCATGGAATTCACCAGAGCTGCACAGGTTGCTACTGTAATTCTCTTCCACTCCTCCACGATGACATCATGGAGCTGGTGGAAGTTAGACACCTTGCATTCCTCCTCTTTCCGCTTGAGGATGCCCCACAGGTGCTCAATTGGGTTTTGGTCTGGAGACATACCTGGCCAGTCCATCACCTTCAGAAAGGTAGTTTCTTGGAGGTGTGTTTGGGGTCATTATTGTGCTGGAAAACTGCCATGCGGCACAGTTTTCGAAGGGACAGGATCATGCTCTGCTTCAGAATGTCACAGTACATGTAGGAGTTCATGTTTCCATCAATGAACCGCATCTCTGCAGTGCCGGCAGCGCTCATGCAGCTCCAGACCATGATGCTATCTCAACCATGCTTAACTGTAGGCAAGAGACAGTGTGTCTTGGTATTCCTCGCCAGTCTGCCAGCATACATGCTAGACAACATCTAAGCCAAACAGTTTATCTTGGTCTTGTTAGACCATAGGACATGGTTCCAGTAATCCATGTTCTTGGACTGCTTGTCTTCAGCAAACGGACATTTTTGTGTGTCAGCTTCAGAAGAGGCTTCCTTCTGAGACAACAGCCACGCAGACTAAGTTGATGCATTATGCGGCATATGGTCTGAGCACTGACAGGCTGACCTCCCACTTCTTCAACCTCTGCAGCAATACTGGGAACACTCATGCATCTGTTTTTTGAAGCCATCCTCTGGATATGATGCTGAACACATGGACTCAACTTCTTTGGTCAACCCTGCCGAGACTTGTTCTGAGTGGAACCTGTCCTGGAGAACCACTGTATGACCTTAGCCACTGTGTTATAGCTCAGGTTCAGGGTGTTAGCAATCTTCTTATATTTCAATCTTCGTCTCTATTTCTCACATCCTCTATTTCTGTTGAATGATATGTTGAATATCCGGTGGCTAGTATGAATGAATTGTACCCAAAGCACAAAAATTTAATAGCCCTGCTCCCCATTCACACCTGGAACCTTGTAAATCTAAGGAGTCACATGACACTAACAAGAGACGACACAATTGGGCACAATTTGGACATATTCACTGTGAGGTGTACTCACTTGCTATTTAGACATTAATGGCTATGTGTTGAGTTATTTTCAGATGACAGTAAATCTATACTGCTATACAAGCTGTACACTTCTTCTCCTTCTTCTTCTTTTGGCTGCTCCCTTTAGGGGTCACCACAGCGGATCATCTGCCTCCATCTTGCCCTATCCACTGCCTCCTCTACTTTTACACCAAACATCTCCATGTCCACCTTCACTACATCCATAAACCTTCTCTGAGGTCTACCTCTTCTCCTTCTATCCGGCAGCTCCATCTCCAACATTCTTTGACCAAATATATCCACTATTCCTCCTCAACACATGTCCAAACCATCTCAACCTGGCCTCTCTGGCTTTATCTCCAAACTGCTCCACCTTCACTGTCACTCTGATCTGCTCATTTCTAATCTTGTCCATCCTTGTCACTCCCAATGAAAATCTCAGCATCTTCATCTCCGCCACCTCGAGATCAGCCTCCTGTCTTTTAGACAGAGCCACAGTCTCCAAACCATACATCATAGCAGGACGCACTACTGTCTTGTAAACCTTCCCTTTCACTCTTGCTGCTATCCTTCTGACACACATCAGCCCTGATCTCCACCCACTCCATCCTGCCTGCACCCTCTTCTTCACCTCTTTTTTACACTGTCCATTGCTCTGGATGGTTGACCCAAGATATTTGAAGTCATCCACCTTTACGACCTCTACTCCTTGCATCTTCACCTTTCCACCTGCCTCCCTCTCACTCACACACATGTATTCCGTCTTGTCTCTACTGACCTTCATTCCTCTCCTCTCCAGTGCAAACCTCCACCTCTCCAGATTCTCTTCCACCTGCTCTCTACTCTCACCACAGACTACAATGTCATCTGCAAACATCATGGTCCATGGAGCCTCCTGCCTGACCTCATCTGTCAACCTTTCCATCACCATTGCAAACAAGAAGGGGCTTAAAGCTGATCCCTGATGTAACCCTACCTTCACCTTGAAACTATTTGTCACTGCAACTGCACACCTCACCACTGTCGCACTATCCTCATACATGTCCTGCACCACCCTAACATACTTTTCAGCTACACCTGACTTCCTCATACAGTACCACAGTTCCTCTCTTGGCACCCTATCATATGCCTTCTCTAGATCCACAAAGACACAATGTAGCTCCTTCTGACCTTCTCTGTACTTCTCTACCAACACTCTCAATGCAAAAATTGCATCTGTGGTACTCTTTCTGGGCATGAAATCAAACTGCTGCTCACTGATCTGAACCTCTTGCCTTAGCCTTGCTTCAACAACTCTTTCCCATACCTTCATGGTGTGGCTCATCAACTTTATACCTCTGTAGTTACTGCTGCTCTGCACATCACCCTTGTTCTTAAAAATGGGGACCAGTGCATTACTTCTCCACTCATCAGGCATCCTCTCACTCTCCAGGATTTTGTTAAACAACCTGGTTAAAAAGTGCCTTCTCTCCTAAACATCTCCATACCTCCACAGGTATGTCATCTGGACCAACTGCCTTTCCATTCTTCATCCTTTTTAAAGCTGCCCTCACTTCCACATTACCAATTCTCTGCACTTCCTGATCCACTATCTCTCCCCCCGTTGTCCTCCTCTCTCTCTCTCGTTTTCCTCATTCATTAGTTCTTCAAAGTACTGCTTCCATCTACTCAACACTCTCTGTTCACTCACTAGTACATTTCCCTCTCTATCCTTTATCAGCCTAACCTGCTGTACATCCTTTCCAGTTCTATCTCTCTGTTTAGCCAAATGATACAAGTCCTTTACTCCTTCTTTACTGTCCAGCCTCTCATACAGCTCATCATAGGCCTGAGCCTTTGCCTTTGCCACCATTCTTTTTGCTATGCGACTAGCCTCACAGTACTTCTGCCTACTTCCTTCATCTCTCTGGTTATCCCACTTTTTCTTAGCTGCCTTCTTCTTCTGAATACTCTCCTGGACTTCCTCATTCCACCACCAACTTTCCTTGTCTTCTTTCCTCTGACCAGATGAAACACCCAACACATTCTTGCCAGTTTCTCTCACCACCTTAGCTGTAGTTTCCCAGTCCTCGGGTAGCTCCTCACTGCCCCCAAGGGCCTGTTGCAATTTTTCCCTGAACTGCCTGCAACCATCCTCCTCCTTCAGCTTCCACCATCTAATCTTTGGCTCTGTCTTCACTCTCTTCCTCTTCTTTGTTTCTAATCTCATTCTACAGACAAACACCCTATGCTGCCTTGCTACACTTTCCCCTGGTACCACTTTACAATCTCCAATCTCCTTTAGGTGGCATCTCCTGCTAAGGATATAATCCACCTGTGTGCACCTCCCTCCACTCTTGTATGTCACCCTGTGCTCTTCCCTCTTTTGAAAATACGTGTTCACCACAGCCATTTCCATTCTCTTTGCAAAATCTACAACCATCTGACCTTCTGCATTTCTGTCTTTCACACCATACATACCCAGCACCTCTTCATCCCCTCTGTTCCCTTCACCAACATGTCCATTGAAGTCTGCACCAATCACCAATCTCTCCTCTCTAGGGACACCATCTACCACTTCATCCATCTTACTCCAAAATACCTCTTTCTCCTCTAACTGACAACCAACCTGTGGTGCATATGAACTGACCACATTCAAAATTACACCAGGAACCTCCAACTTCAGGCTCATGATCCTGTCTGACACTCTCTTTACATCCAGAACACTTTTCCCAAGCTGTTCCTTTAGGATTATCCCTACTCCATTTGTCTTCCTCTCTACACCATGATAGAACAGTTTGAATCCACCTCCAATGTTCCTGGCCTTGCTTCCTTTCCATCTGGTCTCCTGGACACACAGAATATCTACCTTCCTTCTCTTCATCATATCTGCAAGCTCTCTGCCTTTACCAGTCATTGTCCCTAGGTTCAGAGTCCCTACTCTAACCTCCACACTCCTGCCTTTCCTTCTCTCTTGCTGTCTTCTAACCCGCCTTCCTCCTCTCCTCTTTGATGGTCTTCGACCTACAGTAGTCCAATTTCCACCGGCACCCTGCTGGTCAACAGCACCGGAGGAGGTCGTTGTTAACCTGGGCCTCGACCGATCCGGTATGGCAATCATATTTGTGATCCGCATGATAGTTTTGGCACAAGTTTTACGCCGGATGCCCTTGCTGACGCAACCCTCACCATTTATCTGGGCTTGGGACCGGCACCAGAAGTACACAAAGTACACCCCTAATGGCTGGTTTATACAAACTGTACACTGACTAAGTTATATCCAAGTTTCATTTCTATAGTGTTGTCCCATGAAAAGATATAATAAAATATTTGCAGAAATGTGAACTGTGTACTCACTTTTGTGAGTATTGTATGTGTAAAGGAATGTAATTGTGAAATTTTATGAAAGTGAAAAATAATCACAGTCAGACCAAATAAGTTCAGTTTAGCTGTCACATAAAAAAAATATGATAGGCCTGTAAAAGGCGACAAACACAAAAACTCTGACTGAACTGCCAAGGAAACATTAGGTGAGACAGAGTTAATGGTATGTGAACAGCATTATCTTTGGGTTTTTAGGGCTCTATGGCTGCTGTCACTTGTAGTTAGTCATTAATCTGTTGGTTCACATGTCTCCAGTGTCCCCTGGTGAGGGTTACAGCTGTAATTCTGATTCATCCAGGCTTGAACAAAAATCCCCACACACATCTACACATTGCACAAACACTGGGGCAGACAGCTAATGGGTTTAAAGTGATCAGAAATTAATTTTCTCTGAAGCTACTAATTACAAAGTCTAGCACGTACCATCATCTGATAAACATTTCACTTGTTTTTCTTGTTGCCAGCAGCACTGTCATGGCAATATGCTTAGCGCCACTATGGAGAATTGTTTAATAATACCATACCACTGCTGCTTACTACAGCATGGAAGCCATGGGATTATTTACTCTACTTTCAATGATAATGAGTTAATTTTATTTAAATTCTGAAACTTATGTAAGCTAAAAGTCCTCTGCACTGCACATTAACAATGTACAAATCCCAATGCCAAAAAAAGTTAAGACAGTATGCTAAAGGCAAATAAAAATTAAATTTGTAAATCCATAAAATGTGCAAAGACAAGACATTTAATGGTTTTCCTTATCAAAATTCTGAAATTGAGGACTCATTCCAAAAAAGCTGGAACAGGAGCAATTTATGACTAAGAACATTGTGACATATGCCAATATATCAATATCATAACTGCAACTGAAATGGATGGGTCAAACTTCCAGATTGTTTATGGAAAAAATTGAAAATCAAATGCCAGGATCACAGTATGGAGAGGTGGTAGTGGGTAACTTGCACATCTGTAAAAGCACTTCTTCTTCTTTCGGCTGCTCCCTTTAGGGGTCGCCACAGCAGATCATCTGCCTCCTTCTTGCCCTATACATTGCGTCCTCTACTTTCACACCAACCATCTCCATGTCCACCTTAACTACATAATCTGTAAAAGCACCATTAATTAAAAAAATACGCACACATTTTGGAGCAACATGTGCTGCCTTTTAGACAATGTTTTTCGGGCAAATAAATGGATAATCAGACCACTTTTGAACCTGGATCAATAAGTATGTTACTTCCCCAAACATTTTTAAGGGCTGTTAAAATAAAAGGTGATGTAACACAGTGGTAAACATGCTTCTTTCACAGATTTTTGGAGCTTATTGCAGACATCAAATTTAGAATGATCACACATTTACAAAAAAGCAAAACAAAACAAAGTTCAAAATGAAAACATCAAATACAAGTCCATTTTTACAAAAGTTGGGAAGCTGTGCAAAAGGTAAATAAAACAAAATGATGTGCAAATCACTGAAACCCTATATTTAATTGAAATAAGTGCAAAGACAACATATCAAATGTTAAAAAGAGAACATTTTAACAAATGTTGAAAACGAGCTCATTTGAGATGTGAAGTGTCCTGGAATAGGGGGTTTGGATAATAACATACTGCCATCCAGATGGCATCTCTTTCAGGGAAGGCTTTGCTTATACCACATTCTGCACATATTACAACAACATGGCTCCACAGTCAAAGAGTCCAGGTGCTAAACTTGCCTGCCTGCAGTCCAGACCTGTCACCACTGAAAACATTTGGCGCAGTATGAAACAAAAATATAACAAATGAGAGCCTTAACTGTTGAGCAGCTGAAATCCTATATCAAGCAAGAATAAGAAAACATTTCACTTTCAAAATTATATCAGCTGGTCTCTTTAGTTCCCAAATGCTTACAGAGTGTTCTTAAAAGAAGAGGTGATGAAACACTGTGGTAAACATGCCCTTGTTTGGAATGTTGCTGGCATCAACATGGACATCAATTTTCCATAAACAATAAAATTAAAAAAGTTTTAACATTTGATGTGTTCCCCTTTAACTAAATATAAGGTTTAAATGGTTTGCACATCAATTCATTCTATTTTATTTACATTTTGCAAAGCATCCCAACTTTTCTGGAAGTGGATTTGTACATGTAAAGCCTTCAGTCCAGCTCCTGAAGTCCTACCCAATGAGAGAACTCGCTTGGTTGTATCTTCCTAGATACCAAGAGAAACATTTTCTGTTCCAGGTTTTAAGATTTCAACTCTTTTGTTTTTAAACAAAACTTAATAATGAAATAAGAATATTACTACTTATACTACTAATACCACTACTATTACTACTTAATACTCATAGAGTTCCAATACAACACACATAATGATTCTAGTAAATAAAAAATAAATATCACAGTGTTTTGTTCTTATTTAATAGAAATGATCATTTACTCTTTGAAGGATTAGAAGGCCCTGAGGGTTTCTCACTGCCACTGAATGCAAGCTGGCACAAAGACATTTTGGTTTTAGACCATCAAGTTGTTTGCAGAGCCACTGTGTATGTTAGTAGACTAAAGTAAGTAAGTGTAAGAGAATACAGCACTGCAGGAAACGGTGTCACCTGCAATTAAATCTTTAAACGTCTCAGTGTTTTAATATTGTGTTTTTTTCTTTTAAAAACGTTGATGGAGTGTGAATAACAGTTGAGCACTGGTTGCCGACACTTTCTTCTTTATATTGAAAAATGATGTCATCTGTCAAAATCCTGTCATATCGTGAGTCTGAGGATTCGGAAACTTTTTTTAATTGCTACACGTCACAGTTCCTCTGCAGCTCTGCGGCTGTGATTAACCATTAACAGGCTTTTGGTTCAGAGGTTCAAAAAGTATTGAAGAAGCCAATCTAGCACAGGAAATGACTCAGGCCAATATCAAACGCTGTCTCGGAGATTGGCCAGATAAATCAAACTGGTGGAAGACAATGAACATAGCTTAGAAGAGTTTTTACCTTCATCTTGTAGAAGTTTCCACCTTGATAGTCAAGATTCAGTATGGTGTTAAATTAAACTCAGATGGACAACAGCAACAACAAAAATAGACATTCTTTTTTTATAGAAAAGTGTTGGATGTATTATGCAAACAGTGATAAAGTCTTAAACAAACGCTTCAGTCAATATTGTCCATATATGAAAACTAAGCCTGTTTTGAATATATACATATGCACCAATTGGCCATAAAATTATGAGCACCTCCTTGTTTCTATGCTCATTGTTCATTTTATCAGCTCCACTTACTCTATAGGCGTACTTTGTAGTTCTACAGTTACAGACTATAGTCCATCTGATCTCTGATACTTTCTTAGTCCCCTTTTACACTGTTCTTCAGTGGTCAGGACCCCCATGGACCCTCACAGAGCAGGTACTATTTGAGGGGTGGATCATTCTCAGCACTGCAGTAATACTGACATGGTGGTGGTGTGTTAGTGTGTGTTGTGCTTGTCTGAGTGGATCAGACACAGCAGTACTGCTGGAGCTGCTGTATTAGTCCCAAGCTATGCACTCACTCACTCAGTTTCAAGCAGTTGCAAGCAGCATTGCAGTGAGCAAACAGCAGCAACACACTTTTGGAGCGAGATTGAAACCAAGAACATTCCTGACACAATGAAGGATTTAAATATTCTTCATCTTCTAGATGATACAAGTTCATATTTTCAGGTATAGCAGTGCAATGTTAAAAAAAAAATGTAAATGCACAAATTTTGATCTGCTTTACCAGCTTTTGAAAGGCTTTAAAACAACATTAAAATATTTTTTTAAATAAAAAATAAAATAAAATACAGCAAAAAAAGTTGCAAGTTGGAAGAACAAAGTCCAGATTTCTCCTGAATGCCTCAGAGTGTTGAATTATCTTCTCAAAGAGGAAGGATGGACAGAAATACCTGCAAATTTTTCACATCTGAAGCTTGATTTTCTCCTCTCTCTCAAAGATGAAAGCTTTAAGTGCTGTTTATCTGATGGGGCAGTTTGGGTGGTCTACCAAGTCTTGCAAGTGTTTGTTAGGAGTCTTATTTTCTCTGTAGGTTTTAATCACTTTTTGAATTTTCCTTATTTCTACCTCCTTATGCAAGTGGATTATCTCACATTTAACCTCCTCAGAAATATGACCTGAATAACAGCACTGTAAGTGTATATATCTTCAGTTCTACTTGCCCATTATATCTGGCCATGGCTGCTCTTGATCATGCATTAAGATCAGTGTACACCCTGCACAAAAAATCCATTTCATGAAGTTGGCAGAAACAGAGTTTAAAAAAATATCATGTTCATAATGCATTTCCAACTATGTAAACACAGGCACTAAGGCAAACACTGTGGGCTGAATATCCGTCTGGATTCACATCAGACTTTAAATCAATCTAATCCCTGTCTGCTGCTTCTTTTTACAGGACCTATGAATATGACAGTATCTTTACTTTTTCAACAGACTGTTCCTAACAGAACATTCATATTACACTAAAAACACACATATGCTTTCAGATCCCATGTGAACAGCTTAGCATTGTAAACATGCTTTATGTATCATATGCCTACACATTGCAGTTCTTTTGCAGAGGCTGGATGTGAGACAGAAAGCTGCTGAACTACGGAACTGGTGATGCTGAACCAATGATGTTTGTTTTTTAACAACAAATCTCATTACTGGAGGACGTAACTTTGAATAAATTCATCAGAGCAAATGTCTAAGTCTACAAGTCTACAATTTCATGTTAATTAACACAATACACCTGCAATTTTAGTTCATTCTTGTTCAAAAGAATCACCATCAAACTATCCAATCTGGATTGTTTTCTAAATACACTATATTTCCAAAAGTATTCACTGACCCATCCAAATTATTGAATTCATGTGCTCCAGTCAGTTCCATGGCCACAGGTGTATAAAACCAAGCACCTAGGCTTGCAGACTGCTTCTACAAACATTAGTGAAAGAATGGGGCGCTCTCAGGAGCTCAGTGAAACAAGTGCAACAAGTGCAACAAGTTAACTGTGCAACAAGTCCATATATATATAAGTGGAAGTGATTGGGAATGACAGCAACTCAGCCACGAAGTGATAGCATAAAATGATAGAGTGAGGTCAGTGGACCAGTGCAAAAAGCAAGGTCCATAAAGACATGGGTGAGCATTTGGTGTGGAAGAACTTGACCAGCCTGCACACAGTCCTGACTTCGACATGATAGAACACCTTTGGGATGAACTAGAACGGAGACAGAGCCAGGCCTTCTTGTCCAAATGCCCTTCACTCCCATAAACATACTTCTAACCCTTGTGGAAGAACAGTTGAAGCTGTTATAGCTGCAAAGGGTGGGCAATTTCATATGTGTGTGAAGGCAGACGACTGAATACTTTTGGCAATATAGTGTAGCATCTAGGTAAACAGAGAGCAAGCTTTCCCATTGTTTAGGCCTTCAGGAGCCAAACTGAATGCTTATTTGTTAGATTACCTGCCAGCTTAATTAAGAAGTGCAAATGGAATCATCCAATCAGATAAACATCACTCTATTCCTAAAGTTCTAGATACATCACTGACTGTGATGAGCCAGGGTCTACCCAGGTTTCATTTAGTAGTTGTAGGACTGGAAAACAGTGGTGGCAGCTCTATGCTAGGACTCCTTAATGTTGTGTTTCACACACATGGAAAAATGTTATTATTTCTTTATGTTATCATGTTATCATTTTAGAATGTGATCACATTTGTAATAAAAACAACTTATCTCTTGATCAAAAGTGATGAAAAGTGTGATCACATGGATAAAAATGTGTGATCACATGGAAAAATGTGTGATTGCATGTGGAAAAATGTTTGAGAACATGTGTTGTTACATTTGGGAAATATATGTGATCACACAGAAAAAAATGATCACATGTGGGAATATGTGTTACCCCGTGGGAAAATAGGGAAATGGGAAAATGGGAAAAATGTGAGATCACGTGTGTAATTTTTTTGAAATCGTGAAAGAATTAGATGTGAAAAAATGTGATCACATGGGCTTAAAGCCATGACATATTTGTATTTGTTATCCTGTAGTTTTAGGACAAATCACATGTGATCATGTGTTTTTTGCACTTCATGTGTAATATGTGTGTGTCTGTTCCGTAAAGGCATGGGACTTATTAGGAGAAATACAGGGCATGCATGGGAAGCAGGCTATTTAAACTTCAACTTTATTCTTAACTTTTTTTTGTCTTACATATAGCTTAGGTTCTCTTTTGTTTTTGTTATTTTGATTGTGTTTACCTTCCAGCTTTGTGCACATGGTTTTAGAAAAAAATATAACAAGTTATTATCAACTTCAATGAAGTAGTTTAGAATTTCATATCTTGAGATAGGATTTTGTAAGATAAGATAGAATTCCTAAATTAGGATATGATTTGCTTCTGAGTTCTGACTTAAATCTTATCCTGAGTTTATCAGATCTTAAATTAGGAATGAAGATAGGAAGTTTCTATAGTATAGCCCTTGGTGTATAACTGCTGGCAACAAACAATAGCAACATTAAGCAAAGATTAAAGTGCATTACCACACAAATCACAGCAACAAAGATTTTAAGAATTTTAAACACAAATCAAAATGAAAATCAAATGAAAATCAAAGTTCTGTTTCTGCTCAACAATAAGCCCAGTGAGGTCTTGGATTAAAGCATTTATTGGCTGATGAAAGAGACACACTAACAAAACACAGGCGTTATATCATAGACACATGAATAGAAGGGCAAAAGGAAATTCTGAATTAAGTCCATGGCCACTGAACTCATTTTGCCTGCAGCATTATAATGAAGCTTGAGGAGCGCTTCAGGCACCTTTAAAGGCAAAAAAACAGAAAAAGTTGAGCTCACTCCAGCGCAGGAGAATTGAGATTTACTTCAAGTTTCAGTACTTAATGTCTATTCCTCAGGTCAAACACATGGTGTCTCTTCTCAGTCCAAACGGCAAACCTATCAACTCTCACAGTGCAATTGGATAAATTATTATGTACTGTAACTTTAGCATAAATTTCATTGGCATCAAATTAACATACTTTTACATCCATCTACAGGATTATATGCCCTTAACAAATCAGTGGTGGAATTCTAATAAGCAAAGAGCAGGTGTAGCCAGGGGCGATGTAATAATAGCAAGGTTGTGCAGGTTGTCGGATGGCTGTTCAGTGCATCTGCGAGCGCTAATGAAACACTGCTTCATGCATTAATACAGGCCCTGCAGAAAGTCTGAGCGGTTTCTCGCATTTTTTAGCTACAGATTTCACTGCTCGGGAAAGCTGAAAGCTGAAACGTTTCATTTCTTCAGCCATGTCAGACCCCATTGATCCATGTCATGAACTCTGTTCAAAGGTTCGGTGTGGTGGTGTCGAGCTTTTGGTATAAGTTGTAACTTAAAAAAAGGTTCTTCAAGTGTTCGTTGAAGGCCAGTAGTTATATATGGAGCCATGAAAACTCAAAGAACCACTCGATCACTTAAATCGTTCTTTGCATGGTCTCCATGATGGTTCTTTAAATAACTAAAAAAATCTTTAAAGGTTCTTTAGCAAAGTCAGTGGTTATATATGTGTATAATCATATATCATATATAGCAAGTTATACGTAAATAAGCATAAATGATTTGCACATTGTTGCATCCTATTTTTCTTTAGATTCTACGCAGGGTCACGACTTTTTTGGAAATGGGGTTGTACTATTTCACTATTACTACCAGTCAAGTAACCTTTGTGGTGCTGTATGGAACCCTTTATACTGAGCATATTCTGTGGATAACCATTATAGTTCCTTGACATCTATTAAAAGTGCCAGCCATATATTAGAGAACAGCTGAACGGCAGAATTCTCTGCACCAGCAGTGTTTGTTTTGAAAACAGTGGCCAATTATACAGCAGTCATGTTTGCTTTTGTAGCATTCCCCCGGTCTGATCACACTTCGCTGATTTTCACAAACCATAACAATCCAGTGGTGGCCTACATTTTAATGCTGACATCACATCCACGAATCAGTTTAGCGCACAAATTCAGATCTTTGTCACGGGCACAGAGAAACAGGTTACCTGTGCAATGGAAATGCACAATTCTTGCAACACATATTATTCAATGTGCTACAATGAAAATGAAAAGGAGGGCCTGTTTTTATTGCTTGTATTTATGTGGTTTTATGCACTAAAAACAGTCATAATTGATTTCTACATGACCATTTTTATCCCATGGAATTAAAAAGATGCACTTAAAGCTAACATATATAAATGAACTGATTGGGTGCACTTCATTGTACTTCATTCAAAAAGCAATCTTTATAACATAGGAGCTAGACTGCTGTAGGCTTAAGTATGTTAATACATGTAAATATGTTTAGAGTGAAGGATGTGGAAGCAAGAGGGAAGCTTGGTTTTCTCCTCTCTTAAAGATGAAATCTTTGCTGTTTATCTGATGAGGAGAGATTTGGTGGTCTACTAGGTCTTGCACAGTTGTTAGGAGTCTATATGCTGTTAGCTGCAAGGTCATTTAATCTGCTCAGAAACATCTGAAAAATGATAACTTGTACTTAATTTCTGTTTTGAGTGGAATTTATTTAAAGTACAGGTAGTCTCAGTTTTGTCTATGTGGTATACTCATGTATAGTGTATGCAAGAGCATTAGCAGCAGTCATTGTAGTGTACTACAGACAATCCTCTGAATCAAACTTTAATCACACTTTAATCATGTATCATTCTGCTGAGGGTTAATCGATGTCTTTATGAATCGTTTTAAGGAAGGATTTTGATAATCTGCATTAACAGAGAACAACAGGGCAACTGCTTCTTAGTAGATCTGTTTTCTCTTTGTGAATTCTGACGTGTTTGCTTAATCAAAGTCCCCGCCACACATTCTGGCTCACTTCTACGGAGCTTCCCATCTGCTTTAACAATCTGGTTTGATGGAATTCAGTTGTTTTTTTTTTTCTTCTTCTTCTTCTTTTTTTTTGCTTTACTCTCATCTCAGCTCTGTGAGGCTGCTTGATGTTTCAGAGCATTCGCTCTGTGTAGTGCAGTGAAAACTTGGGAGCGATCACAAGCCTGAATATCAACACATATAACACATCTAAAGGGCACCATATCAAGAGGAACAAAGATTCAAAAGCTCAATGAAATTTGCAAAGGAAAAGAAAAAATATATAAATATTTAAACACTGGCTACTTTTTTTTAGAAACCTCTACCTTGTATAAGCTCCACTTGCCTAATAGGTCCATTATATAGGTGTACAATTACAGACAGTAGCCCATCTGTTGCTGGACAGTTTAGCAGGCCCCCTCTAATCCATATATATAAGGGGGTGTCAAATATTTAATCATGATTTGCCTTATTTGGTCATATTTGACCCTAAAGAGAGATTCCGTCCATTTAAAAAGCAGTGAAGTTTGTTATAGGTATACTGTATGAGTAGACTAAAATGTAATTTCCACAGAGTGAATACAGTTTCCATATGTCAGCACCAACACAGAACATCAGTAGCGGCGTGTTCAAATTTTATATATGTCATATGTACAGTGAACGGTTCAACTTCTCCATGACTGTAGACTCTAGCTCTTGTTCATACAGCTAGTAGACTCTTGATACAGTGGATGCTCCCAATAGGAACTGGAGCTTTAGCTTCTGCAGCTTTTGTTAGTTTGCCGCTGGTTGATTTATTTGTAGTACTCCTGTAAGCACTGTCCAGTGTAGTCTGCTGAAAGTGCTGAAAGTATCACTTTAAAAGCCATTCAAAAGGTGCATTTAAATGAGAGAGCTACATCACAGGTTCTATCAGAGCAACATACAGCACTCTGCAGCTGGGCTTCAGCCTGCAATATTACAGATGGGATGAAGGGAAAACTAGGAAAATGTGTGAAAGAGCTAATCTTTTATTGTGTTACGTATCCATTTACTTTCTTAGCAATGCCTCCTTTTTTTTTTATTTATACCCAATTTTCTCATCGATTTAGTCGTCTCCAATTCCACCCGCTACTTAGGACTCCCCCAATCACACAATACTACCAATGCTAGGAGGGTGAAAGCTAGCACAGGCTTCCTCTGATACCAGTGAAACAAGACACTGCTTCTTTTTGAACTGCCGCTCATGCAATGTCATTGGACAGCCGAACACGCTCGGAGGAAAGTGTCAACCGCCAGATCTCTTACGTCAGCTAACAGATGCCTGCGCTGACTAGCATTGCATTGAGTGATGGGGGGAGAAGGAGGAGCCATCCTACCCAGCCAGAGAGAGCGAGGCCAATTGTGCTCTCTTGGAATCCCAGCTATGGATGGCTGTAGGATCACCAGGGATCGAACTCGCGATCTCCTGATGATAGGGCCAACGCTTAAATGGCTGCGCCACTTGGCTGCCCCAGCGATGCCTCCTTGACAGCTACCCAGAGTTCAGACTTCAATATCATTAAATGTGTTTTGGCTTACTCAGACTGTAAGAAAATGCTAAACAAACCTCTAAGACTGAATTTATATATATTTCTGGAGATTTCTACTCTCTGTAGAGGATGAATTCATTTCAATTTAGAAAATCAGCAGAAGGTAATTTGACCAGGGTTGTTCAAACTTTTACATGCAACTTTTATATTTGTTTTCATATGTTGTTCATTTTCATTTGTTTTCTGTTGTCAGAAGAAAACCTTGTATCTTCACAGTGGTAACTTTACAGGAGAAGGAAAAAACATTTTTTATTTTTTAAGGAAAAGGAACCAGACTTATTTCTAAGTCATTTTAGGCCATTTATTTTGGCCATTCTTTATAAAATTTACAAACAATGTAAAAAGCAACAGGTATTTTCAAATTATGTCAAAAACTGAAAATGAGAAAAATGGAGATTTTCTTCCGACAGCAGCAATATGTGGGAACTGTATCAGAAACTCCCATGGACCCACCACTCGTGGGAGAGGTGCTTATGGGGGTCCGGTGCAATGTGGATCAGGTGGCGGCCGAAGGCAGGAGCCTTGGCATTCTGATCCTCGGCTACTGAAACTGGTTCTCGGAACATGGAAGATGACCTCTATGGCAGGGAAAGAGCCCGAGCTAGTGTATGAGGCTGAGAGATACCAACTAGATATAGTTGGGCTCACCTCAACACATGGCAGAGGCTCTGGAACAGACTCTCTCGAGAGGGGTTGGACTTTATTCCACTCTGGAGTTGTCTAGGGTGAGAGGCGTCGGGCAAGAGTGGGCTTATTCATAGCTCCCCTTCTCAGCACCTGTACGTTGGACGAGAGGGTTATTTCTCCAGTGGACGAGAGGGTTATTTCTCTGTGCCTTCAGGTCGGGGAATGGGCTCTGACTGTTGTCTGTGCTTATGCACCGAATGGCAGTTCAGAGTACCCGGCCTTCTTGGAGACCCTGGAGGGGGTACTGGATAGTGCCCCCTGTGGGGACTCCATTGTCTTGCTGGGTGACTTCAATGCTCACATGGGCAATGAAAGTGAGACCTGGAAGGGCGTGATTGGGAGGAACGGCCTCCCCGATCTGAACCCGACTGGTGTTTTGTTATTGGAGTTCTGTGCTTGCCACAGTCTGTCCATAACGAACCTCATGTTTGAACACAAAGGTGTGCATAAGTGCACATGGCATCAGGACACCTTAGGCTGCAGTTCGTTGATCGACTTTGTAGTTGTGTCATCGAATTTGCAACCATATGTTTTGGGCACCCGAGTGAAGAGAGGAGCAGACCTGTCAACCGATCACCACCTAGTGGTGAGTTGGATCAGATGGTGGGTGAAAATACCAGACAGACCTGGCAGACCCAAATGAGTTGTGAGGGTTTGTTGGGAACATCTGGCAGAGAAACCTACCAGAAAGATCTGCAACTCCCACATCCAACAAAGCTTCAACCACATACACAATGGCCCAGGTGAGAAATGAGCTCAGGAAGATCAAGGCGAGGAAGGCTACAGCGCCAGATGGCATCAGTGCCAGGCTCCTCAAGTCCTGCGCAGATCAGCTTTGTGGGATAGTGGAGCACATTTTCAACACAAGCCTGAAGCTGGGGAGAGTACCACAACTGTGGAAAACATCTTGTGTGGTGCCATTGCCAAAAACACAGCACCCAAAGGACCTCAGCAGCTACAGGCCGGTGGCACTGACGTCACACCTGAGGAAGACACTGGAGAGACAACACCACCCTATGTGAGGACAAGGGACTGTGTGTCCAACATGGTGGTCTGTAACACAGGGGCCCACAGGGGACTGTGTTAGCACTGTTCTTCTTCACCCTGTACACTGCAGACTTCATGTACAACTCACCAAACTGCCACCTACAGAAGTTCTCTGATGACTCAGCGATTGTCCGCCGCATCACAAATGAGGACGACAGAGAGTACAGAGAACTGATTCAGGACTTTGTGGACTGGTGTCTGTGGAATCACCTACAGATCAATGCAGGGAAGACGAAAGAACTGGTGGTGGATTTCCGCAGGCGCACACATCCCCCTCCAGCAGTGAACATCCAGGGAACGGACATTGAAAGAGTGGACTCTTATAGGTACCTGGGTGTGCATCTTAACTATAAACTGGACTGGTCAGACAACACTGCTGCACTTTACAGGAAAGGACAGAGCAGACTCTACCTGCTCAGGAGACTGAGGTCATTTGGAGTGCAGGGGCCACTCCTGAGGACCTTTTTCGACACAGTGGTGACCCCAAGTGTGTGAAGGAGCGCTATCGCAGGTCCTTCCTTCCTGCTGCTGTGAGACTGTACAACCAGCACTGCTCAGAGTAGACCACACACACATACAGTATACACTTACATTCAGAATGCGAACATTCTTCATTGTGCAATATGCTAAGTGCAATACAGATTCCTATGCAACTCTTATTTTATTTTATTTTATTTTATTATTATCCTTATTTTCCTGTAAATAGTCTAGAGATTTAGCTTTAATTTTTATTCTTTATAATGTTGATAAGGTTTATACTGTTTCCCATTTCTATTACTGAGTGCCTTACTCCTGTACCTGCTGCTGCTGTAATACTGTGAATTTCCCCGGTGTGGGACTAATAAAGGATTATCTTATCTTATCTTATCTTATCTTATCTTATCTTATCTTATCTTATCTTACTGAGAGAAGCCGGTGACATTGAGTCTGAGTGGGCCCTGTTCCATGCCTCCATTGTTGATGCAGTGGATCGGAGCTGTGGCCGCAAGGTCGTAGGTGCCTGTCATGGCGGCAATCCCCGAACACCTCGGAAGCCGTCAAGCTGAAGAAAGAGTCCTATGGGGGCTGGTTGGCTTGTGGGACTCTGGAGACAAAAGATGGGTACCAAAGGGCCAAGTGGGCTGTGGCTTCGGCGGTTGCTGAGGCAAAAACTCGGGTGTGGGAAGAGTTTGGTGAGACCACGGAGAAAGACTATCGACAGGCACAGAGAAGGTTCTGGCAAACTCTCTGGTTCCTGACCAACACTGTATACAGTGGGGCTGGGGGGCTGCTGACTTCGACTGGGAATGTCATTGGATGGTAGAAGGAATACTTCGAGGATCTTCTCAATCCCATCAACGATCCTTCCCCAGAGGCCATCACTTGGGCTGAGGTAGCCATGGTGGTTGGAAAACTCCTTGGTGGCTGAGCACAGGGGGTGGATGAGATCCACCTGGAATTCTTGAGGGCTCTGGATGTTGTACAGCTGTCTTTGCTGACATGCCTCTGCAACATCATGTAGGCATCTGGGGAAGTCCTCCTGGAATGGTAGACCGGGGTGGTGGTCCCACTTTTTAAGAAAGGGCACTGGAGGGTGTGTTCTAACTACTGGGGGATCACACTTCTCAGCTTACCTGGTAAGGCCTATGCAGGGGTACTGGAGAAGAGAGTCCGACCGATAGTTGCATCTCGGCTACAAGAGGAACAATGCGGGTTTCGCACAGGTCATGGAACACTGGACCAGGTTTTTATCCTCACCAGGGTCCTGGAGGGTGTGTGGGAGTTCGCCCAACCAGTCTACATGTGTTTTGTGGATTTGGAGAAGGCATTCGACCACGTCCTTCAGGGGATCCTGTGAGGAGTGCTCTGGGAGTACGGGGTGAGGGGTTCATTGTTATAGGCCATTCGGTCCCTGTACAAACGGAGCAGGAGCTTGGTTCGTATAGCCGGGAGTAAGTCGGATTGGTTTCCAGTCAGGGTTGGACTCCGCCAGGACTGTCCGTTTTTCATAACTTTTATGGACAGAATTTCTCAGAACAGCCAGGCGGCGGTGTCCAGTATGGTGGCCTCAGGATTTCACGTCTGCTTTTTTGCGGATGACGTGGTCCTGTTGGCGTCATCAGGCCAGGACCTCCAGCTCTCTCTGGATCAGTTTGCAGCTGAGTGTGAAGCGCCTGGGATGAAAATCAGCACCTCTAAATCTGAGACCATGGTCCTCAGTCAAAAAAGAGTGGAATGCTCTGTTCAGGTCGGGAGAGAATTCTTGCTCCAAGTGGAGGAGTTAAAATATCTTGGGATTTTGTTCACGAGTGAAGTAGGGATGGAGTGAGAGGTTGGCAGTTGGATTGGTGCGGCGTCTACAGTAATGCGGACCCTTCACCTTCATGGTGAAGAGAGAGCTGAGCCAGGAGGCGAAGCTGTCAATTTACTGTTCAATCTACGCTCCTACGCCTATGGTCACAAGCTTTGGGTAGTGACTGAAAGAATGAGATTGCGGATACATGTGGCCAAAATGAGCTTTCTCCGCCGAGTCGCCGGGCTCTCCCTTAGAGATAGTGTGAGAAGATCGGCGATTCGGGAGATGCTCGGCGTAGAGCCGCTGCTCCTCCACGTTGAGAGAAGCCAGTTGAGGTGGTTCAGGCATCTGGTGAGGATGGCCTCTGGACACCTCCCTAGGGAGGTCCAACAGGGAGGAGACCCCGGGAAAGACCCAGGACACGTTGGAGGGATTATATCTCTCGACAGTCTTGGAAATGTCTCGGTATCCCTCCGGAAGAGCTGGAGGAGGTGGCGGGGGAGAGGGAGGCCTGGGCCTCTTTGCTTAGGCTGCTGCCCCCACGACCCGGACCCAGATAAGCGGTTGAGGATGGATGGATGGATGGATGGATGTATGGATGTATCAGAAACAATAGTGTAGTTCACAGTTTTGGAAAGCAGCGATGAAGCTAATTTTGATGTGAAACATAAGCTTATCAAAATATTTGTCACCTATGGCTGAAATGTACCTAATAGCATGTAATGAGCATGAACAGTTGAAATTCGATTTGACATGAACTGGACAAGTTTCTGGATGTAGACAACATAAATTTTCAGCATCAAATAATTGCGCAGTTCAGCCAGATTTTGTGGATCCCTTGCCTGGCATCTTACTCATTGTTTCAAGAGAACTTAACTTAAGAGGATTCCAATTTGGGAATTCTGTGGGTCATGCTCCTGAATGTTCATCATGCCAATCAGTCACATTTGCAGTCCTGTGAATGTGAGAACTGTCATCTTGGAATACAGATTGTGATTTTTGCCACTGCTGGTAGAACTGTATGACTGTATGCTTCGATATATCTGCCAATTTAGCTACTACCTTCACACTATGGCCTTTGGCACACAGAAATGCAATCACTCCTTTTTGACAATCGTTAACATCTGCTTTGCGACCCATTTTCCACAAGGAAAAGTACACTGCACTGTACAACTTTTTCTATCTGCAGGAGACCGAAGTTACTATCATCTTAAACACGCAAGGGTCTGGGGAGCTTATGGCTATCATGTTATATGTAAGTGCCTTTTAAAGCCAAATATAAAAAGGTATGCAAAAAATTGATGCCTAAACTGATCTTTCTAAACTGATGCCTAAAATGATTTCTTATTAGCCTGCTTTTTTGATTAGCCTGATTTGAATATATAGAAGGTCAGAATTTTAAATAGTCACTACAGAATGATTGTAAATGCCCTTTTAGCTTAATGCTGGTAATCATTCTTGTACACAATGGCCTGACAGCATAAAGTGACAAAAGAAAAGTTCACCCCCCTGCTCTCTGAGGAATAAGTATGGCTGTCTGCATGCATTCTGTCAGCAACTCTGACACCATCTTCAGATGTTTTACTTCTTCACTTCTCTCCTCCATGCGGCTCTTCCCCGATGGAATGAGAGAGAGAGAGAGAGAGAGAGAGAGAGAGAGAAAGTTGTTTTGCTCTGGCATTTTTAATATTCTTTTGTGTTCACTGTTTGCAACTCTCTCTTTTAGATCACAAAGTTGCAGAGCATTTTTTTCTTTTCTTTCCCTTTTTTTTGGATGGTGGTGTCTGTGTGTTTCTCTCCCCACTGAGAGAATGCTACCATCCACATGCTCTTTGTGGCACTCCTTCTCTCAACATCTCTGTCTTAACTTCCCCTTTTCTTCCTGAATTCGTTCCCTCCACGTCACTTTTCCTTCTGACTTCACTTCACAGAAGTTTAGGGAAAGCAGGGACTCTTTCTTTTTTTCTCTCTCCCTCTCTCTTTTTCTCTTTTATCTGTCTGTGCGGTGAACAGGGGAAAGCATGTGTGGGAGAAATCTCCAGGCCCTCAGCGTCCTGCTGCAATTGCTTCAGTTTTCTTCGACTCCCCGCCTGTCACTGCACCACCTGACCTCTATAGTCATACAGCTACAGCCTGTTCTTGAGAAGATGTGCAAGAATAGGCTCATGCATTCTTTCATAGCAACTGTTGCTAGATTGGGCACACCTTGCAAAATGCTGCTGAAAATCACTTTCAAACTAATGAGAAACTGTAATTTAATATGTATTATTAGAATACGTTTTTAAAGGGGGATACCATCGATTTTTCAAAATTTCATCATAGTTAAAGGTTTAAGATGTGAATAAAGTCACTCAAAGAGGTTTTGTATGAACTGAGTCAGAATTGTTCACAGTGATGGTAATAGGAACTAGACGTCCACATCAAAAAGCTCACTCGGACAGTTATTACTTGAAATAGTTATGAATAACTATCTGATGTCTGAGACTTGATTTACAACAGGGAAAATGGAAGGCAATTTAAGGCAGATGGGTACAAGTTAGGCAAAGAAAGAAAGCTGTTTTTCAGATTTCCCACTTCTTATCATCAACATTACACAGAAAAACAAATAAACAGAAATTGTATGCTTACGTTTGCAGAAAAATGCCATATTTGTTGGAGATTTCTATCTATTTTTCATAATTTCTGCCTTAATTAATCATTGTGTAACATGGAGCAAGGTGGCAGATGCATATGCGGTGATAAGAGACTTTTATTATGGGCAAATCCAGGGTCATGGTCTAAACAGTCCAGGGTCATAAAGCCAACACGGATTGATCGGGGGACAGACATGTTTGTACTGTTGTACAAACAACAGTACAAACAATAGTACAAAGATCAATACAAAGACCAGCGACCAGACAGGGGAAAACACAGGCTTTAAATACATGAGGAACAGGCGGGAACACAGGTGGAAACGCAGACAATTATTACATGAAATTTTATTTATTTATTTATTTATTTTACTGGTGGCTCTGGATAGTAAATAAAATGGCTATTTTTGTGTTGTAGACATTGTAATCCTTGGTTCATATCCCCACCACTGTAAAGAAATCTGAGCAGTGCGGTGAACTGTTTCATATCAAACAGCTCTGAATGACTGAATTAAGCAGAATTATTAAAAGCTATGTGTCTATGTTGAACATAGTTAGCATAGCTTTTTAATACGGAAACTCAAAGTTATGTAACAACCCTAAATAAACATTGTAACAGTGCGATTGGAGTAATTTAAGTAGTTGAGTCTCATTAGGTTGAATGTATAACTCACTCTAAATGTAGTTATTATGGAAAAGACAATTTTGTCCTCATAACTATCAGCTCCAGGTCTCTTCATAGATCTGTTGCCACATCAAACCTGTACTTCAAAATCGGCTCCCTATGAAAGAATGTACTCAGTTTAAAATCCTTCTTCTATCTTACAAAGCCCTTAATAATCTGTGTGATCCCGTTCTCCCACATTGACCCTCTCAAAACTCTCAAATCTCCTCTGCTGGCTTGCTAAAGGGAACAGTTTGGCAAAAAATCTAAATTTCTTTCTGTTTCCCTTACCTACAAAGAAGTAGAGATTAAACTTCTGAGCTGAAGTTGGTATGTTATAGCTGAGAGAGCCCAACTACATGCAGTAATTCTCCAGGACCAGGACTGAGAGTGAAAAAGTGAAACTATTCTATAACTCTATAAATGTTAAATTAATATATCTATAGGCACCAACTAAAAGTGACGTGAATATTTGGGAGCAATGCATGCTCAGTCCTACTGAAAAGCTTGAGAAACACAAATTTTGTGCAGTTTTCTGCACATACCTTTTTGGCTCACTGGTTCTTACCCCCATTCAGCCATATCTGGGGATGCTGGTCTTGCCATGGCTGTTTTTGTGTAGATCTGTAAATTGTTTTCATAGCAGGGGGTTCTCACTCCTCACTTTTCACTTTTCACCCCTCATTGCTCCCTCAATGCTAAGTCTTGGCATTTCACACAGAAGTCCAGGTCAGTTTGAATTCTGCATGCAGAATGTACAATTATATAAATATAATTAGACAAGCATTTCTATGCTACACAAATCTGCATAACTCACTACAGAGCTCTACACTGCCTCTAGAAAGAACATCACCACAAGAGCTTGAAATGGGTATTTAGGCCAGACAGCTGCAGGCAGCCTAAGATCACTATATGCAATGATAAGCGTTGGCTGGAGTGGCGTAAACCACACCACCACTGGATTCTGAAGCAGTGAAAATGTATTGTCTGGAGTGATCAAACCTGCTTCATTGGTGGTCTGATAGAGAAATCTGGACATGGCAGATTATGGCTAATGTAAATGCTACAGAATACAAAGACATTTTAGACATCTAAATGTTTTGATGAGTTTGCTGTAGAAGAACTCCAGTGGTCTGCACATACCCCTGACCTTAACCCCACTGAACACCTTTGGAATGTGATTGAGATCAAGGCCTTCTCATCCAACATCATTGTCTGACCTCAAAATTCTCTTGGTGGAATGGTCACAAATCCAAAGGCTTTCCATCCAAAATTTTGTGGAAAGCCTTTGCAAAAGAGTGGAAGCTATTATATAGTTATTATAAGTTATTATATTTGAATGGGATGTCCAACAAGCTCATATAGGTGTGATGGTCAGATGTCCACATACCTTTGGCCACATAGTGTAGATTTCTGTAGATTGCCATATAGGTAGAGAGTTGTTAAAGTTAAAACATTGAAAGAAATTTTGCCTATTATCTATGAAAGTCTATGCTCAGTACATTCCTATTCCATTTTAAATTGTGTCTATTTGTTGAAACTCAAAAAAAAGCTCCACAGACCTCAAATGCACTTCCCTGTAAAAACCCATCTGTCAGGTAAGAAGACAAGTCCAACTGAACATTTTCTCCTTAAATATTAACGCAGAGTAGCATCAACTAGTTTATGAAGGTCCGTGTTGTGTAATACGAAATTTACAAGCCTGTTCAAGGTTATTTCGTTTCAGTGTTTGTGTGTGTGTGTCACTATAGGCACTTCCCAAACGTTCCATCAGAGAAGTAATTAAATAATGGAAAGGGGACAAAAAGAGGGCCCTCTCTTCTCATGCAGCTGCAGGTAGCTGGTATTTCAGATTCATTTACCCTTCTTTTTAATACGAAATCTAATCCTTATCCTCTTCCCTACCAGCTCATTCTGACCCACAGCTCTCCCTGGTGGATCAAATCAGTAGAGTTAGAACATGCAAACAGTCCAAATTGGCTTCCAGGAGTGCTAAAATCAATCTAAGCTGAAAATTACGGGAAGAAAAGCCTTGGGATGTTTGTGGAGAAGTGCTCAGTCTGTTTACAGTAACGCGAGAAGCTACATGTCATCATGCTGTGGATTTAATGACTGACTTCAGCCATGATGTAGACAGAGGGTTCATTTTTTGCTGTCATTTTCACCTGTGTTTAATGGCACAGTCCGTATTTGCATAGCATTTACTAAAGTGCACTGAGTTGCTTTCTTATTTTGACCGTCTACCTTGGCCATTTTATCAGAAACACCTACCACATACCTTCTAGGTCTTCCCATGTGGAAAAACAATATCTATGAAATATAGTTAACTGCATAAACTAAATTATATATTTCAGAATATATGCACATATTTGAAATTGGTCCAGCAAATTTGTCACTCATGCACACTATATGACAAAAGTATTGGGGCACCTCCAAATTATACCTACAGGAGCTTTTCTGACTCCCCATTCTAAATCCATAGGCATTAATATGGAGTTGGTCCCTCCTTTGCAGCTATGACAGCTTCCACTCTTCTGGGAACCTTTCTACAAAAGCTTGGAGTGTGTCTGTGGGATTTTTTGCCCATTAATTCAGAAAAGCATTTGTGAGGTCAAACACTGATGTTGGATGAGAGGGCCTGACTTGCAATGATGTTTTAGTTCATCCCAAAGGTGTTTGATGGGGTTGAGGTCAGAGGAGGGCCAGTCAAGTTCTTCCACACCAAACTCACCCAGCCATGTTTTTATGGACCTTGCTTTGTGCACAGGGGCTTAGTCATGCTGGAACAGAAAAGATTCTTCCCAAACTGTTTCCACAACACTAGAAGCATACAGTTGTCCGAAATGTTTCCTGAAGCATTAAGATTTCTCTTCATGGGAACTAAAGGGCCTAGACCAACCCCTGAAAAACAACCCCATAGCATTATCCCTCCTCCACCTAACTTTGCAGTTGGCACAATGCGGTCAGGCAGATAACTAATAACTGATAACTGATAAGTGGTAACTCTTCATTATATACAACAGTACTTAAAGAAAATAGAAAAAAACATACTTTTCCACTCATATTCAAAAACATATTGCAATGTAAACAACATATTTAGGTATGTGAGACTATATTGTGAATACATTACACTGAATTTGTCATATTTTTACTGTAAAATATATTCCTTTTTTATATGGGTTCTCAAACAAAATTAATCTCAATATAGACCTCAACAGTCAAACACTGAAGCTGCTCTCATGAAAATATGATAGACGATAGATTTGGATTGATTTTGAGTAGCTTTTTCAGGGAGGACTTATTCAAAAGCACTCTTCAGTCTCTGTAAAGTTTCTGAGCACAGAGGTGCTCTTCTGTACTTTGTTAAGCTAAGTGATGGGGCAAGGCAGGGTTGATCTGTTGAGAAGACAGCACACATCATTAGTGGAGTTCAGAAGGCTTCATTGCCTCTGGGGAGGAGATGACAGTTCATCAGAGCCCTATGGGTTACCTTCCTTTTGAAATATGTAAATCAAAGGGTGCTGGAGAGAATCTGAATAAAATAAGATGAAATGCTTTCAACGCTTTTTAATTATTTTTTTTTAGTCCTTCCTGCTACAAACTAGCTGTGATTAGCCATGAGAAGTCATGGCCATAACAAAATCATGCTATAATTTTAGATAAATTATTTCTGACTCATAGCTTATTCAAATGGCAGAGAAATTATTAGGAAAGTGCAGATTCTGAACTTTGAAGTCAGACTACGATTGATGAAAAGGTATTGTTTTGTGTACAGTCTTGTTTTGCAGAATGAAGATCCATCCTGTTACAAGCCCAGTTCCAAAAGAGTTGGGACAAATTTCTGTGCTTTCGCTGACTTCAAGTTAGGTCTGATCTATAACTTATGGCTTTCATGAGTGCAAATGAACATGAGCACATTGTTGTAACTACTAGTAAGAAACTCATAACTTTGATTTTCCAAGTTTGGGGCATTTCAACAAAAAAGCTACAGTAGCTGCTGATAGCTGTACCATAAACTGGTTGTATTTTAGTTATACAGTAGCTACGCATGAGCACTCCAGACTAAAATCTTTCGTTTTACCTTTCGTCCACTAGTGTACATCATCACACACTCGTTACATAATCTCAGATAGACTTGCTTAAATATTGTGTAGGGCTGGCCCAAACAGCAATTTACAGAGTTCAAACACTCGTTGTCAAGCTCTAATGAGTGTAGAAAACGATTGTTTACAAACGTTTAAACTAATTTGAAATAAGCAGAATAATATATTTACATATGTCAAAAATATATGTCCATATATTTCTAAATGAACATATTTGAAATCATGTGTAAATATATTTACATTGCATATGAGAAACACATCTAAGGGTTAATGATGGAATTGGATGGTCAGACATGATCATGTGTTATGGATAATACAACCGCTCATTGACCGCTAGACATCAGATATTTTCAAATGACTGCTCCGACTGTGGACTGCCCAGGCATGCTCAGGGATGTGGTGAAAAAATACAAACATATTGATTAAATCTCACACTAGAGACTGCAGAAGTGCTTCAATTTTACAGTTTTCATGTTGCTGTTCACGAGGTAAAGCCCTGTAAGAGCAAAGCGAAATCCCATTTTATCTGAGGCCATGCATGCTTCAACAGATTTTATTGTACACAGAGACATGTTTGGTTTATATTGAGTTCACTGGGCACATTTATTCTGCAATGGCCTTGACCTGTTACTGCAATAATCACCAGCATTTTTCTGCATATTAGAAAAAAAGATAAAGGAATTTATTAGCATTGAAGTGCTTCTGAGCTCTTGCATCCTCTCCTTTATGTGAGCATGAAACCTCTTTCCTGGTATGAAGAAAATGACAAAAAAGAGAAAGGGGGAAATTGAGCACATTTTCATCTTCTCCTCTTCTATAAATACCCCAATCATGCTTTTTTGTGCATTCTTTTAGCTCCTTGTAGCTTTTAGCTCCAGATGGTTTTCAGTATCATTTCCCAGACATACTGCATGCCGACTGTGCCGGCTTTCTTTGGATTTGACTCAATTTCTGTGCAAATGTGGAACAGTAAAACTGCAGAAATGTGTGACACAAGAGAGAACAGTAGCTGTGTGATCCAAGCAAGTACACAAAGCACGTCCACATGGGAGTCTTTGTCAATGCTAATTGGCCTACCAACCCCTAGCAGTGAAGTGGAACACCATTTTCTGCACACAACACTTGTTAACCACCGAGTCCAGCTCTGAGAGATCTGCTTTGAGCTCTGTGGCGTTTTGGGAAGCATTAACCTGCGATTCTGCTCCAGCATCGGTGGCTTTAGAGCCCAGAGCCTATGAAACCTCTCCAGAGCTGCTGTTACACTTTCCATAAGGTTAGATAATGCAACTAGCATGCGCTAGCTTCTCTATTTCCACTCATGGCTGTCTACATCTCTTTAAGCACTAAGTTTTAGCCAAAAAAACCCAAAAAAAAACCACCTTACGTTGATGTTATCAAATAAATGCTTATTTGATGTCCAACAATGATTTTGCACTGGAGCTACAAGGCTAAATGCCTACATCAGGGGTTCCAATCTTAATCCTGGTGAACCGACAATTTACAAATTTCTGTGCTTTTTTTTCCTTCAAGTTGTGTCTGATATACAACGTATGGCGTTTATGAGCACAAATGAACATCCACACATTGTTGTAACTGCTAGTGAGAGACTATTAGCTTTGACTTTCCAAATTTTGTCCATTTCAACAAAAAAGCAAGGGTAACTGCTGATAGTTGTACTGAAATCTTTTGTAATGTCTCAGTCTCATCAACTAGCACATATCATCTCACAGTTTTTAAGTAATCTCATTTAGACTTGCTTATATGTTTTGTAGGGCTGGCCTGAATAGCAATTTAAAGGCTTCAAATACTTATTGTAAATATATATATATATATATATATATATATATATATATATATATATATATATATATATATATATATATATATATATATATATTTCAGTTCATTCATCACTGCAGTTAAAAATGTATCCATTAGGCATGTATTAATGCCCAGCTGAACTGCGTTGGATGTTGCAATAAGAGCAACTCTCCTTCATCAGTCTAGCAAACAGTAAGGGTGTAACAAATTAGAATTAGCATTTTCTTCTGACCCCGCGACCCTGACGGAGAAGCGGCTTGGGAAAATGGATGGATGGATGGATGGATGGATGGATGGATTTTCTTCTGACACTTTTAGTTTTATTTATTTTTTTGTTGTTTGCTGCTTTTTTCATTATGCTATTGAGTCATTTTATTTGGCTAGTTTGCCGTTTTTTATCATAGAAAACAGCGACACACAGGCCATATTGCTGTGCTATAGGGAGTGAAGAAGCTTTTGTTATTTCCCTCTGAAGCATCTCTGCTCTTTTAGCTTCACCAGCCACATGCAAAACGATTCAAGCTGACAAGGATGCCTGGTATGAATTTGTTTATTCAACTAAATTTAGCATATATAACCATTGTTCTATTTAAAGCCCTTTGTTAATGAAATGTGTTGTAGTATAGATGACAAATGTCTTTGAAGAAATAAGCATTATGAATATTACAGCAAGATAACAAATGAGTACTTCACACACATCTTCTAAGCCACTCATCCTTCTGGGTCGCAGGTGGAGCTGGAGCCTATCCCACCAGTCGTTGGGTGGAAGGCAGGATACACCCTGAACAGGTCACCAGTCCATTGCAGGGCAGCCAGACAGAAACTCCAAACTCCACACAGAAAGGACGCTGGTCGACCTAGCCAGGGCATTGATCTCAGGATCTTCTTGCTGTGAGGCAACAGCACTAAACACTGCTCCACTGTGCTGCCCCAAATGAATACTTTAGTATTCAAATTGTTTGGATCAGCCCCTGTTTTACCTAAGAAAAATCTAAGACAAAAGTGCAGTCAAACTGATGGCTACTATTATTTTTAGCTATGCTAAAGTACATTTGTCCATGTTTGTAGATAACAGTGTGTCATACAGTGTCAAAACCACAAAATCAAATCTGGTAGAGATTACTTAAATAAAAATTAGAAAATTGGTGCTTTAGCCTTCCATTACTTGTTAGCGACATTAGCTTTGTAACTACAGTGATAAACCTAAAGCTTCAAACACTCATTATGTCTTAGCTGATCAACTACATTTGGAGTACGGGTATGGGGAAGCAGGGTAATTTTGCTGTACTCTTGCTCTAATAGTTATGGCTTAGACATAGGCGTCTTGTGCAGTTTGATATTATTATCCACCCAGAAGTTAAGTCTGAGCTTTTTAGTGACTTTTAATACACATTAATGTTGCTTTTTCTCAATTAAATAAATACTGCACAATGGTGAGACTGTTTCTTTTCACATTGCATTAACGAACAAATGTGATAAATCGACCCTTTAAGGGGAATTTAATAGCCATTAAGGCTTCATGAATGTGAAAATACATAGCTGTGTTAACATGCTCACTGCCATACTTAATACATAATTTCTTCAGATGGCATTTTGCCTGTCTGGTTGTCTCCTTGCTTATTAAAATGCACTTAAATTCCCTTTGTTCTCTGAAGTGCTCATTAACAAATACAGCGCTGTCTGATGTCTATAGTTTTACATAATTAGATCCCAAGAGATTTTTTTCTTAAGTTCCTGGTTTGTTTTATTCTGCATTAAAAGAGCAATTTGTGTAATTTCTCAAGAGTTTAACCTCACTGACAACAACAAGCAAAGCTAAAGAGAAACAACGGGAAAGAGTAATTGAAATATTGCTTGGCGCTCTTTGGCAGTTGTCACATTGCTCACCCTCGCGTAATTTAGACTTGTAATCATAAAGCCATGAGAAATGGGAATTTTATTTGAAAAGTAGTTACACTCTCAATGCGATGCGAAGAGCTTGTGCATTAGTCTCTGCAATACTTGATGAGGCTTTGAAATATTTATCATGGATGGATTTAGAATACAAAAGCATTTTTATCCTGCAAACTACAAATAAGAAAGCCTTTATTGTGGCAGATACATAACACCACACCTATAATAATGCTCCAATTTGCTTTACTGTATAATGTGTACTGTGTGATCATTAAAGACGAAGTCCAGTACATAAAGATATTGGGCAATTTATGCCCAAAAGTATTCAGACAGCACTTCTACTGTGTGAATTATGCTACTTTAAGGTGACCTCATTACCGACCCTTTGCTAGTCTCCATGGAACAGTATGGCCCAATAGAACTGGACAATCTGGAGAAGCTATCTCACCAAGCCCAATGCCAAGCATGGGCTAGAGGAGATATAAAGCTCCCCAACATTGGGAAGTGAAGCATCAGACTGTGACCTCTGTAGTGACAGAGCTCCATTCATTACCCTTGGGATAAGTTAGAGTGAACTAATCATCCAAAGTGAGTACCTGATCTCACCGATGCTCTTGTGGCTGAATGCAATCAAATCCTCACAGAAATGCTTCAACAGGTAGTGTAATGCTTCTCATAAAAGTAAAGACTGTTACTGCAGCAAATAACACATTTGATTTCAGAAGAAACATTAGTGAGTACAAAACCATGGACATAAAGTGCACGTTGTATCCATAAGATATGATAGAACATATGATATACAACAGGCTCCACTTTTATAGGAAGGCTAGATTTTGGAACATAGCTGCATGGATTTGCATAATGCACAAAGCTTGTAACCATGTAATGTTGGTAAACACGAAAGGTAGTGAAACAA
Source organism: Pygocentrus nattereri (assembly GCF_015220715.1). NCBI lineage: Eukaryota > Metazoa > Chordata > Actinopteri > Characiformes > Serrasalmidae > Pygocentrus > Pygocentrus nattereri. Next base: position 19,127,923 of record NC_051234.1, on the reverse strand, counting down.
GCTGCTAGTTTAGCTGTTCGGGTAAGTGCTGCAAGACTTTGCTTCAACTTTCATTCTTTGCCTCAACTCATTCATTCATCCCACTCACTGGATCACTGGCATGCAAGGTGAAGATTCACAATAACAGCATTTACGGGTGACTGGGGCAGCTCTAGCAGGGAAAAAATTAGATGAACTGACTTCTTGAAACAGTTGCATCCTATGACAATATCATGTTGAAAGTAGTTGAAAGAATACTTCTGTCAATGTAAATCTATAACAAATCGACTTACAAACTGCCGTGATGGTGTTAAAACATTCAAATATTTTATTGATAATAAACTATTCTTATACTTTGAAGGCATTTTAAAGAATGCATTTAATCATTAACTAAGCAATTAGTTCATTAATGAAACAGGCTGTTTCGGATCTGCTCTCAATTCTGACAGCTCCCTTTTCCCCCTATGTCAAAATTGCAGCTCCAGTGTAAATGACTATATTCCCGTGTGTTCTCCCTCAAATAGATCAGCCAGTATTAGTGTTTATTGCATGCTTGTTTTTTCCTTCTGAAGCCCACCGGAAGAGACAGTGCCCACCACTGTAGGAAATATTTGGCAGATTCAGTCTCCACTTTTCCAAAGCCAGAATCCCTGGGTCGCACCCACTGACTCAGCCTATACATCTCTCTCTCTTTCTCAATCCCTTTCTCCATTTTCCTCTTTCCCTTCTCTCTCTCTCCATATCTCTCTTACCTCCATCTCTGTTTGAAATTGTTGTCATCTTACTCTCCATCTCCATCCTCTTTTACCACCTTTCTCTTTATTCCTCTCTTCATTTCACTCTCCCTCATTCTCTCTCTCACACACAATAATTTCTCTATCTCCTTCATCTCTGTCTCTTTTCCCCTTTCTCCATCTCTCTCTCTCACTCTCTCTATCTCTCTCTCTCTCTGTGTGGCACTGACTGGAGTCTCCGACTGTTCTCCGTCTTTGAAGTGGTGCCTGCAGTCTCTTCAACACTGTCGTCCATCTCTACTACCAATGACCAACACCCCTCCCCCTCGTCCAGCCCACCCCACACCCGCCATCTTCCATCACATCACATCATCCCGGCAGGTTTCTAGCAAGAATTCCAAGCAGCGTCTCAACCGAAGAGACGGGCTGAACGATAAAGCACAAATGACAGGAGCAGATGGTCTTCTTTATTGTCCCCAGAAATGCAAACAGTGAATATCTTTACTGGGTGGGTTCATCATTTGGGCTTGGCTGCTTATGGCCTGCTAACTGCAGCCACCTGGCACCACAAATTAAGCTGTGACAAACAGGGGAGGGGAATACAAAAATAATGAAAGGTCACTGTTTCCTAACCAGCCTAATCTGTGGTCACAAGTGGCTCTTAATTAATTACGTCATGTTACAAAGGACGGCGTGGTTTGTGTTGGAGGAATAATAGTGACCACGGCAGAGAAACTTTGAATAAAATTCAGAATTGTCTTAAAGCGACATTATCATACTGATTTACATAGATTTTAAATACTCGTAACTCTTAAACTCAATGAAAATTAATGGAGAAGCTTTTTATTATTTAAAGTAGTTTTGGACCATTTCTATTGGTCCATCCATCATGAAATGTAAAAGGCAGGTTTGGTATATATATGGTGTGCATGTGTATATGTGTGTGTGTGTGTGTGTGTGTGTGTGTGTGTGTGTGTGTGTGTAGCAAATTGTGACAATTAGAGCTAGGCTTTCACTTCCCACCATAAATTAAAATAAACTTGTAAGGCCTTCAGTCCAGTCCCTGACCAATGGGAGAGCTTGCTTTGTTATATCTACCTAGACACTACAGAGAAAACAGTCCTGATTTGATCATTTTCCTTTGTCCATTTTAACCCTTTTGTTTCCAAACCAGACATGACAATAAAATGTGAGTATTACTACAATAATTGCAGAGCTTTAATCAAGTTGATGGAATTACAGTTGATTCCAATTTTTTGTGCCACAGTACTGACAGTAACTACTGGTCTTTCAATCAAGCACTTTAACAGCCGGTTGAACTGACTGTATAGATTTAAGGGCTTGATGCCAGGTGGTCACACAGTAAGTTCACTAGGGTAAGATCTTTAGATTGAGATATAATGTTGAAATGTGATTAAGTGATTAAAGCATTTCAGTATAATGGACATTTGACAAATTTAGACTTTTTGTAACAGTCCATTCTCCATTTTTGGCGTTTTTCAGTTTTTGACATAATTTGAAAATGCTTGTTGCCATTTACACTGTGTGTAAATTTCATGATGCATGGACCAAAAGAAATGGCCCAGTATGACTTAGAAAAAAGTCTGGTTCCATTGAATTATATTCAAAGTAACTTCTGTAATGTTACCAATTTGGAGATATGAGCTTTTGTTCTGACAACAGCGATATCCTACATTTGTCTTTTTAGTTTTTTTAGACCACTTTTTTGTATATTTATGTGAGTGTATTTACCAAAAATGGCCATGCTTCATTTCTGCATGAGCATTTTCCAATCTCTCTCTATCTCTTAGAATTAAACATGCTGTGTTAGTTACTGCACCTTTAAGACCAATGTATGTAAACGAGCTCTGTTCTGATCGGCAGTCCAATTCTATATTGAACATTGTGCCTCATTCAAAAGCAGTGTGGGCTGCATGCTGAATAGGTGGATAAATAGATTAGGTTTTGTGACATCACAAAAAACTATTAAAATGGTCTGTTTTTGCAGTTTTCATATATGGATTGTGTGTACTGGGGAGTGAACACTACTGTTGGAAATTTGAACTGTGTTTACATATTACATCAAGCTCTTTAATCACATCCAATAAAGAATGCACATGTGTGTGGAGCCTGTATAGGTCAATTCACATTTGTAAACTAGAATAATTTGTTATGAATGGCATCCATGTGTTATTCCTTTTATGCTATACAAATTAAAAGTGCCTACTAGTTCTTTTGTTGGTTAAGCAAATCATAGCAAAACAAACTCAAGCTGGTATGCAAGAAAACTCCCAGGACAGCCTGGGTGTGCCCACACACCGCACTATTCGTCATAGTCCTGATTCTTTTTAGCACTTTAGCAGCCTACAGTATCTTCCTCACTCTCAGCCTGAGTTTCTCCCGAGTTCACTGCTCTACTTTGGGATAATTCTGCGGTATTAACTGGCTAGAGTTATTACCCTTTATATGAGATGTCTATGTTGAGAGCGCTTTATGAGATTCTGCTCCCAGTGGATGCGATGATGGAGTTGAGGCAGGCTGTCATCCAGAGCTTTATAATAGTATCAGCTGGGAAATACACAATGCCATGGATTATTGATAGAGCCATATCTGCTCTTCTGCTGACAAATCTGAAGGCTCCACAGAAGGGGCACGTAATGTTGAAAAATATCTTTGCTAATATGCTCATCCTGTGCATTCTCTTTTGAGATTTTTTTTTTGCGCTTTTTTTCGCCTGCTCCTCCTTCGCACTCCTCCTGCGTTATTATGATAAACGATTTCAGATTTAATGACAGCACTGATGGTATGTTAAAAAGAGACAGAACGGTCCTGACTGCCGCGCATTCTTTCATATGAAAATGCAAAAAAGTGGTGCGCTTTATTCCCTAAATGATTTCATATTTCATAATATATCACTCAGTCGGAGCTACGCACATTAGCCCAGCTTTAGAAGTTTAATATACTTGTACTGATCTTATACAAAAGACTAAGAGCAGATGACAATGTCTACTGCATCCAGGCTAGCATCAAAAAGTCAGCCAGTCATTACAGCTTCACTAAACGCTACACTTCACAATTCTCACCAGACGCACTGTTGTGTGATGTTCGGCACTATGTAGAGATCACTACTGGATCCCAGCCTAATTGGCTTGTGTGGGCCAAATTAGCTCGGATTGCAGCCTCATTTCCATACAAAGAACATAGAGGTGACCTAGATATGAGATTTATTTATACACATAATATTTTTTCATATTTCCTTTGGAAAAAAGGTATCAAACCGAGAGCTGGGGGGAGATATTAAAGACATTTTTCAAAGCCACCTACAAAGTCAAGTATCCAGTGAAACATCAGCAGCTGAGTGGAAAGTGGAAGCTGTGTAATTAACATTAACTGAAAATATGTGTACTATCCATTTAATATGTAAGGCATGATTAAGCAAGAATCTTCTCTACATGAAGTCAGCCTCCATGTGTAAATATTAGATCCAAGACAAATTTTATTTTGGTCCAATTTACTGAATTAGTTCAAAATGTCGTTTTTCCAAGAACAAAAACAGAAAAGACGGGTTAAAAATTAAGATCTTTCCTTTCTCTAAAAAGTATAGTACAATCTATTTAAACCCAAATCATGAAGTGAGACAGCAAAGAGGAAAATATATACAAATCATCATGTATAGGGTGCTTTTCTATTGGGAGGTGTCAAAGCCCAAAACTTTAACCCCTAAATTTACATCTGTGAAAATATGAATGCGTACATTTATTTCCATTTTTTAAAGGTCTTTTTGATTTATTCATAAAGTGAGTTATCATGAGGTAATCATAAATTTAAAAATAAAATAAATGAATAAATATAAAAAAAGAAAAACACACACACATTCTAAACCACTTATCCTTCTGGGTCACAGGCAGAGTGCTGGAGCCTATCCCAGCAGTCATTGGGCAGAAGACAGGTTACACCCTGGAGAGGTCACCAGTCCATTGCAGAATGTCCAGTTGATCTGATTGCATGTCTTTGGAGTGTGGAAGGAAACTGACACAGACACAGGGAGAACATGAAACTCCATACAGAAAGAACCCTGGTCACCTGGCCGGAGAACTGAACCCAGGCCCTTCTTGCTGTGAGGTGGCCGCACTCCCCACTGTGCCACTGTTCCACACAGCTTAAACAATACTATTGTTTACATCTATTACTTGCAACATGCACTTTATGAACCGCTGCTCTACATACTTGCACATCCGCACACGTAACTTTCATTTTTTTTTCACATTTGCTCATATAACTATTTTATATATAACTTTTTTATTTAACATATAACTTTTTACTATTGTTTTTGGTGTTATTCTTTTCTAAGATTATATTTGGGGAATGGAGGAACAGCAAAGTAAGAATTTCATTATATAGTGTAACTGCCCATTTGTGCATATGACAATAAAACTCTTGACCTTGAAACAAAGTAATAAAAAAGTACTGTTCCATGTCACTGCTGAAACAAAGAGTTTTAGTTCATAGGCGGAGCCTTATTTTAGCCACACCCCTGCATTTCAGAGCAGGAACTGATTGTGTGTGAATGAAGGGAGTATCATTCTTGTTAGTTGTGTGCAGTTGTGGACAGTAACTAAGTAAATGTAATTCGTTACTGTACTTAAGTAGTTTTTTTGTGTATCTGTGCTTTACTGAAGTTTTTCCATTTTGGGCGACTTTTTACTTTCACTCCACTACATTTCAAACTTCAATATCTTACTTTTTACTCCACTACATTATGAGAAATCTGTCGTTCCTTTTGGTTTATGTGTGATAAAAACGTAACGTCAAAAGGAAAGAAGCGCAAAAGCAAGAACACCAATCAGGGCACAGCGTGCATTTTATTTAGAGTTTGGACAAACCGACTCAGTACAAGCACACGGTTCAACGTCAGTGCAACAGCCTAAAATTTTGGGAGAGTCTATTCAACATAAATGATGAACTAACCTAACTTTGTGTAAATAAACCACAATATAGAAAGATGGACACATATGCAGTTGTGACTAGCATGTGTCTTTTTTCTGAATTTATACAAACACTTTAAAAATCATTTTACAGCAAATTAGTTTTTGCTAGTTTAGTTTTTGAACAGAGACCTACAGATCAATATAGTAAAGGAAAACTCATTTGTGATCCTGAGTTTAGAGCAAGTTTTATTACATTTAAACCTGTTTAAATAAACTAATTTTTGCTTAAAGGTTGTAATTAAATCTTACAATGAAAATTTGCTTGTTCACAAAAAGAGCCACTTGGTTCTACCTAATGGAAATTATTTGCCTTCAGTGTTTTGTGCTTTCGACCATTTTAATAGACATCAGTGTCAGACGAATAACATTATATTAAAGGATTAGTGTTACAAGAGTGACACTGGAGTATGTTCACCTAAAATTAAGTTAATAGAGTTAATAGTCTTGTTACAAAAATGATAACAGGACAGTAGATTCATAATTAGTCTTTTAATACTTTTACTTTCGATACTTAAGTACATTTGAAGACAAATACTTTTGTACTTTTACTCAAGTGGAGGTCTAAAGGGAGGACTTCTACTTTTACTGGAGTAATAATTTACCTTGAGTATCTCTACTTTAACTTAAGTACATGATTTGTGTACTTCGTCCACCACCGGTTGTGTGCTTGATAGTTTCACCTTTATAGATGTGTCGTGGTTTTAGTAATTTATTAGTTTGTAACTGCTGTGATTAACAATTGGCTGTTAACATTTTGTTTAAGTGTAGGGCTACTTCAGGTTTGTAGTGCTGTTAAATTCTGAGTGGATAATGTATGATGCACGCAATCTGTGGCTCGAGTTAGTGAACATTTTGTTACTCAATGTCTATTGTACAGATACAGACTCTTACACGTGCCCTCATATTAATTCTGCAGCCTTCCTGATTACAAATGACAAACTCTTTTACAGACTTTTGTACTACAGAGCCGTGCTGTTGCAGTATATGCAGAATGTGGTTTGACATTGTCTTGCTGAAATAAGTAAGGCCTTCCCTGACAAAGGCGTCTGGATGGCAGCATATGTTGGTAAAAGCTTACAGCGTAGATGCTGAAATCCCCAAGTTCTTTGCTATTATACATTGATCAATGTTGTTCTTGGAGTGGTGAACCCTCCCCATCTTTACTTCTGAAAGACTCAGCCTCTCTGGGCTGCCCTTTTTATACCCAATCATGTTACTGACCTGTTACCAATTATCCACCAGGCATTTTTACCATTACACTTTATCAGTGTTTTGTTGCCCTATCCTAAATTTTTGGAAATGTGTTGCTGGTATCAAATTAAAAATGGGCATACATATATGGGTCATTCCAATAGAATGGTTCAAATTGGACTTTGACATTTTCAAATTTTTTGCTTAAATGTATCATTGATATGTATACCTCACAGTCAAACATGTAACGGGGTTGAGTGTGACGGGGTTGTGATTTTTGCACAAAATGGCCACTGCTATACATACTGTATACCAGAGAGAGAGCACATGGCATGCATGAGATTCAGAATTAGCATATAGTTTTGAAATAAAAAAAACTTTTTATAAGTAATAGTTTTCTATCTTTTTTTCATGTGACGGTGTTGAGTCACTGAGTTTGGCGACCACAATATCACAAGATAAATGACCAAAATTAAATAAAAGAAGGAAGCCACTTGCCTGTCTTTGCTGTCCTGTTGTCCAAAAGACTTGAGTGATGTCACTTCTTGATGTATATGGATCATATGGATCATACCATTGTTTTTGTGGGGGAGATTCATTTGTGTTACGGGGTTGAGGGGTTACTTAGGTACAGAACTAAATAATGTGATTTTAATAAATAATTATCAATTAATTTTGAAAAATAATATCACAAACAATTAAACACAGACAGTTGTTTAGGTTGACATCAAAATATATGGACTTTTTTATAGTTGTATTTGGTATATTCTAAGTATACTTTCGTTGAAGGCCATGAGGGACATGACAAAATAGGTGGTGTCAGCAAAAATAAATAAATAAACAAAGTTCTCATAAAAAGATCAAATAAAAAAAATACACTGTATTAAAGGAGATATTTCAATGTATGTGTAAAGCTGTTAAAATATAGATTTTTGTGACCCAGTAGATAAAATACACCTAAAGAGGAGATGAGGACTCAAAATGTGCCATTTCCATGGAATGACCCATATATATATATATATATAAAACAATAAAACTTCTCAGTTTCAACATTTGATATGCTGTCTTTGTACCATTTTCAATTAAACATATGACTTAAATGATTTGCACATCGTTGCATTCTGTTTTAGTTTACATCCAACTTTTTTGTAAAAGGGTGCTATACCTTAAATGAGTATTAAAGATACACTACATTCAATCTTCAGGAGAAAGAAACATATTTGTACCTTTTTACAGCTCACTGTTTCAAAATAGAAAAATAATGTAAAAAGCCTGGAGTCGATCAGTTAATGTAACTTTTAAAAATATACGACTGCAATTGAATATAATACAATTATATTCCATAACAAAGTTTTGAAGATGTACCCTTGAGGCTACAACCATGGTGATGGTTTAGTACCTGAGAGTGAATATCTAGTTTGATGGGTGTAAAAGTTCGGGAACTGCTGCTCTAACAAATGTAACAGAATTAAATTAGGTTGAGTACATGGCAGTGAGAAAATGGTCACCTCTGGCTTATTTAGAAGGTCCACTCTTAAGATTAAAGCATCCTAAATGGCTGTTTGCTGACCTGTTTGTATAGAACCTTTCCATAATGATGTTTATAGAGTCATGTATCCAGTGAAAAACCAGCATTGCTCTCTTCCCCCATCAGGGTGCAAAGTGGAAGCGGTACAATTAACGGTGACTAAAAATCCTCCTGCCTCTATTTATGGTTGTCAACTAAGTATGCACTTTGGCGAGCCTCCAGCAGGAAAGGAACACAAAGTCACCTATAATTTGTCTTCCTGCAGTCGGAAAATTAAACTGGCAGTTGACGACTTTATGATTCATAGATCCAACACATCTCAATTGCAAATGCTTGTTAGTCATGGAGCGTAAGCCTTTCATTTATGACACTGACATGGCTGACATTGGGGGGGGGGTGCGAGCAGGCACGCCAGAGCTAAAGCTAGCATGCTAACCCGCCTGTTTTTATTGGATATCCAACGCCAGCTCTGTTGAGGATGCAGCATGTAATCTGATTGTGCTCTATTACAATAGCCAGGGCCGCAATGTCTTCCCACTCCTCTACTGGGGGCTATAAAAACTCAAAGTGGAAATAATTGTACAGCATATTAACCAGAGCCTCTGCTGAACAGGAGAAATGTGCTCACACTGTTGATGCTGTGTGGCTGTTTCATCTCGTTTATGGGGCCCACCAAATTAGCCTGCGGTGCTAAGTTTGAGCGCACCTGGGGATATTGCTAGCATTGTTCTGAACACAGCAGAATGTAATTACCAACGGTAAGCCATCACCATGGGCACAATTAAAAACTACACAGACAGCAGCCTTTCGTTGCAAATTGAATAAGGTATTGAGTGGGACGAGGCGTTGTTAATTACAGCAAAAAATGTGTGCTAAACAAGTATTAGCAGGGCTTTTAGAAGCTAAGGCATAATTGCAGGAGAAGCTCCTGTTTAAAAGAATTCAGGCCTAAACTCCAACTGCCTGAAAGCCAACAGAGCAGTGATGTTGAGCGTACCCAACATCTTAAAAGTGAGACTTTTAATTAAGACCTTTTACTTTTTAAGTTGGGGGGCTCTCTTAACTGCAGTAATGAGGAATCAGTGAAATGAGTGTGAAGATAAAGCAGGGTTGCATTAGAGCCCACACTCTAAATAATGGCTCAGCAGTTCAACCTAAAAAAAATTACTTCATGTAGTAACAAGCAATCAAACTTTATGCAACTCAAAAATTATATAGAAAAAAAATCATTCATTCAAAGTATTTATTATGGTGAATAAAAATAGTTAATTTACTTAATTTAAGTAGCTACAGGAATTATTTTTAGGTTGAATTGTAAATTACAGTGTAAATAAGAATTAGGTTTCTGTAACACGAAAGAGCCGCTTATAAGCCAATGTCACAATCCTGCACTTTATACCGGCAACACATTACAGGAGAGTAAGGGTGTTTCAATAGGACATCTTGATGAGATTTGTTTTTTATTAATTGTACTTGAAGGTTCAAGGACTGTTCTAGGAAAGGTAGCATATATTATGTGGAACTTAATGAAGAAATGTTTCCTCACTCTTACTATTTAAAAAAGAGGAAAAACCACAAAACATTCTTTGAGCTGTCATTAAAGTGTAAAGAACCCCTTTGTAAAGAACCCCTTTGAAAATATAAAGAACTTACGTTTATCATATAATTCAAAAGTTCTACATTGTAAAAAAGTTTGTCAGTTCAACCTAATAAAAAGTATATCATGTGATATCAAGTAAATTAACTGGTTTTATTCAAACAAAAAAATGCATATTAATGAATGATTCTTGCAGTTTTTTTTCGTGTAAACCATATTTTTTTAAAGGAAAATACTACAAAGACAACATATCAGATGTTGAAACTGAGAAATGTTATTGTTTTTTGACGTTAACAACACGTTCCAAAAATGTTGGGACAGGGGATGTTTACCACTGTGTTTCAAAGGTTCTATACTAATTTAGGGGTCTTCCTAGAGCCATTAGACTATATTTAAATTATGTTTGTTATATTTAAAAGGGGGGAGGTGGGGGACATTGACTCAGAATGGGCCATGTTCCGCTCCTCCATTGTTGAAGCGGCTGACTGTAGCTGTGGTCGCAAGGTAGTTGGTGCCTATCGGGGCGGTAATCCTCGAATCCTCATTGGGCGGTGGAAGGAATACTTTGAGGACCTTCTCAATCCCACCAACACGTTCTCCAGTGAGGAGGCAGAGTCTGGGGACACGGGAATAGGCTTGTCCATTACTGAGGCCGAAGTCGCTAAGGCAGTTAAAAAGCTCCTTGGCGGCAAGGCTGCAGGGGTGGATGAGATCCGTCCCGAGTTCCTCAAGGCTCTGGATGTTGTGGGGCTGTCTTGGCTGACACGCCTTTTCAACATTGCGTGGACATTGGGGGTGGTGCCACTGGATTGGCAGACTGGGGTGGTGGTGCCTCTTTTTAAAAAGGGGGACCGGAGGGTGTGTTCCAACTACAGGGGAATCACACTCCTCAGCCTCCCTGGTAAGGTCTATGCAAGGGTACTGGAGAAGAGAGTCCGGCTTATAGTCGAACCTCGGATTCAGGAGGAGCAGTGCGGGTTCCGCCCTGGTTGTGGAACACTGGACCAACTCTTTACCCTCTCCAGGATTCTGGAGGGTTCATGGGAGTTTGCCCAACCAGTCCACATGTGCTTTGTGGATTTGGAGAAGGCATTCGACTGTGTTCCCCGGGGTATTCTGTGGAAGGTGCTTCGGGAGTACGGGGTACATGGCTCTTTGCTACGAGCCATTCAGGCCCTGTACAAACAAAGCAGGAGTTTGGTTCGCATGGCCGGCAGTAAGTCAGACTTTTTCCCAGTGAGAGTTGGACTCCGTCAGGGCTGCCCTTTGTCACCGATTCTATTCATAATTTTTATGGATAGAATTTCTAGGTGCAGTCAGGGGATGGAGGGTGTCCAGTTTGGTGACCTCAAGGTCACATCTCTGCTGTTTGCAGATGATGTGGTCCTATTGGGGACATCAGGCCGTGAACTTCAGCTTTCACTGGATCGGTTTGCAGCCGAGTGTGAAGCGGCCGGGATGAGGATCAGTACCTCCAAATCCGAGGCCATGGTTCTCACGCGGGAAAGGGTGGAGAGACCTCTCTGGGTCGGGGATGAGCTCTTGCCTCAAGTGGAGGAGTTTAAGTATCTCGGGGTCTTGTTCACGAGTGATGGTACAAGGGAGCGGGAGATTGACAGGCGGATTGGTGCTGGGTCAGCAGTGATGCGGGCTCTTTACCGGTCTGTTGTGGTAAAGAAAGAGCTGAGCCATAAGGCAAGGCTCTCGATTTACTGGTCGATCTACATTCCCACCCTCACCTATGGTCATGAGCTTCGGGTAATGACCGAAAGAACGAGATCGCGAATACAAGCGGCCAAAATGAGTTTCCTCCGCAGGGTGGCTGGACTCTCCCTTAGAGATAGGGTGAGAAGTTCGGTCATCCGGGAGGGACTCGGAGTAGAGCCGCTGCTTCTTCACGTCGAGAGGAGCCAGTTGAGGTGGTTCGGGCATCTTGTTAGGATGCCTCCTGGACGCCTCCCTTGGGAGGTGTCACAGGCAAGTCCACCGGGGAGGAGACCCCAGGGAAGACCCAGGACACGCTGGCGTGACTATATCGCCCAGCTGGCCTGGGAGCGCCTCGGAATCCCTCCCAGGGAGCTAGTGGAAATGGCTGGGGAAAGGGAGGTCTGGGCTTCATTGCTCAGGATGCTGCCCCCACGACCCGAACCCCGGAGAAGCGGAAGATGATGGATGGATGGATATTTAAAAGGGTTTCTAATACTCACACATTTCAATAAATTATATGGTTCTCTTTAGAAACATCCATTTGAAGGTTCTTCAGGGAACCAACTTATGATGTAATGGTTAGCATACCCAGCTATTTATTATTAATGTTGTGTTGCCTCTTTGAAAAACCTTCACATAATGCAAGGAACCTTGTGTAATACAATGGTTCTGTACTAGTTTAAGGTTTCTTTCTAGAGTCTTTGCATAATGTAGAGGTTCTTTAATCATTAAAAATGTACTGCATACTTATACACCACAATTACTAATATGGTTCTCTTAAGAACCATCAATTTGAAGGTTCATTAGGGAACCAAACTATGGTAGTTAGCATACCCAGCAGTTTATTATTAATGTTGTGTTGATTCTTTGAAGAACCTTGACATAATGCAGGGAACCTTACATAATGCAAATGTTCTGTACCAGTTTAAGGTTTCTTTCTAGAGTGTTTACACCATGTAAAGGTTCTTTAACCTTTAAAAATGTTCCTCATACTCACACATCTCAATTAAAAATATGTTTCTTTTAAGAACCATCCATTTGAAGGTTTTCAGGGAACCAAACTATAGTGATTAGCATACCCAGAAGTTTATTATTAATATTGATTCTTTGAAGAATCTTGACATAATTCAAGGAACCTTATGTAATGCAAGTGTTCTGTACAAGTTCAATGTTTCTTCCTAGAGTCTTTACACTAGGTACAGGTTCTTTAACCTTTAAAACTGTTCCTCATGCTCACACATCTCAAATAAAATATGGTTCTCTTAAAAACTGTCCATTCAAAGGCTCTTTAGGGAACCAAACAATGACTTTGGTGGTTAGCATATCCAGCAGTTTATTATTAATGTTGTGTTGGTTCTTTGAAGAAGGTTCTGTACCAGTGTAAGGTTTCTTCCTGGAGCCTATGCACTTTGTAGAGGCTCTTAAACCCTTAAAAAAGTAACTTATACTCAAACATCTCAAATAAAATATGGTTCTCTTCAGAACCATCCATTTGAAGGTTCTTTAAGGAACCAAACTCTGACTTTGATAGTTAGCACACCCAGCAGTTTATTATTAATGTTGGTTCTTTGAAGAGCCTTCACATAATGCAAAGAAACGTATGTAATGCAAAGGCTATGTACCAGTTTAAGGTTTCTTCCTAGAGCCTTTACATTAAGTAAAGGTTCTTTAAGAAAGTTTCAGCTTCAAAAATTTTCCTCATACATCTCAGTTAAACACATAGTTCTCTTACGAATCGTCCATTTAAAGATAACCAACGTATGGTTGTAATGAAGCATTTTCCCCTCATTCTCACCAGCACAAAAAACAGGCTTGCTTATCTGGCTTCCGTTAACCTAATGAGGTTTTGTGTTCAGAATATGTTTACAGTAAGTTTGTTATCTTGTTTAGGAGCCAATATATTAATCCTCCACGTTGTATAGGCCACACACTAAAGTGCTTTTCCTTTTCTGTATGGCACTTTGAGGTCAGCAGCAAGGTTTGTGATTTTCTTAATTGCACTCGAGGATGTAAATTAGTGAATTTGAAGTTATGACAGTATCTCTGCTTACGAACACGCTGTTAGACTGGGAGAGAGCCACTAACCTACAGAGGCCTTCAGGTTTAATCCTGTTTGCTAATTAACTGCCTTTGGATCATGAAGTGAAAATAAAAAAAGTGCTCATATTTCTTTTTCTGAGGCTCTTTGAAATGCTGCTGCTTTTCCAGTCCAATGTCGTGATTCAGCTTTCCGTCCCCTGATGACTGCAAATTCAGTACTATCTATAATCAGAAGCTTGAATGCTGGGAGAAGATCTAACTGGCGATTGTTTAAGATGCCATATGCAAATGTTACATCTCTTGTGGATTTTGTACATAACAAACAAAATGATAAGTCTAATTACAGATATACAGTCATACTTCAATGTACAGACAGATGACAAAAATAAAGAAAGCGCTAAACAAAGTGTTGTGCTGTCGACCACTACAAGCAGCCAATGTAGCTTTTATGTACATTTGAATAGATTTCAGTCATTGGAATCATGCTGGAGGGATGCAACTCTATCCAATGAAAGTTTCTGCAAGGAGCCAAGAGTGGTTCTTCAAAGGCATATCACAAAGAACCCTTTTTATCACCTTCACTTTTAAGGATGAAGCATCATATTTAAGAATTCAGTATCCATGACCTCAATGTTAAATAGATGCTTATGGGCCATTATAACAAACGTTGTATTGGCAACTTGCAAAGATTATATTTTTAAGTAGGACATCATGAAGGTGTAGTTATGCACTCGAAGATGTAATAAATTAGACTGAATCATGTGTAATTAGAAAATGAGACATAAATGTTCAGGAAGGTTCTGCAAGGTATGAGAGTAAGTACACATAGAAATCAAATGTCCATCAATGTTTTATTAACACCTTTTTAATCATTGTATCTTATTTGTGCAGACTTAACAGCTTTAATGTACATTGGCATAGATTCTACAATTTTAGTGAATTCTCTCAGTTGGTGATTTGATGATAATGAAGATAGAAAATGTAGAGAAATACATCACTTTAAAATAAATAAAATATCTTAAAATAAATGATTGAACCTTCTATTTTGTCACTACCAAAGCAATCATAACTCTACAGGAACCTTACTGGAATGTTTTTCATTTTACATTTTTACTCATATAGCTTTTAATTTGAAAAAAATCCAAATGATATTTTAAAAAAATTTTTAAAACCTTTTCAAAATTTAATTTTCCAAGTCGAAATTTGGGGGTAAGGGTTGGGGACTGACACCTCCTCAAAGGTTTAGCTTATTACTATCTCAATTAGTGAGTGCGTTCACATGATCATAATCGTATTTCTGCATTTATCTGATTATTCAAATGCTCATGTAAACAGCAATTTCTTACTCCAATTTCTTAATAATCAAATTTCTAATCAGATTTCTCAGGGCATGTAATCTCTTACTCTGATTTCTTTCGGTATTCTCAGTCTGCTCATTTGCAGAAACAGTCAGCAGTACCAGAAATAAGCAAACGGCGTTGCCGCAAGATGGCAGAAAAACACTTTTGGAGTGATGCTGAAACCAACTATGATCTTGGCGTTGGTTGCAAAGCAGAAATATGATTACTGCCTGAATCATGTAAACCTGGAGTTTTCCATATCTCATACCCCAAGTATATGTAAACGTGTTGATCGGATTACTGACAAAATCTGATTTTCTGCAGTTATCAGATTATGGAGCGCATGTAAATGCACTTAATGTCTTGGGTTTAAACAGATCATGATATAAAAACCTTGCTAATGTTTTGATAGCAGTTTGACGAGTATTCTGGTAACAGACTTCTTGGCTTAAGAATGAGGCCAAAAACATTAATAAACAAGAGAGCTGCTGAAATATGGATAACAAAAAGAATTTTGTATACAGTTATACTATCAGGCATAACCATTCATTTTGAGCTTTATGTGCATTCTTCCAGAAATGGATGGAAAAGATGGTGGAAGAAAAAGTGAAAAACTGAAAGGATAACATGAATTGTTGATCTTTCAATGTCTAAAAACATATATAGCATACGTCTCTCTCTCTCTCTCTTTCTCTTTACAGAGATCAAACAATATACATTTTTGTTTACACCAATTTGCAGTCATCCTTCCCTCTAAGCGAAGAAGCAGACAAAAACCAAGCCACAGGCCCTTAGTGTAGGGGTCAAGCATTCAGGCCTGTACTGTTCTTTTGGTGTATGTTGCACATGCACTCTACCACTTGTGGATAATGTGGTGAAGGATGACTCATCTGACCAGATCACTGTTTTCTACATCTCTGTAGAATCACGTCCACTGAATGTACACCTTCCACCACAATGTCCATCCCCATTCCCTTACACAAAGGTTCTACATGAATTCTGTAGTAAAAGCAATGGTTATAGAAACATGACAACTCAAAGATCCATTTGTTAAATGGTTTTATCTCTGTGCTCTTAGCAAAGCATTCCATGTAGAACCAAAACTTTTAAAGAACATTCTTTAGAGTAGAACCATTTATCATATCATATCATATCTGTTTTATTATCATATTAGTCCAGCGCTATCATCACTTCATTGGCTGCCTATTAAATTCCGTATTGATTATAAAATCCTTTTATTGACTTATAAAGCCCTACATGGTCTTGCTCCCAAGTACTTACAAGAACTTGTTTCTCATTATGAGCCATCACGACCACTCAGATCTCAGAGTGGTGGCTTATTAATAGTCCCCAGAATTCAGAAGGTTTCAGCTTGGGGAAGAGCTTTTTCTTATAAAGCCCCCAAACTCTGGAATGATCTTCCAGAAACTGTTCGGGACTCAGACACAGTCTCAATCTTTAAAACTAGGCTGAAAACTCACTTGTTCAGTTTAGCTTTTGGTAGCTAATGTTCCCCCTTAGATAAAGGCAGCAGATCCACGGGTCCATGGACACAGGGAATTATAGTAAACTGAGACGCTGGTGCTGTCGTCCCGCTGCTCGCACGCGGTCACTCAGGTTTGTGGACGGTGGAGCACAGGGACGGCAAACTGTTTCAAAGTGCTGCCGTGTCTGTGTGTCCTTCTGGTTCTCTCCTTTTAGTTAAGCTGTCATAGTCAGATCTGCCGGAGTCATTAGCCACACTAATGTAAATGTTTACATCCCCTGTTTATGTACAAACGGATAGAATAAAACTAATTCCATCTCCCTGCTTTCTTTCCGAGTATACAATCACCCACATGTCCGGCCGGACACTGAAGGATGACCGACTGCCGAGCCCTCCTGCTACCCACTTCAGACCAGCTGCCCACGCCCCAGCTGCCACCACCTGCCATAGACTAGCTGCCCACCCTACACTGATAATCTCATGGACTCCTAGCTATTCCTAATACCAATATTACTGCTATTAATATTAGTAGGTTAATCAGTTGTAGGTAGTTTGACCAGAGGAGGATGGGTCCCCCCGGTGAGCCTGGTTCCTCCCAAGGTTTCTTCCTCAGTTCTGAGGGAGTTTTTCCTTGCCCACTGGGGGGGTTTTGTAAATTTTTACACTCCTGTTAAAACTTTGTCTTTTCTGAAATTCTGTAAAGCTGCTTTGTGAAAACATCAGTTGTAAAAAGCGCTATACAAATAAATTTGATTTGATTTTGATTTGATTTATTCATTCTCATTCCTAAAAAATGAAAGTGCCAGAAAGGTTTTGTTGCACAATACACAGAAGAACCACTTCTGTTTCCCTAAAGAACCTTTCACTGGACGGAATTATGCTTGCAAAAGAAATTAGTGAGTGTGAAGAACTTTTCTTAGTAGCAGTTTAAAGAATTCCTAAATAATGTAAAGGTTCAAAGGAGAACCTTAAATTGATAAAGAACCATTGTTCATCATATTCACACCTTTTGTTCTAAACATGGTTCTTTGGGCAACCAAAGGTAGTTCTTCAATGGCATCACTGTGGCACCTTGCATATATATATATAGAAGCATGATAACTCAAAACAATTTTGTTGTATAAATGGTTCTTCACATTGTTAATTGGTTCTTCTTTTTATGTTTAAAAAGATGGTTCCTAAAATGTTATTTAGTAAAGGTAATTATTCTTTTATAGAACCATGAGTTCTATACAGAACCATTTCATGCTCAGATGGTCCTTCAGATTGATACAGAATGTATTGTATATGGTTTTTTTTTTGAAAATGGTTCTAAGTAGACCCAAAAAGGGTTCTGCTATTCTTACAATGTCAAGCTTGTGTACAGTAGAGGACGCCTTTTTGGTGCTATATAGAACCATTTTCAGAAACTAACACATCAATGTAGAACCATTTCACCATGCCAAGCTTCATTTAAGCATGAAATGGTTCTACATAAAACTCATAGTTATAAATTGAACCACTGCCTTTACTAAAGAACCCTTCTATTTTAAACATGTATGATGGAAAATCTGTTGTATATGCTTTATTCAAGAACATTTTTAGATAAAATATATAGTACCAGAAGGGGGTCCGCTATTGTCACAGAACCTTTGTTTGGTACTATATAGAACCCTTTCAGTTAAGGATGTATTTTGTGAGGTCTTTCACACAGATCTAAATGCAGAGGTCACCGTGGGGGACAGCTGAGCAGTCTTTGTGACTGAAGCTCTGTCCAAGCTCCAATACTGAACTGCCTTTTAAAGTCACTTAAATCTTTTTCTCTTCATCATCTTGATCTAA
The DNA here is from genome assembly GCF_015220715.1 of Pygocentrus nattereri. Taxonomy (NCBI): domain Eukaryota; kingdom Metazoa; phylum Chordata; class Actinopteri; order Characiformes; family Serrasalmidae; genus Pygocentrus; species Pygocentrus nattereri. Next base: position 19,109,512 of record NC_051234.1, on the reverse strand, counting down.
AATCGAGGTCAGCTGGTGAGTGTTTTTGTATCTGTAACAGAGGATGCATAGGAGGATGTTAACTACTTAATCTGGATCATGCATTACACCTATCTTGAAGCATCTGAACTCATTATGTTTCTTGCTATTGTGGTTTATTTAGTAGCGATGCTGTGAAGGTGTAGGAACAAACTCTTCGGTGACACCCGTCTCTTGCATAAAAGATGTTTATTAGCTCTGAGAGGTTGAAGTCACAAACAAGCCTTCACGAATCAGCTTGGAGAGAACTGCCAAAATGTCTCTCCCATACATCCCAGCTCCTGTTTTTTTATACCTGCTAAGATAGCCTCAGTTTTGATGTATGGCCCCTCTCAAGCCATATTTGGTATATGACCCTGGTCACCTAATCCCACATCTAGGCATTGTTTACATTCAGGGGGCCCCTTTCAAGCCAGATGCCTCTTTTCTCAGCTCCACTGATACCCTATGGTCCTACTACTACTTCAGTCAGAGGCCCACAGAATAAACTTCAACCAGGATCTACACAGTATATTAACCAATATGATAGAAATTAATGTTACGACTATAGAATTAATAAGATTAAATTCACCACACTATGTTTCTTGTTATGTTTCTCCATGAATTTATTCAAGTTTTTCCTTTAATTTCTCCCCTTTCTTTGTATTGGCACTATCCAAAGAAAAATACATATCTTCAAAATAGTGACTTTACAGGAGAGGTTAAGAAAACTTTTAAGGTAATTTAATGTAAAAAGATTGTATTCTAAGTGATTTTGGAGCATTCTTATTGGTCCATGATGAATGGACCAATAGGAATACTCCAAAATCACTTAGAATACAACCGTTTTACATAACTTTACATAACAGGCTAACTGCCATGTTCAAATGATGTAGAAACATAAAAATGGATAAAAATGGAGATACAAGCTTTTCTTTGGATGGTGACAATATAGATGACATATACATATTGTGTAGTACACGATATGCCTCTTTCACATCCATTCCTGAGAAGAAATTTCTTCTTAAAACCAGTGTTTTATTTTTTATTTGGGATTTGCTCTTACGTCTCTTAGAATCAACACACACTCAAGAGCACAAAGGTGTGAACAGTTCTGCAGTTTAAGAATACGTCATGAATCTGAAGTACACTTTTTCTTAGGACCTTTCTCAAGGACAAATTTAAGAAGAAACTGAGGAAGAGATTGGTGAATGAGCAGTGGTGAACAAAGTACACAAATCATGTACTTGACTTAAAGTAGAGATACCCAATGTAAAATATTACTCCAGTAAAGGGAGAAGTTCCTCCCTTTAGACCTGCATTTGAGTAAAAGTACAGAAGTATTTACCTTCAAATGTATTTAAGTATTGAAAGTGAAAGTACTAAAAGATTAATTAACTTAATGTAACTTAGTTACAAGTTTAAGTTTAATAAAAACTTTTAAAAAACTTTAAACTCAGGTTCACAAATGAGTTTCCTTTACTATATTGATCTGTAGGTCTCTGTTCATAAACATAAATTAGCAAAAACAAATTTACTATAAAATGAAATGGTGTTTGTATAAATTCAGAAAAAAAGACAGGTCAGTCACGACTGCATAGGTGGGCATATTTCTATATTGTGGTCTATTTGCGCAAAGTTAGGTTAGTTCATCATTTATGTTGAATAGACTCTCCCAAAATTATACGTTGCTGCACTGACGTTGAACCACTGGGTCGGTATGACCAACAGGTCAAAACAAGCTCAAAATGAAGTGCCCACTCTGTCCTGAGTGGTGTGTTTACTTCACGCTTCTTTCATTTTGACATGTTACATTTTTATACACACATAAGCCAAAGGGAACGACAGATTTCTTAAAATGTAGTGGAGTAAAAAGTCAGATATTTGACTTGAAATGTAGTGGAGTGAAAGTAAACGGTCACCCAAAATGGAAATACTTCATTAAAGTACAGATAAATGAAAAATCTACTGTACTAAAAAGGTACAGTAACGACTTACATTTATTTAGTTACTGTCCACCACTGTGAATGAGGCCCAGTGTTTTCAGAATAACAGGAAATCTCAAGTAATAGTCTATCAATTGTTCAAGAAAGGTGCGTTATGGAGTAGGTGAACCCCTGAATAGGTGAAAGGTGAATATAACAGGTGAAGAGAGGTGAAACCCTATATACACTGTGTACTTGTACAGTACTGTGCAAAAAGTCAGAGGCTACTCTTATTCACTTAATTTCCAGTCAAACAACCATTGAATGCAAGTTAGATGTTCCTGATGCGATTATGCACTGGCTTAAGGAAAGATAAAGTCAAAGGACTCAGAACAGTAGGCTGACCTCCCACAAGTCCAGGCCTCATCACTGAAAGTGTTTGCATTACTTGGATTGTGAAATGCCAACTACTAAGACGGAACATTGGAAAGGCGGAAAAATATCCCAGCAGATTTCTTCTCTTGTCTTCTGAACAGATTGGAAGCTGTAATAGCAACCCAGGTTGAAAATAAGGACATAGCATGAACACACTAAACAGAAAAATGTTTGAACTTTCTATTTAAAAATGAATAACTTGTGCTTACCGGCTATTATGAAAGGAAATTAAATAAATGAAGGGTGGTCTCTGACTTTTACACAGTACTGGATCAATTCTTTGTGTGGTAGACACTAACCTAAATCATAATGCTAGTCATAACAAGCATATACGGTCATTTATTCCAATCTATGCCCTTTTATTTCATTTCATTTACATTCACAATAGATGAGTACTTTAACTGAATACCCAAACATTAAATCAAAATGTTTCATCTTACATCTGAATATTGAGTGCTTTAAGGTTGTGGCATTTCACAGAATATATTTTTAGTAATTGAAGTTCTGGCTTAAAGGTGCCCTTGCCTGTATTATGAAGAGGAAAAAAACACTCTCCCCACCCCTCCTACACAGTCATTCGCAGTGCCGTGCGAGGGAGAGTAGCCTGGATGCTGACCAGCGGCGCTGTTCGGGCCTGTGGGTTAGTCACAGTCGTCAGCAGGGGAAATCACGTAAATCTTACTCAGACCTCAGTGCTCACTCTTGCTTAAGTAAATCCGAAGTGTTTTCTGACTACGACTGTGTGTTTGTTTGGAATTAAAGCCAGGCCGAGGGCTAGAAACTGTCCACATCTTTTTGTAAGCCTGCTTTTCCTGACCTTTATTTTCAGCAAAAACCTCTCAAGGAGGAAAGACCTGACACAACAAGACATGTTGCCAGGCCACTAAACACGCTGTGAGTTAGGAGAAGGGAGAGCACCTCGAAAAAATCTTACACAAACATGTTCAAAAATATCCAGACGGCCCTTCTAGCAAACAAATACAGGTACTTTAAGGCACAGTTTGCACAATATCTGTGGAGAAGTATTGACCAATAGAATGGCAGCCACACACGAGCTTGAGGTCACCATGCGCATGCTTTAGGACCCCCAGCATGGGGAGGGGGGTGGGGTGTATATATATATATATATATATATATATATATATAAATCCCATATGTACTATGTATGTTAGTATCTATATATAACAATGGCCTATATACATTATATACATGAGTACATATTGATAGTAATATGTCTTAAATGTTTCAAATACATGTTTACTTGCACTGATTGTATTATATATATATATATATATATATATATATATATATATATACATGTCATTAATGTGTCCTATGTATATTACATACATGTAGGTGTAATATGCAACATACTTTCAGAGCCTAATCATACCTTTATCCCTAATCTTAACCTCTGGTACCAAAAAAGAAATGCTTTTGTTCATATAAAAGTTCAAGCACATGTTTTGAATCCTTTTTCCAATGACTCACTTGATAGATGAACACCATCACTTCTTCCTATACAACATCTCACAAGTTGTTCATAAATGAGTCACTGACACCTAAAAATGTGTGAGCACGGCTCTGAAAACCCTCTGCTATGTGAAAACTTTCTATTGTGTGTGAAATTTAATATTAGTCCTTGCTGTGTGATAATCGACAATTGGAACACATTCTCAGAAAACAAATTGCTGTATGAAGTTAATTCAATTAGTCTATACATTTCCATTCACATTTCTCTACATCCTCCACTCCAACTAGCTAACTAGACTAATGCTGAATCAAAATGAATCATCTTGCATCATGTTAGTCTTGGGTGGGTAAAGGTTGTGGCATTGATTACTGTTTTATTCAATAGCAAAGCAGATCTGATTAATGTTTGTTGTTTTAAAGTGGAATTTCACAAAAATTTTAAATTCTGCAAAATCAAATGGTTAAGATGTAAACAAAGTCATTCAGAGTGGTTTAATATGAAATGCTTATTTCTTAAGAAACTTACAGAGTCTGTTTCAGTGTTCAGTGGAGGTGAAGGGAACCAGACCTCTAAACCTCCTCTAAAAGCTCCTTTATTTTTCCATTTTGTGTAAAAACAAGCAGGTTCACTGGTGATTTTGGATAGTAGGTAAAATGGCTATATTTGTGCTGTATATGTCACAATCCCAGTTCCTGTCACCACAATTGTAAAAAAGTCCAATTTTCAGTGCACCAACACAGCCTTTATCTCAGTGATTGAATTGGATTTTCTTTAGTGGTGGAATTCAACTATTAAGTGTGCTGTGTGAATGGAACAGTGTGTAAGTCAACAGCTTTGGTTCATGTTTAAATAAATGTGTTTACATCAAGGGCATTAATGTTTTTAAAGCTTTTAATACTAGAATTTGAAATGTATGTCTCTTGTGCTCTTAAGACGGCCATTTGTAGATGATTGAAGATAAACTGATGGGATAAAAAAGCCAGCACAACTCCACATTCGCTTAGGTATGTGGGCACTTTCTGTCAAAGGCTGCATATTAAAATAGCACTTGGAGACAGAGCCTGGCACTGTGCGCTGAAGATGGCTCCATTTGCCAAGTCCAGGGTGTAGTGGCAGATGCCACCTTTTTGTGCCAAGCCTTTGGTGCCCACCTGAAACACTTGCTCCCAACTCGATTATCCAGCTCATTCCATCGCAATTGAGTTGTTATAAAGGGCTGAGATGTCTCATACAGTAATGTCCAGTGACATTGTGATGATAGTTGGTAATGACAGGTGCAAACGTGCTCACCTTTATCTCTCTTTCTGCCGTAACGATGGCGAAGCTAATTATGAATATGAGCAGCTTTAAAATACTTCTACACTGGAACAAGTGCTGCCCTGAATGAACTTGATTCTAATGTATATCATAGAAAACTTAGAAGAAGAACATTTGGTTCCTTTCAGTGGACGACTCATTAGAGAACCTTTTGGAGCTATGTGAGAGTGAGGAACCTTTTGAAGTTTACGGAACCTCCATACAATGTAACTGCTTCATATCAAGGTGATGAAAATTCAAAAATGGGTTCTTCAGAGTTATGCCACAGAGGAACCCCATTTGGTTCCATGAAGAACTACTGATTCTTTGTAATTGGGAAGTATGAACGTGAAGAGCCATTTTTAATGTTTGAAGAACATCCACATAAAGGAAAAGAGTTCTAGACATAAGATGGTTCTTCATCTTCTTTAGTAAAGAAAATGGTTCCTTTTAGAACCCTTGGCATGATTAAAGGGTTCTTTGTATCAAGAAAGAGTTATGGCGAATGTACTTGTATATGGTTCTCGATTGAACCTTTTGTAAAGGGTTCTATTAAATAGCCAAGCCAACAACACATTACACTGAAAAATGTAAATAGATGGTTTAGAGAACCCTTTTTGTACATGAGATCTGAGAGTACTGTTACAATGTCAAGCTAATAATAGAAGAACCCTTTTAAAAAAGGTTCTGTATAGAACCATATTCATCACATTCTCCATCAATCTGAAGAATGACGTTTAAATGTTTAAAAAAAAAACATTTAATAATGTTCTCCACACTCACAAACAGGCCTCTTAAGGGGACTAAAAGTGGCTTTTCTATGGCATTTTAAGAGTGTAGAAACCTTAATTTACTGATTTATTAATAGATTGACTTTAAAAGATGTAATAGTGTTGATCGGATACACTTTATTCATCTGTTAATTATGTGCATATTTGAATTAGGTTAATTTAGCACATCACCTTTTTTCACTGTACTTGGCTTCACACTAATATTCATGATTTTTCACACGACTCCATCGTCCACTGAGTCCCAGTCTCCAGTCTCATGAGAAATGTCGTGACTCTGGTGAATCGTGACAAGGATTTCAAAAGAGCAGGTTTGATTACACCATAAAATACATAAAAGAGACCAGTGGTGGATGAAGTACACAAATCATGTACTGGAGTTAAAATAGAGATACCCAAGTTAAAATATTACTCCAGTAAAAGTAGATGTTCCTCCCTTTAGACCTAAACTTGAGTAAAAATGCTAAAGTATTTGCCTTCAAATTACCTTAATTATAGAAAGTAAAAGTACTAAAATTATGGCTCTAATAGCCTATTATCATTTTTGTAACAAGACTCGCTCATTTTAGATGACTCTAGTGTCACTCTTGATACACCAATCTTTTATTAGAATGTTCATTGATTAGTCTATTAACAATATCATAACACTGAAGGCAAACAATTTCCATTATGTAGAACTTTTTGCAAGCAAGCAAAGTTTCAGTTTAAGATTTATTGCAACTTAGTTACAAGTTTAATTTTTTTTTAAGTAAAAACTGGCTTTAAACTCAGGATCACAGATGAGATTCCTTTACTATATTGATCTGTAGGTCTCTGTTCATAAACATAAACTAGCAGAAACTAATTTACATGAAAGTGTTTGTATAAATTCAGAAAAAGACGCATCAGTCACGACTGCATATGTGTACATATTTCTATATTATGGTCTATTTATAAGAAAGTTAGGTTAAAGGCAGGAGTTTCTTCCATCGTGTGGAATAGACACTCTTAAAATTTCACTCTGCTGCACTGATATTGAACTGTGTGCTTGCACTGGGTCAGTGTGTCCAACAGGTCAAAACAAGCTCAAAACAAAGTGACCACTGTACTCTGATTGGTGTTCTTTTGTTTTGATATGTTATGATTTTATACACACATAAACCTAAAGGAATGACAGGTTTTGCATAATGTGGTGGAGTAAAAAGATATTAGACTTTGAAATGTAGTGCAGTGAAAGTAAAAAGTCGCCCAAAATGGAAGAACATCAGTAAAATACAGCTACACGAGAAAACTACTTAAGTACAGTAAAGATTTACATTTACTTAAAGAGACTAGAAATTACCTTCAAATTAAAGTTATCTCAAAGAAACTATAAGGTATCTCAAATGACTATAATTTCATAGCATAGCTTCTGTCATAATTATAGGAACAGTCTGACCAAACTGGAAAACGCAACCATCAGTGCATCTGTTGTTCCTCTCTAGAGAGAGATTTTCCAGTAGGAAAACTGCCTGCTGATGATGCATCTTGAAGGTGTTAGGCTCCATTTGTTGGAGACAGACTCTTCAAAATATTAGTCATCATCATTGGATGTGAATAATGACACAGATAATGATAGTAATGACTTAAATGCTTGTACATTACATAATTATTAAATTATTGCATAGCATGATTGAATAATTAACAACACTGGCACTCAGTTGATGTTCTGGATTAACCAATGAGCTGCATTTTCAACTTCTTTTCAAAAACTGACAAAAACAAAACAATTACGTTTTTTTATTTCCAGAAATTGTAAGAAAACACAGTACTGTGTACAGAGACCGTCCTTCATTTATTTCATTTCCAGTCAATTTATTTTTCTGAAGAGAAATACACTAAGTTATACATTTGTTGTGATTTTATTCAGCTTTAACTTTACAGTTTGGATTGCAATGCTATAAACCAGGGGTGTCCAATCTTATCATCAAAGGGCCGGTGTGGCTACAGGTTTGCAATCGAACAAAGCAGGAGATCACATGATCAAAGCTTTAACACCTGAGAGGAACTGATTAAACAAGTACTGTCAGGTGGGCTTCAGCTGCAGCCACACCGGCCCTTTGCGGATAAGATTGAACACCCCTACTATAAACATAACATCAATTTTATTCAATATTTCAAACTTTTCAGGAACCTTACAACATTACTAAATGATGCTTTGAATGAAGTTTAAAAACAATGATTAAAAGCTACCGGGCTCCCAACAACCACCTGTAAGACCTGGAAGACCACCAAAACTGTCCCCATCAGTTGAACACCACTTAAAGCTTTCATCTCTGACAGACAGGAAAAAAATCAAGCTCCACTTCTGCTTCAGATCTGAAAAACTCCTCAGGTGTTTCTGTCCATCCTTCCACTGTGAGAAGACAACTCAACACTATGAATCTGAAAGGATTTGCGCAGCTGTCAAGAAGCTGTTACTGAGAAAAAAAATAGACAAACAAGAACATCTGCACAGGAGTAATGAAAATGGACGTGTCCTGCAATGTGGAGTGAAAAATGACATATATAAAGTGTGACCTTGATTTTTGGACAGTACTGTAAAGAGCATCCGGTTTTGTATTATATTTGTATGTGCCTGGAATTTATTGTGATGCAAACATTCAACAGGTTCAATAGAGGATAATCATCCTTCAAAATGGCTGTAATTAGTTCTCTAATAGGCTGTATCTTGTACATATATATCTAGTATTTTTCTTTCTTTTTTTTTATATATATGTATTACTAATGATGGCTAATGGAATGCAAATGGGTAGTACAGCAAGGTATCACTGGGAAACTATTTTACTATTTCAACAAGCCCAGGTCTATAAGTCTTCGGGGAAAACCTGGCAAATTATCCTTGAGATCAAGCATTACAGACGACCTTGATTATGTAGGTAGGGCGGGCTTAAAATTACAAAGGAATCAGACATAATGAAAGTACGGAACAGCAAAAAATGAGCATTTCTTAACATCTTAGCAGCCTCTGATGAGAAGAGAGACATAGACTCCCGGATAAGGAATACCTGCCATGTCTAAATGGGGTAAAACGTCAGTTTCCTTGGAGCTTTGTGCTTTGTGCATGTTTGAACACTTCTACAAAGACACTTCAGTCTATAAGTGGGTCTTGTGTTTGAGTTTTACATTTAAATGTCATTCGTTATCCTTTTTAATAGTGTCTGTCTCCGGTGGTTTCTTTGAAGATATTCTTTATTACTGTGTCACTGACTAAAAATGTATATGGAACATTATAATGAATGAATCTAAACTGGTCCCTACAGTAAAAAACGATTTAAAAGAACAATTAACAATTCAGATCTCAGATATTTACATTAACTATGGTATGTACTGTCTAAACTTAAGGCATTGAGTTAGTAATAAGTTGATTATATTCAAGCTCATAATTTATAGGGTACTTTCTATTCTGAAATGGCTATCCCACATCCTAACCTACGGAGCCCTTCTGGTGACATTGTATATAAATAAAAATAACGCGTGGACACAAGATCCTAATGCATGGCCATGACAGGCCTTGCTAAGTGGTGGCCATGACTTAATTATCTCATTTGTGGCTATCATAGAATCTCATTCCCATGTGTTAATAAGATGTGGCCATGCATTATTATTACTTACATGAGATGTCACCAGCAGGGCTCTGTACTAACCCCAAAATTTTTCATTAAATTCTATATTATGCATGATCTTAAATGAAAACTTGTGAAAATAATACTTACAATATCTTGTTAATAATTAAAAAAAAGTTTAGATTTTTTTTTGAAGTTCAGGTGAATGATTTAGGTTTACCATGAGTTTAATTTCCAAATTAAAAATGTAAAAAAATTGCTGTCCCAGGATTTCATGTCACTACCAAAATACAGGGTTGTACTCTGTAGGCTGAGCCTAGTTAGCCACGCATCTGCATTTTAAACCATGAAGTGAGATTGCATCCCTGTCCCTCATGGCCACATGGTAAGCAGTTAGCTCCCATTGTTTACAAGTAAATGTGCCCCAAAGTTGGAAAATCAGTGTGTAACATTAAGAATTGTCACTAAGCTTCCAACAAAACTTTAAACTTTGTCAGCAGTGATTGCAATGTCCACAACATAAATATTACCAATTTATTCACCAGCATTTTATGTATCTGGTTTCGATCACCACCACTGTGAACAATTCTGACGCGGTACGTTTCTTTAGAATTGAGCATTTCAAACCAAACCACTCTGAATGACTTTGTTCAACCTTTCATTTAAGCACTTAACCAGTCAAATACTTTTTATGCCTCCAAAAGTTTACACTTGTAGAACTGATGGGTTTGGATAGTAAATAAAGTTGGCCACAAGTGTAAACTTTTGGAGATGTGTTGTAGATATGGTTCCTATCATCATTACAGTAAAGAAGTCTCATCTCCTCTGCAATGAGCCATTTCACATCAAAGTGGTGTAGGCAGAAATACATATTTGTGAATGTCAGTTTGGTAGATATGATTTCCAAATGCACAATGTCATGAATCATAATCATAACTTGTTGCTGACAGCAGTGCAGTCAGCATCCTACCTATTCCAGCCCTTCTGCCCTATCCATCCATCCATCCATTTTCGTCAGGGTCGCGGGGGGATGCTGGAGCCTGTCCCAGCAGTCTTCGGGCGGAAGGCAGGACACACCCTGGACAGGTCGTCAGTCCATCGCAGGGCCCTTCTGGCCTATAGTGACACAAAACAATAGCAATGCTGTGTACAAACCAACCATGAAGATGGATTAAAATAAGCACAACACCAGTGCAACAAACTGGTGGTAGATTCAGCCAGAAATAGAAACACACTATACACAGTTTTGGTGATAATAAACAATAGCACAATTACTATTTACACTACACATTCTATCTACACATTTTTTTAATCACAATTATTGACAATTTGAAAAAAAAATTACATCAAATGACTTTCCTGTATGCACCTCTTTACCAATGTATGGGGCATCTTCATGCTTGAGTATTAGGGCTTAGCACTGTACAGGGAGTGTGAAGATGTAGAGCTGTAGGAGTTAGGAAGGAGTCATATCATTGTTCATATGTATATAACACACCAAGAAGAAAGACACACATTGAAATTCTCAACTAAATGATTCTTAATAGTGATTAAGTTTAAATCAATCCAAATCTTGATCTAAACTATAGCATCAAAGAGAATTTTCCATTGAAAGGGCCTTTCAGTCTAGGACAAGGGTTCATTTTCTCTCCGAGTTAGCATGAGCGGTATTTTGTGCTGCGAATGACTGATGTATTACTTGGAAATACAACCTGTAAGTTTGATTCATTTTCACTGCATGATCAGCAGCCAGGCGCACGTGTCTCCATTTCAGAATGAAAGTAATGACAGGCCATCAAAATAAGCCCGAGAACGCGGACAGGCAGCTTACAGATGGGCGACTGATCAAGGCAGAAATGACTTCAGTGTTTCTAACTCGCAGAAGAAAAACAAAAAGTGCTACTGTACATTTCTTCTGCAGTGAAGTCTGGCCGAGATTGAGTTGAGGAGAAAATGCGGTTTGTGTGGATTAAAGCAGCATCAGTATTGGCACAACCTGAATGAGAGTGTTCGTGTAATCTAATGGTTCTCAAGTGGATCTGGCAGCAGTATGAAGGGCCGCTTAGTATTTAGACTGCCTTACAGGGGAATTCCACCATATTTTTTTTCTTTCATAACAAAGGTTTTGAGAGGGTTTTGGCTTAAATGTATTTTTTTTATGTTATAGGCCAAAACCTTGGTGCATGTAGGCAAAATAGTTCACAAAAAAAATATTAAATTCAGATTTTACCATCATCAGCATCACATATAAAAGCTCAGAAGGCACATGTGGATTAACTGGTGGTTTTGTATAGTAAATGAAATGGCTATATTAGTTTTGTAGGTATTGTGACTCCTGGTTCCTATTACATGTGGGCAATGAGGCAAAAATGTAATATTTCAATACTTAATATGTCACAATATTTATTTTTCCTGACATCTGCTAAGTTAGAAAGGACAATGTACCGTCATTTAAAATACAATCAATGCTATGCAATGATTAATCAATCAAGTATGCTATTGGAAAGTGTTTAAGTACTCAGTTAATAAGTTTCTCTACAATGAATTGTTTCACATCAAAACAGTGGAGTAGGAAGAAATATATATTTGATTAGGCCAACATAGTGCCTATGATTTCCAAACACACAATGTTATAACATCAGCCTATTGTTGACAGTAGTGCAGTCACCATCCTACCTATTCCATCCCTATATCCCCCCTCATAGTGAAACAGTAGCAATACTATGCACGCATCAATTAGGTGATGGATTCACATAAGCACAACCAACACTACAACACCCTTAAGTATAAAGCATGCCTCCACTTACCATAGCCATAACTCTGCCCAATGAAGACAACATACCTGAGTTAAAAATAACAGAGGAAATGTACAAAGAAAAAGCAAGATATATTTTAAAAACTAGATCTAATCACCCTAGGCTAAAGCATACTGCCATAGCAGGCATGAAAAAATGTTTGTCATTTATGTCTTCCTTTTGATGACTCAATGCATTGAAGAAGACAGTTGCATTGACATTTCAATACAGCCCATTTTTAGCTTTTGCAATACAGCCCATTTCAGCATGATAAGTATTAATTTCACAGATCACTGATGACAACATCAATTTTTTAAATTTATTTTTGGTTTTGAAAATTGTTTAACAATGACATGTGAAGACATACTCTACTCTGTCAGGGACAGAAAATCACTATTACAGCTCCTTCAGGTACATCTTTTGACCACAGCTGCTTCAAATTCAAGCAATGATGTGCCAAAAAATAACGGAAGGCTTGAGAAAATGGTGGATAGCAACAGTTTCTAAGCAATTGGCCACAGCACTCAAGTACTCAATTTTAATTTTTAACATTAAATACATATTTTAAAAATCTATCAGTGCCACATGTGTGCCAAAATTGCAGGCAGCCCTTCACTTAATACTGTGTTCAGCCTCCTTTTGGCTATGGACAGTGAACAAGTTATTGGCCCAGTTATGATTTAATATCTGCTGGTACTTGATGGAGTCCACGATACCATGTATCTGAATATGTTGTCCAGAGCCTTTGGAAGAAAAGAGCTCCACATTATCACAGATCAGGCCCCATTGGAGATTCCTTATCCCCTCAGACCATCCTCTCCACCATCTATAAGGTCAATAAAGACAGATTTTGGCTAATATTTTAAATGATATTCTCTGCAGCCTGTTTTGATTTAGCAGGGGTGCCAATGTAAGTGGAGGGCACTGCATTAGGTTAGTTTTGTTTTTCTTTCATTTTCAATTTTATGTTGTGCATTGACAGCCCTGTAGAGATGTGCTCAAACATCTCAGAACATTCAGTTCCAGCTTGAAGCAAGTTAGGAGCTTCTGAATCAGGCTGGGGATTATGAGGATTAGGAGTTTTCTAGTTGTAGCTCGTATAGCACTCGTCACACCTCTGGTAAATGAGCAACAACAAAAAATGCATTTGCAGGGAATAGAACAAATCAATAACGTGCAGTTTTCTAATAAATGGAGTCTATTGTAAAAATACTTCTCTTGCAGCTCTGAATGTGGTTCTTTAACACTGCATCCGAGACACTGCTGAGGGTGAAGGAATCAATGCTTGAATAAAAACTATAGAAGATCAGTGTTTTTGTTTGAATTAACTCAATTACTCCAGCTTGCTTTCTCAAGGATAGAATTGATGTTATGCTGTGCTGTACAGTAAGCACTGCTCAGCTGCTTTTTTATTGAATCATGCTCTAGATATTAGAGTCCTGCGCTTGAATGATTCATTTTTGCTATGAGAAAACAATTCCCTTTTATTTTCTCATTTCTTGACTATAAAAAAAATATCTGTTTGAATTGCAGACTTCATACATCTTGTAAGATGTGGTGTACAAGTAACCGGGCCACTTCTAAAAAAAAAAAAAAAATAGCACAATATTTTCTCATTAAAAATGATCCATTATGTGACCTGAATTTATATCTGAAATCCTATGCTGTGTTTAGGTGACATGCTTATTTAACATGAACGAATTTAATGACAATCACATATTGAACTAAAAAAGTGTACATTTTAAAGCTATAGATGTTGCTATAGAGTTGATGTGGAGTCCCAGGTGTGTTGCTAGGTGGTTGCAGTGGTATCCTGAATAGGTATTATATGGTTGCTATGGTTTCCCAGGTGGTTGCTAGTGGTTGGTATGATATCCTACAGGCTTAATAGGTGTTTATAAAACATTTCTATTATTGTAATCTAAGCTGGGTGCACAAAATATTGTTATTTAGCAATGATTGTACTGAACGCTATGTCCAATCAAAAAGCTGTATAAAACACATCCATAGAGCCTGTGATATAGATGCCTTTGGGAAACCATGTATTACACCTTCCAACAAATTCAAACCATCAGAACACATAACCTGTATGGACAATGCTTAGAATTTTCCTCAGACGATGTGACGCACTCTAGGAAACCAGCTTTACTCTATTGGTGCTTGTTACACTTTATTAGTGCCCCATAATAATCCACTACTTTGACAATAAAAATGAATAAAACATTACTTGTACATCCATCCATCCATCCATCCATCCATCCATCCATCCATCCATACATTATCTTCCGCTTCTCTCGGCTGCAAACCGATCCAGCGAAAGCTGAAGTTCGTGGCCTGATGTCCCCAATAGGACCACATCATCTGCAAACAGCAGCGATGTGACCCTGAGGTCACCAAACCAGACACCGTCCATCCCCTGACTTTTCGGAGCCGACTTAAAGTCACTTTCCAAGGCCTCACCGAACTCCTCCCACAGACAGGTTTTTGCCTTGGTGACGACTGAAGCTGCAGATCGCTTGGCCTGTCGATACCTGCCAGCTGCCTCTGGTGTCCCACAGGACAACCATGCCCTGTAGGACTCCTTTTTCAGCTTGACGGCATCTCTCACCTGGGGTGTCCACCACTGGGTTCGAGGATTACCGCCCCGACAGGCACCAACTACCTTACGGCCACAGCTACAGTCAGCCACTTCAACAATGGAGGAGCGGAACATGGCCCATTCTGAGTCAATGTCCCCCACCTCCCCCGATATCTGGTCAAAGTTCTTACGGAGGTGTGAGTTGAAAATCAATCTGACAGGTTCTTCTGCCAGACGTTCCCAGCAAACCCTCACTATACATTTGGGCTTGCCTGGTCTGACCGGCATCTTCCCCCACCACCTGATCCAACTCACCACCAGGTGGTGATCAGTTGACAGCTCAGCTCCTCTCTTTACCCGAGTGTCCAAAACACATGGCCGCAAGTCCGATGACACGACTACAAAGTCAATCATTGAACTGCGGCCTAGGGTGTCCTGGTGCCATGTGCACTTATGGACATCCTTGTGTTCAAACATGTTGTTTGTGATGGACAAACTGTGGTTTGCACAGAAGTCCAAAAACTGAACACCACTCGGATTCAGATCAGAGAGGCCATTCCTCCCAATCACACCCCTCCAGGTCTCACTGTCATTGCCCACATGAGCGTTAAAGTCCCCCAGTAGGACAATAGGAGCACTTTCAGGAGGAGCACTTTCAAGCACCCTTCCCAAGGACTCTAAGAAGGCTGGGTACCCTGAACTGCTGTTCAGTGCATAAGCACAGACAGCAGTCAGGACCCGTTCCCCAACCTGAAGGCATAGGGAAGCTACCCTCTCGTCCACCGGAGAAAACCCCAACATACAGGCACCGAGTCGAGGGGCTATGAGGAAGCCCACACCTGCCCACCGCCTCTCACCATGGGCAACTCCAGAAAAGAATAAAGGTGAGCCCAACTATATCTAGCCGGTATCTCTCAACCTCGTGCACCAATTCAGGCTCCTTCCCCACCAGTGAGGTAATGTTCCAAGTTCCAAAAGCCAGTTTCAGCAACCGAGGATCAGAACGCCAAGGCCCACGCCTTCGGACACTGCCTGATCCACAAAGCACCAAACCCCTACTACTGCCCCTCCCATTGGTGGTGGGTCGATGGGAGGGGGGACTCATGTAACTCCTTCGGGCTGGGCCAATGGCGAGCCCCTCCCCCAGGCCTGGCTCCAGGGTGGGGCCCCGGTAATCCTGTTCCGGGCAGGGTACACAAGTCCTGTTTTCGTCTTTTCATAGGGGTGATTATGGATCACACTTTGTCTGACCTGTCACCTAGGACGAGTTTGCCATGGGAGACCCTACCAGGAGCTTTTGCTCCAGACAACATAGCTCCTAGGATCATTCAAGCACGGAAACCCCTCCACCATGATAAGGTGGTGATCCATGGAGAGGTTGTACATATAATAATATAATATAATATAATATAATATAATATAATATAATATAATATAATATAATATAATATAATATAATATATTGTTTTATTATATTAATATTTAATGTGACAACTGTTCCATAACCCATAAATGTTCATGAGATTTTATATTTTGTACATACATGAGAAAAAAATTTCAAGTTCAAAAGTTCAAATCAATTAATTATATGGCTAAATAGTTGTTATGACTTTTAATCATATAGAAAACAATAGAAAGCATAAATGTGACTTTAAATAAAAGTATAGAAAAGACATATAATGAAAAATACAATATAAACATTCTGGGATACTTGGCAAATATGTAACTATAAAAACTTTCTGTGATTTAGACCAGTCAGAACAACTTCTGTAGCATTTCTTCTCATCAGAGTTTCCTCATGAATTGAGTGTTGGACCTGTACGTGTTAAAAGGGGACTTTAAATAAAGCAGACTTTGCGTTATTTTAGAATCCTGAAAAAGGGGGTGGAAGGGGGAGCATTTGCCAGATGAAGAAAGCCTTTATTACCCCAAGGAGGTGAATGATGGTGTAACATAAAACTGAGTCCAAATGGAACAGATGGAGGCTTGGTGACTGTAAACCCCAAAATGTCCACGGAAGCTTTTTTATTGGTGACTTATGAAAGCGATCTGTCAAAACAAGCGCAACGTTAGTTAAATAATATGCTAATGAGCCATAGCTGTCAGACTACAAATCACGTTTAAATTGTCAATTGTTTCTGGAAGTTAGTGCTTCTTTGCATGGAAAAAAAGCAGCTGAATCCGAGAGCTGCTTTCGGTACCTACAGGATAATGACGCACTAGCAGTGTTAGCTTTGCTAGATCATCATTTCTGCAGAAGAAACATACCAGCAAAAACATCTGCAGGTTTAGTGATCCAGAGTCTTCTGAAAGAGTATATTTATGTCACATATGAGAAAAAAAAGTTGTGAGTGCTATAAAGTGATGATGTTTGATATGTAGTGAATAAGAAAGTAAATAATGCATTTAAGTGTTAATTTACAAAGATTGTACAACAGTGCTTGTTTTACAACTTTGTGTCCAGATATGCAAAACAAATGGACCACAGTTCTTGCTATTTTATGCTTCAAATTTTTAACTGCTTATTATTTAACCTTTACATGAAAAATCATAAAACAAATTATTCAGTAACAGCATGTAATAAACGTACATTTTTATTTTATTTATTTTTTGTAAAAGCTTCCTTAAAAATAACAGAACGTGTGTTTTATGACCACATGTTGCTATATGCTTATGATCTACTGCGGAAAGCCAAAAATCTTAGACGCTTTGTATTATTTTATAAAAATCATTTTTCAGAGCAGATCACTGAAGAGATGCCGTCTGTTTAAAGTTCATAGACCAGATTTGTGGAAAAATGTGAGTTCAGCTTCTTTTATTATAAGGGTTTAAAGTTACATCACTCATCTATTTGACTGAAAAGAAGACAGTTACAGCTCTCATACGACACCCACCTTTTGAATGTAGCTTATGAAATATGAAAGTTATGAAGAATATGACAAAGTGCATTTTGGAACCACCGGTGGTCTCAACCACTGGAAGCCACAGTTAGTGCGTGCACAAAGAAAGCCATGCTATAATTTTGTATGAATTGTTTTGCAGATTCGTATATCCAAACCATGATCATTAGGTTAATTTTAAATAAAAAATAGTTAATTTTCATGTCACTACTGAAACTACTACCGTTTTAATACATAGCCTTATTTTAGCCACACCCCTGCATGTTAGCGCGAGAGCGAGACTGCATCCCTGTTCCTCATGGCCACATGGTGAGCAGTTAGATCCCATTATTTTCAAGTAAAAGTCTGCATGAAAATCAATATGTAATGTTCAGAATTGTTACTACTGAAACATATTTTCTGCAACTTTTTTTTGTTTTAATGACTATGTGTGCTGTTTTCCCGCGACCCTGACGGAGAAGTGGCTTAGAAAACGGATGGATGGATGGTGTGCTGTTTTTTGCTTTTAAAGCTGTGTTTGCTAGTCATGTACTGGCTAACGTTTTTGAGTTATCCTCAAATCGTCACACTAAAACAGTTTGGCTTTGTTTCAGTAGAGTTATGATACATTCCATTCAAAGACTTTTTATTTCTTTTTAATTCAGATGCAGTAATTACATACCTCACTAAAATACAAAAACACAGCTTAATCAGTACAGTAGAAACTCATATACTGCAATATTTCACTCAAGCAGCCAGTGTTTCATGAAAATTGTCATTGTAATTTTAAAACTACTCTGGCCAGTGAAACACCTGCATGACCCCAGACTCTGCCAACAGGGATGACTGCTGGTTCATGAGCTGCTGAATACTTTTGTTTCATTTTGTTTCACAGAGCATCTGCATGCATCAGGGCATACATCATGTTAAATATACACTCACCGGCCACTTTATTAGGTACACCTAATTAGGTACACCTTGATAGTAAAAGGTTGGACCCCCTTTTGCCTTCAAAACTGCCTTAATTCTTCGTGGCACACTTTTAACAAGGTGTTGGAAATGTTCCTCAGAGATTTTGTTTATTTATTTGAGTTACTGTTGCCTTTCTATCATCTCAAATCAGTCTGTCCATTCTCCTCTGACCTCTCACATCAACAAGGCATTTTTGTCCACACAACTTCCGCTCACTGGATATTTTCTCTTTTTCGGACCGTTCTCTGTAAACTCTAGAGATGGTTGTGTGTGAAAATCCCAGTAGATCAGCAGTTTCTGAAATAATCAGACCAGCCCGTCTGGAACCAACAACCACGCCACATTCAAAGTCACTTAAATTACCTTTCTTCCCCATTCTGATGCTCGGTTTGCACTTCAGCAAGTTGTCTTGACCACCTCTACATGCCTAAATGAATTGAGTTGCGGCCATGTGATTGGCTGATTAGCTATTTGTGTTAACAAGCAACTGAACAAACTGTACCTAATAAAGTGGCTGGTGAGTGTATGCGTAAGAGGGTGAGGTGGGGTCAGTTGCAAATGGAATATGAAAGATGCACTAAAGTCAGTATTGTATGTAGCATATTATAGTGTTGGGCACTAAGACTAATTAGCTCTAGCTAAATTTTATTGAGCTTCTATTTTTGTTTTCTGACTCAAGTTGTTTTCCTTTTACAAAGTCATCATTCACCAAAATAACACCTAGAGGATGGGTTTATCCTAATCTAACAGTCTGCTGTTATAATTCCGATATCATCATGCATCCCTCAAAAATGATCCTTAAGTGCAAATAAGGAGAATGTATGCATAGAGTGAGTGTCGACTCTAGCAGATTATGAAAAACAAGTACTGCCGCACTTCGCAAAGGTACGAAAGGGCAAATCTACATGACATTTGAAGACGGAATTACTCTGGATGTTTACATGCCAGGTGTCAGTGGTGTCACAGATTGGCATTCTGGCGGGCACAGTGTGGTTCCTGTGCAGTAAACAGACTTCAAAGAGCTGCAACTGTGCTCACGCACCAGTCAGGCTGAATAGGTGCTTCCACTGACTGAACGCTTCACACGCATCAAACAGAGTGAACATATAGCACAGCCAGCACGCTGCGCACAGCCGGACACTGCTAAATTACCACCTTAAAAAGAATGACTTCATTCTGTAATGTCACCTCTCTCTCTCTCTCCCCATCACACACTAATATTGTCAGAACAATATGTGCATTCTCTGTTGGTGACCTGAGTTAAATGTCCTATCCAGGCTCCACCCACAAAAAAGTTATTTCATAGCAACTGATGTGAGGCTGAGCACTGGTGAAAAAAGTCAATTAATTTCCAGGATACATTTCTGAGGAAACTATATATGTGTGTATATATAGTATACAAATATACACTATATTGCCAAAAGTATTCGCTCATCTGCCTTCACATGCATATGAACTTGAGGCACATCCCATTCTTAAACCATAGGGTTTAATATGATGTTGGCCCAACCTATGCAGCTATAACAGCTTCCACTCTTCTGGGAAGGCTTTCCATAAGGTTTAGGAGTGTGTTTATGGGAATTTTGACCATTCTTCCAGAATCGCATTTGTGAGGTCAGATATTGATGTGGGATGAGAAGGCCTGGCTCACAGTCTCTGCTCTAATTTATGCCAAAGGTGTTCTATCAGATTGAGGTCAGGACTCTGTGCAGGCCAGTCAAGTTCTTCCACACCGAACTTGCTCATCCATGTCTTTATGTGCAGTCATGTTGGAACAGGAAGGGGCCATCCCCAAACTGTTCCCACAAATTTGGAAGTGTAAAATTGTCCAAAATCTCTTGGTCTGCTGAAGCATTAAGAGTTCCTTTTACTGGAACTAAGGGTCCCAGCCAAAAAATAACCCCACATCATAATCCCTCCTCCACCAAACTTTACACTTGGCACAATGCAGTCACACAAGACCGTTCTTCTGGCAACCGTCAGACCCAGACTCGTCCATCAGATTGCTAGATGGAGAAGCGTGATTTGTCACTCCAGAGAACACATCTCCACTGCTCTAGAGTCCAGAGCGATGCTTTATACCACTGCATTCAACGCTTTGCATTGTGCTTGGTGATGTAAGGCTTGGATGCAGCTACCCAGCCTGGCCCCAAACTTTTGCAATATGACTTTATACAGCATATAGCCTTCAGGAGTCATGTGAACAGTAGATATAGAAGCTATTACTTTCAGTGATTACAACTCCATTTCCCCCCAAAAAAGTGATGCTGCGCAAAATGTAAATAAAAGCAAAAATGCAATGATGTGCAAATCATTTAAACCCAACATTTAATTGAAAATAGCAATGACAACAAATCAAATGTTGAAACTAATAAACTTTGTTTGTTGGCCATGATCTTCAGGCCCTCAGACAACATTGCCTTAAAAACAGACGTTCCTGTATTGGAAATCACTTTTCAGTTTGTCACAGCATCCACAAATGCAAGTTAAAACTCTAAAATGCAAAGAAGAAACCATATATAAATAGGACCCAGAAATGCTGCTACCTTCACTGGACTGGAGCTCATTTAAAAAGTTCTGAGGGGAAGTGGGAAAGTGTCCTATGGTCCAACAAATCAACATTTGAAATTCTTTTTGGAAATCATGGGCACTGCAAACAAAACATGGAATGTGACTGGGGTGTCCAAACTTTTTCATATGATTGTATACAGTATACACTGGCATGTCATGTCAGAAAAAAATGTATGCTGATGAAGCCTCTGCATCTTGTAGTACAGCCTTCAGGAGTTATGTGAACAGTAGATATAGAATCCATTATGTTCACTGATTACTTATTTATTTATTCCTTAAATGCCTGCTCATTTTTCCTGGTACCTTCTGCAGTTGTGTTCCTTAGCCACTAATGCACCACTGAATTCTGTCTTCTTTAGCATGATTTTGTTTACAGTATCCTCAGTGTGCTACTATGTGATTTTTAAAATTTAATTCAATGCAAGTTGTTTTTTTCTTTCAGACATAATTACTAAGCCTCCATGACTGTTTATGTCAATTATTCCAAACATAAGACTCCTGTAACACAGGGGAGCGATGAGGCGGATGCACGTGCTGAATAAAGCGAGATTTATTTTGGGCAAATCCATGGTCATATTCATAATAGTCCAGGGTCTGCGGGACAGACATGGCGAACAGAACACAGGCTAAACACATTGCAAATGTATAGCTCAAACAAGCATACAAACAGCACGTCAACAAAAAAGACCAACAAACACAAGGGGCAAACACAGGGCTTAAATACACAACAAGGATAACGAGGGACAGCTGGAAAACAGGTGGCAATGATGAGGGGTGAAGTCAGACAATAAGGGGGCTGGACTTAGACTCAAAACAAAGAAGCACATGGACGATAAAAATTTGAAAAAAAGCACATGGAAGAGAGGGAGGAGCCAATCATGACAACTCATCCAAAGCTTGATGGCAAGCTAGAGATATCTGACCAATAGACTCAATCAAAATGTCGTAAAAATAAAGGTTGGCTGTCAATGTGATGCTATTAATGTGGCTATCAATGTATTATTATCAATGTGATCACAATCCATGTGAAAGTAGTTCAAACACAGCAAACAAAGCATTGGTAATTATATAATAGGCCAGGGCAATATTCATAAATAATTACAATTATGCCGCAGTTTTCGCTACACACACACGTTATCTAAGCCGCTTATCCTCTTGGGTCGCTTGGGGGTGCTGGAGCATGTCCCAGTGGTCATTGAGTAGAACACAGGTCATCAGTCCATCACAGATTTTGCTATATGATGAAAATATATCTTATATATTTTGCTATATAGTGAACACACATTATAGCGATATTTTCTAGTTAAAATGATTATAATTGTTAATATATATATACACAGGCTTTGCTGCAATTTTGACCTCCTTTTTTTCTACTTTTAGTGTATATGCATTTTTAAATTTTAACATTAACCGTTTTTCTTAAAACCTTTGGTCAAATCATAGTGTATGATTGTATACATACAGTGTATGTACATACATATATATATATATATATATATATATATATATATATATATATATATATATATATATATATGTATATATGTGTGTGTGTGTGTGTGTGTGTGTGTGTGTGTGTGTGTGTGCGTGTGTGTGTGTGTGCGTAATGATCGTCACAGCTGCTGAATAAAATAAAAGCTGAATAAAAATCTGGAGTCTTCTCACAGAATCCAGAGCATTCTCCAGTCTGCAGTTCTCTGTTCCTGTAAGGTTCCTCCTCCATGCCTGCTGGTATGCTGCTATCTGTGTGCAGTTCTGATATCATGGAGAGGGACTGCAGGATGCTTAAAGTGGCCTCTGCTCCTGGATGGATAATCTAATGTTTTGATTGTAGATATTTTAACAACAGCATGTCCATGTTTATGACTTTATAGATATTAGTTGTATTGTAATACTCTGATAGCGTTGAAGGAATACTTCTACAAAGAATACACACACAAGTACAACCCCAGTTCCAAAAAGTCAGGATGCTGTGTAAAATGTAAATAAATCTAAATAAAAACAGAAGACAATGGTTTACAAATCTCATAGACCCTTTTTTTTCATAATAGAACATAGAACACATATCAATTTTTAATGAAAAATATTAACTCATTTAGAGCTAGATGGCAGCAACTCATCTTAAAAAAATTTGGACCACTCAACAAAAGGCTGGAAAAGCAAGTGGTACTAATAATAAAAAAAAAACATTTGTTTGCAACTAACTCATATGACTGGGCGTAAAAAGAGCATTTTAGAGGGTCTAAAAATTGTGGAACAGTTCCCAAAATTGTTCCTCAATGTAAAATTGTGAAGACTTTAGATATTCCATCATCTACAGTAAATATCATGAAAAGATAATTGACCTTGTACACAAACGACAATGGATGCTTATGATCTCCGAGCTCTCAGATGGCACTGCATTATAAACAGGCATGATTCTGTATGGGAAATCACTGTATGGGGTCAGGACCACTTCCAGAAATCACTGTCTGTTAACACAGTTTGCTGTGTAATCCACAAATGCAAGTTAAAGCTGTATCATGCAGAGTAGAAGCCATATGTCAACACAATCCAGAAATGCTGCCGTCTTCTTTGGGCCAAAGTTAATTTAAAATGGACTAAGGCAAAATGGACCATCCAGCTTGTTATCAGCGCACAGTTCAAAAGCCTTCATATCTGATTGTATGGGGTTGCATTAGTGCCTATGGTGTGGGCAGCTTACACATCTGGAAAGGCACTGTCAATGCTAAACAGTATATTAAGGTTGCACTTGAGGTTAGTTGTCCAACAATTCACCTGAAACTCAGCCCACAATACTCATGAGTGCAATCACAGAATTTCAGAATTAACATATATTTATGAAAAGAATAAAATTGATATAACAAAACATCCAGTATAATAACTTTGTACTGCTTTCATTGAAATACAGGCCAAAATGGATTTACAAATCACTGCTTTGTGTTTTTATTCACATTTTATCTACTGTCTCAATTTTTTTAGAACTAGGTTTCTACTTTAGTCCATGCTTGTAGATAACAGTGAGTAATATATTGTCAAAAAATGCATAATCAAGTCTATTAGTGTAACGTGGAGTGATGAGGCAGACGCACATGCTGAGAAAAGCAAGATTTATCTGGACAAATCCAGGGTCAGGGTAAAGACAGTCCAGGTTCAGGGAGCCAACACGGATAGAGCGGAGAACAGACATAACAAGGAACAAAGGTTAAACAAATCAAACCATACAAACACTAACAAATACTACATCCAACAAAGACCAGCCCTAGACTAAGAAAAACACAGCGCTTAAATACAATAGGGATAATGAGGGTTCACAAGACACAGGTGGAAAACAGGTGGGAACAATCAAGGGCAGAGTCAAGAAACAAGAGGGCAGAACCGAGAGGAAACCAAACAAAGAAGCACATTGACATGTAAACAGACGCCCATGGAAGACTCAAACAAGTACATGGAGGAGTGGGAGGGGCCAATTGTGACAATTAGGGATCATTGAACATATATGTAGCTATTGCTGGGCCATGCTAATTGGTGGGATATAAACTACATTAGCCTCATAGCTCCAGTGCTAAAGCTCAAGAAGCAAAATTCAGATGCCCAATGCATCTTTGCTGATCAACTATGTTTGGAGGGGAAAACTGTCAATTAAGTCTCTCTGAACTCTATCACTTTAACATGTCTGCATGTTTATCGGTTATGTTTTAGAGTAATAAACAAAGTTGTGCGGTTTGAGCCTTGAAAATGTGCTGTGGACATTTGAAGGTCAGCAACTTTTTTCCATTTGAGCAAATCTCTCATGCAATCCATGCAGAGAAATATTTTTTTTAGATCCACAGGAGTGAACTGAATTCAAATGTAATTTCCACCCATTATGATATTTTGTTTTATAGCTATCAGTGGAGTGCTCTGTGAAAGTTTCAGAGAACAGCTGAACAGGGATGATACTGCTAAGACTGTGGCAGATGGATTCTGGGTTTTCCATCAAGAAAACAAGATAAAATGGCCCATATCCTACATTTTGTCTTGTGTTTTGTATTTATGATGTTTGTGTAGTGTTATTACCACAAACAGGCATAATTCATTTTCTACATACACTTTTCAACATCTATATTGCATAGTTTTAAACAGGCAGTTGTTACTCGGCCTTTAAGACTGATATATGTAAATGAGCACTGTTCTCATTGGCTGCCCCCATTCAAAAGCCAGTCTGGGCTGAAACACTCTTTATAACTTCAGTCTGAGTGGGCGTGGCTAAACTGCTCTAGGCTGAATAGCTGGATGAAATTGTGTTCCTTTTTGTCACATCACAAAATTAGGGAATTTGCAATAGACTGCAGCTTAGTAGTCATATAGTTTACTTTAAACTCTTACTAGAAAGTAAAAAATCATGGCATTGGCCCTTTAAAGAATCTTATTCTGGTTTATTACTGTATAATGTTTGTTTATTGACTTTGCATCTGAGATTTGTGTGTGGAAGTGATGTTTAACACCTGACCTGAAGTATCATGGCAGACATCGCATTTCTTTTTTTTCAATATCCACCAGCGCCTCAAAGACAATTTCCTGGCCGTCCTGAGGCCATCTAAATTCAGTTCATATCCTTGCTGCCCACCAGCCTGCCCGCCCCCATAAATACATGCACACCAAAGGGAAATTTCCTATCCGCACGCCTTTAATATTTAATCAAGACAACAGAGTCTCAAGTGAAATTAGCGCGAATGCATGCTAGATCATATTGTCTGATCTGGCGCCTCGTCCCGTATTCGCTATCAATTACAACTTTGACTTTAAACTAACTCATTTGTGCAGGATTGGCAATTTGATTTGGGAGGAAACTCCCTCTCACTTGATTTCCCTCTGCCATTAATTTAATCTGGATGGCCCCCATCAGCAGATAGAGTCGCCTCTCTCCCACAGCTCATCCCAGCAGCGTGGATTAATGCTCAGAGCACAGGGCCATCGCTTTATTCCAGTGCTTCTATCGCCTGCAGGTTACCATCCACCACTGAAAGATTCATTGGTTACCAGCCCTGCACAAATGAGTTAGAAGTCTAGAGTTATTATCATTGTTTAGCTGAAGTATTTCAGTAATTCTGTAATTACATAATTAATTACCCAGTTTGTTAGTTAATGAAATACTGATTTACATTCAGGTCATAAGTTTCACCTCACATGCTGCATGTCATCCCTGACCACTTTATCAAAATCCTCTCCCTTTTTAGGTCCACCTTGCTGGTGTACCCTGTACTGTGGCTCATCTGTTGAAGCACAGTTTGTACTAGCCATCCTTTTGTACATCAGTAGTCAGTTTAGGTTATACAGTAATAAAAAGTAGAAGATAGGTGGAGTGGAAGCACAAGATTAGTGTTTCTAATAAAATGGCCATGGAGTGGAAGTGCAAGGTTAGTGTTTCTAATAAAATGGCCAGGGATTCGAAGCGCAAGGTGTTTTTAATAAAGTGACTGTAAATACAAGATTGGTGTTT
Organism: Pygocentrus nattereri; assembly: GCF_015220715.1. Taxonomy (NCBI): domain Eukaryota; kingdom Metazoa; phylum Chordata; class Actinopteri; order Characiformes; family Serrasalmidae; genus Pygocentrus; species Pygocentrus nattereri. The sequence goes on along the minus strand of NC_051234.1, from coordinate 19,082,736 downwards.
CAAATTAAGTGGCTAGTTATTGGAAGCACAAGGTGAGTGTTTCCAAAAAAGTAGCCAGTTGATAGAAACATAAGGTAGGTGTTTCAAATAAAGTGGCCAGTGAGTTGAAGCACAATGTTGGTGTTTCTAATAAAGTGGCCAGTGAGTGGAAGTAAAATGTTTGGTGTTTGAAATAACCTGGTCAGTTAGTGAAAACACAAGGTTGGCCAGTTAATGGAAGAATATTGAGTGGTAACAAAAAGGAGGTGTTTCTAATAAAGGGCTAATAGAGGCCTGCAAGTAGATTTACAAGGGAATGTGTTTCTAATAAAGTGGCCAATCAGTCTTACTAATGAATTTTTTTATCATAAAAAACTAAAATACATTGGAAGAAACTTCAAAGTAAAACTAAAAATAGTACACGAAGTACACAAATTGTCTCTCCCAATGATTCTGTGATAAGCAAAGGCCACAAAACAACAAAGCTCAGTTCATTCAGTACTCCACTCCCTGAGCTCTACTGAGATGGTGCTGTTCCCCTCAAACCAGCACAGTCTGTTTTATGCACTCTCCTATGCAGATGCTGCTGTGGATCATGACCTTGGGCCAGATTAAATCTTGTATTCTACATGCTCCCTCTACCAGCTAATCACGTACTGAGGAAGCCTTCCCCTCAAGGCTACACTTCTGAGCTCTGTGCTATTCATGTTAGCGAGCCTCCAACATCAGCGCAGCCTGCTGAGGGCCGGCCGAATTGGATTGGATTGTAATGTGGCCTGTGGACGCGTTGTTGTGCGAGGCAGGATGCAGCCAGTGAGCTGATGAAAGATATTTAGTGGCCTGAGTCTATGTCTAAAAGTGATGAGCATGCAAAGTGAAAGGTGTTTGCAAATTGTGGAAATAGCTACAAAATGGCCCGCAAGTGTGGATTAAGAAGTGTTTGGATTTATCAGAGCTAAGAGTTAAAGTGGAAATGATGGATGAAGCAATGAAGATTCGCTACAATCCAAAACACAATCATGACTGATGCCTCAGAATGAAATTTTAAAGGAACACTCCAGCATTTTTCAACCTAACTTCTGTCTGCTGTGCAGCGAGTGGGCGGAGCTTGTTACTCTGACGTAGCAACAAGCTGCTTGTTAAGGAACTATAATTTGGTGAATGAACTGAACATTAAGACATTAAACGCCACGTTCATGGTCCAGTTTATTTATATCTTATTTTATTTATTTAACTGTTGTATAAAAGCAATAGAACATCGTGTGTTGTCATTTCGCGATAACACACTCCCTCTGGTGTTCTACTGCTTAAATCCATCCATCCATTTTCTAAGCCACTTCTCCGTCAGGGTTGCGGGAGCCTATCCCAGCAGTCTTCGGGCAGAAGGCAGGATACACCCTGGACAGGTCGCCAGTCCATCGCAGGGCAGACAGACAGTCACTCACACCTAGGGGCAATTCAGCATGTCCAATTGGCCTGACTGCATGTCGTAGGACTGTGGGAGGAAACCAGAGAACCCGGAGGAAACCCACGCAGACACGGGGAGAACATACAACTCCACACAGAGAGGACCCTGGTCACCCGGCTGGGGAATCGAACCCAGGCCCTCTTTGCTGTGAGGCAACAGTGCTACCCAGAACGCCACCGTGCCGCCCTACTGCTTAAATGACATAGTATAATGAAAGACAATGGGAAGATGCTTTTTAGCTGACATGCTTACTCTTCTTTTCTAATGACAGAGAAATTATTTCCATGCCAATCTATCAAATGCAACCAACCCTTATTAGCCCCATAACAGGGAAATTTCACTTCTGCATTTTGCTCATCCATGCAGTGAAACACCACATACACACTACTGAACACACACACTAGGAGGCAGTGAGCACACTTGCCCTGAGCGGTGGGCAGCCTTATCCACAGCGCCCAGGGAGCAGTTGGGGGTTAGGTGCCTTGCTGATAATAGCAATAATAATAATAATAATAATAATAAGAAGAAGAAGAAGAAGAAGAAGAAGAAAAAGTGCATTTCCTAAACAAAATGCAAAGCAGCTTAAGTGGTTCCCAGGCAGTTTCTTGGGTGTTGCTAGGCAGTTGCCATGGTATCCCAGGTGGTTGCTTGGGTATGGTGCTGCTATGGCAGGTATTTGCTAGAGGGGTTGCTAGGTTGTTATGTGGTGTTTCAAGGAGTTGCTAAGGTGTTGCTAGGTGGTTGCTATGGTATCCTGAGAAATTAAGCAGCACTCAGAGATGCCAGTGTGCACATCTACATTACAAACAATGACTTTTTTTTTCATCTGATGTGCAGTGGCCTTTAGCATTAGCATTAGCATCTGTGCAAGCCTACTGTGCTAAGCAATTTGTTATTTGTCTTCTGAACCAATTGTCTGATTTTAGGTTTAGCTGTTAGCATTTTTTAGCCTAGCCTTACTATTGCTTTCTTTGTCACATTGTCCATTGTGGTTTGTTGCCTTTTCTGTTATTGTTTGACTTGTTTGGTTTGATCTTTTTTTTACTGTTCTTAAATCTGCTGCAATGAGTGATTTTAAAGGTTGCATTTTAAACGCTACATTTGCTCTAGGAGTGTCATTATGTTTTAAAACATTTGTCATACGTGCAGATTCCTTTCACACAAATGCATCTTCATAAGTCATCCATAGAAAGGTTCTTTAGAGAACACTGATGCCACAGAACTCTTTTTGTACCTGTATTTTTAAAGAGCTAACATTACTGGAAAACAAGAACAGAGTTTAAGGCTGTATAGAAACATTGTTAAAGTTTTAAAACGTGTCGTTCACTTCCCAGTCCCTACAGTCCAGATACACAAAAAACAGCAAGTTTTGAGTTCATTGTTTCTGTGATGTCATTTACACATTTCCGTCTATTCGGCCCACAGCAGTTTAACTCAATTTAGCTACAGTTATAAGGAGTGTTTCAGCCTGTACTGCTCTTTAAATGGCACACAATACAGGGCAGCCAATCAGAATAGAGCTCATTTGCATAGACCGTTGCAGTCAGAACAAAACCTTGCATCACCCATTTTTGTCATTAAACATTTTTTTTTTACAAAAATATCAGCTGCCCTTTATAACGTGTACAACCTCATTACAACCACCCATTACAATAACTTCAAATTTAAAGAACCTTCATTTTCTTGAATTTGTACTTTTTTTCTCTGATATCTTCTCATGATGTTTCTACTCGATTAAGTTGCTTTCACATGACCATTTTCCGATCTCTCTTTATTATTTAGAATTAGACAGGCTGTTTTTGTTATCGTGTGTTTATGAAAGCCCTGTTCTGATTGGCTGTGCCTCATTTACAAAGCAGTCTGGGCTGAATCAATTCTTATGATCATGTGAATGGGCAGGGCTACGTTGATGTAAGCTGAAAAGACAGACATAGGTAAATGAGTTGATTTTGTTCATAACATCACAAAAACTTTCCCTATTCATAATCAGCTTAGTAACCATAGACCTGTTAAAACGTTAAAAATGTCAATATATGACACTAAACAGAGAAGAAGCATTTTTATATTTGATTACATGTCAAGTATCTCAGTGCAACCCCCATCTCTCCACATGGGAGCACATCGTGGTGAAAGCTGAGCGAGAAAGAAAAACCAGACCAATTATGAGGGTTTAGCTGTGCCTCAGTGCCTGTAATAATGTGTGTCTTCTGCGAGGGAAAGTGTTTTATCTTAGTTAGCCAAACTGCCAGCTTCACGACTACAAGGCTGCTGCTCTGAGACCGAGGATGAATCAATGACTGCGGAAACTCTCGTCTGTTCAAATTGTACACCAAGCTACAGACGTACATTTCAGACTAAACACAACCTAATTGGTCGTATGTTGGCTACTGTGGGTCAGTAAAGTCTTACATATAGACTGTACTCGCAAAGCCTGATAAAAGTGCCCTGTGGCCATATTGTTCACATTCTGTCAGCATAGTGTGTATGAGCAGTCAGCTCTGACTATGGCTTCCAAACCAAGATAGCAAGAAACACACATTTTGATCCAAACCAAATCAATAAGTTATCTTTGATGACCGATTATGCACTATTGCCCGCAATAACACATCCAGGCATCCACATGACAGGAGCTCAAAGCACATTGCTAGATAATCCTATTTACCCTACTAGAAAACCCAGCATAGACTTGTATGCCTGGTCCCCAGCAAAACCAGTATAAGTTATGTTTTGGATGCTGGTATGCTGGTCAACCAGCATGACAATGCAGGGTAGCCAGATAAGCTACCAGCATAAACCAGCCTAGACCAGCCTGGAATTCATAGTCATTCATTCATCGGAAAAGTGAGTAATAGCTACGTATCTACGTTTGATGGGGATAATCAGTGATAGCTTGAAATTAGCTCAAGCTAATGTGAGCACTGCTAACATAGGTGTGTGTATTCAATTTTTAGCACAAGAACTCTGGGTGTAGATAGCTAAACTGCAAAAGCAAAACAGTAAACAGCGTCAACTCTTGAAAATATCTATAGTGCTTACCAAAATTATTAGGACAGAAGCAATAGAATTATGTAAATATCATGGTGAAGATCATCATCGCAGTAGATCTTCACCAGCTAAAAACCTCAATCAGTGTAACACCAGTGTTCTATTGCTTTTAGAAAACTTTTTTTTTCACAAAATTAAGCAAAAAGCAAAGCAAGACAAATATATATTTTTACTACTGACATATTCTTCTGCCAAAATAGTAGTTCCAGCAGTTTAGGGTAAAAAAACATTGTTGTTGCATGTAGAATATTTATCAGTCAATCAGGCCCAGTTTCCGAATCTGCTACACAGTTTGTGTTGGTCATGCTCCAGTCCTTCAAAAGTGGTCACAGGATGCTGCCCACAGGACGCTGTTGGCTGGATATGTATGTTTAAAAAGTCCAGCAGCACTGCTGTGTCTGATCCATTCAGACCACATCAGTGTTACTGCAGTGCTGAGAATGATCCAGCACCCAAATAATACCTACTGTGTGGGGGTCCTGACCACTGAAGAACAGGGTCAAAGAAGGCTAACAAAGTATGCTGAGAAACAGATGGACTACAGACTGTAATTGTAGAACAACAAAGTGTGCTGTATGGTAAGTGGAGCTAATAAAATGCACTTTGAGTGTAGAAACAAGGAGGTGTACTGCTTCAGAGGGTCAGAGTCCTGCCTGACACAAGAACATATGAATTAATTTCTTCAGTTTGAATTGAAACAATTTTCACTCGACACACAAAGCACTCATGTTAGCTTGCCGAGTGACATGTGAATAATATAGTTAATGCCCTTTAGAATAGCTAAGGTTTAGGGTCACCACCCCCCCATCCTCCACATGGACCATCCCCCCCAAACATGACCCCCTCCCTCCCTCCACCTCCACCACATAAATAAAAACAGAGTAACCACATTTGTGCAATGATAAGATGCAGTAATTAATGCCATCGATTTCACATCCGTAAGGATCCTGACTCGGGGAAAATCCGATTACTTTTTATCACATTTCCAAACTTCGAGTTAGTTTTCAGAGGCCTGTAACTGGGTTAGTGTTCAGGCTGGAGTGAGAACGAGGCAGCTTCAAGCTCATGATTGATGAGAATGCAGCCGGCAGGCTATTAAAAAGGAGTAGCTTTCATATCCTAGACAATAGCAATAAACATATTCTGAGCTGCATCCAAAACGACTCTTTTAGAGACTGAAAATGCTTCACTGCTGTAAAGCCAGGTTTTTATAGGATGCTCAATGTACTCTGTAAAGCAAAAATACTCATCCATGGCGATGACGAATAGACACCGTGCAAAGGTAAATTACTTCTGTTCTCCTCCATTATTGTTAGGGATCCATGTTAATGACCGCAGCGTAAAGGAAACATTATGAAAAGTGTAATGGAACTTTAATTATTTAGCAATCAAGTGTGATTCAAATTAAATCACTCTGTAATGATACAAGCTTGGAGGGGTGACATGGGAGGATTATTATTTGAAATCAATTATGGTCCTGTAATTATAGGAGCCTTTTGCTTGGCTAAAAGCATTCAATGGGTTTGAATAACAGGTTCAGTGGTAATAAAAAGTGGAATAAATGTGCAGTTCAGTCTAGAAACCTAGACATCAGATGTTAAAGCTGCAGTTAGATGGTCAGAATTTATCCACTTGTTCACTTCTTTTATTTGCTTTAAGGGCCTGGTTGTATTTTTTATGCTTCTCTTTTATATAATCATATTTCATGATTTTACGAGGCTTACACTTAAGTACAACACAGCATAAATGATGGCTAAAATGTTGGCGATATAACACTAATCTTCGCTCTGGAATACAGCAGTGGGTTATACACAGTGTTTCTTTCATACAATGCTGTTGTGTTCTACAGTTTCTCATTAGGTTGAATAAATAACTCACTCTAAATGTAGGTATTGTGATATAAACTGAGCAGTTGTCACGACTGGTTCCTCTCACTCCTCCACATGCTTTTTGTTTACTTTTTGTTTGTTTTGGTTCAGTCCTGCCCCCTTGTTTTCTTGACTCCACCCTTGATTCGTTTCACCTGTTTCCCACCTGTCCCTCATCATCCCTGTGATTACTTAAGCCCTGTGTTTGCCCCTAGGTAGAGTTTTCCTGTGACAGAAGGATAGCAGCAAGAGTGAAAGGGAAGGTTTACAAGACAGTAGTGCGTCCTGCTATGATGTATGGTTTGGAGACTGGCTCTGTCTAAAAGACAGGAGGCTGAGCTGGAGGTGGCGGAGATGAAGATGCTGAGATTTTCATTGGGAGTGACAAGGCTGGACAAGATTAGAAATGAACAGATCAGAGGGACAGTGAAGGTGGAGCAGTTTGGAGATATAGCCAGAGAGGCCAGGTTGAGATGGTTTGGACATTTGTTGAGGAGGAATAGTGGATATATTGGTCAAAGAATGTTGGAGATGTAGCTGCCGGGCAGAAGGAGAAGAGGTAGACCTCAGAGAAGGTTTATGGATGTAGTGAAGGTGGACATGGATATGGTTGGTGTAAAAGTAGAGGAGGCAGTGGATAGGGCAAGATGGAGGCAGATGATCCGCTGTGGCAATCCCTAAAGGGAGCAGCCAAAAGAAGAAGAAGAAGAAGAAGTTTGCCCCTAGTTCCATTCATTTTTATGTTTTCTCTTCATCCTACTTTATTTTGTTTTTTGTTTTTTTTCTTTCTGTCGTCTCCATCGTCTTCATCTTGTTCATTTACTTTTTCCACGTTTTTCTCTTTTTTCGTTCTCAACCTTTTCTTTTTATCTTCTTTGTTGCCTTAATGTCTTCTATTACTTTATTTTCATCTTCTTCATTTTCTTTTGCTTTTCTTCTGTCCTTCTTCGACTTCTTCTTCTTCTTCTTCTTTGTCCTTTTTCTTTTTTGTCTCCATCTTCTTCTTCCTCATGGTTTTTTCACGGTTTTCTATTTTTCTTTTTTCTCTTACACTTTTTCATCTTCTTTGTTGCCTCATTTTCTTTTTCATTTTCTAACCATATTCTCTTCATTTTCTTCTTCTCTTCCTCTTGCTCTTTTTCATCTTCTTCTTTGTTACTTTCTTATCTTTTTTAACTTTCTTCAAAATCTTCTTATCATTTACTATCTTCTTCATTTTCTTCATTTACTTATTCTTTCTCCTGTTTCTTCTTGTTGTTCTTCTTTTTCACTTCCTCTTCTTCTTCTTCTTCTTCTTCTTCTTCTACTACTACTACTACTACTACTACTACTACTACTACTACTACTACTACTACTGCTCCTTCACCTCCTCTTCTTCCTACTCCTCTCTTATTCTTCTTCTTCTTCTTCTTTTTCTTCTTCTTCTCCAACCAGAATGCTTCCTGCAGAGTTACATTTCACTCAGCTCACTCGGTTATTTTATGGTATTTAGAATTTTAGTGGTTTTCAGTAGTTTCTGTTTCCCTTTCTCAACTCCACAGGAAAGAATACAGTGCTCTAATTAGTCTGAAAGCAGTTTTACCATTCACATATGCAAATAGAGTGAGTGAACAGCTCTGACCTGTCCACTGCGTGGAATATATGGACCAGGCATAGCAGCAATTGAATGATTTTGAAATGCTGAGGAAAGCAAGACTGTTAAATGGATACATTACGCTAATGGCACTGTATTAGCATCAACTGCAAACTGTAGCATATCTCTGCTGGTAAAGCCAACATTTATACCACATCTACTGCACTATGCCTTTAGCCACTGCAGCCAACAGTTGTTGAGGGAACTCACTCTGCTGCTGCATTAACTTAAACAGGGTACAGTTACAACTGCTTCTGAAAATATTTAACCATTAGAAGCCAAGAATTTTTTTTTTGTGGGGGGGGGGGGGGGGGGGGGGGGGTTTGATATATTTTAGGTCACATACAATTACAGTTATAATAAAGTATTTACATGCGACAGTCACACATGCTATGTTGTTATTTTTTCAGGAGACTCTGGGCTACTTAGATATGACATTATTTGACATGTAAATGCTAACAAAAATTTGGCATCTTCATGAATTTGGCTAATAATTGGTCAAAAATTTACCTAGCACCTGCAACATTTTGTAAATTTTTGCTTACAGAGATCTTAAAAACAAGTAGGATTTTAAATACCTTTTCAGAAATTATAGATTTCTGTAATTTCAGAATTATAATGTTGATTCATTCTGTTGGTCATTATTGAGCAAAAATAAATCAGCATAAGGCAGACATGTTTTTTATTGATTTTCTGGATCTTTTTTTATCTTGGATTTTTATTGATCTTGGATTTATGCTAGTGAATCCAAGTGTGCTAAATTTAGAGAGTGCTAAAACTCTAACACACAGCAAAATAGGCTTTATTTTCACAATTTCTATTTATTTTTAATGTACTATAAATAAAATATAACATTTTTCATGTTTTATTTTCTGATAAGTTAAATTCAGAAAATAAACAGTGATTGTCAATTACACTGTACATTTATGGCATTTGGCAGATGCTCTTATCCAGAGCGACTTACAACTTTTTACACCATTTTACAAAGGTAGGCAAAGGTAGTGTTAGGAGTCTTGCCCAAGGACTGGTATTGGTATAGTGTAAAGTGGTCAGGCAGGTATTGAACTGCGTCTACAACACATAAGGCAGAGGTGTCACTACACTATAAAAACAAAAAATATATATAATCAATTTGTGATTTCAATGTAAAACAATAGTCAGTATGCTCAATGTACTTTAAAGTTAAGGTTTTTACATTTTAATACATATTTTTGTCAATTGCAGTTAAGCAATCTTGAAATTTTAGGAGGACTGCACCCCCTTAGCACCCCTTCTTTCCTCCATCATGACAGTAAAATCTAATTGTGTTTCCACAGTGTATGATTGTCTGTGATAAGAGCATAATAGACTCTAACAATATGTTTCACACAGCCAGTTGGAAGCTTCCACACTACTGTGAGCAGTGGCCCTCAGTGCCGCCTCAGCTTTAAATAGATATGAAAAGTGCATTACAACCACAAGCGCAGGCTGAGCATTTGCTTAAAGTCTAAATAATTATGTGAGAAGAAATACTGTCTCTCGTAAATAATGGCTTTGCACTATCCTCGTAATCTAGGACAAAAATGAAACTTTAATTTAACTCAAATAGCATTCTCAGGCTCAGCTGCCTGCTTCTTTATATAACAGTGACAGTTGTAAACTCCCTCATAAATATTTAAGCAAGCTGATGTTGCCTGGTTTGGACACCAGTGCTGGAATTCCACAGGGACACAAGCATGTAGCTTAAAAACACAGGAAAAAAATAAACAAAAAATAGCATTTGCATTGTCAAATACTGTGAAGCAGGCTGTAGATTTAGTTTATTAATATTTGTTATGAAAAATCTGGGTGGTATGTAAACAGCAACATCAGGAATCTTCAAGGATGGTAAAAGAGCTGAGAAACTGTACTTAAGCGAAAGTATGGGGACTGTGTTGTTCAATTAAAAATCATACTCAGTTAAAAGTGGAAGTATGGAGCCTGTAAATAGCTTCTCCATTTAAACATATGAGTATATAAAAGACAGATTCATTTTACATTAATGCAAATTTGGTTGGATGTTTTAATAAAGATAGAATGTGTTAAATCACATTTAGTAAAAAATAACAAACTTTTTTTTAGGAAAAAAGTCTTTGGATTTGCATGACTCTAATTATTCTGTTATTAATTATTAGTAGTTGTAAAGTGCAAATATTCCAGAATAATACTTAAATATAGCAACAGAATACAATTACTTCAGTATTTCCCACTGCTGGGAATCCTAAAATGTTATTATAATATTTCATAACCATCCATCCATCCATCCATCATCTTCCGCTTCTCCGGGGTTCGGGTCGCGGGGGCAGCATCCTGAGCAATGAAGCCCAGACCTCCCTTTCCCCAGCCACTTCCACTAGCTCCCTGGGAGGGATTCCGAGGCGCTCCCAGGCCAGCTGGGCGATATAGTCACGCCAGCGTGTCCTGGGTCTTCCCCGGGGTCTCCTCCCCGGTGGACTTGCCTGTGACACCTCCCAAGGGAGGCGTCCAGGAGGCATCCTAACAAGATGCCCGAACCACCTCAACTGGCTCCTCTCGACGTGAAGAAGCAGCGGCTCTACTCCGAGTCCCTCTCGGATGACCGAACTTCTCACCCTATCTCTAAGGGAGAGTCCAGCCACCCTGCGGAGGAAACTCATTTCAGCCGCTTGTATTCGCGATCTCGTTCTTTCGGTCATTACCCAAAGCTCATGACCATAGGTGAGGGTGGGAACATAGATCGACCAGTAAATCGAGAGCCTTGCCTTATGGCTCAGCTCTTTCTTTACCACAACAGACCGGTAAAGAGCCCGCATCACTGCTGACCCAGCACCAATCCGCCTGTCAATCTCCCGCTCCCTTGTACCATCACTCGTGAACAAGACCCCGAGATACTTAAACTCCTCCACTTGAGGCAAGAGCTCATCCCCGACCCAGAGAGGGCTCTCCACCCTTTCCCGCGTGAGAACCATGGCCTCGGATTTGGAGGTACTGATCCTCATCCCGGCCGCTTCACACTCGGCTGCAAACCGATCCAGTGAAAGCTGAAGTTCACGGCCTGATGTCCCCAATAGGACCACATCATCTGCGAACAGCAGCGATGTGACCCTGAGGTCACCAAACCGGACACCCTCCATCCCCTGACTGCACCTAGAAATTCTATCCATAAAAATTATGAATAGAATCGGTGACAAAGGGCAGCCCTGACGGAGTCCAACTCTCACTGGGAAAAAGTCTGACTTACTGCCGGCCATGCGAACCAAGCTCCTGCTTTGTTTGTACAGGGCCTGAATGGCTCGTAGCAAAGAGCCATGTACCCCGTACTCCCGAAGCACCTCCCACAGAATACCCCGGGGAACACAGTCGAATGCCTTCTCCAAATCCACAAAGCACATGTGGACTGGTTGGGCAAACTCCCATGAACCCTCGAGAATCCTGGAGAGGGTAAAGAGTTGGTCCAGTGTTCCACGACCAGGGCGGAACCCGCACTGCTCCTCCTGGATCCGAGGTTCGACTATAAGCCGGACTCTCTTCTCCAGTACCCTTGCATAGACCTTACCAGGGAGGCTGAGGAGTGTGATTCCCCTGTAGTTGGAACACACCCTCCGGTCCCCCTTTTTAAAAAGAGGCACCACCACCCCAGTCTGCCAATCAAGTGGCACCACCCCCGATGTCCACGCAATGTTGAAAAGGCGTGTCAGCCAAGACAGCCCCACAACATCCAGAGTCTTGAGGAACTCGGGACGGATCTCATCCACCCCTGCAGCCCTGCCGCCAAGGAGCTTTTTAACTACCTTAGCGACTTCGGCCTCAGTAATGGACAAGCCTATTCCCGTGTCCCCAGACTCTGCCTCCTCACTGGAGAACGTGTCGGTGGGATTGAGAAGGTCCTCAAAGTATTCCTTCCACCGCCCAATGACGTCTTCAGTCGAAGTCAGCAGCACACCATCTCCACTATATACAGTGCTAGTGGCACACTGCTTTCCCCTTCTGAGTCGCCTGACGGTTTGCCAGAATCTTTTCGGAGCCGACTTAAAGTCACTTTCCAAGGCCTCACCGAACTCTTCCCACACCCGGGTTTTTGCCTTGGCAACGACTGAAGCCGCAGATCGCTTGGCCTGTCGATACCTGCCAGCTGCCTCTGGTGTCCTACAGGCCAACCATGTCCGGTAGGATTCCTTCTTCAGCTTGACGGCATCTCTCACCTGGGGTGTCCACCACCGGGTTCGAGGATTACCGCCCCGACAGGCACCAACTACCTTGCGACCACAGCTACAGTCAGCCGCTTCAACAATGGAGGAGCGGAACATGGCCCATTCTGAGTCAATGTCCCCCACCTCCCCCGATATCTGGTCAAAGTTCTGACGGAGGTGTGAGTTGAAGATCAATCTGACAGGTTCTTCTGCCAGACGTTCCCAGCAAACCCTCACTATACGTTTGGGTTTGCCTGGTCTGACTGGCATCTTCCCCCACCACCTGATCCAACTCACCACCAGGTGGTGATCAGTTGACAGCTCAGCTCCTCTCTTTACCCGAGTGTCCAGTACACATGGCCGCAAGTCCGCTGACACGACTACAAAGTCAATCATTGAACTGCGGCCTAGGGTGTCCTGGTGCCATGTGCACTTATGGACATCCTTGTGTTCAAACATGGTGTTCGTTATGGACAAACTGTGGTTTGCACAGAAGTCCAAAAACTGAACACCACTCGGGTTCAGATCAGAGAGGCCATTCCTCCCAATCACACCCCTCCAGGTCTTACTGTCATTGCCCACATGAGCGTTGAAGTCCCCCAGTAGGACAATCGAGTCTCCAGGAGGAGCACTTTCAAGCACCCCTTCCAAGGACTCTATGAAGGCTGGGTATTCTGAACTGCTGTTCGGTGCATAAGCACAGACAACAGTCAGGACCCGTTCCCCAACCCGAAGGCGTAGGGAAGCTACCCTCTCGTCCACCGGGGAAAACCCCAACATACAGGCGCCGAGTCGAGGGGCTATGAGAAAGCCCACACCTGCCCGCCGCCTCTCACCATGGGCAACTCCAGAAAAGAAAAAAGTCCAGCCCCTCTCAAGGAGATTGGACCCAGAGCCCAAGCTGTGTGTTGAGGTGAGCCCGACTATATCTAGTCGGTATCTCTCGACCTCGCGCACCAACTCGGGCTCCTTCCCCGCCAGTGAGGTAACGTTCCAAGTTCCAAAAGCCAGTTTCAGCAACCGAGGATCAGAACGCCAAGGCCCACGCCTTCGGACACTGCCCGATCCACAATGCACCGCACCCCTACTACTGCCCCTCCCATCGGTGGTGGGTCGATGGGAGGGGGGACTCATGTAGCTCCTTCGGGCTGGGCCCGGCCGGGCACCATGAGTGAATGCCCGGCCACCAGACGCTCGCTGGCGAGCCCCTCCCCCAGGCCTGGCTCCAGGGTGGGGCCCCGGTAACCCTGATCCGGGCAGGGTACACGAGTCCTGCTTTGTTGTCCTCATAGGGGTGGTTATGGATCACACTTTGTCTGGCCTGTCACCTAGGACCAGTTTGCCATGGGAGACCCTACCAGGAGCTTTTGCTCCAGACAACATAGCTCCTAGGGTCCTTCAAGCACACAAACCTCTCCACCACGATAAGGTGGTGATCCATGGAGAGGATATTTCATAACATTAGTTAATAATTCCATTATTTTTTACATTCCCTTAGATACTAATCAGGTCAGTGTGAGGTACAAACTCCAAAGTACTAGGTAATTATTTAGAGTAACATAATGGTAAGTTCCAAAGCAATTTAACTAAATCATGCTGAAATGCCCAACAGGTTCTAGATATCAACCCCATAAAATTCCAGGCTTATTACATAGTAAGTATTATTAAGTAGTAACTACAGGGACTTCAGTGCCAACTAGCCAAGCTTTTCTTAGATTACAGACATGTAATAAAAGTTTGGGACCACCTGTGGGCCCTGGCCATTTAGGGATTTATAACTACTATAAAATATGACAGTTGTGAGATTGAAAAACACTGTAAAACAAATTCAGGGTTATAACAAAGTTTGGGCTGCCTTCAACTTTTGAACTTCAAATAATAAGTTGATAGAGGATAAATAGAGTACACAGATTCTTGTTCAATTATCTTAATATTTAAAATTCAATTAACTCAGCATTTTAAAGCAGCCCAGATACTAACCTTTTAAGTTAAAAGAATAGTTTCTTTCAGTGCGAAGTGTGAGCTTAAGGGTTACTATCTAGAACCTGTTTTTCTGTGAAAATTATTCATACTGCCTAGGTACTTACCACCATTTAAGCCAAAATTATTACCTAGAAGTACACTCTTAAAAGATGATTCTTCAAGAGTTCTTCAGTAAAGACTGAAGTTTTACATAGAACCATAAATGCTCAAAGAACATTTTGCATGCTTAAATGATTCTTTGCATGGTGAAGATGGTTCGCTATATAGAAACTTAAAAAAAAATGGTTCCAAATTGCACCAAAAACGGTTTATCTATTGTTACAAACTGGACTTTATAACAATAACAGAAGCATTTTTGGGGGGGCTATAGAACACTTTTCAAAAAATTCTGTTCCATCTACAACACCTTCTCCATCAATATGAAAAACCATTTCACTATGCAAATTAAGCATGCAGACAGTTCTTTGAGTTCTAGGTTGGTTCTAGATTGAATCATTGGCTGTGTTTAAATGCAAAACTTTTTGCCAATCTGATTGAATAAAATGGTATTACAGATTAAGACTTGGGTGCTTATCTGCTCACTCTGCTCAACAATCTGATGAAAATCTTCATTTACATGCTCGCTACAAGTAATCCGTTGCAAAACGATGCGCATGCGTGGAGTACCGTTTAGAGTAAACGTTACCATGACAGTGAACATGACGTGAGGTCCAGTCTGCGTGAGGAGAGTTTCCAGTTGATGCACTTGAGTTTTTAATTACTTTAAACTGACGTCACACTCAAAAAAACGTCCTTCACATGTACTTATAAAGGAAGCGGAGAGAGGAAGACGTTGTGCTCTGAGACACAAAAGCTGGACGTCCGTCCCACCGCCGTCTTTTAACGGTATAAGCTATGGCATGATGCACATGCGCAGAATGTACTTACACGTTCCGATTGGACTGTAATCGGATTCAGGCGTTTACATGAATATTATTCTTCTATTTAACGGATTATTTAGAGGTTTACCCACCTCGTTCAATCGGATAGAAATTGTATTCCGAATGGACTCAATCAGACTAGACTATTCCGATTGAGCTATTAATCAGATTATTAATGGATTATCAGGTTGCATGTAAACGTGGCTATTGTCTTAACTAGAGAACTTTTGAAGATCCCTCCTTTTTTAGAATGTACCTTACACTTATCCACTTAATAGCTAAAACATGTTTGGAACATGTTCAAACCCATCATCATATTAGCTAAAATAATGATCTAGTACTTTGAAGTTTGTTCCTTACACGTACCTTCTTCCCACCAGAGAACTTAACAGACTGTAAAAGAAAACCCTTCCAGTTATCCGTCTAAATGAATGTTGACTTCCATCTGAAGTAAACATGCTCATTAACTACATGCACAGACCTTCATGAAATCATACATGACAGTAAAATCATAAATGCAACACCACCGGCCCAACTAGCCACCAGTAATATTTATCCACCGGAGAAAACAGACTGATCAGAGTCCACATTGGCTAATGCAATATAATGGACCATGTTGCATTTCCTGTCCAATTATTCTGCAGATTTTGTACAGGCATTAAACACAGCAGCTGTTTCTTTCAGCTGCTGACTCGGCTGGTTATCATAATTAGCTAAATATGCCTCAATTTGAATTTGCACGGCAGTAGAAGTAAACATGGCGTCACAGTGCTGGTTATTACTTGGAGAAGTTATTGTTTGTTAAGTAAAAAAATGACTCAAAATATGTGTAGAATTGAGAGACTTGCCTTTTTTACATCTGTGAACATTGCTTACAGCTACAAAACATCATCGAGAAATGCCGCCGACTGCAAATGGTAAATAAATCCAAATTCATTAGCAGCAGCAGTATTTAACAATAACAGTCCCAGCTCATGTTTGCCTTAATGTGTCCTTCTGACATTAAAGCTAATGACCGCTTTAATGCTTATTAAAAAAGCCCTGGGGAGGCAGTGGGATATTCCGTGGCGGTCTCTATTTTTTTTTCCTCCACTTTCCAGACAGGACACTGTGAGTTAGTTTACAAAGTTGTAGAGAATTCATTTATTGTCTAATTGCCCCCCTGAGGAGGCAGGTGTCTGGTTGAATCTCATCGAATTCTTGCATAATGAGTGAGAATGATGAGGCCTGTCCGGCTGCACTGAAAGGTCATGCTATAATCCTCCTTTACAGAAACAAATGAAATTAATGAAAGCACTCTGTCTCTTTCTGTGGTCTGGACACAGTTGGCTGTTGGCAAAATTCAGGCCTCAAGATGGCAGCTACTTCTGGTTTTTGTTTTTAGCTATGTTATGTACTTTTGCTCATATCATTTAACCCTTGTGTGGTGTTTTCAGGTCTTTGGGACCAATTTTCAATGTTTACCAAAAGAAAAATTTATGAGATTTAATATTACTTCAATCCCAAACCTGGCCTTTGCTCATTTTCTGTGAAGAACATATAAAATAACATAAAATCCAATGACTTCACACTGGTCATCCCCCAGACATTTATATTACACATGTGGTGCTCAATCTGTGGGGAGTAAAAGTGTGGAGATGCTGTGTCTCTTTACTCTGTTCTCCTCCTACATGGCCTGCTGTGTGTGTGTGTGTGTGTGTGTGTGTGTGTGTGTGTGTGTGCGCGTGTGTGTGTGTGTGTGTGTGTGTGTGTGTGTGTGTGTGTGTGTGTGTGGACAACATGGACAGGCTGCTGACTGCCTACAGCTGCTAAAGGAGGCCACTTGTGATATTTTAAACATTAGGCATTTTTACACATTGTTCTGGCTGTATTTTAAAAAAACAAACAATAATTTGGTGGGTCCACCAAATGAGTAACACAAACATCAACACCACACAAGGGTTAATGCATTAACATGGTAATGTTTCTTCAGCAGCATGCTAACAATATGTTGAAGCTACCTAGTCAGTGAAGAGCAGAATGTTTTTGGCCATGGTTTAATCTCCCTGTAGGCCAATGACATTCTATATAGTACCAAAATAGGTCTTTTGAACTTCTAAAAAAAACATTTTTAAAACACTGTGGGAATCATATGCCAAATTTTCTCCATTATAGAGTTCTGTGCACTTTACAGTTTGGTCCTCACACTTACCTCATGACTACACAGAAATGAAAAGACTGTGAAACACTACCAGTTAGCCATCTCAATGAATGTTGACTTGCATCTGAAGTAAACATACTTATCTACATACACAGACCTTTATGAAATCATATATGACAGCAAAATCATAAATGCAACACCACCAGCCCAACTAGCCATCCGTAATGTTTATCACCCACAGAAAACTGATTGATCACAGGCCACATTCTGTGTACAGCCATTACTTTTATTGAAGAACATTTGAAGAACCCTTTTTTAAAGGAATACATAGTTTATTTTGATGTTGGTGTCCAAACATTTGCACTGAAGGCAATGTAGCTGTAATGAAAGCCTTAACTTATTGTTCACCTAGGCTAGAAAAAGAACTGCATAGTCCAGCAAAACCAGCATATGTTGTGTTTTGGATACTGGCATGCTGGTCAACAAGCACAACCATGTTGGGTGGCCAGTTAAACCAGCACCAGACTAGCACTAGACCAGCTTAGGCCAGCATGGAATGAACACTGGTTTTGCTGTTTTTTTCAGCACATTAGCTATGGCTACCATGCAGCTAATGCAGATGAAATATAAGCTTGATAGCTACTGTTAGCTGTATCAGCCTTAGGCAACATGCTGCTAATGTAGACAACATGCCTGTAGCTACTAATACTTGGCTAATGTCAAAGTTTGTTTCTTAAGTTTTGCACTGCATGTAGCTAATGTACTTAACATGGTGGCTAACATGCAGCGAATGTAGCTAACATGGAAGCTTACGGCAGCTAATGTTGCTAACAACATCCCTAAATCATCACATCGCTTTCCTCAAACTGTGTGTTGCTAAGTAATCTCAACTTCAAAACAGCAGCTACTATTTTTTTTTATTTTAGCTGCGTGATGAATTCATATATTATATTTTAGTTGTGTGATGCCCACATTGTTTATATGTACCATTTTCAGTAATATAAAAGGCAATTTGATTCATTTACATGGTTCCATGTTCTTTTGCATGGCTTCATTCACACACACACACACACACTCACACACACACACACACACACACACACACACACCTAGGTGTAATAATTTTAGTCTTGAACTATGAGAGGCGATATAAGCCTTAGAAGTTGTAGGTCATTAAAATAAGTGGAAAAATTGAGTGGACAATGAAGATTCCTAACATTTGTGTTGGCAAATAAAAGAGGAGATGTTTTATTATATATTACTTTACATTTCTGCCTCTCATGTTTTCGACATTGTTCTCAGAACTGTTGATACAGAATGTAAGAACCTACAGGTAATTCTGTATGTGAGTCACTCTGTACAGTTCTGTGCAAAAGTCAAAAAACTTGCACTAGATACAAGTTATTCTTTTATCAGGAGATATTTCTGAGGAGATTATATAACACATACCACTCCAGTCCAGACCACAACATCACTGAATGTGTTTGGGATTACTCGGATGGTGAGAAACAGAAAATGTAAAACTAACTTCCAAGGCTGAACTTTGAAGGTGTGGAAAAATATCACTGCAGATTTAAAAGGAAGCAGGTTGTGTGAAAAGAATGGAAGTTGTGACAAAGATAAAGAGAAAACGCATTAAATACTGAAAATGTGATACTATTGTATTGTGAAATGTGATAATTAGTTGTTGAGGTCTATCTATGTAATGTTCTGTTAACTAATCCGGCACTTAGTGGCCATTTTGACTGATAAGTTGACTGTGTTCTTATTAAACATGTAATTATATAGCTGCATTTGAACAGTAAGGCAAAATAAAAAAATTGTAATAAGTTGCAATTAATGGTTGTATTGAATTGTATAGTGATTGCTTGTATGAAGGCCAATCCTAGATCATAGTTAATGGCTTAATTGACATGACTGAAGTCAAACGGTTGAAAAACTGTCACCCACCACTGATACACAAAACCCCAGCAGCATATAAGAAATACAAAATGCTCTCCAAACCATCTCGCTCTATGAGTCCTATCAGTTCCTTCACAGCTGAAGACATCACAGTGGCATCCAAATGAAAATGAATGTTTATGTGTATGACAGCCAAGTGGCTAAATTGCATTATTTCAATGAAAAGGGAATTCTAATTTGATTATTTATACTTATGCTTGCTATGTGAGACTTTCTGAAATCCAATAAGAGGAATAAAAAAGTTCTCAAAGCGTCTATGAGTGCTTTTAGAGATTATTAGTTTAGCTGTCATAATGTACAAAATAATCACAATAAACATTTTCTGCAGATGCTGTATCGTTGAAATGAAATCAGCTTTGTGGAATTTTACATTTTTAATGGCTAAGTTTGATCCATAGACAGTGGGTGTTGTCATATTCTGCCATTTTCCATAGTGATTGGATGTATTTTATTAAAGATTAAAGGACACATCCTACTTTTTTGGCTCTGAAGTCCACTTATAGCTTTTGGCATTTGTGGTTTATTTACCAAAAATGATCATAGTTCATTTTTAAGTGACCGTTTTGAACCTCCTTTAATTCTTTAGAATCCCTTTGCTACTGTTCCTTTAAAACATATGTAAATCTGTTCTGATTGGCTTGTTCTTCTAACCTGCATTCAAAAGACAGCCCAGGCTGAAACTCCTTTTAAATTCAGTGTAATTGGGAGGGGTTTAACTGCTGTAGATTGACTAAGCAGATATATGCAAATTTGTTTTTGTGACATCACAAAAAACTGTAAATTCAAAACAAGTTGTTTTTCCCATTTATGTGGACTATTTGGATTGGGGAGAGAATGATACACTCTAATGTTCACATAGACTCATTTAACAAAAGCTAAGGTTTTCCATGGTATGGGCCCTTTTATATGTATAAATCAGTGGCACTGACTACTGCTGTCCATTCTGGCTTGCGTTAAGAAACGATGCCAAAAATATTTTGAGCCATCTCACAGCAGCGTCAGAGCTGCATACTGCTGATGCATGGAATAATGACATGCTGACGCGTGCAGCTGCTAACATCCAGGGCTAAAGTTTACCTCTTCAGCGTTCTACAGCTGTGTTTCCTCCAGACTGTGCTGAAAAACACTGAAGTCTGTGCTTTGGTACTGTTAACATTAACAAGAACCAAAAAGAAAGTGAAAATGCAAGCTGGGAACGGAGACGGATGCTGTTTCAGGAAACATCCTGAGGGGGGTGTAGGACCTACAGCATGTTTGGCATCACAGACTCATTACCAGCAGCATAGAAGGCTGCTAATTTTAGATAATGAGCCTCCGTTCAGGAACTGTTAAAGGCAGATGTGAGGAAAATGTGCACTATATCACAGCAAAGCAACGCTCCTAGCAAGTGAAATCAGCCTAAATCTAGCCAGTATAGCCAATATTTCTCATTAAGAGATTGGTGTAAGAATATTACAACATTATACAAAATGTTCTAGGTATTTTTGCTCGTTTAAGGTCATTTTAATTAGTGAAATGATCTTATGCTATTGGCAAATAATTTTGCTTGTTTTAGCCATTATGCTTGAAACAAGTCCAAATTTCTGCCAATGGAATAACTAGAGAGAATAGAACAGACTCAGTAGAGATCCTTCAGGGCCTTCTAGGCCTTCACAGAATGTACATGTCTGCAATGTACACAGAAAATACATGTCTGCAATTTTTACATTTCTATTTCATTGAATACTCATACTTGTATTTAAACTGCAAGTATTGTAGTAATGCTCTTTATTGACTTTTTTTTTGGTTTGTTTGTTTAAACAAAAATGTTAAAAACTTCAAATACCAAAGATCTATGATTTGACTATCCAGTCAATGATTGTTTTCTCTGTGGTATCTAGGTAGATACATTGCAAGCAAGACCTCTCATTGGTTAGGACTGGAGAGAAGGCCTAACACATTAGATTAACAACCGATCATGCTTGATTTACAATGAGTGGGGCAAATTTGTGGAAAAATGTCACTCTAGGTCTGGAAGTTCAAGATATATCATTTACTTTGAAGGTCAACTATATGTTAATCTGTTATAAGCTTCAAATGTCCATGTTTAATAAAGAATAGTCAAGAAAAGTTAAGGTGAATCCCAAAACATTGTTTTGACATGTATGACTCAAAGTGATGATCTAGCACTAATAATTAAGGCTCACCGCATAGTAAATCCACATGTAATGTCTTTTAATAATAAGTCATAGTAAAGAACACTGAGTCAGACTATTTTATTAAGCTGCCTAACTGCTGTTGGAATAACGGGGTCATATATAGACAATGGGCCTCATTCATCAACTGTTCTTAAGAAGAAATTTCTTCATAAAACCCACTTACCCAGTTTTTCTGAAGAATCTGGCATTCACCAATGTTTTCTTATTTGGGTTTTTTTCTTAAGAATAAGAATAAGAATCTACACACACTCAAGAACACAAAGGTTTAAAAACATGTCATAAATCTGACAGAGACTTTTTCTTAAAACCTTTTTCAAGAACAAATTTAAGAAAAAAACCCAGAAAGATATTGGTAAATGAGACCTATTTTTTGGGCCGTTGGTGCTCTAAAGTGTCAGCCAGAGATGACAGGCTCAAACTCTTGGCTGGCATCACCCAGTAAGTCTTAATTTTTTATTTTTTATTTTTGTCTTCCAGTGCCCAGCTCTGACATACAGGTCAGGCAGCTGCCTGCTGTTTTCCAATTAGTGATGGGAAGTTCGATCCATTTGAAATGTTTGTTTCAGTGAAATGTCCCATTCAGCCAACTCTTTTTCAGCTCAGTGGCATTTAATGCAGACCTGCATGATGGAGTGAATCAAAACCAGTGTGTACAATATGGTAATAGTTTCCTACACTTTGTGCTATGATTCATATACAGTCATGTTAATGCTGTATATGAATATAATATAATCCATACTGAGCCTAAACACCTTCAGTGTTCAGAGTAAGTTATTGGTTTGCTTTTGAACAGATAAACACTGCATTGTCCTTGACATCAGCCATCGTGTTCATAATCATTCATAGCCTTTTTTGGAGGTGTATGTCTGGTTCCCATCACCATAACTGTGAATATTTCTGACTTGGTACACTGCAAAAAATTAGCTACAAACAAGAAATAAACTCTGAAAATGACTTAATACTAGTGAAATTATTCATCCATACAGCAAGATCATTTTGTTCAATAAAAAATCTTAAAATAAGTTGGTTCTAGTCTAGAAATAAGTAGGCTTTTGTTAAGTGTTCAAATGTGTGAAATGAGGAGAAAATGCTAGTTTTTAGATTAGATTTGCTACAGAACAGCAATGAGTGAAATACACTGAATATTAGCAAATAATTCTTAATTCACTTAACAATAAATATCCTTTCAACAAGAAATTACACACAAGAAAATTAATTTTATTTAAAGCAACATTATACAATTATTTTTTGCTCTTGGGGTCCCCGTACAGTTGTGGAGTGTATTTCACTTTTACACAATTGCAGACATACAAATCGCACATTGAGGACTGCTGTACATGTGCATTTGTTGATGAACTGAAAGATACAGAATCCAACTCCCCTTCATAGACAGTTTGTCTGTTTCTCTTGATTTTATATTTAGTTTATCTTATTCCCTATATGTGAATTTGTCTGTCTGATATTGTGCACTGTGAGCTCCTGTAACCGAAACCAAATTCCTTCCTCCTCAACACCTCACATATAGGTTTAAAAAGACATTTGCTCACCACTCCAGCCTTTTTCACTAAAACAAATGAAAAGAACAAAACTCTGGCAGCCAGTGCTATTTACATGTTACACTGCCCGGTTCCTCTGAAGTCTCCAACTTACCTGTAAACTCCAACTCCCATGATTCATCTTGTTTTGACATCACAGTCACAAGGCCAACAACAGCCAAACACAATCATTTGCACAGATCCTATTCCCCTGAGTTCTAATTGCTTTCACTATGCTTTCACTCATTATCTCTGTTTGCATATATACCTGTTCATATCAGATGTTCTTTGCAAAATTTGCATAGAGAGCATTTTTCCTGTTTATGCTTCCTTTTTGTCCCTTGTTTACTCTTATGGATTCTCATTTAGACATCAGAATTATATTGCTTGTTTCTTTGGCCTTTGACCCTGACTTATTTATAGGAACTCTGGTTCCCTATGTACCTGTTTATTGCTCTCACAGTTTTGACCTAGCCTGGCATATTAACTACCCCTTTGGTCAGCCCATTTCTTAATAAAACCCAATTATTTTACTTCCCTGAGCACTTGGTTTATCTGCCCTTGTAACATTATGAAAGACATAGGCTATAACTTTATCTATGTTGTGCTGAATTCCAACAGAATCCGACTCCCTTTTATGTAAATGCATGTCTAGGTTGTTTCTAGGTGTAAATATATAATGTTCCTAGGATTGTGTGAAATGAGCCAACTTGCTTCAAGTAGCAGCATAATCATCCTTCACTAGTATTATGTTCTTTCTCTGATGGTATACTGACAAAAAATAGGGAGTATGGAGTCTCTATCATTGGCACTCTAGGCCTGGAATGCTTGCTATAGTACTATGTACCTTTGGAGGTGTAAGCACGAGACCTCTCACACAACACCGGAAAAGAACTTCACGACAAAGAACCAAGTAGACTTACACGGTAGAGTAATATTACAGGATCATTTTGCTTGGTCAAGACTGACCAAACATTTTGGCCTCTTTTAGCTCTCGCCATTGAATAAAAGCCAGTCTGAGATTTAGCCTTGTCTAGTCTCTTTCTCGGTCACTCTCTCCTTTTCTCTTCTTCTGTTCCTCTGACAATGTATTATTCAGTGTCTTTGTAGCCTCTGCCATGATGTCCATGCTGAGAATGCCAAGCTAGCTTCTTCTTATAGCTAGCTGAGGACATAGCTTTAATTGTGTGACATGGCCATAAAGCGTTACATAGTTTTTGCGAGAGGTCTCATGCTCGCTCCTCCAAAGCTACATAGTGCTATAGCAAGCGTTCCAGGCCTAGAGTGCCAATGATTCCTTTTTCTTTCAGTATACCATCAAAATGATGTCGAAGGTGCTATTTGAGGTATTTATTACCACATTTAAATTCTTAATTAATGTTGCTTTAAGTGGAAAGGTCGCAATACTAGTAGAGGATGATTATGCTGCTACTTGCAGCAAGTTGTCTCATCTTAAAATAGGTCGGCCTAAACCCATACTTAACTTAGTCCTTAATCGCAGAGCATACAGCTTAAAATGAGGAAGTAATTTTATTGAAATCACAGTCAAGACTGCAAGTGAAATTTCCCTCAACATTTACTGAAACTGAACAGAGAGACGGAGAGTGAGAGAGAGGCAGAGAGAGATGATATTGGACAGCATTGAACAACAAAAAAAGTTATACTGTTTGAACATCAGAGAGAAAAATATTTCTGAATGAAATAAAACTTTACCCAATAACAGAGAATGAAAAAAACTGAGCAGAGGAAAGTGAGGAAAAACTGAATGTACTAGCTAGAAAAGTCAGGTACAGGAGCACAACAAAAAATGAGTGAAAGACAGCGCAAACAGAAAATAAAGTGGCATCATATCTCTCAGGAGCTGAGGTTTGAAGCAGTGAAAATCAAAGTGTCCTTTCATTTCCTGGTGAAGCATGTTGGGTCATTCCTATTGAATACAAATGTGTTTTTTAGATATGCCTTACGTGTGATTTATAAATCAAGCAAATGAACTTTAGTTTGTGTCACTGAATCTTGAACTTTTTTAGTGAAAAAGCATGATAAAAATTGCAAATGCTTGTTTTTTGTTCGGAGCATATATATATATATATATATATATATATATATATATATATATATATATATATAATAACATAATCCTTTATTAGTCCCACAGTGGGGAAATTCACATATATAGAATTCTTACATCAGTCTTGTAATATTAAATATTAATTATACTGACTTAAGCTCAACAAGCAGAAAGTGCATGACATTTTTCATACGCCAAGCCAGAATTGCTGTTAAGCAGCTGTACACTGTCTACTGTCTGAATCTATATGGCCTTTATCATCACTCCAGACTCTAAAATTCCAATGATACTCCTAAGAACACTAATGTTATTCCTCCGCTGACAAGGGTGATTTGTACATACTAAACAGACAAAACAAGCTTTTTCATATAACATGTAGGGTTTAACATCTGCTAAATATTATTCTGTTCCAAAACAACCCCCTTTTTTCAGTCCTGCAAAGAAAAAAAAAAAGAAATATAGCACTTTTCACAAATACACTTGATCAAAGTCCCTGCCACCGTAGGTTGTGTTTTCATGTTTAATCAGGGTGCTAAGTGGTTTCAAGTCTTCCGATTAACAGTCCATGTTAAAATCCTTGCCCGAGATTTAATGAGGGCATACATTTATCCCTGCCTCAGAGTGTGAATTTTAAACACCTTCGAAAGTGCCGGTGCGCTTTACGCCGAATCGATGTGCCACAGGAATTAATTTGCACATCTCAAAAAGTGAATAAAAAACACCTGCACAGACATAGGCTAACTTTCATTAATGTCATTACACCATTTCAAGTGAATGATAGCTATTAATTGAATTAATTAAAATGGATTCTGCACCTTTTTATTATTCTTTTATAGCATTTACTGCTAACAGTCATTTCATACAGCTATGTATGTATTACTGGATTAAAATCATAGTTTTCATTGGTAGTCATTTACAGCACCTCCCTGGGTAAAATTGCAAAATGCTGAATTTATGAACTGGCTTTCATAAAGCGACAATACGAAAGTTCAAAATTTTCTATAGTTTCTCATTAGGTTGAATGAATAACTTACTCTAAATGTAGGTATTATGATATAAACTGAGTCTGTTCTACAGGTTCTCATTAGGTTGAATGAATAACTCACTCTAAATGTAGGTATTGTGATATAAACTGAGTCTGTTCTAAAGTTTCTCATTAGGTTGAATGAATAACTCACTCTAAATGTAGGTATTGTGATATAAACTGAGTCTGTTCTACAGTTTCTCATTAGGTTGAATGAATAACTCACTCTAAATGTAGGTGTTGTGATATAAACTGAGTCTGTTCTACAGTTTCTCATTAGGTTGAATGAATAACTCACTCTAAATGTAGGTATTGTGATATAAGCTGAGTCATGTTCTACAGTTTCTCATTAGGTTGAATGAATAACTCACTCTAAATGTAGGTATTGTGATATAATCTGAGTCTGTTCTACAGTTTCTCATTAGGTTGAATGAATAACTCACTCTAAATGTAGGTATTGTGATATAATCTGAGTCTGTTCTACAGTTTCTCATTAGGTTGAATGAATAACTCACTCTAAATGTAGGTGTTGTGATATAAACTGAGTCTGTTCTACAGTTTCTCATCAGGTTGAATGAATAACTCACTCTAAATGTAGGTATTGTGATATAAACTGAGTCTGTTCTACAGTTTCTCATTAGGTTGAATGAATAACTCATTCTAAATGTAGGTATTGTGATATAAACTGAGTCTGTTCTACAGTTTCTCATTAGGTTGAATGAATAACTCACTCTAAATGTAGGTATTGTGATATAAACTGAGTCTGTTCTACAGTTTCTCATTAGGTTGAATGAATAACTCACTCTAAATGTAGGTATTGTGATATAAACTGAGTCTGTTCTACAGTTTCTCATTAGGTTGAATGAATAACTCACTCTAAATGTAGGTATTGTGATATAAACTGAGTCATGTTCTACAGTTTCTCATTAGGTTGAATGAATAACTCACTCTAAATGTAGGTGTTGTGATATAAACTGAGTCTGTTCTACAGTTTCTCATTAGGTTGAATGAATAACTCACTCTAAATGTAGGTGTTGTGATATAAACTGAGTCTGTTCTACAGTTTCTCATTAGGTTGAATGAATAACTCATTCTAAATGTAGGTATTGTGATATAAACTGAGTCTGTTCTACAGTTTCTCATTAGGTTGAATGAATAACTCACTCTAAATGTAGATATTGTGATATAAACTGAGTCTGTTCTACAGTTTCTCATTAGGTTGAATGAATAACTCACTCTAAATGTAGGTATTGTGATATAAACTGAGTCATGTTCTACAGTTTCTCATTAGGTTGAATGAATAACTCACTCTAAATGTAGGTATTGTGATATAAACTGAGTCTGTTCTACAGTTTCTCATTAGGTTGAATGAATAACTCACTCTAAATGTAGGTATTGTGATATAAACTGAGTCTGTTCTACAGTTTCTCATTAGGTTGAATGAATAACTCACTCTAAATGTAGGTATTGTGATATAAACTGAGTCTGTTCTATAGTTTCTCATTAGGTTGAATGAATAACTCACTCTAAATGTAGGTATTGTGATATAAACTGAGTCTGTTCTACAGTTTCTCATTAGGTTGAATGAATAACTCACTCTAAATGTAGGTATTGTGATATAATCTGAGTCTGTTCTACAGTTTCTCATTAGGTTGAATGAATAACTCACTCTAAATGTAGGTATTGTGATATAAACTGAGTCTGTTCTACAGTTTCTCATTAGGTTGAATGAATAACTCACTCTAAATGTAGGTATTGTGATATAAACTGAGTCATGTTCTACAGTTTCTCATTAGGTTGAATGAATAACTCACTCTAAATGTAGGTGTTGTGATATAAACTGAGTCTGTTCTACAGTTTCTCATTAGGTTGAATGAATAACTCACTCTAAATGTAGGTATTGTGATATAAACTGAGTCATGTTCTACAGGTTCTCATTAGGTTGAATGAATAACTCACTCTAAATGTAGGTGTTGTGATATAAACTGAGTCTGTTCTACAGTTTCTCATTAGGTTGAATGAGTAACTCACTCTAAATGTTGGTATTGTGATATAAACTGAGTCTGTTCTACAGTTTCTCATCAGGTTGAATGAATAACTCACTCTAAATGTAGGTATTGTGATATAAACTGAGTCATGTTCTACAGTTTCTCATCAGGTTGAATGAATAACTCACTCTAAATGTAGATATTGTGATATAAACTGAGTCTGTTCTACAGTTTCTCATTAGGTTGAATGAATAACTCACTCTAAATGTAGGTATTGTGATATAAACTGAGTCATGTTCTACAGGTTCTCATTAGGTTGAATGAATAACTCACTCTAAATGTAGGTGTTGTGATATAAACTGAGTCTGTTCTACAGTTTCTCATTAGGTTGAATGAGTAACTCACTCTAAATGTAGGTATTGTGATATAAACTGAGTCTGTTCTACAGTTTCTCATCAGGTTGAATGAATAACTCACTCTAAATGTAGGTATTGTGATATAAACTGAGTCTGTTCTACAGTTTCTCATGAAGCTTAATTTTTTTCGCTGGCATTCTGTAACTATGAAAGAAGACTTTTGTGGGTGGTGCATGAATAGGTCAACTGCCATTTGTCCTAGTAACCTGTTCTGAAGCCAGCAGTGTAGAAATGATGACAGTAGGTCTGTATGGAGGCCAGATGGCTCTGCTGTTGCACTCTTTTAACGGCGTCCTCTGCTGAGGGTCAGCGGCTGTGTGAGTGTGTCAGTCCATCACAGAGTGTGTGCTCCTCAGGAAACGTGACACTTATCTTGCTTAGTTATTTGTGAAGACAGGAGAAAATGTTAAGGGTCCATATGAAACATTCCTTTCAGCGGAAGTGGGCAGAGCTAAACTGCTATAGGCTGAAAAGGTGTTTATTTGTAAATGTTTATAAATCATGACAACACAAAAATAGCATACAGTCCATATTTGGACTGTGTGAGTGTGTTTTAAAAATGTTCATATAATACATTAAGGTAATATTTTAAACATGTGAAGAAAATACAGTTTTTCACAATATGGGCCTTTCTTGTGTTATAATATGGGCCTTTCTAGTGTTGTAAATAAATATGCAGTAGAGCTTAAAGTGCAAGAATTTGGGTACTGCAGGTTAGTTCCATATTTTACAACACATTCTACAGAGAACACATTTCTGCAGATTTTAATGCATAATTGCTGTTTGTTTGCTGAATTTAACGTATTGGGGAAAATAATTCTACATAACCTGTGGCCTGCGCAAGCTGTTATAGCGTATTTTATATGTTATTTTTTCCAGTATGTAATATTTGGGGATTTGGTGATCCCTCTGGTGGAAATGTTTAATTGCATGTAATGTGAGGAAGAACATTTTGTATTGTCAGTTTTGGTACAATCCCAAACAAGCAGATGAAAGTTTGTGAAGGACGTGAATTATTTACTATTGTCGTAATTTTAAATGATCCAATTTTTTTTTCAACTACTATTTCAATTATTATTTAAGGCTTTACAGGTTGTTTCTCTTGAGCAGTGATGCTGCTTCTCTCATCTGTAACAAAAAAATGAACATAGCGCTGCTTTAAGTCATGTTAACTTCCTAATGTCATTAAGATGTGCAGTTAAGTTTCACAGTGGGTGATATGAAGGTGAGGCAGTTGAACTTGCCTTGTGAGACCGGCCCAAGTTTCTGTCATATTATGTAACATATTATGTGTGTACAAGTGAGACAACAATACAAACCTATCCAGTTTATCGATACAGTCACAATTTCAAATAATCATAGAATGATTTATTGTAGCAGTACAAACAATGTTGCTAATCATCTCTAATCTGTCAGGAGTTCACTCACCTCGTAAAGCTGAGTGTCAGTTTGATTTTAAACAGCACTGACAGCTGGAAGCGCCCCAGTTCAGATACTCTAATTACTGAAAAATAAAGGTTACTCTTCAGACCTGGGCTGAACTCTTTTCTTTAGCTTGAGCAATTTTCACTTACACCCCACAAATAGATCAGGACAGACTGACAGATATAACCCAAGCTGTTGCGTTAAAGTCTGAGAAGACTCCTCACTGCATCAGTAGACTTCTGCTATCATTTATTATGTAGGCGGTGTAATTAGCACGTATGAGGAGCGCGCACGCTAAGCTGCCTGCAGCAAATTGGGTAGCCGATGATCTTGGCAGATGATATCTCATGAACAGTAACGTAAGAACATAAGCTTCTGCACCTGACAGTACAATTTATATATCATAGCACTGTGAAGAAGGTGTTGAGAATGATCCACCATCCAAATAATAATACCTGTACTGTGGGGGTCCTGACCAATGAAGAACAGGTCGCAAGGGACCTGACAAAGTATGCAGACAAACAGATGGACTACAGTCTGTAATTGTAGAACTACAAAGTGAACCTATATGGTAAATTGTGTTGATGAAATGAACAATGAGTACAGAAGCATAGTAGGTGTAGTTATATAACATAAAAATTCAGAAGACACATGCAAGTTCACTGGCGGTTTTGAATGGCAAATGAAATGTCTATGTTTGTGTGACATCATGAGACCTGGTTCCCATCACCACCACTGTAAAGCAACCTGAGTCAGTCAATGAACTATTTCAGATTGAACAAACCACTTGGAAGAACTGTCGTTATCATAGATTAAATGTTTAAGAAATGTTTAGAAGTCCCCTGTTCATCTGATGGGGACAATTTGCATTTCTAAAAATGCTAAATATAACTGTATTCTGAATATTGCCTTTACAAAATTGAAGTTGGACTGAATACAGATATTTCTTTATTCTAAACACATTCTGAATGTTTGCATTCCATTACATTCGCACTCTGTGTATACACAAATAGGGCTCTGATTGGTTACACTGTATTGTTGTAATGCTGGGGAGTGAGTAGGCGGATGCATACACTGAGATAAGCATCTTTTATTAAGGGCAAATCCAGGGTCATGGTCAAAATGGTCCAGGTTCAAATAGCCGATACGGAGAGCAGGAGGGACAGACATGACAAAACAAACAACAAACAAAGAACCTCAAACAAGAACCAAACACCACAAGAATAAAATACACCCAACACGATCAAACATCCAAACAACAAAGACCAGCAAAGACAAGGGGCAAACATGGGGCTTAAATACAACAGGGATGATGAGGGACAGGCGGAAAACAGGTGGGGACAGTCAGGGGCAGAGTAACAAAACAAGGGGTCGGACTAGGAAACCAAAACAAAGAAAACACATGGACTAGACCAAAACAAAACACAAACACATGAACAGGACCAGGAGGGGCCAATCATGACAATTGTGCCTTGTTTAAAAAGCAGACTGGGCTGAAACACTCCTTGTAACTTCAGTGTGAATGAGTAAATGATGTCCGTCCAATTAACGACATTTTACTTTGCAGTTTATTTTACTATGCAGTTGTCTAAAAGTGTTGAAT
The DNA here is from genome assembly GCF_015220715.1 of Pygocentrus nattereri. Classification (NCBI taxonomy): domain Eukaryota; kingdom Metazoa; phylum Chordata; class Actinopteri; order Characiformes; family Serrasalmidae; genus Pygocentrus; species Pygocentrus nattereri. The sequence goes on along the minus strand of NC_051234.1, from coordinate 19,051,294 downwards.
ATACCCATCATTTACTCTGAAAAGTGTATCATGATGTAATTTATAGCATTAACAATAACATATCATCATTTTGTCCAGCTCTAATTGGAAATGCATGCCCAGGTTTGGTAAAGCAAATGCTGAAGGAGAAATCCTAGAGTGTTAAACAGGAGCCCACAGCAGCGGATCATCATTCAGGAGGAGAACGGCGGGGAAGACCATTCGCCACACATCACACTCACAACTCTTGACCACAGGCTACTGGTAATGAATGGCTTGGCACACCAGGAGGAAAGAGTAAGCTACACCACAGCCTTTTAGGCAGAAGCTTCACTGCACTCCGTTTCACATAGAAACAGACCTTGACTCCAACACTGTCTTAACATACTAAGAGGGTCTGCTTTTCAGTAGTTTAAATTCAGTATTTGTCTTACTACATGTTATAATTTCAAATGTATGTAATACATCGTAGCTGTCCAAAAAAAACAAGCATTTTTCATGTTCATATTTTTTATTTTTATTTTCATAAATATTTATTACTTCATTCAAGCACACCAGCTGCCCTTTACATTTCATATCCAATGGACCAGTATTAATGTTCCAAAATTCCCCTTGAACACCAAAATCGCTGTCTTGGAGATGTTCTTGTTTTAATTTGGACAGTGATGATATATAAGATTTTTCACTATGAGTTTAAAATATCTACCAAAGTGTGTGCAAAAGTCAAAAGTGGCCCTTCACTTATTTAATTTCTAGTCAAAACGATCATTAAGTACAAGTTATACATTTTTTAGCATCAGAAAAAAACAGAAAATGTATTTAAATGAATATTATGCAACTAAATACAGAATTGGATTATTTCAGTATTTAATGTGTCCACTCTTTACCATTTTAACAGCTTCCATTCTTTTAGGAGCCCCACTTTTAGTTTTTTTAAAAATTCTGCAGGGATATTTTTCCACACCTCCCATCTTAGAAGCAGGTTTTACATTTTCTGCTTCTCACCATCCAGGTAATCCCAAACACATTCAGTGATGTTGAGGTCTGGACTCTGGGGTGGTCCGCCCCTTGTTCTGAGAACATCAGCAGCTTCTTTGTTTGATGCGTCTATTTCAATTTTCTCAGTAAGAGCTTCTCAACAGCTACACGTCCTTTCAGACTCATAGTGTTGAGTTGTCTTCTCACAGTGGAAGGATGGACATGAAATGGTTATGAATACACTGCACTTACACTGCTTCAGCACATCAGTTCCCCACAAACAACATGGAAAAGCAGTGGAGATAGCTAATATATTTAAACACAACTGTTTACCAGCAAAATTTTAAATTCAAGCAGGAAAACGATAATTTGGACGATAAGAAACCAAAATGAATTATACAGACCGTAAGTGATGATGCAGTACCTAAATCCTAATTTTTTACTAATTTACTATACTAATGCCTTGGGAAATATTAATTTAATGATGCACACTGCATTAACTTTCTGATTCTCCAAAAAAAGAAGCATTACTTACATAAATATCGACTTAGCAAGACTACATTTCATTTGGATTTCGCAGGTAATCCATTTGGAAAATCCACATGCAGCCAACTGAAGGGGGATGATACAGTCACAGCCACAGACATGCCCAAGCCATGGAAGTACCATAAGAGATTGGTTAATGAATGTTTTAACATAATCTCTTCATGTTGGAAGGATACATGAAGGCCATTGAAAGTCAAAATAGTCCTCAAAGAACTTATTTTTTCATATTATACCATTTTTACCAGGCTCAGAAGACACGTGTAGGTTCACTACTGATTTTGGACAGTAAATAAAATAGTTATATTTGTGTTGCAGACATCATGACCTCTGGTTCCTGTCAGCACCACTGTAAAGAAATCAGAGTCTCGATAATGAACCATTTCACGTCAAATCGCTCTGACTGACTTTGTTTACATCTTATAGATTCAATTTTGCAGAAATTTTTGAAAAGAAATGCTGAGTTTTCTTTTAAGTGCTGTTTATCTGATGGGGACAGTTTTGGTGGTTTACTAGCTCTTGCGGGTGGTTGTTAGAAGTCTCATTTTCTCTGTAGCTTGTCATTTTAACTCAAATTTAGGAAACTCCTTTTTTTCACTTATTTTTCTTTGACTTTCTCCTTCTTTGACTTTCTCATGTCTAATCTCCTCAGAAATATCTCTGACAATAAGTTGTATTTAATAGCTGTTTTTACTGGAAATGAAACAAATGAGCTCTGACTTTTTTGTTTTAAATACATTTTTTAATTATTATTATGTTAACTACTTTTCACTTTCCAACATGTGATTTTAGTAGTTCACATATCAGATTGCAACCTATAAATCTAATTTAAGTCTTTGTTATAATTTTGCTTTTATGCCAAAAACAGGTCACTTAGAAAAAATGAAGTGAATAATAACATCTTCTAATTTTTTTTAACTGTGGGTTGCCTGATTTCATGGTCTGCTTCTGAATCTCCACCACACGCTGTTCAACCTGCCACACATAAATTATGAATTCCCACATTTTCACTTGAACATTGAATTGTTCAGTTGAGAGAGGCTTTAATAGAGTGTCATTCTACTGTACAGTTGGCAAGAGAAACTGTAGGTGTGAATGGCAACTGCATGACACATCAAGAACAGGTAAAGACAATAATAGACCAGGCTGTCTTACTGTCCAATAGCCAAACTTATCACTGCTTTTCAGCATCGTAAAACCATGAGAAACCAAGTGCCATAATCAGATATGTGAGCACCTTTAAAAATGCAATCAATGTGCTCCAAAATGGTGCTATAGTGTAATGCGTATATTATTATATGCTAATACTGGATATGGCCTCCCTTTGCTTCCAAAACATTAAGAAAAGTTCATCATTTCATTGATTCCACAAGATATCAAAAGCAGTCCTTTGAGATTCTGGTCCATGTTGACATGACTGCATCATACAATTCCTGCAGACTTTTCAGGTACATTTCAATGCAGCAAATTCCCTGCTGTACCTCATGCTAACAAAGTTCTACTGGATTCAGATGCAGTGACTGGGTAGGCCACTAAAGAACATTAAATTCATTGTCATGTTCATGAAACCAGTTTAAGATGACTTTTAGTTTGTGACATTATCATGCTGGAAGTACCCATTAGAAGACAGTCAGCAACAATACTCAAATAAGCTGTGACATTCAAGCGATGATTGATAGATATTAAGATCATTGATCATTGATACATATTAAAATCATTACGTACCTAAGGTCATTATTGTGGGTTATACATAATGTTCCAACATCTAGTGTTAAGCCTTCTCAAATAGGTAGAGGCTGTTACTGCAGCAATGGGGCTACAAAATCCCTATTAACACCCTTGATGTCAGAAAAATGCTGGATGCTCAATGCTAACTCATCACCTGTTTAAATACTAACTTTAATATCACTTCATATTTGGAGAAAAAAACAGTGTGAAATGTAATTTTTACCAAAACCGTCCACCAATAGCAACATATATTGACAACCTTTCTGCAATGCTCAAGAAAATATAGAGCCTTCCAACACCACAGCAAATAAAAGGAGAGAAAAATGGTAGGAGCTGCTTGGGTTCTTAACTTGTCAGACTAATCCACATCCAGTCCCCTGGGGCTGCTGGCCACTGGCATTTTCACTGCAATTTGTTATAAGAGAGCAAGTTTACATTTTGATTTAATAAGGCCCAAAGGCATGGCCCCAAACAAGAATCAATCCGGGTGGGGAAAAAAAGATACACAGTCCAGAGAGGTGGAGAAATAAACAGGAAAATTCACTCAGACCACTCATTGCGTGGTCATCATGGTTCAAATGTTTCAGTTTATGTTTTGAGGTTTACTTTCAATTGGATTTAATTAGTTGTATTGGTCTGTACTCGGCATGCACTCTAATAAGTGCACTTGAGGGATGCCTATATAAAATATTCAGTGCTTTTCTTTTGAGCTTCTTCTGAATCGTCACATTAAACAGTCAGCATATGCACTCTCTGCCTTCAGGCATAATATGTAAGGTATACCAGCATAAGAGAGACTCGCTGACATTTTCTTTTGAAAGTCTAACCTCCTAACACAGAAGTGATTCTGGTTAAGAAGCAGGCCTTGACCGTTTAAAGGGGATGTACTGCACATTTTAATTTTTTTCCCCTCTTGAGATCCACTACTAGTGTTTGTGTGGTGTACCAATTTTTTTACATGACCATTTTCCAACCTCTGTCCCTTTGTGTTACTTTAAGACTGATATATGTAAATGAAACATCAAATATTCTGATTAGCTGCCTGGTAGTTATGCCTCATTAAAAAAAGCAGTCCAGGTTGAAACACTCCTTATAACTTTGATATATATGGGCATGGCTAACCTGCTGTAGGCTGAAAAGGTGAATATATGTAAATGATGTCACAAAAACAAGGAATTCAAAACAGATTGTTTTACAGCTTGGTGACTTTAGCCGTGTTTATATATGCTTTGTTCACCATATGGCACAATGGGCAGTTAATAAAAACCTGTACATTTTCAGAAACAAAATTACATTCAGTTCAAAGGAATTTGCCAAGATGAGTGATTTCATGTCTCAGACTTCTGGGTGCATAAAGTTTGCATGCAAGTTCAACTCCGGTTTTCACCATTTCAGCTCTGGTGGTGGCTACCAGAGAACATGTAATGTTGCAGATTTTTAAGTGGAAGGTCCAGAGCTAGTCCAAAATAAATGGGTTCATATGGAGCTTTTGTGCAAAATCTTAGTTTATGCATTTTCTCTAGAGAAGAATGCTCTAATTTTCTAAACAAAGAACATCAATCTGAAAGTATTTTTGAAGTCCATTTTTAGGACTTTATAATAGTGTCTAATGTACAATCATGACATCATTGAGCACTAACCATTCAGCAAATGAGCTGATCAGCTCGCCAACCAATCAGTAGCCTACTTAGTAGCAGTAATTCTGGCCATTCAGTACCAGTAATGCTAACCTACCAGCACTCAGTACCAGTTATGCTAACAAATCCGAACTCATTTGCAGTAATGTCAACCATTTAGCACTCAGTACCAGTAACTCTAACCAATCCACACTCAGTAGCAATAATGCCAATCATTCAGCACTCAGTAGCGGTAATGCTCCCTAATCAGCACACAGTAGCAGTACTTTCAACCAATTAGCACTGAGTAGCTGTAATCCCATCCAATCAGTACTCAGTAAAAATAATGCCAACCAGTCAGCACACAGTAGCAGTAATTCCATCTCATTAGTACTCAGCACCAGTAATGCTAGCATCCTGCTGCCAAAAATGTTGCAGAAAAACAGAAATATGGTATAGCATATAGTTTTCTTTTTTAGTTATATACATTGTTCTACTTTCCAAAATAAAAGAAAGTTCCTACACAAATGTTTAGAAACTTGTTTCATTTTTTGTTAACTGTCAATTCACCCCTGTTCATTGAAGTCACGTCAACATTTTGTAGTCATATTATAGATATAATAGGAGAAATAGGAAGTGGCCAGGCTCCCCTTAAACTGATCAAGTCACTGCTGCTTTGACCTCTGAAGGGGTAGAGCTTCATAACCAAAAGAGAGGAAACATTAATTTAACTAAGGCCAAATCCCATTTTACCCCTTGCCCCCAGCACTTAGCCCTTAGCCCTCCATTTTGCACACTCACATCTAGGATTAGGGTGTCCCTCTTTAAAGGCATATGATGCCCTAAATATAACTAAAGCCCAGCAGTGAGTAGCTGAACTTTTCCCTCCTCTGCTATCACTGAAGACGGGTTGGGTCGCCTACAGAGCACCATTAGTAGCTGTTAATGAAGCAATGTTTTTTTTGTGTGTGTGTTGTTAGGGTTGTCCCATTTCGTAGGGCACGATTTCAACCACTACCCCTTGTAACTCAGTTTCAGGGGGTTAGAGTGACACTCGAAAACAATGAGTAGGGGTAAAAAGAAGAAATGGGATTGGACGTACGTCTGAACCATTATACTGTTTCCTCCCCAAGTGTGTTTGCATACACTTAATACTCTGATCATTATCAGATTTTAGCAGTTTTATTCAAGTGGTCATGTAAACAGTATACTCTGATTTCATATATTGGGTTAAGGCATAGGAAGTCGATCAAGAAATCTGATTTTTGCTCAGTAATCAGGTTTTTCCATGTAGTTCTTTCTTTTTTCCGTCTACATTTCCAATACATTTACAGAATTTAGCAGACGCATATGTGAAAACAGAGCACTGTCTTGGAAATAGCAAGCATTTAACACGACACCCACGAGACGACCACAAAACGCTTTTAGAGCAGTTCTGAAACCATCCACACGCTAGACAAAATGAAGAATGTGAATATTCAAGTCAAGTCAAAGTTTATTTATAAAGTGCTTTTTACAACAGACTTTGTAACAAAGCAGCTTTACATAAAACTCTGGGTCCATGACCCCATGAGCAAGCCAGTGGCAAGGAAAAGCTTCCTAAGAGCAAGAGAAAGAAATCTTGAGAGAAACTACGCCTCAAAAGAAGAACTCATCCACCTCTGTTCAACACTGGATAGCAAAACAATAACACAAGAGTAATATGAACAGAGAATAAGATTTTACCTTAAGCATTAAATATAAAAAAATTGTATTTGGATTAAGCAGCAATAACTAATTAATACTGTTGGAGGCCTATCAGAGTCGAAATGAGTAACAATGAGAATCAGTCAGTGTTACCAGTGAAAACCAGTACCTACTGTTAGAAGTGTTTCACAGAGAAAACCATGAACATCAGTGACTACTGTTAGAAACCTGTAATAATGATCTGTTAATATGAATATGAGAAGAGCTCAGCGTATTTTGAAGCAGGGGAAGCAATGTCTATAATTGGGTTATTCGTGGGGCAGGTGAAGCAATGGCTATGATTAAATCTTAATCAAAGCAGATGAAGCAACAGCATCAAACTGCACAGGATGGGTCACAGGTGTTCAGTTTGGCAAAGAAACATACAGGCAGTTAGTTCTGTTAAGAGAGACTGACTTCAGTTTACAGTGTTAACAGAGTGTAGCAGAGGCTCCAGTAGGTCTAGGTATTACAGCCTAAATGAATGGGAGAACCAGAAGGAAACAAAGACATGAGGGCTTGGTGAGATGTCAGCGTCCCTCTACTCCACCGTCAACAAACCTGTGTGAATGCATGAGGGCAGCGGAAGACCAGCACCTTTATTCCCAGTTTACCATAATACTCTATGTCCATGAACCCCCAGATCTACACCTTTTATCTAACAGGAAAAAATAATTGCCAAAGACTTGACTAAACAAGTGGGGTTTTAGCCCAGACTTAAAGACTGAGGCTGTGTCTGAGTCCTGAACACTGACTGGAAGGTTATTCTAAAGCTCGGGGGCTTTCTATGAAAAGACACTACCCCTGATGTGACTTTATTGATTTTAGGTGTTAAAAGAGCCAGCATCTTGTGATCTAAGTAGATGTCAGGGTTCATAATAGCTCACTTAGAGCTTTATATGTCAGTAAAAGAATTTTGTAATCAATGCGGAATTTAACTGGCAACCTGTGTAGGTTTGATAAAACTGGACTGATATGGTCAAACTTTCTGGTTCTTGTAAGGACTCTGACTGCAGTGTGAGGAAAATGTGAGGAAATTTTGTTTTTCATTGATATAGGTCCTTTAAGATATAAAAAGCAATGTACATTGCTCCCCACATTTCAGGAATAAATGTGTTTGCACTTTAGCGAGCTTGTTAGATGTCTTGGTGTCTAATACGGCTTTGTCTTACATGATAACAAGGCAGATCCTCAAGTGCAGCAAAGGTGTCTTGATACTGAAAGGTTAGGGTTGTGTTGCTAAGACGAGAGAGATAAAATAAGGTAGCAGTGTACTGATGTCATTATTAAAAGCCTGTTTTCAGACGACTGGTCTTCAGCAAAGCTCTTTATTTCATGCTGAATTCTCATACAGGAGCTGGGAAAAGGTCATAGCTTACAACAAGTCTTACTATATCTGGACTGGATAAGATGCTAAGCTATGTCAAATAAGATGAACAATTCCTCAGAAAACACAGGCTCATTCTTAGAGAACAGAATGGAAGGAAAACTACATATAAATATGGAGTCAAGTGATAAACCAATTCATTCCATTTATTACTAAGCGGCCATAAATGAATCTGAAATTGGAAAAATGCTAATAAAGATTAAGAGCTATTGGATGATTGCGCAAACCTGTAAACAACCTCTGCATGACACAGGGATGCGATATCTATATTTCATTTCTGATTATATTCTCAGGCCTGTATGAAGATTGCTCTCTGCTCTTTCCCCTTGCAGAATATTTATAATTGATTTCAATCTCAGCACAGACAATATTTCTATTTTAAGATAATTTTGGATGCATGATTTTTGATGCTAGCTATTCAGTGCTCTCGCTCTGAGCCCATATCGACAATGTATTCAGTCGTAAATATTGATTTTCACCATGAATCATTTGCTACATGCTTTCCATACATGCAGAACTTGTGTCGCGTACATATGAGGTTAAAAAATGTGTCCAAAAGTTTGTAGACACCAGCATTTGTTCTAAAATCAGGGATATTAATAGGGAATTTGTCCCCCTTTGCAGTGCTAAAAGCTCTACTCTTCTGGCAAAGCTTTACACTACTTGACAGAATATTGTGAGGATATGATTGCATTCAGCCACAAGAGCATCAGTGAGGTCAGCCACTCATGGTGAATGATTAGTTCTGGATCATGAACAACACTTCAACTCATCCCAAAGGTATTGGATTTGGAGTTCCAACATGCCAGAGAATGCAGTTCCACTGCTCTGCAACCCAATTACCATTCTAGCCCACACTTGGCATTGGGCTCGGTGACCATGGTGGGCATGGCTTCTCCAAAGCGTCACATTCTATGGGTCAGTGCTTTTCTCTGGAGGTGTGTGAAGGGTCACCAATGTGTACAACTTAAAGCAGCTGAATTCACTCATTAGAATGTGTGGAGATTTTTAACAGACGTATTTCCCAGTAAACTTGAGCTGCATTTACAATATGTAGAAAGTCAATGGCAAAAATTTTCAATGGGACAAGGATTCTGCTAGTGGCATCAGCAGCATATCTATAACTTTCCAGTTACACCTGGTTCAGTAACAAAAAAATCTTGGCATCATAATTCATTCAGATTTATCATTCGATCAAAATTTTGTATATCTTTGCAATATTGCCAAGATAAGAAATGCCATATCCCTGCATTACGTATAAACATTACTACATACCTTTATTACTTCAAGGCTAGACTATTGTAATTCACTACTGTCAGGATGCACTGGCAGGAATTTAAGCAAACTTCAACTAGTTCAAAATGCTGCAGCCAGGGTCTTCATTAAAACTAGAAAATTTGATCATATCAGTCCAGTGCTATCATCACTTCATTGGCTGTCTGTTAAATTCCGTATTGATTACAAAATTCTTTCATTGACGTTTAAAGCCCTACATGGGCTCGCTCCTGAGTACCTGCAAGACCTTATTTCTAACAGAGGCTAACAGATACAATATTATACAAAGACCAGCACCTAACTAGGGAAAACTCAGGGCTTAAATACAAGATCAACAAGGGTTAATAAGACACAGGGGAGTACAATCAAGGGCAAAGTCTCAGAATAAGGGGGCAGAACCAAAACAAGGAAATACATGGACAAGACCAAAAAAGAGGACACAGCAGCAGACACAGGCAGAACAGAAGGCCCATGGGGAGCAGCAGACACAGGCGAGGGCAGAACAGGTGGGAACAAAGGGGCTGCGATTGGTGGCGGGTCCAGAAGCCCAACAACAGGTGGCGAATCCGGAGGCGAGGCGACTGACGGCAGGTCCAGAGGCATGACAACTGGCAATGGGTCCAGAGGCGCAGGCATGTCGTGGGGTGCGGATATGGGGTCAAGAACTTGTGCAGCACAGGAACAGACTCATAGGCCAGTGAAACGGCTACTGGAACAGGCTCAGTGGCATCCATAGTGCCAGGAACAGACAACCTGGAGGAACACACAGAAACAGAACCCTCTCGGCAGCTCTCAAGGCTCACCCAAACTATGGGAAGCGTGCAGTGGTGCTTGAGAGTGAGCCGAGTGCCTTAGAATGGGTTTCCTCAATGTTCCATCTGTTTAACCTCGTCTTGCGCTACAGGTCGCTCTTCCATGCAGCATTGATCAAGATGGGTAGACACAAGGCGCTTACCTGGGATCTCATCACTATAACACAAGGCAGGATCTTTCTTCAAAGTTCTATGGGAGCGATGAGATGGCCGTGTACCTGCAGCAACAGGGTATTTGCTGTCTCCAGCTTGGTGGCGTTGAGACATGGCTAACTTGGGCTGCATCGAAACAGCCGGAGTTTCGTCCGAACAGAATAATCACCTACCGGAGTCTCACTCTCTCGCTGTGTCCTTGGTAGGTTGGTCTTTCTGTAACGTGTGGGAGCGATGATGAGGTGGATGCATATGCTGAGAGAAGCGAGATTTATTAGGGGCAAATCCATAATCAGGGTCTAAAGAGTCCAGGGTCAAAGAGCCAACACAGAGAGATCGAGGGACAGACATGACGAAAAGGAACACAAGCTAAATGCAATAACAGAGACTAGAAAATTTAACGGAGGCTAACAGATAAAATACTATGCAAAGACCAGCACCTAACTAGGGAAAACACAGGGCTTAAATACAAGAAAAACAAGGATTAACAAGACACAGGTGAAAACAATAAAGGGCAAAGTCTGGAAACAAGGTGGCAGAACGGAAAGAATCAAAACAAGGAAGTACATGGACAAGACCAGAAGTAAACGAAATCACATGGAGGACTGGGAAGGGCCAATCATGACACGCCCAAGGATTCTTCCTCAGCTCTGAGGGTTTTTTTCTTGCCGCTTGCTCACCTGAGGGTTTTCACATTCATGTCAAAACTTTGTCTTTACCGGAATTCTGTGAAGCTGCTTTGTGACAACATCAGTTGTAAAAAGCGCTATACAAATAAATTTGATTTGATTTGATATTGTTAATCCAGTGATAAAAGTCAATAATAATATAATTATGTTATAATTCAACAATAAAGGCAGCCTGGAGCTTTTTTTATACAGTGATAAAAAACATGGTAGCTCATAGCAAGCTCCAGGTCCACATGCTGATTCATTTTGCTGACCAGTGTGGACACGCGTGCTCACCAACTGACCTGGAAGCAGACTGTCATCAGTTAAAGAAGACAAACACAATGATATTGAATATGTTGGAAGGGAAACATGAGGTTAGAAAGAGTTAGAGGCACCTCTGTCGTGAAATGCAGAAGATAATGAAAGACAGTAATAATGGATGCAAGGCTTGTTGTGGTTCCTCCTGCTGAGTGATAAAGGTGGATATGGACTGCTGTCCTGGAGAGGCCTCTTCAAATAAATAGCTGTCTATTTTTCATCAGGTGAAGGGACTGAGGACATTTACTATTAAAGCGCCACATTGTCTGGGATCAGATTCGAATGTTATTGGCCCTGACCTGCTGTAATGGTGGTCCATCATATTTACCAAAGGCAATTTTTAGGATCCCTGCTTAGCATGCTATAAAAAAGATTGGCAACACCAAAGTGGCTCTCACGGGTGAGCAGTTAGGGCAGCTGAGCCCAAAGCAGACATTTCTCATATCGCAGAGCAAACAAAGGAGGGACTCCATTATAAATGGACAACAGGCTGTCAGCAGGAGGATATTGGAGTGTTGTGTTGCTTAAAGGAATAGTTTGGTGAAAAATCTAATTTGCAAAGATCTTTTTCTCACACCAAATGTAGTCACTCCACCAAGACATGTTTGGTTTGGCTTTTGTAGATTTGCCATATAGTGTCAGAAGTCTGTTTAAGAAGGAAGCTGATACCAAAATGAAAAAGGTAACCACTGATAGATTCACTAAATATGACGTAAATTTCTTCCCATTCCACAGTAGCAGAGCTGCAGAGTGAGATTTCCCTGGAAACTCCCCCTTCTGATGGTGTATTTTGTGAGAGAACTTTTAAAAAACTTCAGAGTAGAATTTTGGAGGCAGGCTGATTTGCTTGTTTTGCTAGCTGGCAACCGCAGAAGAAATGCTAACGTTTAGGGCATTTTAGAAAGTACTGCAGCATTGTCTTTGAATCATTATGACAATAGAGAGAATAAACATCTCAAACACTGGAAATGTTTTGTCAGATGTAGAGAACAACAAGCTAAAAGCTAAAGTTAGCAACCAGCATAGCTGTTCACCAGCTAAATCAACACCAGGCTGTTAGCTGGCTATCTTTATACTTTACCTCAGTTTGGCCCCTTTTTCTCTGACTGAAAGGGTAAAAAATTCGTCTTAGCTGAGCATTTTATACTGAATCAAGTTAGAATCTGTTTTCTTTATGGTTTTGTCACTAAAGAAGCTTAGTTGTATGTATTAGCATAAAGCTAGCAATTGCCGCATGGATTTCCAATTATGTAGTTATTTGGCATGCTTATTGTTTGTAGTGAGAGAACACTAATGAACAAAAAGTATTTGAGCAAACAGATATAGCGCTGTGTCTTTCTTTATTTCTCCAGCTTTAGACCAGAATGCCCCTTAAACAGCTGAACCTAGGCAAGTGTAGGACTAGTTAAACGTCGTTATCCGGATGCTACTCGGCCAAGTAAAACATTCACATAGCTGTTAGCTATGTTTGCCATCACCAGACACCAAATGTGCAAACACCAGACACCAAATGTGTCTTTTCTGATTGACTACAGCGGGTGAAAGGGGGCAAACTGTGTAAAATAGATTTTTTTTGCTGAAATATTCATTTTAAAAGTGCTGTTTAGTTGTTTTACACATGAGCCCCTGTGACAAATCCAACCGCCCAGCTTCCCCCTTCAGTTCACTTCATTTTCTTTGTCCTCACCTCATCCAATTGGAGGAGAATACAAAGCCTGCATGGACCATTCCAGGCTGAGGGTGAAACCATCTCTTGTCTTGTCAAAGCTGCGGTAATACAGTATGAGCGATTCAAGACAGAATGCAGATAAATACCTGGGTGACAAATAAATGCGCCACAAAAGGCGCATTAATTCAGCACTTGTAAGACATGTGTCCTTATGACAAAAGAGGGGGACATTTGTCAGTCTGTGCCACAGATGGCCCTGCTAGAGTGCTTGACAAATTATCCCCACCTTGCCTATAGTGGTGGCTCGCGCGCTGGGAGCTGCTCTGCGGTGGCATTGTTAATCTGCGAGCATTTGGCACACCATTCAGACGGCTTTTCCCTGCCTGACGGAGAAATACCTTCCTTTTAATGACCTTCAAAATGTCATCTATTATTCATGGAAAACATCCCGGCAAGCGTTCTGGCACTAATAACTAATTAAGCTCTAAACGACTGGCCTTTTGGAGAACCACACTACAACTTTAGGTGTGAATTTTTCATGTTGCATTGATCCTGGCTTATTGTAGCGCTCTATTAGAGAAGTAGACTTTAGATTTGCATGGTTTTAAGCGGCACAGCTGTCGGTCTGTTTCATCCCTCAGTCAGAGCGATAAATCTTCATAGTGGGTAGAAGAACAAGAGCAAGGCTATAATGAGGCAACACAGACGCTGCATATTTTCTTTCCCGTTTTTCCTAGGAATTAATTTCAGGTTTAAGAAATTATTCTCTTACTTCCTTTTCATTGACAGCAGACTACCCATAGTATCTACAGTAGTAACAGTAGACCAATAGACCATATGCCCATATAAGGGGCTCTGAGTATAAGCCAGTTTTCTCTATGGGAACCTTGTTTTTGAAAATCACCTCTATCACATTCTGTGGTAAGCCATAAATGTTTCAATTCCATAGACTTTCCCCCTTGAAATGCAAATATTGATATGTGTTACAAGCAAGCTAGAACTGCTATGCATTTAACTGACAACATGAACTCATTTTCACAGGAGGCATAAAATGCAATATCTGCCAGATCTGGAAACTTCTTAGTAAGCAAGCAAGGGAGCATTTTTGCGTTGAAATGCTATTTGTTTATTGTGTCTGTTGTACAGGATTGTATGATATAAAGAAAGCTGCAGTTGAGCTATTTTGTCTTTTTATCTGTTTTGTCTATCGTCTTCGCAGACAAGAGTGAGTAGTTTTCATAGCAAAGGGGTTCTCATCCCTCCCCTTTCATGACATTTCACGCGCAGAAAGCCAACAGTGTCCTAGTTAATCTGATAACAGATTATTCTGATTCAAACCATCAGGGTCAATTTCCACGCAGCTGGCTGAATGGCTACTTGGGGGCCCTGCAGAAACAGGCTACTATACTATACTACTGTAACTATGCACTGCTTCACCACCATTATAAAACAACACCAGCTACTCAAATTGTAGTCTAAAACCAACAAAGTTAAACATCACATTTGACAAAGCTTGCTGGTTCGTTGAGATTGTCGATCTTATGATGTTGATTCTATTGTTGTTGTTGTTAATAATAATAATAATAATAATAATATTTTATTTGTATAGTCCGATTATACATTTAATGCAGCTAAAAGGCTTTGTAGAGGGTTAAAATAATAAAATAAAAAACATACAAGAACATAAAGGCAGCAAGAATGTAAAAAAATAACTCTGTGTAGTTTGTTCTACACACTTACTCAGTTAATGTCTAGAACCTGTTTGACACTCTAAACTCTTTAAACTGTCCTGATACTTACAGTCATGTTAACCAAAATAATTACCTACTACTTTAGAGTTTGAAATTCACACTTTCCTCGTTAACACTTACAACATAAATGGAAGATTCCACCAATTTCTGAAAATTTCTGCATAATTTCATCGACAAGAAAAGTCATTCAGAGAGGTTTGATGTGAAATGGTTCCTTTTTCGAGACCAATTTTTGAGACCTGTTTCATGTGTATTGTAGAGGATGGAAAAATAGTGGTATATCTGAAAAACCAGTTTTCTTTAACAAAAAGGGGACTATTTTGCCACACCCTGCATGTACCCCTCCACCATGAAAGGAGTTTAAATAGTTTGGTTTGGGCCAAAACCTCCTTTTGTCTCAGACATCTGGCAGCCAGTCCATGGCCATTTCATGTAATAACTTTTAGAGCTGGGTGTCCGGTTCCTATCACCTATCACCACCACTGTGACTAATTCTAGCTCTGTTTTACATCTTAACCATTTAATTGTGCCGTAATTTAATAAACATGAGTGTTAGTTTGCATGTAGCATGCACGTGGCAGTATTCCAAGTAGCAACATCTGAATATATCAATCACATGAGCTGTCACTTAGTGGGCATCTGGCGAATAACAATTACATGTAGAAATGCTGGACATTTTCATTTTTATTTATTTATTTATTGACTCCACTGAGTCAAGCCTTATATATTCAGTGCTATTTGACAGTATCTTCCCCGTGCTAGTGTTGAATAATGAGGTATCCCCATCTCCAGCTCCTCACACATACACTTCGTGGCTTCCATTCTGGCTTTAAAGACATGCAGCCTGACTCGTTCTGCCACTCATAAGTGCTTTTAGCCTGCAGGAAGCCCTCTCTGGGCCTCCGATTGGCTGGCTGCACACACCGTAGACATCTGTTTGGGTTTGTGATTTGGCTGGGATCCAGAGCTGAGTCGCTGGAGCCCCTCCGCTCTCTTTGATGAGGAATTTGTTCCTGATTTATCGAGAACGAAGGAAGAATGTGAGCCGTCCTGTGGCGTAATTGTCCCCAATTTGGGCAAAGTATTTCAGACTGTACTTACAAAATGATAAAGCACTGTGTGGCTGGAGCACATGGCTTCTCTTAGCCTGCCTAAATGAGACTTCTCAACAGTGTAGATATATTAATAAAAGTTGCAGGGAGTCAAAAAGATAATACAATGACTACCGAACAGGAAAAGAAGGCAGTAGGGCGGAATAGTAAGTATATTACACATACTACACATACATGGTCCCTTGAAGTCTTTCTCCAGCAGCCATCTAATTGACTGTGCATACATCATTAATTTCTAATTAGCCTCTACCAGACTGTTTCTTTCTCTTTAATGTTGAAAAAACTTAAACGACCTCAAATCTAGTGGTTTGAACGACCTTAACTCTTACCTCTAAAGATAATTGTGAGGTTTTTAGCCATATAATATTCATACTGTGATAAAAATCCTTATAACTAATCATTTAATAAGTGGCGGGGCTTGAATTTCTGAAAATGAGCTTATAATGAATTAAGTAGCCAGTCAGCATTTATTACAAAGACAAAACATTGGCCATCACTTGAAGCATGGACAGATTTTTTTCTTTGACATACAAATAAAAGCAAGAAATGAAATCAATGAAACATGTAGTAAGATTCTCACTAATTGCTTCTTCTCAGGAGACTCCTGCTAGCTCCTCCCAGTAATCATCACCCGAGTCTTGTTTCGGACCCTCTGCCATGTCATATACGCCGCTAGCTCTTTTTAAAGCCTTGCAAGTGCTTGCATGATTGTTAATTCACTGGTGTTTTTTTTTCTAGACTTCTGTTTTGGATTTGGTGAAAATATGCAAGCTGCATATTTTTCCTCATTAATGATTATACATGAATCATTCTATCAGACTGGTTCAAAGTCAGAGCTGAAAACATGTTTCAGTCTCGGATTAAAAACTGTCAGTAGTGACAATTCTTAATATTACACACTGATTTAACTGGGACACATTTAGGACACATTTACTTCAAAACAGAAACTAACTGCTCGCCATGTAGCCATGAGGGACAGAGATGCAGCCTCACTTCCTGTTCTAAAATATACAGGTGTGGCTAAAATTAAACTAAAACTCTTTGTGCTTTGTGTTTCAATAGTGACATGAAAATATGGGACAGCATT
This sequence comes from Pygocentrus nattereri, assembly GCF_015220715.1. Taxonomy (NCBI): domain Eukaryota; kingdom Metazoa; phylum Chordata; class Actinopteri; order Characiformes; family Serrasalmidae; genus Pygocentrus; species Pygocentrus nattereri. The sequence continues at coordinate 19,034,490 of NC_051234.1, read as the reverse complement.
TTTTAATTGAAATTAAATTCATGATGAATTTAAATCTTTTAACCTGAGTTTAAAATTAATGAAAGTGATCTTTCAAAACATGACAATTTCATATATCGTCACTGTGCCAAAAATACATGTATTTCCATTTTTGTCAATTTTTATTTTTCCACATCATCTGAACCTGGTGCCTGTTTTCACTGTGTGAAAAGTTCATGATGTGGCTCAACAGAAATGCTCATAAGTTAGCTACTTTTATTAGCTTACATTCAAAGTTGAAAGTGTTTTCCAAGTTACAATTTTGGAGATCAGAATATAATCTTTGTAAATATCTGAGGTCTGAATAGTTTTTTATTATTAACTAATTCAGAAGAATGGCCCATGTTTATCTCTAAAGAGAGTATAGAATGAAACAGTTACTTAAAAAAAGCCATTAGAGTAACTACAAAAACAGCACATATATATTGCCCCGTTAGTTGTGGTCATTGCTGGTGGTAAAGCCTGTCTCTGTATGATTTTCCAACAGTGGTTAGCAGACAATATGCCATTCTTATTTATTTATCAGTAGAATTCTTTTGTGTTTTTGCTCACCATTTATCAAAGACTATTAAAGCAAAGTAAAATGCCTCCAAATACACTTTTATTATAATGAATTATATTTAATAGAAAACAATTGATATATTTTTCTTTATTGCATCACAAAGAGAAGTGTAGCATTTGTTTAGTACATAGCAGATAGCATTGAAGTAAAGATTGTCTCCAGTTGTAGTGAGCATTAAGTCTAATCTTATACACTATATTGCCAAAAGTATTTGCTCGTCTATGGGAATTTTTAGACCATTCTTCAGAAATGCATTTGTGAGGTCAGACACTGATGTTGGGCAATTCATCCCAAAGGTGTTCTATCGGGTTGAGTCAGGACTCTGTGCAGGCCAGTCACGTTCTTCCACACCAAACTCGCTCATGCATGTCTTTATGGACCTTGCTTTGTGCACTGGTGCGCAGTCATGTTGGAACAGGAAGGGGCCGTCCCCAAACTGTTCCCACAAAGTTGAGAGAATTAAATTGTCCAAAATCGCATGGTCTGCTGAAGCATTAAGGGTTCATTTCACTGAAACTAAGGGGCCGAGTCCAACTCCTGAAAAACAACCCCACACCATAATCCCCCCTCCACCAAACTTTACACTTGGCACAATGCAGTCAGACAAGTACTGTTCTCCTGGCAACTGCTAAACCCAGGCTCATCCATTGGATTGCCAGAAGGAGAAGCATGATTTGTCACTCCAGAGAACACGTCTCCACTGCTTTAGAGTCCAGTGGAGGTGCTTTACACTATTGCATTCAACACTTTGCATTGCACTTGGTGATGTAAGGCTTGGATGCAGCTGCTTGGCTATGGAAAGTCATTCCATGAAGCTCTCTACGCTGTTCTTGAGCTAATCTGAAGGCCACATGAAGTTTGGAGGTCTGTAGCGATTGACTCTGCAGAAAGTTGGTGACCTCTGCGTGCTATGCACCTCAGCATCCGCTGACCTCGTTCTGTCGATTTACATGGTCGACCACTTCATGGCTGAGTTGCTATCGTTCCCAATCACTTCCACTTTGCTATAATACCACTGACAGTTGACTATGGAATATTAAGTAGCGAGGAAATGTCATGACTGGACTTGTTGCACAGGTAGCATCCTATCACGGTACCATGCTGGAACTCACTGAGCTCCTGAGAGTAACTAATTCTTTCATTAGTGTTTGTAGTAGCAGTCTGCAGGCCTAGGCGCTTGGATTTATACACCCGTGGTCATGGAAGTGATTAGAGCACCTGAATTCAATGATTTGGATGGGTGAGTGAATATTTATGGATATATTGTGTAAGTGTGTATATTTTATAGTCATTCATTCATCTATCCATTCATTCTCTCATTTGTCTCTATATGTACTATATGTAGCTTTCAGCAGAAAAGTGGACTGGCTCTAAATGTAGTGTGTTAAGTTAAATTTTTATGTGCTAATATTTATTATTCATTCATTCATTCATTCATGAATGGATTAACAAATGATAGAACGAACGAACAAACGAATAATAAATACAAGCATGTACATTCATGATGGTCTCACAAAGACGAGAAAAAATACCATTTTTAGCGTTAAGCAAATGGAATTAAAGAAATGTAGATGGTATCTAAATAGGCATTGGGCCTTATTTGTGCTTATGTTTAATTGTCAATTTTTCATTTCCTTCTTTCTTTTTTCCTTCTTTCTTTCTTTCTTGCTTGCTTGTCTCACAAAGGGAAAAATAGCATTCATGTAGCAAATAGCATTAAAACAAAATAGTCTTTAAATGTAATAGTATTAGGTCTAGTCTGGTCTAATATGTGTTTTATTTATTTGACTTTCATTTATTTATTCATATTTATTTATTTCTCACAAAGCAAAAAATAGCATTTTGTGTTTTAGCAATGCAGCAAAATAGACTGTCACTAGTTGCAATGGACATTAGCTGTAAGATTGCGTGTGCTTGCATTTAACTCTTTCTTTGTTGTCTCACAAAGACAAAAAAAATGCAAATTTAGAGGGGGCGTGAAGAATGGATTGGTGGGTGGGTTGGTGGGTGGGTGTGCTTGGTAAACGATTTTTAACCCCAAAAAGGAACACAACCTGAAAGAGGCTTAGAAGCCCTGGCATAAAGCAAAGTCTTTTGTCTCCAGTTGCAGTGGGCAATGTGTCTAATCTTATGTTTGGTTATATTTAACAGTCATTCATTTATTCTTGTTGTCTTTTCTGTTTGCAGTCATAAAGCTCGCACATACACAACAAACACAACTTTAAAACAAGAAAACAACTAAAAAAACCATATGTACAAAAGAGCCAGCTGATAAAAAGCCACAGCTCGTCAGCTAGCAGCATTTGTTTATCTACAGATTTCAACACCCTGTATGTTAGAAAGCCGCTGTCAGAAGGCAGCAGTGTTGATGTGGAGTTCTGGCACTTTCTATTCTCTTTGAGGTCCATGAGCCAGTAGCTGGTAATGGAGACAAGTGAGTACACATGATTTAAAATTGCACACAAACACAAAAGGCTTCCAGAGTAGAGGGACTGGAATCCAGAATCAGTTTCTGCTGTTCGCTGCGCAGCACTTGAGTCAGAATTCAAACAGCGCCTGCAGCCTATATGCATCCTTACAAAAGATTGCATCAGAAAACAATGGTGGCTTGCTGGTGGGAAGAAACCATTAGCTGCTTTAGAAAAAAAAAACAAAACCACATTTGAGAGCTCTTATCTGCCATTTAATCCTCCCTAGCTGTGAGTTCAAAGCCTTTGCTCTGTTCACTATGTTCTGCCAGTCAGTGCTGCCAATTTTCTGGTCACTAATATCTAATTAAAATGTACAGTGGTGCATTTACATACCACACATGTATGTGCAGTTGCAGTGCAATTGCACATTTCTTATTAAAAGTGATAATTAGACTACATTTAGCATATCTCATTATTAGGTTGACGCTTATGCAGGAAAATTGAACCGGATATATGATCTGGACTATATACCTACTATATACATGTACCTCTTACATACTAAAACACATTCACAGTATGAAATGCAGTGATGCACTGAATTCAGTTAATTGAAATGTGTAACTATGTTCCGCATTAATAATATGTTATTATTTATGTAAATGATGTAGGGGCAAACAGGGCACAGCCAAACATTGCAGCACGTCAGCATCATGTAAGCATAGTGTAAGTGAAATGCAAGCAACCGTGCATCCATTTCACATTACAGCTCATCTCTGTTGCCTGAACACTTCAGCACTTTTTCTCCTTTTCAGCTGATCTCTTTATTATTTTTTTCATTTTTTTCTACATTTCTACCCAATTTAGTTTTGTCCAGTTCCTCCTACTAGCTAGATCTCCCCCAATCACACAATACTACTAGTGATGTAATAGTAAAGGTTAGCAGATTCTTCCTGAGAGCCATGTGAAGCACCACGATATCATTCTCAAATATATAATTGGACAGGTCTGCGCACTTGGAGGAGAGCACTAACTTCCAGTTCCATTACATTAGCTAACAAACACATGCATTAGCTAGCATCAGGCAAAGTTTGGGCGGTAAGGGAGGGCCCACACAGAGAGAACTCTCTTGGACTCAAGGCTAGGGATCAAATTCCCAGTCTCCTGATGCTAGGGCCAAAGCTTAGATGGCCACCACCACTCAGTGGACCCCCAAATTACAATCTTTTAAAAGGTTTTTATAGCTGTTCATGTTAGATGAAAACCTCATCATAGCAGTAGCTCCCGCACACTGTTAGTACAGCACAGGAGCTGCTTGGCAACTAATAGGCCAACAATATCATCAGATTTAAGTTAATAAATATTTTATCCTTTTTTCTGGGGGCTCTTATTCTTCTTATATATGTAGTAAACATAACCAAATAAAATATTTTTCCCTGTAACTCTGTTATCAGATTAACTGTTGTCTCATCTCTGTGTGTGTGAGATGTTGTGACTGTGCTGCTGGTGAGCAATGAAGGGTGAAAGGGGTGGGCTGAGAACCTCCTGCTATGAAAACAATTCAGCCCTCTCCACAGACAGATGGCTTTCTTTCTAACAATCCTTTGCAACTGACACAGTAAAAATGGAATACTTTATTTGATGTGGTTCATTTATAGATGATTAGTAAGCTATTAACAGATTTACAGTAATACATTAACAACATATCAGTGAAGTAGCAGTAGTGAGGCATCTGAATACACTTAAGTAAATTTCTTGTAGATGTTCTGTTGATACATTACTTACATTAAGTAGATGTTTTGTTAATATGTTACTTCCATTGTGCCAAACCTAACGTTACCAAACTTGACCCAAATCCTAACCTCAATCCAAAACCTAATCCTAACACCCACCCTGGCCCTAATCCTAACCTTAACCTCAATCCAAAACTTAATCCTAACCATCATCCTGGCCCTAATCCTAATCTTAACCTCAATCCAAAACCTAAGCCTAACTCTCATATGTTTTTGACATGTTAGTGAAAGATTGTTGAGTGTATATTTCATCAAGGTGTCATCAAAAATTGCATTGAAACATGATAAAAGCACTTTAATGATGTTGATTTCCCAGCTTGCGGTATTGCGTTTTATGGTGTGGATTGAAACACTGATTACAACTGAGGTGTATCTGTTCTGTCAGTTGAAAGATTAAAAAACACTTTAGAAAAGCATCTGGTTCGTATGTAACATGGATAATTTACATAGTTAAACAGATGCATGGAGAGCGTGCTTTTGGTCTTCTTTTCATATTTCTATAATGACATCATTTGTAAGTTTTTAATGGCAATCAGACTATATTGTAGCACAGCATGTGTTACCCCCGGGCTCAAGGAGGACACTGGAGGCAGGATTCACGTTTTCAGCAGCCATTGCTTTAATTTTCCCACACACTAAACACATAAAACAAACCAAACACTAAGCCGGCCACTTTTCAGTGGCTCAAGCTGGCTTTTCAGTCTCTTGAGCTTTTCAGCTCTTTAGTGTCTCGTTGCTGCTGCTGCTTGTCCCTCTCTCTCTCTGTTCCCTCTCAGCTCTTTTGGAAGGCGCTCAAGCTGCTGCAACATGAGAATCAGCTGCCCTCACTAAGGGCAGCGTGAGCACCATAGCCGAGAGGGTACAAGAGCTCGCTGCTCCGCCTCCTCGTTACCGCCCCCAGCTGGCAGCTCAGCCACCTGGGTCAAACATAGCTGCCTAGCTGTGTAAGAGGGGTGGGGCCCAGGAGGCAGAGCTTGGGACTCGCTCCTTGCTCTGGTGCCTCCCACGTTTGGCACCAGCGTCCTCGTCCTCCTCCTCCTCCCGCCGTCACTCTCATGCCTCGCATCTGTCCAGGTCCCCGGCATCCTCGCCGAGGTGCATCGCAGCCGAGTGCTCGGCCGTCATCGGCGGGGCCTGGGGGGCAGACGCATGCCGCATGTATATTTTAACAACTCACAGTGAGTGCTAGTCAGACTAAAGTACAGCCTCCACAGGGCAGACTTTGCAACAGTATTATCTTGTATACATTCACAGAAGTTCAGTTTTTGAAAGCTTTAATTAAAATAAAAAAATTAAAATGTACAGATTCATTAACATTTGCAATGTGAATAAAATATCTTAGTTTTATCACGTGATTTTTGTTGTAATGCAGGGGATGATGAGGCTGGATGCAAATGTGAGCTGCTTTTATTTAAACCCAGAAACTGATTCATTGAACAGGCAAGTCCATAATGAAACAAAACAGAACTAAACTAGAAACAAAACCTACAACAATAACAGTGGCAACAATCAAAAGGGTAACATACACAATGCAAGACAAAGAGACTAAGCAAACACAGTGGTATAAATACACTGAGAAGAAAACAAGAAACACATGGGACTAATCAGTGGGCGGGACTACAGACTACAGGCAAGTGAAGATGATGACAAAGGGACAGGACCAGAAGAGACACAAATCAAAACAACAAAAGCACATGGCACAAGAAAACAAAGGCACATGACAGACGTGAACAAAAACAAAAAGAAAAAAAAAAACATGACACTGGGAAACAAGAAAAACTAGGCTAAAACAGAGACAAAGACAGAGCAAGACAGGAGGTTACAGCTGTGGTCAAAAATGCATTTGTCAGTGTTGGACAACCACATTTCACTAACCATATTTATTTTGATGCATATGTTTTTGTGTATGCGTGATGTCTGGTTTACAGTAAACACGGCCTACTCTGTAACATTTGCACTCAGTCTGCTTTCAGCCGAAATGTTAATAAACTGTAGATGCTCCTAACAATGTTTCCATGTTAATCTGTAGCAGAGATAAGCTCAATCAAATTTACTGCATTGCCTTTTTCAATGTAGCACAACTAAATAATCAGATCTGAACAGGTTCCAATAAAGTATCCAAGTACTTTTCAAGTATTTTTCCTGCCATCTTAACAGGGCATTAGGTGAACATATTTATAACCACTGCCAAATCATCTGTGGTAGACATCACATGCACAGAACCCACTGACATCTACTTTACAATAAAAAAGAACAGTTACATAAAGCCATCCCTGGCAATTAAACTCTGAAAATGGTTGGAAATAGCTGCAGTCATTAAATTAACCTTGCTGTCTAACAAGACAGAATGCTTTTAGTCTGAATAAAATGCTAAAGAAAGAAGGAACAGGCCACAATCTACAGAGATAATGATCTCATTTGACTCTCCAGTGATATTTCGTGATGTCCTGGAAAGCCCTTGGTTTAAAAAGTAGACACACTGCGAACACAACAGTGATGCTTTCAACTTACTAGTTTGATTATGTATTTTTAAATGCTGGAGAAACCGTCGTACCCACATAGACAACAGAAATTGTGCCGGCTCCTAACGTTATGCATTATGAACTAGTGTAAAAGCTCTCTGTCCTGAAACATCTCTCTGAACCCTCATTACAACTGGAGCTGTGGTTGCTAAACTCTTCATAGCACAACAGTCATCATCATCAATGTCATATGCTATAGAAAGCACTTAAAATATATGTCATTGAGATATATGCAGCCAGTTGAGTGGCTACACTTTGTGGTAATTGACGTTATATGAGCATATCACATCTTTAATCTTTTATTTTGGTGTGTCATAAGCAGTCCAAGTTGCATGAATAATCACAAGCCTGCCAAATTTAATATGGGCTTCACAAATAAAGAACAACAGAACAGGAGGAAATACTAGGGGTGTCTAACCAGTAAACTAATCTCAGTAGGCACACTATACCTATGTCTTAACTGAAGTTTCCCCACATTTCTAGATACAGCTTGGTATAATCTACATTTATATACAGTAACAATTCCAGAGCAAGGTATAAAGAAAATCAATTATTTATATGATTTAAATCACTACTATAGTAGTGGATGTATGGCCAAAAAGTTATACCACAGTAAAATATAGACACACTCAATAGATCTGCACTCATTGTCTATTTAATCAGCTCCACTTACCATACGGGTGCACCTTGTAGTTTTACTGACTGTAGTCCGTCTGTTTCTCTATTTACCTTTTGTTTAATGGTCAGGACCCCCATAGAGCAGGTGGATCATTTGGGTAGATCATTCTCAGTGCTGCATTGACACTGACATGGTGGTGGTATGTTAGTGTGTGTTGCTCTGAAACAAGTGGATCAATATCAGATATATATACTTGCTGTTATGACAAAAACTCATATCTCCTTTTTTGCTGTTTTTCATTTTTTGACATAATTTGAAAAAGCAATTTACTGTTTATGTCGGGTCAAAATTCCATACGAGTGGAATGGTCCAAAACTGTTTAAAAAAAAACATTTTATACAAGTTTACACACACACACACACACACACACACAAACATGTTAACTTTACAGATGAAAGAAAAAAATTCTTAACTTTGAATGAAAGTTAATGGAACTAGATTTTTGTCCAATCACTTTTGGAGCTGTTCTGAAATTTTTGTTGAATGTTGAAGGTCAGCTGGAGTTTTCAAATTCTGTAGAAAAGCACAAAACAACTAAAATAAAGACGCATATATATATATATATATATATATATATATATATATATATATATATATATATATATATATATATATGTACACACACACACTGGCTTGTAAATTGTAACTGGGCATGTCAATTTATAGCTATTTAATTTGTTAACATTAGCTAACTGCTTACCAAGGTGTAAGTGCCATGAAATACCATGCATAGGCAAGTCTTCACAATGCATAATGGGATGGTTAAAGTTTATGTAACTGTATTAATGAGAAGCAGGTGTGGATGTTAATGAGCAGGGCAGTGCAGGTCATTAGAAAATCAGAAAAGCAGAGTGCTGACTGCTCTTCTTAGAGATACAAAAACCCAGTGATTACCACCTCTGTGCTGAAAATGGTTCATCAGCCAAATAAAATCCCACCAGTGCTGGTCCCTTTGCAATGGTTAATGGTTAATAATTGTAAACCTAAAAAGTACACCTACATAGCAGACGTTTCTGATAAATGAGTGTAGCCACAAGGTAGGAGTTTTTAATGCTGTCTGATGAGTCCTAAGTCCTAACTTTGACAGTGATATATTGACAACGTTCCTGTATGTAAACCAAGGTAACTGACCTTTTCCTGCTAATCCTGAGCATTGACTGGTTCTTTTTACACTGATATCTCAGCCCAATCAGTTTTCACTTGACTTTTCCACTTGAATTTTCTCTAATAAGCCTTGAGTGGAATCAGAACGAGCCATCAGATTTGTTCAAAACATTCAGGGATGCCAATCAAACTGTGACTTTTCTCGGACTATTAAAGGCCAGATGAGTTTGAGCTATTTATTCTTCCAATATAATTAATATCAAGGGCTTTATGAGGACATGGATTAAATGATTGCACAGAAACTTTCAATTAAATACTGAGAAAACAGCATAAGCATGGAAAGAAAGCTTAAACACAAACCAACTTTTGGGCTCCCAAGTGTTGTGCATTTGCTCAATTACTTTATTATAGATTTATATTAGAAATGCACATATTGTTTGTTTCTATTGTTGGGGGCAGTGGTGGGCTAGAGGTTAGGGAACTGGCCCTGTGACCAGAAGGTCACCAGTTTTGTCTCCAAGGTGGATAGTATGTGACTCAGGTGCCCATTGAACAAGGCACCCAACCCCCAACTGCTCCCCAGGCGCTGCAGATAGGGCTGCCCACCACTCCGGGCGAGTGTGATCACTGCCCCCTAATGTGTGTGGTCACTAGTGTATATGAGGTGTTTCACTGCATGGATGGGTTAAATGCAGAGGTGAAATTTCCCTGTTGTGGGACTAATAATGCTCACTTAATCGTGACATTGGTCTTTGCAATGCTGATATTGCAGAAGGCTGGAATATGCAAATGAGCCCACTATCCAATCACAGTGTTCTTTATTGTGTGCTGTTAGCATCCTGACCAATCACAGTCATGTATTTTACTCTGTTTTAACCAGTCACAGTAATTTTTGATGATTCTGTGGCTGTTTGGATTAATTTATATTTAAAACGATGACTGCAAATTATAAACATTATACATACATTCGCAATACTTATATTTTGTAGTCCAGCCCTAGAGCTGTGGGGTACATTAGTGTCCACATTAGTTCCCTGATTCAAGAAAAGGTTCAGAGAACTTCAGTTTTCCTTCCATTTCATCTGTCAGAGAAATGACCACTTATTTATTCAGAATGGGCTTTTTTCCTTTCTTGTATTGCTCTCTCTCTCTGTTTCCCTCTCTCTCTCTCTCTCTCTCTCTGACTCTCTTTCTGTGTGCTGAAGACTGACATTAAGGATAAGTGCGCAACAGCTATCAAACGTCCGTCATCACGCTAATCGGCACTCAGAAGAAATGACAGGGGAGGAGTGTGATTCGGACCTAATCTCAGAGTTAGACGTGGAAGCTAACAGTAGAATTATTTTGCCCTGGGGGGCAAGATTTGGTCTTTTCCCCTCCTCGCTTTGGATTGTATTCTTTGGGGACCTGTAGATGCATTCCTTCTTTTCCTTTACTCCCAGTGGCTACCTTTACAGCATGTTTCTTCCTAATGGCTGTGCAGAGGAATAAACATGAGGTCAGTGGTTCAAACCTGCCAGTGAAAACAAACAGAGACAGAAATGCAACATAGGCTTTGGTATGGTTGTTTAATTTATTAATTAAATTATTATTATTATTATTATTATTATTATTATTATTATTAGTAGTAGTAGTAGTAGTAGTAGTAGTAGTAGCAGTAGTAGTGGTAGTGGTAGTAGTAGTATTATTACCACCAGAAATATCACAATTTTCTGTGTATGTCTTGTTATACTATGTACATCTGAACCTGAAAGTGGTTAGTAAATAATTTGAAAACAAAGTATTCAGTGTATAAATATGAAATATGTATTCAGCCATCACCACATTTTAACAGCTTCACAAAAGTATTATAGTTGTTAAACTATAGTAGGCTACTGTGCTAACACCTTGAGTCAGGTTAAAGTAATTAAAAGTAAAGTGGGCCCTGTTTGTAGTCCAACAAAACCCTGTCTGACCTTAACAAAATTCTGTCCAACTCTGATAAAACTCTGCTCAAACCTAACAAAATGCTGTCCAACCTCAATAAAATTCTGTATGACAATGACAAAAGTTTATCCAACTCAAAAAAATGTTCAACCCCAACCATAGCCAGATAAAATTCTGTCTGACAGTGATAAAACTCTGAAAAAAGTGTTCAAGTTAGCCAGACAACTCAACAAAATGTTGTTCAACCTCAACAACATTCTGTCTGACCACTACAAAGGTGGATCTAACCCAAACAAAATTATGTTCAACCTGAACCATACCCAGAGAAATCTGCTCAACCCAGACAAAACTCTGTCCGATCCCAAAATATTTGTCTGACCTCAAAAAAACTGCCTGACCCAGACTGTAGCCAAACAAAATTCTGTCTGGCCCTGAAAAAAACTGTCCAATTCTCTGTAACCCTGACAAAATTCTGTCCCCACGACCCCAGCCATAGCCAGACAAAGTTCTGTCCAATCCTGACAAATTTCTGTCCAAAATTCTATCCGACCTTGACAAATCTCTGTCCAAACATAAAGTTCTGTCTGACCCTGACAGAATTCAGTGCAACTACAAACCAATCCTTGTTCAACATTGACAAAATTCCTCAGCCATACCCTCACAATAGTTTGTCCAGCCTCTGCTGTAACCTGACAAAATTCTGTCCAACCTCAACAAAACCCTGTCCAACCTTCATAAAATTCTGCCAAATCCAGCAAACCTCTGTCCAACCCTGACCATAGCCTGACAAATTTCTGTCTGATCTCAGCAAAATTTAGTGTGGTTTATTGGAGCCTAACAGCATTTCTGTCAGAAGCTTCTGTAACACAAAATACGATACAACCTCAACCACAGCCTGACAGTAGTTCAGCTCACAAAAAACAGCTGAAGAGGAGCACTCATATGAGTGTAAGGTTAAGCAGAGACTTTACCTCTAAATGCACCTGAATTAACATAATGCTGTCTGACTCCAACTGCAGTCTAACACAATTTTGTCTGATTTTAGAATAAACTTTATATTCCATTTGAATTAGTGTATTCAGCAATCAAAGCATTCAAACTAAGGTTTTGTAGTGTGAATAAGCTTTATGAAGGCTTATGTGTTCACTGTTAAACAAATTGTTGTTTCTTCTTTCTTAAAATTTTCATTTTTTTCAGAATTTTGAATAGTAACTAAACAGAACAAACACCTCAACAATCTGTTTTTATACACTATCAATTATTACATGAAGCTCAAATAACTCAAAATTGTAAGTTTTTAAGCTAAAACTAAAGTAACTCTAAAGTGCCATGCTAAAGCTCCAGATTCAACAAAATTCCATCCCAAACTGACATGACAATGAAAAAATTCTGTCCAACCCCAACTGTAGCTTGAATTACAGATCTGAGGCAGAAAGTGCTCAACAGATAACATGCTGACATTGTGGCATTCATCTGTTTTTGTGGTCCTGTTGGTTTTACAATAAAAGCAGAGACAGTGATTGCTGAGCGGCGTCAGAGACATGTCAATGAACTTTGAAGTGCAAGCCCAGCCCAAATGACTAACACTGAATAAAATAATCCAGCAAAATAACAATACCCTCAGAAAAAAAGTCAATCTGAAACAGTGCCATGGAAAGCAGTACAAAAACTATTCATTCCTTCCCTACACTGTCAACCAACTCCTACTTTTCTTTCTCCACATCCAAGCCTGATAACCTTGTTTTTCCTCCCAGAAGTTTGTAAACATCACCTTGTCCAGCTTTTGCCAATTCAACTTCAATCTGCGAAATAGTAGTTTCAAAATGTCTGTTATCAGTCCACTACAGAAAGATCACAGCAAAGATCAGCTCCGATATAACAGTGCTGTCACACTGACAACATTCATGGCCATTCGTGAAGATACTTTAGTGAGAAGCAAGCTGAACCACCAATGGAAATACTACTGATCCCATGCTGTATTTATAGAACAGCTTCTTTTAAATCAATTCTCACAAAAATGCCTTTCTGCCTTTTGCTTGTAATATTCTGTATGTTTTACTACATAATTTCTATGTAATAACATGCTTCACCTATATAATAAGTTGATTTATATTTGCACTGCATTTCTGACCCTGAATCTGATATCGTTTTGTACTTACAACCACAAATATTGTTTGGATTGAAAGTTTAGAATCTGCACTTTCCACACAATTTCTCCACTTGTTTCAATGAGCTATGAATCTGAAATAATTCACATAAAATGACAGTATGCTTTTGTTAACTTGTGTTCGCCGAGACATCTAAAGGTTATCAACTTTGAACTGGCGTCCACTATAAATATGCAAATGCAAATACTGACATTTACTTTTGGCAGCAATTTATTGCATTAAGTATTTTGTAAAATGACATCATTGGTTGCAAACAGCATGATCCCAAATGAGTTAGTATGTAATTAGTGTGTAATTAGCACCAGTCTGTTTGTTCAGTCAATAAGTGTAATCTGATTACGTATGGATCAGTTCCTTCAAAATGGAGATCATTTTGAGTTAATAATTTAACAGTACAGACTCAATACCCTGTAAAAAAGAATGATGTGAAGGTTGTTTTAAAGTGCTGCTTTTTTCATCTGAACTGTTATTTCACTTTGCTTTATTGGAATTGCAGAATGTATTTGACACAATAAATGTGGGTAAAATTAGATTGTTTTTAAATGAATTTTTTATGCTGAACAACAGGTTATTGGTATATTTTGCTGTGCAGTGAGTATATGTTAAGCAATGTTATGTTATGATAAGGCATTTTAATGGGTTTAACATAAAATATGACTTAGTTTGAACTCATCAAATTACTAAATGTAACTGCTTTTAGGAAGACCTCATGTTAGTTGTAAACTGCTTATGTAATCCAGTATGTTCATTTCATGACCTGAGGTGTGCAGAGTGCTAAACCCGAACTCCAGTAAAAGTACTGATATTTTGGTAAAATAATGACTTCAAAGCAACATAGAAAGGGAGAGGTCTTGAGTGAACGTAAGTTGGCTTGAGAAAGCCAGCTAATAATAATATTACTACTAATAATAAGTTGCTAAGGTGTTGCTAGGTGGTTGGTAAGGTGTTGCTAAGTGGTTGCTGTAGTATCTCAGGTGTTGCTAAGTTGTTGCTAGGTGGGTGCTATGCCATCTAAGGTGATTTCTAAGGTGTTGGTAGGCAGTTGCTAAGGTATCTCAGGTGGTTGCCAAGATATCCCAGGAGGTTGCTAATGTGTTGCTGTGTGATTGCTATGGTGCCGTACATGTGTGTGTGTGTGTGTGTGTGTGTGTGTGTGTGTGTGTGTGTGGAGTGTGTGGTTTGTGTGTATTGTGTGTATAGTGTGTGCGGTATATAATAAAATGTAATAACAGTGTTCATAAACTTGTAGTATACATAAAAGTGTATACTGACTGTGCTGGAATAAAGCTAGGATAAAGTTCATATAGATCATATAGTGCATATACAGTGTGAAAAGTTTAAGTCCCCTGAGTTTTTCCTATGGAATATTTCCTATATTGTATGAAAACCCTAAAATGGATTGATTCTAAAAGGACAAGCACATTATTCGGGTATAACTTCTGTGTTGGCTGGCAATTTTTTAGCTTAGAATAAGAAGAAACAGAACAGTGGATTGGCTTTTTCAAGCCAACTTAATCAAGGTACCTTTCCAAAATGAGAAATGCTGAAACTCCAAAGTGAGAAACTCCAAATTTGACTACTCAGTTACCCATTTGTGTGCCAGTATTCAAATCCTGAAATCAGTATGCGTTCTGTTTAACTGAAGGAAGGCAGAAAAACATACAGACCAACATTTCAGTCAAACTTGATTGTTTGGTCGTATTTGTGAGTAAGTGCGTTCTGTCATACTTTGCCATTTCCAAACATGAGTACCTGATCATGCACACATTGCCAAGGATGCACTGTTGAGGACGTAACTGCACAGCTTTATTGCTAACTAGGATGACTACCCAAACCAATGTAAATTAGGTCCAGAAACAGTGAAAAGATAATTCTCTGAAAATAACTTTAACACATTTTCCACTGAGGAGAAAAATATCTCATGTGAACGACAACAAATGTCCTTAAGCATAAGTTGATTCTGTCAACCCATTATCTTACCCAAAGAGGCAGCCTCGGTAAGTCATGCCTCAGTTTTTTATGACTAATAAAACATGTTCTTTGGAATGCTTCTAGATTGTTGTGCAACACTCTTGCTGCCTCCTAAAATGGTAAGCCAACAGCCCTACTTTACTTTTGTCCAAAAAAGTTCCAAAACAAATTTTCATCTATTTTGTTGTCATTTTTTACCTGTGGTTAACTGGATATCAGTTGTACACATTTTTAACGTAGTGGAACCACAACAAAATGTTTTTTTTTCTTTTTTAACCTTCAAGTAGCAGCAATAATAAATCTTTTTTTAAGCACTGCATCTGAAAGGTTTTCACACTATGAAAAAACATTGTACAAAAATGGGCATGAACATACAGCAAAGCCTGAAATTATTCATACCCCTGGCAAATTTTGACTTAAAGTTACTTTTATTCAACCAGCAATTTTTTTTGACCAGAAATGATACAGGCATCTCCCAGAAGATAATAAGACAACCTACAAGTGGCATCATTGAGGAAAAAAAAATATTTCTCAGCTTTTATTTACATTTTAACAAAAAGTGGCATGTCCAAAATTATTAAAACCCTTCTCAATAATCAATATAAAAGCCTTCATTAGCTGTTACAGCAATCAAACGCTATAATTGCTGACCAGCTTTTTGCATGTCTCCATTGTTATTTTTTTCCATTCTTCTTTAGCGATGCGCTCCAACTGTTTCAGTTTGGGTGGTCTCCTTGCCATCACCCTGATCTTTAGCTCCCTCCACAGATTCTCAATTGGATTCAAGTTAGGACTCTGGCTGGGCCACTGCAAAACATTAATGTTTTTGTCTGCTAACAATTTCTTCACCCCTTTTGCTGTGTGTTTTGGGTCGTTGCCGTGCTGAAATGTCCACTGGTGCACAAGGCCAAGTTTCTCTGCAGACTGCCTGATGTTGTTGAGAAACTTGACGTATTGCTCTTTTTTCATGGTGCCGTTTACTGAGATTAGGTTCCCTGGTCCATTGGCTGAAAAACATCCCAAATCATTAGGTTCCCACCAGCATGTTTGACAGTGGGGATGGTGTTCTTAGGGTTGAAGGCTTCTCATTTTTTAAGCCAAATGAAGGATATATCACTGTGGCCAAACAATTCAATTTTTGTTTCATCTGACCATAAAACAGACAACCAGATGTCTTCTTTGTCCAGATGAGCATTTGCAAAGGCCAAGTGGGCTTTTCTGTGCTTTTTCTCGTGAAGTGGCATCCTCCTTGGTCTGCATCCATGGAACCCAGCAGTGTGAAGTGTCCATTGGACTGTCTGCCTTGAGATGTTGTCACCAGCAGAGCCAGATTCACCAGGATGGCCTTGGTGGTGATCCTTTGATTCTTTTTCACCTCTCTCACTAACCTCCTGGCCAGCACAGGTGTCATATTTGGCTTCCTACCACGTCCTCTGAGATTTTCCACAGTGCGGAACATCTTGTATTTTTGCATAATACTTTGCACTGTAGCCACTGGAACTTGAAAACATTTAGATATGGCCTTATAGCCCTTTCCTGACTTGTGAGCAGCCACAATGTGCAGCCGCAGGTCCTTAGTGAGTTCCTTTGTCTTAGCCATGACTGTCCACAAACCACCTGCAGAGAGCTGCTGTTTTTCACCTGCTGAGTTGATTAAAACAGCTGTTCCCAATAAATCAGGGTAATTAAGATGCTTTAGAATAGCTTTGACTATATTTGGAATGGTATAGAACTTTGGATTTTCCCATAGACTATGACAGTTTGCAAAGGGTATGAATAATTTTGGACATGACACTTTTTGTTCAAAGGTAAATAAAAGCTGAGAAATATATTTTTTTCCACAATGATGCCTTTTGTACATCGTCTTATTATCTT
This sequence comes from Pygocentrus nattereri, assembly GCF_015220715.1. Lineage (NCBI taxonomy): Eukaryota > Metazoa > Chordata > Actinopteri > Characiformes > Serrasalmidae > Pygocentrus > Pygocentrus nattereri. Next base: position 19,017,464 of record NC_051234.1, on the reverse strand, counting down.
CTGGGATATGCCTGTGTCATTACATTAACACTCTTTAACTCCCCACTACTCTTCTGAAACAAACCTGGACTGCTAAATGCAGTCTAAATGCAAAATGGATTACAGCTTAAATCAGGCTTTTTTGAGTCCAAACCCAATCCGAGCCCAACAAAATTGTGCCTGACCCTGACCTGACCCACAAGTTTTGTGTCAAAAACTGACTCAAGCCTGACAAAATCATGTTTGACCCTGACCCAAACTATATTATTAGTTTTGAGTCAAGAACTTACAAGACCACAACAAAGTTCTGTCTGAACCCGACTTAAACTACATCATCAAGTTTTGAGTCCAAAAGTGACCCAAGCCCAACAAAGTTCAATCCAACCCCACCTGATTCAGTCTAAAACTGAATCCCCAAACCGCCCCCTACTCTGAACACCACCAAGGCATTGAATTTGCCTCGAAATTTCACTGTTTCTGAAGTCTATCTATCCACATTGCGAATAAAATTTCTCATTGTTACACCCAGACATACTTATTACAAGATATGGCCCCCAAGACTGGCATATCATATTACTTTTTTGCTTTGTTATATTCAGAATGCTTTCACTCTGCTCACATTACAACTGACAAATCATGTTGTTTTCTCTCTGCAAATGTATGCTGACTACATGATTGAGACATTTGAAAACTTAAATTGGCAGCGAGCAATTGTGGTACCTTTGAAACAGTAAGTGGCCTTCAGCATTCTGCTGATTACTGAAGTACAGCAAATCCACAAGAAAGTCATGTTACTGATAGAGCAGAATTTTGTCAAGTGCAACAAAGTGCAGGTACAGATATTCATCTGTCTGATCTGATTTGTCTTTTTTAGGGGTGAGATGGTTTGTTTATTTTCTCTGGATAAAAAGAAAAAGTTTGAAGGTGTCCCAGTTCTAGCGTTGAATGACTTTGAAGCCGTAGGGCAACAGAAAATAAACATAAATAAATCAAAATGCCTTATATGTGGTAGTTGTGGTAGAAGATTCAAACACATCCTTACAAATATAAACAACTGGTTGTTAGAACATTCATTTATGTTAATGTAATAATTTTAAATGGGCTAATAGTCCTGAATCAAATGTAACGTATTAATAATGGTGAACCGTGACAATTAGAGCAAGACCTTCACTTCAGGCCATAAATGTCAAAACTTGTAAAAAAACACCTCCATTACCATAATGTTATCTTTGTTACGCTAATGGTGATACAGCACATCTGCAGCTTGTAAAAGACATAGCATTTGTTTTGTTTGTAGCTTGTAACAGACATTAATATATATTTGAGCTTGTATGTGTCACTTTCATAGTGACTTTTTCAGAAAGAATCCTGTCATAGAGCTGCTGCCACTGTTTTCCATTCCTAACAACTGACTGAAACGAGGAACGATATGGAACTTCCAGAAGGACTGATGTCTCCACCTATTGCCAATTGTCAAACATAATTGGTTCCTCTGTTTCTTTCTAATTCTGTTGGTTGTTCATCTCATGTTTAAGGCTTTCAGTCCAGCTCCTGAAGTCCTACTTCTGTTGCTTATCAAAGGCTCATGACACAAGACATTAGAGATGTTCTTAATGACACAATCTGCATGTAGTTGATCTATCCCAGTGGTGCCTACAAATACATTCTTTTGGCTTCACAGAACATTGGAGAAAAACCTATTCAACTTAGCAAGGAACTGAATCAATCTTTGTTTAGAGTCATCATATGACGTTGAGTATCCAGTTTAAATGCTTCACAACTGAGTAAAATTGTTTTGACATAGCTTATTTGAACAAAAAGCCACAACATGAAGTTTGAGATTTTTGTTCTGTTTCCATCATGTTTTCTGTAAGTATACTGACCAGTCGTAAGGCAGAAATCTGATTACTGCTTGACTTATGTAGACCTGGAGTTTCCTCTTTGTCTGATTACCCAACTGCATGTAAACACATTGATTGGATTTTCTGCAGTTCTCAAATTATTAAGTACATATAAACTCACTCAACATAAATATTGTAGTATAATGTAAGTCATGTTCTACAGTTTCTCATTAGGTTGAATAAATAACTCACTCTAAATGTAGGTATTGTGATATAAACTGAGTCTGTTCTACAGTTTCTCATTAGGCTGAATGAATAACTCACTCTAAATGTAGGTATTGTGATATAAACTGAGTCTGTTCTACAGTTTCTCATTAGGTTGAATGAATAACTCACTCTAAATGTAGGTATTGTGATATAAACTGAGTCTGTTCTACAGTTTCTCATTAGATTGAATTAATAACTCACTCTAAATGTAGGTATTGTGATATAAACTGAGTCGTGTTCTACAGTTTCTCATTAGGTTGAATAAATAACTCACTCTAAATGTTGGTATTGTGATATAAACTGAGTCGTGTTCTACAGTTTCCCATTAGGTTGAATAAATAACTCACTCTAAATGTAGGTATTGTGATATAAACTGAATCTGTTCTACAGTTTCTCATTAGGTTGAATGAATAACTCACTCTAAATGTAGGTATTGTGATATAAACTGAGTCTGTTCTACAGTTTCTCATTAGGTTGAATTAATAACTCTAAATGTAGGTTTTGTGATATAAACTGAGTCTGTTCTACAGTTTCTCATCAGGTTGAATGAATAACTCACTCTAAATGTAGGTATTGTGATATAAACTGAGTCTGTTCTACAGTTTCTCATCAGGTTGAATGAATAACTTACTCTAAATGTAGGTATTGTGATATAAACTGAGTCTGTTCTACAGTTTCTCATTAGGTTGAATGAATAACTCACTCTAAATGTAGGTATTGTGATATAAACTGAGTTGTGTTCTACAGTTTCTCATTAGGTTGAATAAATAACTCACTCTAAATGTTGGTATTGTGATATAAACTGAGTCGTGTTCTACAGTTTCCCATTAGGTTGAATAAATAACTCACTCTAAATGTAGGTATTGTGATATAAACTGAGTCTGTTCTACAGTTTCTCATTAGGTTGAATGAATAACTCACTCTAAATGTAGGTATTGTGATATAAACTGAGTCTGTTCTACAGTTTCTCATCAGGTTGAATGAATAACTCACTCTAAATGTAGGTATTGTGATATAAACTGAGTCTGTTCTACAGTTTCTCATTAGGTTGAATTAATAACTCTAAATGTAGGTATTGTGATATAAACTGAGTCTGTTCTACAGTTTCTCATCAGGTTGAATGAATAACTCACTCTAAATGTAGGTATTGTGATATAAACTGAGTCTGTTCTACAGTTTCTCATTAGGTTGAATGAATAACTCAGTCTAAATGTAGGTATTGTGATATAAACTGAGTCTGTTCTACAGTTTCTCATTAGGTTGAATGAATAACTCACTCTAAATGTAGGTATTGTGATATAAACTGAGTCTGTTCTACAGTTTCTCATTAGGTTGAATGAATAACTCACTCTAAATGTTGGTATTGTGATATAAACTGAGTCTGTTCTACAGTTTCTCATCAGGTTGAATGAATAACTCACTCTAAATGTTGGTATTGTGATATAAACTGAGTCTATTCTACAGTTTCTCATTAGATTAAGTTAGATTTTTTTCATCATTCTGTAAAGCTCATCCAACCTTAACAGTAGCCACAAAAGAATGTGTTTGTGGATGGAGCCTAGATAAGTCCATAGATAGATGAGCATTACATTTTTTAACTATAGAGTATGAATTTTACACTGAAATATTTTGTCATCATATTTAAAAATATTATTGTAAGAATCACATGGTTATATGCATAAGCTCTTGAACTAAAATAGACTTCACTGGCAGCAATAGAGGCAAAAATGGACCCCTTATGGACAGAGAAGATTATACTTCCTGCACTCTTCAACAACCATCCTATGAATTTTCTCAACCAAGTGGATAGATTTTCACTCCCCTCTTTGGCCATCATGAATAGATTTTGAATAAGCAATAATAACAGTAAAAACGCCAAGAGCTCTCAAAATCCTGTGCAAAGAATTGATAAGGGGGGTGGAAAGTTTTAGAAAAGCGAGCGAGGGAAGAGAGAGGCTTTGTGGTGAGCAGTCGGCGGTGCACAGAGGACATTATAGTGAAGGCCCAGTTTTCACAGATAATGGTCCAGCGAAAGCGCTCTGTCTCTGAGGAAGGTGGACTATGGAATTATGGGCTAAAAGGTATTTCAGAGGTGAATGCTGCCCGTTTTTGCTTTTCAAGCCAAAAGCACTGCCATTACAGAAGTCAAACTGAAGTGTCAGAAAATAATCCCATCTGCTTCGTAACACCTCCCAACTGCAAAATATAATAACAGCATATTAGGCTTAAAACCCTGCAAAGCAACAGTTTACTATTAGAGGATATTGATGTGTCTATTAGATGAATAGAGGTACGTTTGCAAAAATTGTAAGTTTGAGGAACAAATTGGTTTGTTCAAGGTAGTTCAAGGTAATTAGTTTGGTTAACATGATGCTAAGTTCCAAGACATTCATCATTCATCATCATTAACCACTTAGTCCAGATAGGATCGTGGTAGCAGTTGGGAGAACAGAGAATCCCAGACAACCCTGTTCCCCGTAACCTCCTCCAGCCCATTCCTGGGAACCCCAAGCTGCTCACAGGCCAGCTTGGAGATAAAATTCCTCCACTGGGGTTCGTCCCAGTAGGCTAAGCCAGGTAAACTCCCACCGGGAGGCGTCCAGGGGGCATCCTATTTAGATGCTCAAACCACCTCAACTGGCTCCTCTCAATGCGGAGGAGTAGTGGCTCTACTCCAAGCTTCCCGCAGATGACTGAGCTTCTCGCCCTATCAAGTAGTGTGTAGCCTGCCACCCTGCAAAGAAAGCTCATTTCCGCTTTCTTCTTTTGGTCATTACCCACAGCTCATGACCATAGGTGAGGGTAGAGATGTAGAATGAGTTGTAAACAGAGAGCTTTGCCTTATGGCTCAGGTTCCTCTTCACCACTACAGTCTGGTCCAGTGACCACATTACTGCTGCTGCCTGTCTCACAATCCCTCTCCACATCTCACATTCACATTGTTCACTTGTGAACAAGACTTAATATACTTAAGATACTTAAACTCCTCCACCTGCAGCAAGTCCTTTCCCTTATCTGGACTGGGCATGTCATCCTTTTCCAGGCTAGAACCATGGACTCAGACTTGGAGGGGCTGATCCACATATCAACCGCTTCACACTCAGTTGCAAACTGCTCAAGTGAGTGCTGGAGGCATCCATGTGATTTAGCCAAAATTACAACATCATCTGCAAAAGCAGAGACGCCACCCTCTGGTCTCCACACATAATGCCCTCCTGACCTTGGCCATGCCTTGACAACCTGTCATTACTATCACAAACAGGAGTTGAGCCAATCACAGCCTAGGTGGAGTTAACAAGGCTAACAATGAACGAGCCTAACTTAATGCCGACTACACAAATACAACTCTCACTCTGAGAGTACAGAGATTGAATGGCCCGCAGTAGTAGCCCTGGCACCCCATACTCCTGGAGAACACACAAAACACATATAGACTGGGTTGGCAAACTCCCATGCCCCCTCAGCAATCTGCGAGGTGAAAAGGTGGTCCATTGTTCCAAGGCTGGGACAAAATCTGCATTGTTCCTCCTCAAACTGAGGTTTGACTGTCGGTCGGAGTCTCCTTTCCAACACCCAGGGAGGCTGAGCAGTGTGATTCCCAGTAGTTGGCACACACCTTCCAGTCCCCTTTCTTAAAAATAGGGACCACCACCCTGGTCTGCCAGAACCTCCACAAAGCTAACCAAAAGTCTTTTTCCACGGCATCGCCAAACTCTTCTCACGCCCTGGATTCTGCCTGTCCACCAAGGCATTAATTGAGATGATTTTCAAATAATTACTGATTAGTTGTAATAATTACATTAACAAACTATTATTTTTTTATTGTCTGAGTCTTAAACCCTGCAGAGGAAGAGTTTATTATTTAAAAATGCATTTACTATACAAATAGAGTAACATTCAAACCAGGAAATGTTAATAATAGATGGAACAGTATGTCTTAGCATGGTCTAAATTTGATTTCACATCTGACAGACAACAGTAAGCAATCCAGCTGAATGGAATTATTAATGAAAGCATATCAATAAATAATAAATATCCTCTATGATATGTTGCCTGACCCAAGGCAGACTTCTTGAGTTTATCCATTCGCTGTAATCATTAATGATGACTGTGCTGTTGTGTTTTATGAAAAGCATTCATATGTCATGTGTAATTAATGGGTTTTAATAAAGAAATGCATCTCTTTTTTTGAGGAGGCAGGCATGCATAGCAGGGAAGCGTGCAGTGAATGGAGTGAATGTGCAATGTATTAAAACATATTGCAATGCTGAGCCATTGGAAACCCACCATACATCATATTGCTGAAGCCGCCACACTTTTCCACCCGCCACAAATCACTGATTTACACTTAGTCTGGTGCAGAGAGGGTAGGGGGGTGGGGGGGATTATATGCGTCAAAAACAGGTTTGAGGAACGAAAACAAAAAAAGAAACACAATATGTGGCTAGCCATGAAAAAAATTTACATCTAGAAAAGTTCATTTGAAATCTCAGTTATTAGAATTTGGAAGGCATTAGTTTTGACATTATGTCAAAGCTGTCTCTGCATCATGTTGCTAAGATGTCTACTGAAGGTAGCATGCTAACCAGCTTGCTTGGACCAGTCCTGTCTTGTAATACCAAATACTGAACCTTGAGACATGATAGTAAGTCACTGTGAGTCACCACCTTTGGCAGCAAAGACAAGAAGTGACATATATAGAAGCAAAACCAGAGTCAACATTGGTGTTGCTTTCCACCACTGGAGACAGGATGAAGTTTGATGCTGAACTCACAACATTTTTTCTATACTAGTAAGGAGGGGGGAGGATTAAAGAGGGAAGAGGACGGATTGTCCATTTCCTTGAGTCTTATGATAGGAGTGGACCACTTAACTTGCACAATGTTATGAAAGTCTGAGCTGGCTTATTATTGATGTTGTCCTTGGATTCACAAAAAGTCTTTATTTGCCCAAATGTTATCTGTGTTAACCTAATGTTACCTTAATTGAATTAATATTACCTGCATTAAAGTAACATTACTGGAACTAATGTTACCTGTGATAAAGTATATTACTAACACTAATGTTACCTACATTAAAGTAATATTACTCAATCTAATGTTAACTGTGTTAAAGTAACATTACCAGAACTAATCTTACCCGTGTTAAACTAATGTTACTTAGACTAATGTTAACTGTGTTATTATTACTCAGACTAATGTTACCTATATTAAAGTTAATATTACTCAAACTAATGTTACTTGTGTAATGTTCCTCAGACTAATGTTACCTGCATTAAAGTAATGTTACTCAAACTAATGTTACCTGTGTTAAAGTGACATTACTGGAACTAACGTTACCTGTGCTAAATGTCACTCCATTACACAAATCTTAACTGAATTAGACAAATGTTTCTGGATTAAAGTAACATTGTGCACAATAAATAGTTAATGTTAAAATTATGGTACCTGCGTTAAAATAATGTTACATGAAATAAACACTACCTGTATTAATGAAATGTTACCTGTGTGGTACCAGCACTAAAGTAACATTACCAACATTAAACAGTTAGCTGCATTAAGTAGTGTTACCTATGTTTAATAGTTACTCCTAACATTTGTTAACACTTCCAACATTAAACAATTACCTATATCAAAGTAACTTCCACTTTGTTAAAATGGCATGACCTGCATTAAACTAACATTTTCTGTGTTAAGCAATCTTACCAGTGTTAAACATTGTTACCTTTAACATTTTTTAACACTACCAACCTCAGTTACCTATCTCAAATTAGTGCTACCTGTGTCGACCATAGTGGTACCTGCATTAAACTAACATTACCTACATTAAGGAATGTTGCCTGTGTTTAACATTGTTACTTGTAACATTTGTTAACACTTTTATGAACTAATGAGCTAATAAACATTTACCTAAATGAAAGTAGCATCCCCTGTGTTAAAATAGCGTTACCTACACTGAAGAAATGTTGCCTGTGTTTTAAAAAAACACTATTGACAATGACCTGCGTTGCTGTTGCCTTCATTAAACTGATGTTACCGGTGTTATATGCAGAGACATGCGTACATACACAGAGACATATCAGAGGTGATATGAGTGAGTTACTTTGAAAAGATTGTTTTAATATTTAATGTCTAGGAATGTGTATTCTGGCTGTTTGTGCAGTTCGGGTGTCTGATATTGACAGGGCAGCCAACCAGAGCAGAGATAATTTACATATATTAAAGGCACAATAACAAAAACTGCCTGTTTAATTCTAAAATGAGAATGACTGTTTTGTAATGTTTGTGTCATTAAACCACACAAATATTCCATATAGTGAAAAAAATGCAAAACAGAAGAAACATAGCATATGAGCCCTTTTTCTGCTTCTGTTTTTTTTTTTTTTTCTGTTCCTGAGCCCTGATGTGAGCCACTCGTGAGGTTATTTGTTATGGAGGTAGTCATTATCTGATAATTGCCCTGTGATAAAATGATCATCGGGAGACTAAGTCGCCAGGCATGGCAGTGTGATGTAACACTATTAGCGAAGCAGACCTAGCGTGACACTGTCACAGAGACGGACAGGTGTAATCAGCCACCTACGTTAGGACATTAAACCCCCAGTTCCAAACATATTCGCACACATACCAACCCGTCTGTGGCCCTACATCTGTTTCTGATAACGTGCTCTAATTAAGGCCATATCGGGGCAATGTAAAAGCTTGCACTGCTCTCCCTCATCAGCTTGTACTACATGCAGCTGAGGAGAGTGCAGTGATTAAACTCGCACTGGGTGTACAGGTGAATCAGGAAAGGGTACGCAATCTAAATGAGACTTCATTCATGTACCTATTAGGCTAATAATCAATTCCCTCACTCTTTCTTTTTCCTATTACACCGATAATCATTTTAGGACAGGTTCAGGTTCAGAAAGCACAGCAATGACTGCAGAAACATGTAACACATTAAGTCTGATAACTACTTGCTTATGATCTGTGTTATTCCTTTAAAGATTATTGTTATTTTACTTATGAAAAGTGATCCTGGGGCTGAGAAAAGTACTACGTGTATGAAAATTCACATTATTATGTGCATGCAAATCATTAGAAAAATTGCAGTCAAATGTCATATTAATAATTACTGTTAGTTTATTTAATGATAACTTATACAGTGTGGATTGAAATACTATAGGCTAAACACCAGAAGGTATTTTATGATGTGATATTCAGTAACTACTAAACATTAACTACTAAAATGATTTAGTTTCTTCTAGGAATCTTCTATGAATGACTAAGTACTAGCTAAAACATTCAGTAACTACTAAAACTTTCAGTAACTACTATGAATGACTCAGTAACTTCAAAAACACCTAGTAACTACTAGAAGTTATTCAATAACTACTAGAAAATTCATTTTGTTTGGGATGGAGGGCATCCAAAGGTGCCCCAGGGTCCCTCTGAGACTATGATCCACTCCTGGATCTTATGCTGAATGTGTATAAACAGAGGGATCTTTGAAATATCTTCAGTGATTCACTCTGACCTCCACCACTCTGACCTCTCCTCCAGCAGGTGCTGTCTTAATGACGCTTTGACGCCATATGTCAAATTTCACCTCTTGCTGAGTAGAGTGAGAGACATTTGTCCTTAGTGACCACATTACAAATGGACTGCACTCACTCCTTCACCCCTTAAACCCTGTACACTGAAAAAGAGCTGCATCGAATGTACATGATTTCAAGTGTGCACTAATTAATTATTACACAGTTTTGTTGTTTAGTTTTGGCAACAGGTGTGTTGAGGTTATATGTTTATTCATGTGGAAACAGCGTTCACATTTGAATCAAGTAAATTCAGTGCATACTATTTTTCTTTGTAGGATTATTATTTAGTTATTGCTTATTCAGTAACAATAAAAATATATACAGTATATATTATACAGTTATTACAAAACTCTTCAGACCTAATACTAAAATTATTCCACATCTTCTAAAAAATAACCAGTAGCTACTATTAATTATTCAATAATTGGTAAAATGATTCAGTATCCACAAAATAGGTTACGTGAAAACTGAAAATGATTCATTATCTACTAAAATGATTTAGTAACTACTATAAATTATTCTGTATCTACTAAAATAATTATGTAAATACTACAAATTATTTGATAACTTTTAGAATTATTCAGTATCTACTAAAATTGTTTAGTAACTACTATAACTTATTAGACATCTACTAAAATTACTTAGTAAATGTTACAATTATATAACTACTAAGAATGATTCAATAACTACTGAAAATGATTCAATAACTAATATGAAGTATTCAGTATCTACCAAATTAATTATTTCAAACATACTATAAATTATTTCCTGCACAGTACTGTTTTTCCTGAGATTTGTTTGTAATGTTTGTATCATAATTCATTTTTTAATTAATTTTAATCTGTCTTATCCATTAGAACACTGTTACATGCAAATGAGCTCTGTTCTGATTGGATGTCCTGTAGTAAGTCTTGTTCTAAAAGCAGTCCAGGCTGAAACACTCCTTATAGCTTCAGCAATAATGGGAAGAGCTAAACTGCCTTTGGCTTAAGTAGTTTCAATAGATATTTGTAAAAGTGTAGGTTTTTGTTACAACATAAAACAATGATGCTGTTTTTGTAGCATAGTCTCCGTATTTGGTACGTTTTGAAATTGAATTTGAAATACATTTTGATATGACATCAAAGCGAAAGCAGTTTGATTGCCCATGATTTGTAACCTTTAAGGCCCAAAAATAACTGTAATACCATGTATGGGTCATTTATCCTCTACAGGTCTTTTGCTGGCTGTTTCAATTAGGCAAACATCAGTTATTAAGAAAGTTGTTTATGTTGACTAAAGAGACACAAAGTCCTTCAGAAGCAGATGGTCTGCAATTTATTCTTATCAGACAGTGTGTGTGCGTGCGTGTTTGTCATGTGGTGACATTGATGCCTCTGTATTGCACCATCGGCAGTTCTATTATTAACCCCACACCAGATTGCTTTTACCAATTGTAGTTACCCAGAGTGCACTTACCAGACTTGACCAGCAATCAAAGCAGTGTTCTCTGTCGTGACACGCACTGGCTCTGTCGGTTCATCAGTCTGAAGTATTGAAATGATTGCCAATGTTCTGTCAAAGCTGAGATTGGAGTCTCTCGAACGAAAATAGAGATGAACTGGGCTCCGTAAGCAAGTCCCCATTGCCCTCTGTGGATGATTTAGCAACAGCTAGAAATTCCTCTGCCTGAGGCGCGCTCGAGGAAAACACACCAGTCAGAGGACTTAACCTATTTACTGCACCTTTTATCACCTGACTGCCATCTGGACATGTTCTAGGAAACATTTCAGCAATATTATTGTACGGAACGCTAAACCGTGTCTTGTTGAATCAACAAAATATTTGAAATAATACATTTGAGCACATAAAATTGACAAGCACATAAACACATACAGGCCTTTAGAGTTTAACCCTTTTTTACAGTAGTGTAAAATACAATTTCCCCATGTTGTGGAGGTTCTGCAGCTAAATGTTTTTTTTTTCTTCTGAAATATTAATGGAATACATACATTTCAATGGTTTTTGCATGTACGATTTCCAAAAATGGATTTGTGTTATTGTAGGTTAGCAAGCAAGTCAACATTTGATTCTATTTACATGCCATTTTAATGTGCTTATCATATTAATTTCTCTGATTTCCTCGTGTTTATGTTTCCAAAAACAGTTACAATTAACTTTTACATTACCATTTTCTACCTTGTCTTGATCCCTTAGAATTACAGATGGTCCCCGTATGACTGATATATGGAAAATAGCTCTATTCTGATTCACTACACATTTTCAAAAAGCAGTCAAATTTGATGGGCAGGAGAGTTTGTGGACCCCAGAGGGTTAAGACAAAATTTGACTTAGTTGTCGATAGCTCTTGATTGTTTTAGTTAACTTAATTTGGTTTATTGGTAATCCCAGGTGGTTGCTAGGGTCTTACTAGGCCTTTGCCATGGTATTCCAGGTGGTTGCTATTGTCTTTGGATGTCTGATGTATGAACACTTTGTGTCCAATTGGTCCTCAAAGCACAACCATAGGCATATAGACTCTACAATTCTGCAAAGCTTGGTGGTTCTAGTTCAGCAGCTGCAGACCTGGATTATTTTATATGTTGAGGGTAGAATAATAAGAAGAAGATTGTAAAGCACAGTAAGTTATTTTTGCAAGCCAACTTAATAGCATCATTGTCTGTTGTTTGAAGCAAACCTTTACAGTAGGCAATTAAAAGGTTTAACAGTATTGTACAAAAAGTAATAGACAAGAACATACACTTTATTGACAAAAAATATTCAGTCACCTATGCAAATCATTGAATTCAGGTGTTCCAATCACTTCCATGGCCACAGGTGTATAAAACCAAGCACCTAGACATGCAGACTGCTTCTACAAGCATTTGTAAAAGAATGGTCTCTCAGGAGCTTATTGAATTCCAGTGTGGTACCGTGATTGTAAGGATTCAGCATGCACCACCTGCTGCCAGCAGAGGATGTCGGCAGCAAGGCACCCAGCCTGCACCTCCCTACTGCCAGTAGAGGGCATCGGCAGCAAGGCGCCTAGCCTGCACCGCCTGCTGCCAGCAGAGGGCAATAGCAGTGAGATGCTATGGACTAATCAGGCTAACCTGATACACCTGGGAGTTCCCCTATTTACAGTGGCGGCAAACGCCAATGTTTGTCACATCTTTGTAGGGGGTGACTGGTACAGTATTCAGTGAAAAGAAAAGGAAAAAGAAAAGAAAAGAAAAGAAAAGAAAAAGAAAGGAAAAGAAAAGAAAAGAAGAGAAAAGAAAAGAATAGAAAAAAGAGCTGGAAAGACAAAAGAGGGAAACTGCCCCAAAAACTACTAAGAGCTCAAAAGAAGACTCTAAGCCCTGCTAAAGTTTTTGCTCTTTGAGCAGCAGACCTGCAAGAACTACGGCGGACCTTCCTCTCAAAATCCCAGAGGAAGTGTTTTGTTTTCTGATTATTTCTTTGCTTTCACCCTTTTTCAACTAAGCCTTTGTTTGAGCATGCCGGTTGTGGCGTTTCCTTTGTTTGTCATTCATTCCTGCGCTTTTTTTCTACCTTCAACCAAGGCCACTTGTGCGCCCTGGTGGTGCAGCGGTAATGTCACGGACCCCCGATCTGTACAGTGGTGGTTTGAGCCCATATTTGCCCTATTTTTACTGCTTTAGGCACACGCTCCATTGTCCCCATATATCTCCTTACCCTTTTTGCTGGGTTTTAGTTCTGCATTTGGATCCGCTTCCCCACCATCCCGTAAAGTCCGCCTTGCAAAACCAGGGTGTGGTTATTGGCAGGTATGAGCAGCTGTTGCATGACATGATGCAGCAGTTGATCCTTCTGGTCAGGGCATAGGTGGCTCAGCCCACCAGTGCTAGTGCTGCTGCTACTCTGGTTTTGCCCCCCACGTCGTTTTGACGTCACATTGGCTGCTAAGCTGGGCCTACCTTTTGAGCCCCTGGAGCCAGTCATGGCCATTGTTGACTGGTCTCTGGGGTCTGGGCCTATCATTCACTGGACTGGGCCACTCACCTTACGAGTGGATCCACACAGGTAAAGTATTGTGCTGTACCTTACCTAAGCCCCCCACTTATTATTATTATTATTATTATTGGCATTTGGCTGACGCTCTTATCCAGAGCAACTTACAATTTGATCATTTTACACAAATGGCCTAACTGCATGTCTTTTTTGGACTGTGGGAGGAAACCGGAGAACCCGGAGGAAACCCACGCAGACACAGGGAGAACATGCAAACTCCACACAGAGAGGACCCCGGTCGCCTGGCCGGGGAATCGAACCCAGGCCCTCCTTGCTGTGAGGCGACAGCGCTACCCACCATGCCACCGTGCCACCCCCACTTGCAACTGGTGTTGGGGTTCCCTTGGTTGAGGCAGCACAATCCCTGCATTGACTGGTCTACCCAGTCTGTGTATGTGTGGGGCCTCTGGTGTGATGGGCATTGTCTGGTCAACACTTGCCCCCTCCATAGGGCATCCTCTCTCAAGGGTCCTGCTATGCCAGACCTCACAGGGGTCCCCAAAGACTACTGGAACCTCAAAGAGTTCTTTAGCAAGCAGAAGGCCCAGGTTCTGCTGCCCCACAGGGGGTTTGACTGTGCCATCAACCTGCTTCCAGGCATCACACCACCCCACAGCCAGTTGTTCATGCTCTTGACCCCTGAATAGACTGTAATGGAGGACTAAATCCATGAAGCAATTGGATGAGTGGAAGACAGCCTTTAACACTCCCACAGGGCATTATGAGTACCAGGTCATGCCCTTCGGCTTAATGAACGCACCAGCGGTCTTCCAGCACTTCATAACAGTGTGTATTTCTACCTCGACAACATACTCATCTACAGCCACTCCCTAAAGGACCATGTCAGGTATGTTAGGCAGATTCTGCAACTGTTGTTGGAGAACAACCTATACATTAAGCTGGAGAAGTGTCTCCATGATATCCTTCTTGGGCTTTGTGGTATCCACAGGCACCTTCCGCATGGACCTGGCCAAGATCAGAGCTGTGGTGGACTGGCCGTGTCGTACCTTGCTCCGGTTGGTCCAACATTTCCTGGGGCTTGCCAACTTCTTCCGATGCTTTGTGAGGAACTTCAGTTCCATGGTGGCACCCCTCACCGCCCTTACCTGAAAGTCCCCTTTCGTTGGACCAGTGAAGCCCAGAAAGCTTTCAAAGAGATCAAGGCATGGTTAACATCCCCCCCGGTCCTCCAGCTGCCCGATCTGGAGGAGCCATTCGTCATCAAGGTAGGTGCCTCAAAGGTAGGTGTGGGGGCTGTACTTTCCCAACGGCTAGGCCCGGCCAAGAAGCTCCACCCCTGTGTGTTGTTTTCCCACCACCTGACCCTGGCTGAATGCAATTACGACGTCAGAGACAGAGAGCTTCTGGCAGTGAAGCTCGTCTTGGAGGAATGGAGGCACTGGCTTGAGGGGTTCAAAAATCCCTTCATGGTCTAAACTAACCACAAGAACCTGGCCTATATCCAAAAGATAAAATTGCTCAACCCTCGCCAAGCCCAGTGGGCACTGTTTTTTAGCCACTTTGATTTCCTGCTGTCTTATAGACCAGGCTCTACAAACATCAAGCTAGACACCCTGTCCAGACAACGGGCACCTCTGGGGCCTGATCCCTGAATCCATTATTCCCACTCCTCGGATCTTGGCCCCTCTCCATTGGGAGCTGAAGACTGCCATCCAGGAGTCCCAGTGGCAGGAGCCTTGGGAATTGGGAATGACAGGTAGGCCACGTAAAATGATAGAGTGTGGTCAGCGGATGCTGAGGCGTATAGTGCACAGAGGTCAGCAACTTTCTGCAGAGTCAATCACTACAGACCTCCAAACTTAATGTGACCTTCAGATTAGCTCAAGAACAGCGTAGAGAGCTTCATGGAATGGGTGTTCATGGCCGAGCTGCTGCATCCAAGTCTTACATCACCAAGTGCAATGCAAAGTGTCGAATGCAGTGGTGTACAGCACCACCACTGTACTCTAAAGCAGTGAAGGAGTGTTCTCTTAAGTGAAAAATCATGCTTCTCCATCTGGCAATCTGATGGATGAGACTGAGTTTGGCAATTGCCAGAAGAACGTTGCTTGTCTGACTGCATTTTGCCAAGTGTAAAGTTTGGTGGAAGGGGGATTATGGTGTGGGGTTGTTTTTCAGGAGCTGGGCTCGGTCTCTTAGTTCCAGTGAAAGGAACCCTTAATGCTTCAGCAGATCAAAAGATTTTGGACAATTTCATGCTCCCAACTTCGTGGGAACAGTTTGGGGATGGCCCTTTCTTGTTCCAACATGACTGTGCACCAATGTGCAAAGCAAGGTTCACAAAGACATGGATGAGCAAGTTTGGTGTGAACTTGACTGGCCTGCACTTGAGGGATGAATTAGAGCAGAGACTGCAAGCCAGGCCTTCTTGCCCAACATCAGTGTCTGACCTCATAAATGCACTTCTGAAGAATGGTCTAAAAATTCCCATACACACCCTCCTAACCCTTGTGGAAAGCCTTCCCAGAAAAGTTGAAGCTGTTATAGCTGCAAAGGGTGGGCCAACATTTATACTAAAGTTAATTTCCTCAGAAGTTTTGCACAGTACTGTACTGCAACATCAGTTTTATAACACTGCATCTTTTGTTTGATGAGATGATCAACAGGTAATCAGGTGGACCGGATCTCAGAATCCTTGTCCAATTTAAGCTGTGAGTTTTGTGTTATTATTGGCAGTACTATCAGTGGAATGGAACATTAAACTCTATTTGAATAAAACAAGACTATTTTGTTTTCTATGATCATAAACCTTTAAATCTTATCTTGCTAATGAGCGGTTTTGGACCCTGGCTGTTTGTGAAATGTACTGACGAGTAAACATTTTCCTAATTAAGGCTCAGCTGCCCTCGCTGAAACAAACTTGACACTGTAAAGTGAGTAGGGCAGCGTGTAGGTCTAAAGTGCGAGTAAACGTCCCATCTTCCTCCCATGAGGCCATGCAGAGGATGAATGTAAGCAGATTTAGAAAGCACTCACACTGCAGTAATAGAAAAACAGAACCAAAGCTTAACCCTATCAAACCTAATGTCTTGTTGCTGATCCGTTTATCGTGTTTGTTTCTTTTAACTGATTGAAATCTGCCTTCAGAATAGTTGGTGATCAATCTGTAATTATTACTTGCATAGTAGAAATAAATTATAAGGTAGGTGTTTTTAATAAAGTGGCCTGCAAGTAGATGAACATGTTAGGTGTTTCTAAAGCACTTTCCTGTAAGTGGATGAATAAGGTAGGTGTTTCTAATAAAACGGCCAGTGATTTTAAGCACAAAGTAGGTATTTCTAATAAAGTGGCCAATGAGTGGGCACCAAAGGTAGCCAAAGGTAGGTGTTTCTATTAAAGTGGCCAGTGAGTTACTACAAAATAGTTGTTTCTTATAAAGTGGCTAGTGGGTGGAAGGACAAAGTAGGTGTTTCTAGTAAAGAGGACGGTGAGTGGGAATACAAGGTGGGGTTTTCTAATAAAGGGATCTGCGAATAGACATACAAGGTAAGTGTTTCTAATACACTGGCCTGTGAGTTAACGCACAAGGTAAGGGTTTCTAATACACTGGCCTGTGAGTTAATGCACAAGGTAAGGGTTTCTAATACACTGGCCTGTGAGTTAACGCACAAGGTAAGTGCTTCTAATACACTGGCCTGTGAGTTAACATACAAGGTAAGGGTTTCTAATACACTGGCCTGTGAGTTAACATACAAGGTAAGGGTTTCTAATACACTGGCCTGTGAGTTAACGCACAAGGTAAGGGTTTCTAATACACTGGCCTGTGAGTTAACGCACAAGGTAAGTGCTTCTAATACACTGGCCTGTGAGTTAACGTACAAGGTAATTGTTTCTAATACACTGGCCTGTGAGTTAACGTACAAAGTAATTGTTTCTAATACACTGGCCTGTCAGTTAACGTACAAGGTAATTGTTTCTAATAAAGTGTCCAGTAAGTGGAAGCACAGGGTAGGTGTAGCCAGACATTCATTTTGAAGGTAGCCCTCCAAATAAAGGAGTTTTTAATAGATGTTTTTCTCACATGTGTAGTCCTCTAGCTCAGATGAAAATGCTGATAGAGATGGGCATCCTACCAGCCATTACAAATCCCAATAAAACTTGTTTAAAATGATTCTGAGTATGTGAATCTTGTTTGAATTTTTCAAAGCTGTGCAGGAATAGAGTAATATTATAGATGAGCTGTAGTTCATCTGTTTCTTCTGCTTTTTTTCTGGCAAGCTATGAATTCCTAATTAATTTTCCTATTTATGGTAAACACAACAAAAAAGTGATCAACACTGCCACTTGAGAAAAAGAAACTGAATGACCTTGACATTTTACTGTAGTTACATGCCAGTTGACTGTAAAGAGGGATGCAGGCTGTTCTGAGTACACAATTCTGAATGAGACACTCATCTTAAACTGAAATAAATGCTGGCATTAAATGATAATGTCTGTAATGATCATATCTCAACAATAATATGATTCAGTAGGGGAAGATATATATTACTTTTTAGGGCATTTAGAGGGAAAAAGTCATAGCAGGAGCAAGACGATATTTTGCATTATTGTTACAAAAAATCTAAAAATTAGAAATATAGAGAATGATGCCAGAAAATGTTCAGAAAAACAATCATTTATTAATTTCATAATTCATTTAATAAACTTTCATTGAATGCTGAATATATGCAACATCAGCAGCATGTTCATTTCGTTTTCATAACGCCCCTAAACTACAACCATACATACATGTATATTAGATCTGTACTAATGAATGAGGACTATATGCATGTACATAAATATGAATTGTATGTAATATGTAGTATTGGAGTGATTGGTGAAGGTCAAGCAGGTTAGTTGTGTTTGAGAGGCTGAAACTGGATTATGTAAACAGGTACTTTGGGCTGATTGACTCATCCCTCACCAAGTATGTTTTCCTCTAGCCCCTACCCACCCTCCGCCCTACTCCCACGCCAACCTGCTAGCCTGGCCTTAAACACCCATGCACTTATATTTATACAATGTTAGAATTTGTAGTCATATATACACTGTATTGCCAAAAGTATTCACACAACCATCCAAATTACTGATTTCAGATGCTCCAATCACTTCCATGGCCACAGGTGTATAAAACCAAGCCCCTAGACCTGCAGACTAAATATTTTACAGTCAACTGTCAGTGGTATTATAACAAAGTGGAAGTGATTGGGAACGACAACAACTCAGCCACAAAGTGGTAGGCCACATGAAATGACAGAGTGGGGTCAGCGGATGCTGAGGTGTATAGTGTGCAGAGGTCACCAACTTTCTACAGTCAGTCACTACAGATCTCCAAACTTCATGTAACCTTCAGATTAGCTCAAGAACAGTGTATAGAGCCTTATGGAATGGGTTTCCATGGTCGAGCAGCTGCATCCAAGCCTTACATCGCCAAGCTTAATGCAAAGCGTGGAATGCAGTGGTGTAAAGTGCCGCCCTGGACAGTGGAGACATGTTCTCTGGAGTGATGAATCACACTTCTCCATATGGCAATCTGATGGATGAGTCTGGGTTTGGCCGTTACCAGGAGAACGGTACTTGTCTGACTGCATTGTGCCAAGTGTAAAGTTTGGTGGAGGGGGGATTATATTGTGGGGTTGTTTTTGGATTATGTTAAAGGGGCTCGGCCCCTTTTCCAGTGAAAAGAACTCAATGCTTCAGCAGACCAAGACATATTGGGCAATTTCATGACAAAACATAAAGTATGTTTTCTGTAGAGGTTGTGTTACCTAACTTACTTATTTAGAAAATCTACAAAACATGTAATGCGACCAGGGCGGCCCAGCATTGTCCACACAACTGTATCTTCATCTCTCAGTTTTGTTTTTTTTTTTCAAAAATGAAACATGGTCGATTTAATAAAAGCACAGTCAGAATCAAGAATTTTAATCTGAATTTTGTTCTGA
Organism: Pygocentrus nattereri; assembly: GCF_015220715.1. Lineage (NCBI taxonomy): Eukaryota > Metazoa > Chordata > Actinopteri > Characiformes > Serrasalmidae > Pygocentrus > Pygocentrus nattereri. Next base: position 18,997,836 of record NC_051234.1, on the reverse strand, counting down.
AAATTTACAAAAACAAACCTGCTCACACACAGATACATACACACACACTCAAACACTCTCTCACACACACACACACACACACACACACACACGCACACAAACCATAATGCTCAGTGCCACTTCAATTCTTTTTATGAAGGCTTTAGTGGGAAATGTCAGAATTATGACCTCACACACTCTCATCCTAGACAAAATAAGAAAGACACTGAATGACCAGTCCAGTGGCTAAAAGTGTCTTAAACAATACAGACTCTGTCAAAGACATGACCCACATGGCTGACACACTGACATAACCTGTACTGACAGAATAAAACAGAGCTCAAAAATTAACATTAGTGTATAAATACTGCACATATATTTACATTACTGTATAAATACTGCACATATATTTACATTACTGTATATGTACTGCACATATATTTATATCACTGTACAAATAATGCACATATATTAACATTACTGTGCAAATACTGCATATATATTTATATTGCTGTACAAATAAGGCACATATATTAGCATTACTTCACAAGTACTGCACATATATTTACCTTTATGTATATATACACACTGCACATATATTTATATTACTGAACAAATAATGCACAATATTAACATTACTGTTCAAATACTACACATTTACATTACAGCACAAACACTGCATATATATTTAGATCACTATATAAATACTGCACATATGTTTACAGTATTGCATAGATACTCTAAAAATATTGACATTACTATATAAATTCTGCATACAGATTCACCTTACTGTGTGAATATTAATATTACTGTACAACACTGTACTAATTTTAATAATATTGTATAAACACTGTAGTAATATTAGTATTACTGTTTAAAAAACTAATAAAAATATTAATGTTGCTATACAAATATTGTATCAGTCTTTGAAAAGAACTACATATATTTTGCACATACTAGCATTACTGTAAAAAATGTTCAAATATTTACACACAAATATTAACATATACTACACAAATACTGCAATTTTAATGTTACTGTACAAAGTACAAACTGATCACTACACACCAAGTTGGTTTTGCATTTTCTGCTTCTCACAATCTTCAAGAACTCCAAAGCCCATTCAGTGATGTTGATGTTTGGACTCTGGGATGGTTCGTCTATACACTGTTATATAAACACATTCTGTATAAACATGAGTAATACAATTCAGCCTATAGTGCTGTAGATTCTGTCACTGATCTCCAGACGCTGAAACAGAAATGTTCAGTAATGACAGGTGTTGGCCTTTCATGTGCATCAGCTTAAGCACCAACATCCCACTGAGAGTTGAAAAAGTGCTCAAGTGATGAGGCAGAACGCGACAGATGAAATGTGAATAAAAAAATGTAATTGAAGGTGGAACACAATAATAAATATATATTAAACACACCACCATGCTGTGCACAGGGTGTCACAAATTTACTGTGGTAAAAGTCAGAACATTAAAACTACCATGAAGCCAAGTTCAAAAAGTGTGGATAAAAGTGTTTTCTTGTGAGATGCTTTTATAAATCATTTACAGTTGCTGGCTGAATATTTAGACTAAGTGCATTTTAAACGCTGGCATCATTAAAGTGGCTTAATTACTTTCAAACAAAGTCTGTTGGGGTTGCACAGGAATTGGCCTTATGATAGCATATTATACAGGGTGGTTCAAAAAGATTCATCCGATTTCAAAATGTAAATTCACATGTAAATTATTACAGAACAATGCAGTAAATTGTAAATGGCATACGTGAGCATAAAGTTTATGTAATGTGAGGTTCATATGAACCTCCTCCAGCTGCACAGACAACATAAATACCATAGTCAAATTCATTCCATACTGAATTGAGCATGTTGGGCGTCACTGTACTCGCGATTTCGGAGATCATCCAGTGTCGTGGAATCAACAATAAACGCTCTGAAATGTTGGAGGTTCACTGCCGACAAAAATCAAGTGGAGAAAGCAAAATGCTTTCTGCTCAGGGATCGCATCTCTTCGCAAACCGAAGGGAGCCATCTTCCGACGACAGTCAGAAACTCTATGATCCCCCTCTTTCAATTGGATTGTGATTGGATCCTCGGCGCCTCATGGTTATAAAAATATGGTGCTTTGAAATATTCTTTTCTTTTCTCTTCTTTCTGTAATACTGATCTTTTTTGTAAAGCTGCTTTGTGACAACACCTGTTGTAAAAAGCGCTATATAAATAAATTTTGCTTGCTTGCTTGCATTTGTTTACAATTGCGATTATGGGCCTATGGGTCTTTCTGGGCTGCATGGAGAGACATTTCTAGCCCTGTAATACAGTGTCCAGGTGGCTAAGACAAGATAACACTTTCTTGGATAGTCCATTTTAGGTGCTTTGTAGGTACTTAATTTACTTTCAAGTTACATTCAACTAAATATCTACTAAATCTGTTACTCTAAACATGGCTCTAATCCTAACCCTAACCTTAACCTCAGCCCAAAACTTAAACCTAACCCTAACGCTGCTCCAAATCCCAACTCTAACCACACCACAGATTAGAATCAACAGTTTTCAAGAGATAGTTTCTTAACAATTTGAACATCTGTAGAGAACCAATAGGGCACTACAGTGGACTATCCCAATATAGTGAGACTGACCATTTTAAGAATTCCAAAGGCCATGAACACAAAATTATAAAATATTAAATAATCAAAAATAACCCGCAGTTAAAAAAGCTTTGTAGATAACATTACATTTTAAGTTAACTTAGCTAATAAGATATTCAAAGTTTATGAGGTTTTGGAAGTTCTAATAGTAAGGGACTGTTTCTGATTAAAAGATTACATTTTATGGATTCATTAAACACTGATAGCTGCTAGTTAGCTCTGGCCCCATTACCATTATCAGCTCTTGCATAATTGTCCCATTTTCTCTGTAATTTTGAATCTAGTTTAAAAGGTCCTGTTTTTTCATTTTAGTTTTTCTTTCCTTATGCAAATTGATGATCTTATCTAATAGTTTACCTAATCTCCTCAGAAATGCCTGTGTAAAATGCACACTTTTTTCAGTTGCATAGTATTACTGGTCTCCTGTTGAGATTTGACCCAGTAAAAGCAAGGCGGCTAGCCACGCTCTCACTGGAGAGTCATCCTTATTTGAACAGATTACTGTAACCTAACTCAGATCACATACTCTTTCTCAGTGGTGCAGAGTAAATCTCCCTGAGTGCTTCAGCAACTACCTGCATCATTTATACTGCCAAAGACAGACTTGATGGAAATGTTTAGAGAAATAAGCCTGTTTTGTGGTTGTTATTGGATGATCCCTCTCTTCCTGTCATGCCTCACACATAGATGAAATTGTACAGTCAGTACTGTTGTATTAGTGGTAGGAATCTCTATGCACTGCACGTTGTGTCAAGATATGATTATAAAATGTGTGATTTTTTATTGTTGTTGATAAAAAAAAGTGTGAATTCTGGAACTGCTTTGATTTAGTTTTTTCAGAAATGTGGCTCAGTGACAGCATTCCAGATGCAGCAATCCAGCTATTCTAGAACTTTAGTCATGCAAATACTAAGTCAGTACTGCCTAGATTCTGCAAGCAGATTCATTTTGTAACTTGTGCAGTAAACACATAGGACCATTTTTACACCAATATCTACGACACTTACACAGCCACACCCCTGGCCCACCTCAGTCGCTCATGACCACATCTCCCTCCATCCATCCATCCCAGATGACCCTGTCTCCCACAACTTCCTCCAGCTCATTCCCTGGGACCCCAAGCCACTCCCAGGCCAACTTGGAGACATAATCCCTCCAGCGGGTCCTAGGACGACCCAGGGTCTTGTCCCGGTAGGCCGTGCCTGGAACACCCTCACCATACATGGAACAACGAGGGACAGGTGAAAACAATCAGGGGCGGAGTTACACAACCAAAACACGAGCACATGGACAGGACTGGGAGGGGCCAACCGTGACAGTACCCCCCCCCCAAGAAACAGGAACAGACGCAGAACCACAAGAGGCAGAACAAGAAACAGGAACAGACACAGACGGAGACACACCAGACACAGGAACAGATGAAACAGAACGAGGACAAAAAACGGAGGGAGGACGAGGAGGCACAACACAAAACGACGCTGACCGAGAGACGACCGGAGACACAGGACGAGGAAAACAAGAACGAACAACAGACCACGCAAAAGACAGGGGAACAGGCACCAAGACAGACACAGGAACGGAAACGGGCACGGAAACAGAAAGAGGAATAGAAACAAAAGGAGACACATGAACGGGAACCACAACAAGAAAGGGAACCGAGACAGACACAACAGTAGGGAAAAGGAAAAAAACCAGGGACTGAACAAGGCAGAAACAAAGGAACGGAAACAGACACAGAAGGCACAGAAGGACCACAGGGAACCGAGACAGAAACGGAAGGCCCAGGGGGAACAGACACAGGCGAGGGCGGGATGGGTGGGAACAAAGGGGATGTGATGTCCACGGAGGCAGGCGGGCCTGCTACGATGTCCACGGAGGCAGGCGGGCCTGCTACGACGTCCGTCTCTTGTACAGGAGACAGCAGTCTACGCATCAGCAGGATAGTCTCTTGTAGTGTGAGACTGCTCTGATGCATGAAGGGCGGGTCCGGAGGCGCGGCGACTGGCGGCGGGTCCGGAGGCGCGGCGACCGGCGGCGGGTCCGGAGGCGCGGCGACCAGCGGAGGGTCCGGAGGCGCGGGCTTGCCACGGGGTGCGGCCACGAGATCAGGCTTTCGGGCTGGGGACCTCTGCTCCAACCTGGAGGAACAGACAGACACTGGACCCACTTGGCCGTTCCCAAAGCTCACTCGAGTGATAGGCAGCTCGCAGTGATGCTTGCAAACGAGCCGAGTCCCACAAAACGGGTCATCTGAATGCTCCTTCTGTCTGACCCTGTCTTGCACTGCAGGTCGCTCCTCCCTGCAGTGGCGCTCAAGACGGGCAGACCAAAGGCGCTTACCTGAGCTCTCGTCACCCGGACACAAGACACCGCTTTCTTGCGGGACCAACGAGACGCTCGTGTTCCCTCAGCGCCAGGGGATTTGCTGTCTCCGGCTTGGTGGCGTTGGGACACGGCGAACTCGGGCTGCTTAGAAACAGCCGGAGTTTCGTCCCAACGGAACAACCACATGCCGGAGTCTCGCTTACCTGCTGCGTCCTGTGGTGGCCAGTCTTTCTGTAAGGGGGAGCGAGGAGGTGGACACACACGCTGAGATAAGCGAGATTTATTATGGGCAAATCCAGGGTTGTGGTCAGAACAGTCCAGGGTCAATGAGCCGACACGTACAGATTTAGGGTATGACATGACAAGAACCAACACAAACAAAGACCAGGTACAAGGATACAATGATACAAAGACTGGCAAACGCAAGGGGCAAACACAGGGCTTAAATACATGGAACAACGAGGGACAGGTGAAAACAATCAGGGGCAGAGTTACACAACCAAAACACGAGCACATGGACAGGACTGGGAGGGGCCAACCGTGACACCAACCGCTTCACACTCAGCTGCAAACCACTCCAGCGAGCGCTGGAGGCATCCATGTGATTCCGCAAAAGAACAACATCATCTGCAAATAGCAGAGACGCCACCCTCCGGCCTCCACACATAATGCCCCCCTGACCCCGGCTATGCCCTGACACTCTGTCCATGAATATCACAAACAAGAGTGGAGACAGAGCACAACCGAGTATACGGACACAGCTCTCACTCCGGGAGTACAGAGATTGGATAGCCCGGAGTAGTAGCCCCGGCACCCCATACTCCCGGAGGACCTCCCACAAGATATCTCGAGGAACACGGTCATAAGCCTTCTCCAAGTCCACAAAACACATGTAGACTGGGTTGGCAAAGTCCCATGCCCCCTCAACAATCTGTGAGAAGGTGAAAAGCTGATCCATTGTTCCACGGCTGGGACGGAATCCACATTGTTCCTCCTCAATCTGAGGTTCTACTATCGGTCAGAGTCTCCTTTACATAGACTTTCCCAGGGAGGCTGAGCAGTGTGATACCCCAATAATTGGCACACACCCTCCGGTCCCCCTTTTTAAAAATAGGGACCACCACCCCACTCTGCCAGTCCAAGGGTACTGTTCCCGTGGTCCATGCAGTATAGCAGAGGCGTGTTAGCCATGACAGCCCCACAATATCCAGAGCCATTTCTGGACGAATCTCATCCACCCCCGGTGCCCTGCCACTGAGGAGCTTACCAACTACCTCAGTGACCTCCACCAGGGAAATGGAACTTGACACCCCGAAGCCACTGGCCCTGACTCCCGTGAGGGATGCACGTCTCCCGGATTAAGAAGTTCCTCAAAGTGCTCCTTCCACCAACCAACAATATCCTCATTCGAAGTCAGAGTTTCTCCACCCTTGCCGAATACAGCTTGGGCACAGCCACCCCGACCCCTCCTGAGTCGGCGGACAGTTGTCCAGAACCTCTTTGAGGCCGAACGAAGTCTTTGTCCAAGGCCTCACCAAACTCCTCCCATGCCCTGGATTTTGCTTCTGCCACCTTTTTTGCACCTATCCGCTGAATCGGGAGTCCTTCGGGCCAACCAGCCAATAAAGGCCTCTTTCTTCAGCTTGACGGCCTCCCTCACCACCGGTGTCCACCAGGAGGTTCTTGGGTTAACGCCCTGACAGGCACCCACAAACTTTTGGACACAGCTACACCTGGCAGCTTCCACAATGGAGGTTTTGAACAGGCTCCATGTCCCCTACCTCCTCCGGGACATGAGAAAAGCTCTCCCGGAGGTGGCAGTTGAAATCATTCCGAATAGGGGCCTCTGAAAGTCGTTCCCAGCACACCCTCACTATTCACTTGGGCCTACCGCATCTGACCATCAGTCTTCCCTGCCATCTGATCCAACTCACTGCCAGATGGTGATCAGTTGACAGCTCAGCACCTCTCTTCACCCTACTGTCCAGAACATATGGTCCCAAGTCAGATGAAACGACAACAAAGTCGATCATTGACCTTTGACCCAAGGAGCTCTGGTACCATGTACACTTATGAACATCCTTGTGTTCGACACCATCTCCGTCATGGTAATTCCAATATACAGACCTCGGCTCAAGCATGTCAACCTGGTTCTGAAACACGTGAGAACCTGGTCTGAGGGGGGTATCTCGGCACTTCAGGACCGTTTGGAGCATGCACACTAGAGCATATTCAGGGAGGCTGCTAAATATAATACCTCAACTGATTTGAAGGAATATACAGCATCTGTGACAGGCTTCATTTGGGTGCATAGATGATGTCACTTCCGTCAACACCATCATACATGTTAACCAGAAGCCATGGATGACTGCAGAGGTGTACGCAATGCCGAAAACCTGGAATGCTGCTTTCACGTCAGATGACAAGGCAGCTCTCAGCAAGGCAAGAACCAACCTGGCCAAGCAATCAGAGAGGCAAAGTGCACAGAGAATCCACAGACACTTTCGGGACACCAAAGACACACAGTGTATGTGTCAGGGCATTCAGGGCATCATTGACTATATTGTGACATCACATGCCTATGATGCTGATCCTTTGCTTCCAGACCCACTGAATGATTTTTTCCACCAAAAAACCAGCCAATGATAAGGCCACCTCTCCTTCCATCAAATAAGTGTGTGGTCTATTCACAGCAGACATTAGTACAATCCTTTCCAGAGTTGACCCCTGGAAGGCCACTAGCCGTCACTGCATACTTGGCCAGTCGTTCAGGGAATGTGCTGACCAGCTTGTGGATGTCCTAACTGACATCTTCTCCATTTCTTATAGCCGGGCAGTTGTCCCAGAGTGCTTCAAAACTACTACCATCTTCCATGTTCCATAGAAATCAAGCGTTTTGCCTCAGTGACTACTGACCTGTAACCCTTACTTCAATCATGATGAAATGCTTCAAGCAGTTGGTAGGGAAATACATATAGAGTCTTTCTTGATCCCTGGAACCATTTCAGTTCATGTATCGCCTAACTAGTCTACTGAGGATGCCTCATCCTCTGCCGTTCACCTTGTACTGAACCATCTGGACAGAAAATGTGACATTGCTGCTCATTGACTTTAGTTCAGCATTCAACACAATCATCCCACAGCAACTTACTGGACCTGAAAACCTTCCTCTGCAACTGGATAAAAAGAGACCACAGTTTGCTCAGGCTACAGCACTTCCAGCACCATAGGAGTCACACAGCCCTACAAGGAACTGTAAGGATAGCTGAGAAAATCATCTTTACCCAATCTTTACATCTTTACCCATCATCAACACCTTCTACCACAAGCACTTCATCCACAAGGCCAACAGCATTGTGGATGACCCCTCCCATCCCTCTCATGGTTTATATTTTTTGTTATGTCTAGTGTATTTATTGTATATTCTGTACTACTTTCACATTGTTGTGTATCTGCACTTAATGTAATCCTGTGTAATATGCTGCAGTTGTGTGTTGGTATCCAAATCCAAAAACAGGCATAGGTGTAGGATTAAATAATATTACACTGGCTACCACTGACCTGTCCAGGGTGTATCCTGCCTTCCAACCGATGACCGCTGGGATAGGCTCCAGCACCCCCCCCCCCCATGACCCTGAGGGAGAAGAAAATGTGTGTGTGTGTTGGGGGGGGGGCTTGGTACCACTGCCCAGTAACTGCTTGGACTGCTAGGAACACTGGGTAACATTTTATAAAAGTGATTTCACTTCTTGTTTTGAACGTTGTAACTGCAAACACATACATTCATGGCTGGCATGTACTAATAGTACCCCCTGCTTGACAAACATTTAACTGCTACACATGCTCTAAATAAGTGTGTTTCAAAGTCACATTCAGGTTTTACATCTAATGAAACCTTTCTCTCATCGATTATAGCTATCGATGCTTGTGGGAAACCATGAAGTGATATATTTTCAGAATTTACGAATCACCTGAACCACAGGAACACTTAAGCTATACAGAAAATGCATAGAATTTTCCTCAGACTCTGAAAAAATCCCCAGAAAAATCCCCCATTTTTAACTTTGTATGCTACAGATGTATAAGGGGGCTTGACAAAGCCAATTTACTTTTCTTCATTTTGTTTTTCATGCTTGTTTTCCATTCTTAGTCCAATTTTCTTATTTTTTTCTTCTTTTGTGATCCTTTGTTAAGAAGACTAGTATATAATTTTAATAGCATAATCAAAAATAAAGCTGGTAAAAAAATAACCAGTCCAGTACAGTGGCAGAAACATGTTTAACAAATCATTTTATATTTATTCTCGCAATTGTTTCTTGTCTTCATTTATTGAAAGGGTTAACTTTCCTTTGGCCTGTCTCTTCCCCAGCATTATTTTTATTCCCAAAATAAAAGGCTTTGTGCATTCAAAATTACCTTCAGAAATGGTAAGACCTTGTATGCAAGACATTAATCTGGGTTGTGTGAGGGTGGACCAGGAGTGGTATACAGTCAACAAGGTGGCAACCTTATCAAGCCAGCTGACTGATATATGCTTGTTATCTGGGAAAGATAATGCAAAGCCCATATAAAGATGGGGGTATGACATTTTGTGAATTGAGTCAGGAAAGAATCTTGATGTATCTATGAATCAACTATTTTTCCATCTTAGAATAAGACAACAAACAAAGTATTTTGAATCATTAGAGCCTGGGGTTAATAAAACTGAAAATGGCATCACCCACTTTTTTCTTTTTTCATAATAAGTGCAAACTTTATGAGATTCCAAAGTATCTAGACTTACTGGAAAGTGTACAATAAATGTAGGCACAGAACCCTCAGTGCACAAGCTTGAAGAATTTACAATGCCCCTTTTTATGCTCTCTTTTTCGTGCTGCACTTAGTTTCCCGACCCTCTGGATGTGGGAGTTTGTTGAAAACAGCCTTCAAACGGACTTATTTTGCCAGATATAAAAATGTGCAGAGCTAAAAAGGTGATACCTCTTGAAAGTGTTTCTTTGACAGTTGCGGCGCATAGAGACCCCACATGAGAAATTTGAAGGAGTTCGAAACTTGACAGTTTTGTCACAGTCTCCATGGCAACCATGCAAGGGCCTCATTATACGCTTGTGTTCTGCATGTAAACCCCTTTTTCTGGGAAACCAAAAAAAGGAAAAATGCTATGAAACAGCTGAGTGCTGAGAAATTTTATGAACATAAGTTGATACTACAAATAAAGTTTAAATGAAGTCAAACTGGCAAAACAGAAGCACTGCAATGAAAATAAGAGGAATTTTGTATTGGAGATATTATCTCAGTATTTGCACTGTTTAACGTTTGTTCACTCACCTTAAACAATTACATTGTATTTTTACTTACTGGCCACTTTATAAGAATCACATAACTTATTCATCCACTCGCTGGCCACTTTATTTAGAAACACTTCGTTGTTCAACCACCAGTGACCACTTTATTTAGAAACACTTATGTTGTTCATCCACTCGCTGACCACTTTATTTAGAAACACGTTGTTCATCCACTCGCTGACCACTTTATTTAGAAACACTTACGTTGTTCATCCACTCGCTGGCCACTTTATTTAGATACACTTACATTGTTCATCCACTCGCTGGCCACTTTATTTAGAAACACTTACGTTGTTCATCCACTCGCTGGCCACTTTATTTAGAAACACATTGTTCACCCACTCACTGGCCACTTCATTTAGGAACATGTTGTTCAACCACTTGCTGACCTCTTTATTAGAAACACCTATGTTGTTCATCCACTTACTGTCCACCTTATTAGAAGCCCTATTCCTTGGTTGTCCAGTCACTGTCCACTTTATTAGAAACAACCCTTATAGCTAGCTGTGTAGGTTTACATTATGTACTGAAGCCCATCTATTGCTGCTTAGTTTATCACCTGATAAAGAGACTAAGATATTATTCTCTACTAAAGACTTGAGACTCGACTCAGACACCAGAGACTCGAGACTTGACTCAGGCTCGCACCTCAGGGTCTCAAGACCTGAATCAGATGCACATTCCAGAGACTCAACACTCAACTCAGACTCGTACCTCCAATAGTCGACTCTGACTACTCACGGAATCAAGACCCAAAACAGACGCACATTCCAGAGACTTGACACTCAACTCGACCTTGTACCTCAGAGACTCAGTTGTCAGCTCGTACTTACACCCACACACCAGAGACTCCAGACTTGACTCAGACTCACAACTCAAAGACTTGAGACATGACTCGGACTCGCAACTCAAAGACTCAAGACATGACTCGAACCTGCAACTCAGAGACTCGAGACTCTACCCAAGACTCCACTCACTCACACACACACTCCAGAGACTCAACACTTGACCCTAGATACTCGACTTGGACTCTTAGCAACAGTTGTTTTGAAAGATGGCATTTTTAAGTAGAGCATGGATAGCAAAATTACCCATAGCACACTATGCAAATTATACAACTATTTCATTTTCTTCATACAATTGTAGAAGAATATAATAAGGCTAAGATCCACCCTGTATGCAAGAAAACATGATAATTATTCTCCAATTTCAGCTTTTCCATTTAACTTGCAACTTCAAACTGCAACTTGTAACTTAGGTTTTCTCTTTATTTTCATATAATAGAGGTTTTAAGCATATTTGTACCTCAACAACATAATTCAGAATATTTCCAAATCATTGCAATTATCTTCAAAATGATCCCAAATCTTGCTAATCTCTAATTAGCTCTAAAGCAGGAGTCAACATTGCTAAATTATGAAGCATTCTAAAGCTTAAAGCGCATCATGGGATCAATTTCTTTTATCTGAATGAGAGCCCTCCAGGACCTTCCATTATGTTAAATAATGAAAGAATACAGCCTGCAAGAACATTAACGTTAGTATTTCAGCTGTGGGAATAAGTGATGATTACTGCAAATTCGTTTAGAAATTAGAGGAACTTTTTTCCTACTTATGACTTCTTATAGTTTGGAACAGATGGCAGTATTATATCCTAATGAAAAAGAGAAAAAAAGACTTGTAATAAAAGGGAAGCAGTTGTTTATCTGTTGATGCTTCTCAATAGGTGGCTTTCAATATGAGAACAGAACAAAGCTGAATAGTCTTCCGTATTAGAACCAAAAATAGTGAGTATTTAGATCAAGTGAAGGTTTATATATTATGAGTGTACAGTACAGGACAAGAGAGTGAAGATGTAGAGGGCAGAACTATGCAAATTCAGTCTCGCTGCCAACAGTCTCACTTTGTCACCATTGCACACCACCCACGACAGTAACAATGCCCACATTCATTACCATTCATTTTCTTATTCTCAACCCTAATCGTTATTATTTTTAATATTCAGCACAGACACTGGTTACGCAACTGTCTCTCACCATCAGGATCTAAAATATGGACTGACTTTGCTGTGCAATAGTTCACAGTCCTGTTAGATGAGTTAGAACATCATGGAATCAACCATCAAGGCAAAAACACTTTACATACAGGGTTATAAGGCACGTATTAAAGGTACCATTTCCTATGTTTTAGATTGTATGTTACTTTCCCCTGTGGTTCACTTATACTATGTGTTTGATCAAGTACCAAAAAGTCATAATTCATTTTTCCAGGACCTCTCTTTATCCCTTAGATTCAATAGATTGTGCTTTTAAGCCACTATATGGATAAAAGTATTGGGACATCTACACTTACAGGAGATTTTATGACATCCCATTCTAAAGCCGTAGACATTAATATAGAGTTGGTCCCCTTTGTAGCTGTAATAGCTTCCACTTTTCTGGGAAGCTTACTACAAGATTTTGCAGTGTGTCTGGGGGAGGTTTTGCCCATTCATTCAGAAGAGCAATTGTGAGGTCAGACACTAATGTTGGTTGAGAGGCCCTGGCTCACAATTTCGGTTCTAGTTCATCCTAAAAGTGTTCAGTGGGATTGAGGTCAGGGCTCTTTTTGGGCCAGTCAAGTTGTTGCACACTAAGTGTACCCAGCCATGACTTTATGGATCTTGCTTTGTGCACTTGGGCTCAGTTATGCTGGAACAGAAAAGGTTCTTCCCCAAACTGTTCCCACAAAGTTGGAATTGTATAAAAAGTCTTGGTCTGCTGAAGCATTAAGATTTCCCTTCACCAAAACTAAGGTGTCTAGGACAACCCCTGAAAAACAACCCCATATCATTATGCCTCCTCTACCAAACTTTACAGTTGGCACAATTCAGTTAGGCAGGTAATGGTCTGCTGGCATTCGCCAAACCCAGACAGATAAAGAAGTGTGATTCACTGCTCCACAGAATATATTTCCGCTGCTCCACAGTCAAGAAGTGACATGCTTTAAACCCCCCAAACGTTTAGAATTGTACAGTTTGATTTTAGGCTTATATGTAGCTGGCCTGCCATGGAAACCAATTTCATGAATCTCTTAATGTGCAGTTCTTTTGCTGTCATTGGTTTAGAGGCAATTTGGAACTCTTTAGTGAGTGATTTAATGGAAGATACTGTGCACTTCAGCACTCAGCAGCCCCACTCTGAGTTTGCGAGGTCTACCACTTTGTAACTATACTGTTCTTGCTCCTAGGTGCTTCCATTTCACAATAATAGCACTTACAGATGACAGGGGCAGAACTAGCATGGCAGAAGTTTCACAAACTGACTTGTGGCAGAGGTGGCATCCTATGACAGTACAAGTTACTGAGCTTATCAGTACAACCCATTCTACTGTTAGTGTTTGTCTGTTGAGACTGCAAAGCTATATGCTTCATTTTTTTCACCTGTTAACAATGGGTGTGACTCAAACACCTGAACATAATAATTAGGAGGGATGTCCCAATACTTTTGTCCATATTGTGTATGTAAATGAACTCTTTTCTGACTGGCTGTCCTGTATTGAGCCATTAAAAAAAGTCATTGAATTTCTCCTTGACAACTTCAGCATGAACGGGACAGCACAAAACTGCTGTAGGTTGTTGGTTTTTGTGACATCACAAAAAAAGTGAAGTCAATAAGAGGCTGTTTACAGACTGTCTGGACTTGGGTGTAAATTGAATGTTTCGAAACTTTAATAATGTTAATAAACAACATCAAACTCAAACTCAACAACATCAAATAAAAAAGAGGAACATGTTTTTATATGATGTGAGCCCTTTCATAAAGTGATTTCTCAATGCTGCTGTTTTATTTTGCTCTGTTAAGCAAGATGTTTGTGTTACTGTGCCTGCAAGACCAAATTTTGAAAGTTCAATAATGTTTGCATAATACATTAAAGTTTTCTTTAAAAAAGCATGAAAAATGTTTTCTCATTAAATGGAACCTTTAAACTTCTGTATTTCTGAGATGCCATGTCACTTTTTTGCATTTGTCTTGGAAGCCAAGTTTTGGGCTGAATTACAACACTAATGGTAAGTCACAACTTCAGTTGTTATTTAGGCTTGGACTTAGGAACTAGGCCGAATGGATTGTTTAGAACTGGTGATATTTAGAGTGTACATGTAGATCCTTTCACTCTTTATTCCCTTAAAGGACTATATGTTAAATACAGTGGGTTGCAAAAGTATTCGGCCCCCTTGAACTTTTCAACCTTTTGCCACATTTCAGGCTTCAAACATAAAGATATGAAATTGTAATTTTTTGTGAAGAATCAACAACAAGTGGGACACAATTGTGAAGTGGAACGAAATTTATTGGATATTTTAAACTTTTTTTAGAAATAAAAAACTGAAAAGTGGGGCGTGCAATATTATTCGGCCCCTTTACTTTCAGTGCAGCAAACTCACTCCAGAAGTTCAGTGAGGATCTCTGAATGATCCAATGTTGACCTAAATGACTGATGATGATAAATAGAATCCACCTGTGTGTAATCAAGTCTCCGTATAAATGCACCTGCTCTGTGATAGTCTCAGAGTTCTGTTTAAAGCGCAGAGAGCATCATGAAGACCAAGGAACACACCAGGCAGGTCCGAGATACCGTTGTGGAGAAGTTTAAAGCCGGATTTGGAAAGAAAAAGATTTCCCAAGCTTTAAACATCTCAAGGAGCACTGTGCAAGCGATCATATTGAAATGGAAGGAGCATCAGACCACTGCAAATCTACCGAGACCCGGCCGTCCCTCTAAACTTTCAGCTCAAACAAGGAGAAGACTGATCATAGATGCAGCCAAGAGGCCCATGATCACTCTGGATGAACTGCAGAGATCTACAGCTGAGGTGGGAGACTTTGTCCATAGGACAACGATCAGTGGTACACTGCACAAATCTGGGCTTTATGGAAGAGTGGCAAGAAAAAGCCATTTCTCAAAGATATCCATAAAAAGTCTCATTTAATGTTTGCCACAAGCCACCTGGGAGACACACCAAACATGTGGAAGAAGGTGCTCTGGTCAGATGAAACCAAAATCGAACTTATGTTTGGCGTAAAAGCAATACAGCTCATCACCCTGAACACACCATCCCCACTGTCAAACATGGTGGTGGCAGCATCATGGTTTGGGCCTGCTTTTCTTCAGCAGGGACAGGGAAGATGGTTAATATTGATGGGAAGATGGATGGAGCCAAATACAGGACCATTCTGGAAGAAAACCTGTTGGAGTCTGCAAAAGACCTGAGACTGGGACGGAGATTTATCTTCCAACAAGACAATGATCCAAAACATAAAGCAACATCTACAATGGAATGGTTCACAAATAAACGTATCCAGGTGTTAGAACGGCCAAGTCAAAGTCCAGACCTGAATCCAATCGAGAATCTGTGGAAAGAGCTGAAAACTGCTGTTCACAAACGCTCTCCATCCAACTTCACTGAGCTCGAGCTGTTTTGCAAGGAAGAATGGGCAAAAATTTCAGTCTCTCGATGTGCAAGACTGACAGAGACGTACCCCAAGCCACTTGCAGCTGTAATCACAGCAAAAGGTGGCGCTACAAAGTATTAAAGCAAGGGGGCTGAATAATATTGCACGCCCCACTTTTCAGTTTTTTATTTCTAAAAAAAGTTTAAAATATCCAACAAATTTCGTTCCACTTCACAATTGTGTCCCACTTGTTGTTGACTCTTCACAAAAAATGTCAATTTCATATCTTTATGTTTGAAGCCTGAAATGTGGCAAAAGGTTGAAAAGTTCAAGGGGGCTGAATACTTTTGCAACCCACTGTAGTCTGTATGGATATCAAATCTACTCTAAGAGAACTATTTTTACAGTAATAATCAAAAATAGATCCACTAACAGTGTTCTTTTGGGGTATGAAGGCTTTCAGAAGTGAACTGGCACTGTCCCACACCTTTTTTAAAGGCTGAAAGCAAGAAAACCATTAAAGTGCGCTTATCCATAGCTCTTGGGCCAAATAAATTGAGACTACAGACACATTTAACCCTTAAAGTGATAGTTTACTTCATTTCCCCCCATTTTTACTTCAAATGTATTCAGTCAGCCAAGATATGTCTATATTTAATTTTACATTGGAGCTAATAGGCTAATGTTATGCAAGCTTATGCTAACTGCATGGCTAAATCACATCATCATCGCACATTTGCCTCACACCATGTGGCGCTGCTTAGTAATCTGTAATAGACATGCTTATGTGGTTTCCAATACTGTACACACTGTAATCTATAAACATGGACTACAGTACAGACAAAAGAAGCTGCAAGATGGCTGCAACTGTTTTTAGCTATGCTAATGCATTTTGATCCATTTTTATTGATAGCAGTGTGATTTAGGCAGGCAGTTTGCCCAAAGCTAATTATAACAAATAATAGAAACAATACTGTATTCCCCCAACATAAAAACTCCACTGAGCTCTTATTTCTTAAAAATAAACACTACCAAATTTTATAGCGATTAATTAGCATCTTGACATGGCTTGACACAAGTGTGTGATGATTCAGGATCATGGTTAGCAACATGTTAACTGGTGGGCTATAGCTTCCATTACTTTTTAGCTACATTGGCCTCGTAGTTCCAGTCCTAAACTAAAGAAGCAAACTTCACACATCAAACATGTCTTGGCTGATCAACAGTTGATGATTCAAGACTTTCTGCAGACGTCACATTATACAAAAGTAATCTCTTCTGAAAAGCTGTCAGGTTCAACATGGCTTCAAAATAACAAGATTCAAGAACAACTCGCAATGTTTGACTAGCATCTAGTGTAGATAGCAAATATGCTAGCCAGCACATTAGCTATTATACCTATTGTCATTGAAGTTGTCAGCTAATGTTTCTAACGTTATAGTAAATTACAGATCATATTCATTTAAAACTTACTGAAGTTTCAGTTTTATTCATCATTGCATTAGCAAGCCAGCTTACGTGCTAAATAAACTACAGACTGTTACTAACCAACTAACCAACTGTTACAAGTTGTTTTGCTACTTTCTTTCAAACACTGTATTTTCTGCATGTGGCGCTTCAGATCTGTACTTCGTAGTGAAGGTATTTCTGTAATGAAGGGCTTGTTATTTGAAGCGGTGTTAAATCTTGAACCCCAAACACTCTAGACTCAACCTAGA
Organism: Pygocentrus nattereri; assembly: GCF_015220715.1. Lineage (NCBI taxonomy): Eukaryota > Metazoa > Chordata > Actinopteri > Characiformes > Serrasalmidae > Pygocentrus > Pygocentrus nattereri. Next base: position 18,980,378 of record NC_051234.1, on the reverse strand, counting down.
CTCTCACTCAAAAGACTTGACTTGCAAGACCACCACAGACTTCAGACTTGATTCAGACTGAAAACCCAGAGACTCATGACTCAACTTGGACTAAGGTTTGGACTAACTTGCACTTGCACACCACATTGGACTCAAACCCTACAGACTCAAGCCTCGACTCACACTCTAACCTCAGAGATAGCGCACTCAACTTGGACCCAAGAGACTTTAAACTTGACTTGGAAAATGTCAGAGATGAGATGTGACTTAGGTTCAAACCTTAAGCCTAGAGACTTGATTCAGATTCAAACCCCAGAAACTTGAGACTCAACCAAGACTTGAACTTAAGAGTCTTGGGAATCAACTCAGATTTGAACCCAAAGACTCAAAACTCGACTCGACCTGGATTCAGGCCTGAA